>NC_069385.1:137010000-137647500 GCF_027475565.1 Acinonyx jubatus | reverse complement strand
AGAAACAGAAGAAGGAACTGGCTATGGGCAAGTGGAAGAATATTTGAGAAGCGATTGCCCCGCAGGCCTGCCCAGCCTGACTTGCATGGCTTTTTCTCAGTGCCCGAATCTCCTCCTATACAGATTCCAGCAGACCCTCTGGTGTCTCCTTGCAGCCTGCCTAGGAAGATGATTTATCTTTCCCCTGGGCTGTGAGCTTCCAGCAGGAAGCAGCCCCAAACACTGCCCCTTGCAAACAAAAGATGCTTTCTTTTCTGCCCCAGTGTTCCCTTTGAAGTATCCGGCCTGTGGGGGTTTAAGTGCTCCTTTCCTGCACACAAACATCATCCTGAGACCTGACCTTAAAAATTTCCTCTGACTTTACCCCCTACCACCTACCATGTGTGTGGGCCACCCCGGGTTGTTTACTCTGTGGCAAAAGGTCCTGAGAAGCTGTGCTTTTATTGTCTTTGGGTCAGCTTTCTGCAGTCATTCTGTTTCTTTATTCCTTTCGTCACTTATTGGCGGAATCCGTGCCTTCGATAGCTGTTGCACTAGTTTCCCTGAGCTCTCGTGACAAAGCACCACACACTGAATGGCTTAAAACAACAGAAGTTTATTCTCTGACATTCCAGAGGCTAGAAGTCCAAAATCAAGGTGTCAGCAGGATCGTATGTTCTCTGCAGGTGCCGAGAAAGACTCCTTCCTCGTCTCTTCCGGCTTCTGGTGGTTGCTGGCCTTCCTTGGCCTTCCTTGGTTTGTAGCTACATGACTCGAATCTCTGCTTATCTCCATATGGCCGTCTTCCCCGTGTGTGTTTCTGGATCTGTCTTCTGAGGATACCAGCCATCGGATTTAGGGCCCACCCTCATCCGGTAAGACCTCATCTTAACGTCTGCACCGACCCCATCTCCAAATAAAGCCACATTGCGGGCGGGGGGTTGGGGGGCGGATCTCCACTCAGCCTGGTACATTACTCTCCTTATTTCTGGTTGCTGATGGACTACGCGTGAGCTAGGGCATTACGACAGCCAAGCATAGCCTCTTCCTTCCCAGCCTTCCCCAGCATCTGGAGTCAGCCTGCTGTCTTCAGTCTTTCAGCTAGCTCCAACCCTGACTCCGTTTTCTGAGACTCTTTCTCACCAGATTTCCTAGGGAGGAAATGTTACCATCTCTATCGTAGAGGGTCTAGCCATGTCTGCTCTCTTCCAAGCATAGCTCACACAAAGACAGCAGAGAAGTCTGGGGATTCCTGACTTGTGGTCAGCCCCCAGCAGAGCCTCCAGTCAAGGGTCAGGAAGTACTTGCCTCTAAGTAGTAACTACTAGTGTTTAGACATATTTTTCAGAGTCTTCTTTGTGCCGAATGCAAGCCCTCCACCAAACTGAGACCCCCAAAACTCTATTAAAGTGAAATATTAAAACTCATGCCATTTCGGATTGCCAAATATGTGTGCTTGCTGGTACGTGTATTTGATTTCCACGGATCAGAGGATTTGCTTTATTATTATTATTTTTCTCCTTTGCCATGCTGAGTTGTAGTCAGTTGCTGGTGATTTAGCCATGAGGTATGATTTTTGCCCCTTCCTGATTTCCATTTTTAATTTGCAGGCTTCCATTTGACCTACTTACCAGGGAATTAAGGCTTTAAAACCTGTAGGTCTCCTGTGCCTTCCTTACCCTTGTGCAAAGCCACACGGATAGATGTGTGCTTTCTTCCCATGGAGTTCAGAGGAGCGTCCCTCAGGGAACAATAGGACAGAGACACACAGTTGTGCCTTCATCAGTGACTCTGTGTTCTCCCTAAGGAGCCAGTTCTCTAAATACCTACTGCCAACATCTTGACTCATTCATTAGGTTCCTCAGAAGCTTTTCCCTCACCTGTTGTTGTGATGTTGAGGGAAATATTCTCACCAAACACACAGGGCGGCCATTGCCTAGGTCCTTAGAATTTTCTCGGAGGTGGGCTCTCCCCCGATCTCCAGATGAACTGCCTCCCTACCCTCAATCGAGAGCATATGGGAGTAAACATGAGCTGAATCAAGAGACTTGCCAGTGGCTGCCAGACAGAAAAGCACTAATAAGAGTATTTATAGGCTGGCAGAAAGGGAACTGGGAGGAAATGTACAGAGGAGTAAACAGAGGTACTTGTCCAAGGAGAGAATTACCTCTCCACATTTAATCTCCACTCAGGAAGTGCTGTTTCGCCAATCCTTGATTGCCTACACTTCCACAAATGCTTAATATACGGCCTTTCTGTTTCTCTTACCGTTGATTCTCACTCTCAATCCATCTCGGCTGTTTTCTACCCCCCCCCCCCCCCCCCCCCCGCCCGTCAGATTATTTATGACCGGGGAGCTTGTAGTGATTTTGGTCCTGCATTAATTTATCTTTGAACACTCTCTATTTCCTTCGTGGCTTTCTCTCCAACAGCTTTATCGCGTTTCATTTCCCTCAGCACTCTGCCCTCTCTTCCGAAATTAGCTCTACTAGAATTTAATGTCTTCAGTTTCCCCTTCTGCTGTGGCTTCAGTTTTCCCTGGTGTAAACACAACTATTATTAGCCAATCCCTTCGCCCGTGGGCAAGGCCGTCGCTGCACCCTCACGCTCCCTGGCTGTGCCCTTGGTCCCCGATCCAGGCAAACAGGGCTGCGCGACGGGTGGCACGAAGGGCTGTCTGGCTCTTCCTGGGGACACACCTCCCGCGTGGGCTCTCTCTGCTCTTGGAGCGTCCTAGTTTATCAGAGAGGACAGGGTGTCCGGCTAACGGCTCCCCCGTTCTGATACCATCACGTCGGCCTGAGCTGCTGTGACAGTACGTCCTTACAGTGAAAACGCGAATTCCCCTGGGACTGTGAAAAGCGACTGCAACCCGAAGAAAGCCACAGACTGATTACCGTAACGTGCTGCATTTTCTGACGCTGCGAAACGTTCACGTGGAAAGTGCACGTGCTCCCTTTCGGCTTTGCCACTTTCAAGATGTTCCGTCTGGGCTCGCTCTCCGCTGCTTTTAGGGTATTTTATTCAGCATTAAACTTGAAAGCCCGATTTGATGGACGCCGCTGAAAGATTGATTGCAGAAATTGTTGCTGTTTATGCTCCCAGCCTTCTGGAAGAGTGGAAAAATACTCACCTCTCCTGAACATTTGCTCCACTGCCGTTGCCAAATTATCTAACAGCCAGTCAGTCTCCAGTTTGACAGCATGGTATTTTTTTTTTTTTTTAAACTATGCATTGTGGTGTCTGTTTCTGTCTACGACAGGTTCCTTATAATAATGCGAATGTTTTGTCTTCACCTAGTGCCTTGTGACTCAGAAGTCTCCCAGTGATTTGGACGCTCCTCGCCTCTGCAGAATTTCATAGAAGAGGGGGGCAAGGGCAGCGATTAAGTTGTAAGAAGAGCAGAGTTGTATGGTGGGTCCCCAGCAGCCCTGGTCTCAACCTCTAGGAAGGGCTCTTATCTCCGGTTTAGCGACCCATTTTTCCTTCTCTCACCCCACCCCTACACTCACCACCCCACCCCTGCTTTTTGTTAGTGATAAGTCGCCTCCCAAATCCCTCCCTCTCTCTCTCTCTCTGCAATCCCCCCACCATTCACAGACTCTCTGAGAGGGTGTTGGGGACAAAGGAGGGTCCTTCTCTTCCCAAGGCACTATGATATCAGAGGTTCCATTTTTCTCTTTTACTCTTTCTTGAGCTCACCAGGAGATTCATGGCACAGGACACTAACGGGCTAGGATGAGGACTGGGTGGAAGGATGTCCATTATTCTCTAAAGGGAAGAAATATGAGTTCTCCATGGACATCTCTTTTTCATTTTTTTTTTGTTTTTATTTATCTTTGAGAGAGAGAGAAAGAGAGAGAGAGAGTGGGGGAGGGGCAGAGAGAGGGGGAGACACAGAATCTGAAGCAGGCTCCAGGCTCTGAGCTGTCAGCACAGAGCCGACCCGGGGCTTGAACCCATGAGCCATGTGATCATGACCTGAGCTGAAATCGGATGCTTAACCTACTGAGCCACCCAGGCACCCCTCTCCACAGACATTTCTTATCTAACAGTTCACTTCCATAGCCCCATTTAGCACCTGACACTCTTTTGCTTGTTCATATAAATAGAAATGATATTGGGGCCCCTGGTGGCTCAGTCGGTTGAGTGTCTGTCTCTTGATTTTGGCTCAGGCCATGATCTCACAGTTCATGAGTTCGACCCCCACATTGGGCTCTGTGCTGGCAGCGTGGAGCCTACTTGGGATTATGTCTCTCTCTCTCTCTCTCTCTGCCCCTCTCCCAATGTCCTCTCTCTCTCTCTCTCTCTCTGTCAAAAAGAAACAAACATTTAAAAAAATAAATAGAAATGACATTGCTTCAGTTCCTTCCCATAGATACCCATTTTTCTCAAGATGCCATACTGTAGGGGTTGGGCTGTGGCACAACGATGAGATTATGACATGCTGTCTGCCCTTGAGGAGTTCGCAGCCATCCTGGAGAATGCAGGTGGAAGTAAGTATACACGTTTCAAGGAGGAATATGAAGAGTAGCAGGTACTACAAGGGAGTGCCGTATATAGTTGGGGTACCCCAGGAAACAATTTCTTTAAAGAGATAGGAATTGAAATGGCTTTTGGGGGACAAAAAGGATATTTAAAGATTGAGACTGGGCGAAGAACAATGCGAAGATATACAGAGAACAGAAAGCAGTCCACGTCAGCGCAAGTGCAGTACAAAAGTAGGGGGTTAGCAGGGCAAAAACGACTAAACTATTGGCTGGAATTTTAAAGCAGCAGATCTGAATCGTGGCTGAAAATTTCTACATCGGTCTAAGGGCAAAGAGCAGCCTCTGAAGAGGACAAGGCCAAGAACAGAGCTATCATTAGGAAAACCAGTCTGGCAATGGTGCCTAGACGAAACTACAATAATGAGACTTATAAATGGAGTAAGTGGGAAGTAATCTTATAGATGTAGGAGTTGTGACCCCAAAACACTGCATCATGGGGCTCAGTAGTCCCAATAATTGACTTCCAAGGCCCTAAAAGTCACTTGTTTCTTGTTGTTGGTTCAGCCAGAGCGGAAGCATCCACTACTAACTGAAAAACTCGGCAATAACACCCCTGACTTACAGCAATGCATTCGTACTGTTTGCGGAATAAACACAAGGGAGTTCTTGGGGAGAGCGTATTGCAAGGGTATTTCCCACGTCACTGAATTAACATTAATGTCCTTCTCCCTTGTGCAGACTCAGCTCCATGTGCTCTAAATCTATTTCCAAGAAAAGCTTTGTTACTAAGACATTAACGCTTGAGTTTTAAAAAGAGGAGAAGGGAGAAAGAATCAGGGTCGATCCAACATGCACACCTGGACAGTGCACCCAAACGTGTATCTATCTACGCAGACAAACAAGACCCTTGGGGCTGAGGATGTGTATTTCATTCCCCTATTGGCAACGATCCTGTTCAGTTGGAATGGCCAGCTAGAATTTGCTGGAACATTGTCTATCAAAGGAGCGGTGCTCACCCACTGGTTATAGCTGCAGAGAGAGCCCAGGGACACACGGCATCTTTAAAACTTTACATGTCCAGAGCACCTGGGTGGCTCAGTCCGTTAGGCATCCGACTTGGGCTCCGGGTCATGATCTCACAGTTCATGAGTTCAAGCCCCACATAGGGCTCTGCACTGACAGCGTGGAGCCTGCTTGGGATTCTCTCTCTTCCCCTTTCTCTCTGCCCCTCCCCTGCTATCTCTCTCTCTCAAAATAAATAAACTTAAAAAAAAATAAATAAAACTTTACATATGAAGCAACGGTGCTGCTGGAAGATGGAAATCCTCTAAGGAACCCCGACAGTGAGGATGCATTTTCCCTCTGTCATTTACTAAAATTTCTATTCCTGGTTGTTACTGTTGAGTTAACCTTGAAAGCTGCATAGCTAACAAATGCCCCTAATTGATGCCTGAATGCCACTTGGATTACAGGAACAGATAGTGCACTATGTTGCTTTATTCGTTTTCAATTTGTAAGAAAATCTGTGTCTCTTCATTTAGGCTCAGTGATTGGAATCTTGTTTGTGCACATAGCACGTGTGTGTGTGTGCATGTGTGTGCGTGTGTGTGTGTGCGTGTGCATGTACTGGGCTCTCACATCTGCTTTCACGGCACTTTTCCAACCAACAAGCCAAAGTGCTTACCAAATCGACAGCTGTGACCTAAGCAGAGTTATTGGCCAGAAGGGAGTTTTTCCTAGGGTAGCTCACCATGCTGACTGGAACCTTCTCTAGGTTTATTGAAAGTTTTGTTTTGTTTCTTCCAATTGGATCTATATCAAAAGCTCCCCCTTTGCACCCTCTTCTGAGATGCGAGGTTCTTATAACTCAGCCTTCTTTGATTAACAACCACTTACCTACTATTAATGGTTTGACCTATTGATAATCAGTTCAAGATCCATTTGTCACATCTTTGCGATTTCTCTGCTTGGAAATAAGCTCGTTGGTCTTATATCAGTGGACAGATACAGAGATATTTATCATTTGAGCACTTAATTAGAACAATGAGGCTTTAGCCTTAATAGTATGATTCACTGCTTCAGAAAACAGAATGACTTGGAGCATGCCAGCAGCTGAAACTGCCCCCCCTCTTTTGTGTAGAAAATAGAGTTTTATTTCACATATATACACGCAGGCATAGACACACACACATATACATATATAGCAAGTGTGTTTATAAAAACATACATTGGAAAGCAAGTGAACTTTGAATTTGTTTTTTAAATGATGAATTTTTTTAAGGAAAATGAAAAGAACAATAAGTTGTATAAATGGTATCCAGAAATTTGGATTCTTTTTTTTTTTTTTTTAAAGCGGGCTCTATGCCCAGCCTGGAGCCCAACATGGGGTTTAAACTCATGACCCTGAGATCAAGACCTGAGCTGAGATCAAGAGTCAGTCACTTAACCGACTGAGCCAGCTCCTGAATTCATGTGTTTTAAAGCTAAATTTGCTTAAAATTTTTTTTAATTCCAGTATAATTAATATACAGTGTTGTACTAGCTTCAGGTGGGCAATACAGTGACTCAGCATTTCTACTTCTATACATTATTCGGTGCTTATCCTGGTAAGTGTACTCTTAATTCTCATCAGCTATTTCTTCTATTCCCCTACCCACCTCCCCTCCGGTAACCACCAGTTTGTTCTATTTTTATTTGTCTTCTTTTTTCTTTGTCTATTTGCTTTGTTTCTTAAATCCCACATGCAAGTGAAATCATATGGCATTTGTCTTTCTCTGACTGACTTATTTCACTCAGCATTATACCCTCTAGATTCATCCATGTCGTTACAAATGGCAAGAATTCATTCTTTTTTGTGGTTGAGTAATATTTCATTATGTATACACCACTTCTTCATTATCCCTTCATCAGTTGAGGAACACTTGGGTTGCTTCCGTAATTTGGCTATTGTAAATAATTCTGCAATAAACATGGGGTGCACATATCTCTTTGAATTCGTGTTTGCCTATTCTTTGGGTTAATATTCAGTGGTGGAATTACTGGATCATCTGGTAATTTTGATTTTTTGAGAAACCTCCATACTGTTTTCCATAGTGGTTGCCACCAGTTTGCATTCCCGTCAACAGTGCACGAGGGTTTTTTCTCCACATCCTCATCAACACTTGTTTCTTGTGTTTTTTGTTTTAGCCATTCTGACAGGTATGAGGAGATATCTCATTGTGGTTTTGATTTGCATTTCCCTGACGATGAGTGATGCTGAGCATCTTTTCATGTGTCTGTTGGCCACCTGTATATCTTCTGTAAAGAAATGTCTATTCATGTCTTCTGCCCATTTTTAAATTGGACTGTTTGGGTTTTTTTGGTGTGGAGTTGTATGAGTACTTTATACATTTTGGATACTAACCCCTTACCAGACTATCATTTGCAAATATCTTCTCCCAGGTTGTCTTTTAGTTTTGTTGATTATTTCCTTTGATGTGCAGAAGCTTTTTGTTTTGATGTAGTCCCAGTGGTTTACTTTTGCTTTTGTTTCCCTTGCCTCAGGAGATGTATCTAGACAATGTTGGCATGGCCAATATCAGAGAAAAAGTTAAATTCACTTTTTAAACTAGCTCATGTCCTAACTCTTTTTAAATTGAGATATAAATGTGTCTCGATGACAAATAACATTAGATTAGTTTCAGGTTGTCTTTTATTAAACTTACTGAAATGAATTAATAAGGAGTCACTTTGCTTTCATGGAATTTTGAGTTTGTTCCCAAATACATGATTAAAATGGATTTTTTTCCAAATGTCTATAATAGCCCCTTTTGTAAATGGTCATTCAAAACTCCACAACAACACTGGTTGCCTGTTTGTTTTTAAGTGCTTATTTTATGTTTTTGAATATGGATACAAAGCTAAGAAGGAGGCTGAGGAATTATCCCTCCTGCTCTCCAATGGACATTTGGATCTAGACTAGATGCAGCCAAAGAACCCCTACACCGGAGTTCCTAAAACTGAAATCCTCATCTATGCCAGCAGCTTAATTTTCCCCCCCTCTCTGAAATATGCATTTTTCCACTAAATATTTTGGTTTCTGTAGAGATCATATTGTTTAATCTTTCCAGTTTCCAAGTTTAAAAGTGATTCGTAGTTTAGTGGCCATATTATATTGACTAGTACCTATATATCTTAAGGTAAGCTGGGAGCCACTATGTTCATTTTGTGTGGACAAAGTTCTTTGGCCTTGTCTCTGAAATCTTCCGTCTCCCCGTGCAAAGATGTATTGAGTCTTTTTCTCACATAAGCTAGCCACCACCTGACTCATATATTCGTACATCTCAGACTTCACCTTCCTTTTCCACAGCTCTCCTTTTTTTCATCCCACCCTACTCCCCACTCCATGCCAGGGATACATCCTTGGCTCCTTTCTTACTCTACATCTCTGCTCTGGGTGAGCCAGCTCACCCTCTCCTTGACTTCAGGCATCCCCCAGAGCTGCACAGCTTCCTGGTCGGCTCAGATCTCTTTCCCAAGCTCTAGATCCATAACTCCAGCCACCTACTGGGCATCTCATCACGATTGCCCCACAGGTTACTGAAGCACAGCATGTGCAAAACTGAACTTCCCACACAAGAGCATCCGCTAGAAACCGAGGGGTCATCCCGGACCAAATCTAACTGGTCATTACATTCTACCTTCTCTCCTTTCAAAATATCTTCTGGTCTACCTCTTCTCCATTCTCATAGCCACTCCCTGTGATGAGGGCTAAGTCATCTCTCACAGAAATTATTGGCAAAGCCACCAATTATCCAAACTCAGGAATGGGCTTCCGCTGACAGGGATCTGCTGGAAATTCCTCTGTCTTGGATTCTTGGCTCTCCGTCTTAGCCAGAGGTAGAGGCCACTGTTTTTTTAGGGAGCACATGCCAAGGGAGCAGTAGTGAAGGACAGGAAGAAAGACATGAAGGGAGAGAGAGTCACTACAAAGAAGCATGGCTGTATTGGCTATTGTTAAGAGTGACTCATTGTTTGATCTTGGAAAACCATCCTCTGAAAAGCCACGTAAATTCCATCTTGGGACCATCCTTTTGAAATGAAAAAGGGACAAATGGTCCTCATGGAATGGTAATGTCCTGGAGTGTACAAGGTGAGCATTTGCGAGTGCCGTGCAGGATCCTGTGAAGTCCCTCACCTTGTTATCACCAGGAAGGTCCAAGAAGGTCCTATGGCAGAAGGCCAGCGGCATGTTGCCCTGGGGGAAGCAAACGACTATCAGGATGTTCCTTCTTTGACTCAGCCAGAGCCCAAGTACAGTTGTTTGCCATGGCTGTGGCTGGAACGAGAGAAAGGAGAGACTGGAAAGATCTGAAGAGGTACAAGGCAGATGCATGATACCCCTCTCAGAAAACTTGTACAGCTGCAAAAGTGATCTTCCTGCAGCATAGATAGATGTCATCTTGTCCTCCTCTTCTTTAAGATACTCTTTACTGCTTGAATCAGTGGTTTTTACACTATGGTTATCAGAGTCCCGGGGTCTAAGGTGATGCCTAAAAGCAAGGAGGGAGCGAGGGCAGAGTTTGGATCCTCAGCTCCTGTTTCTCTAAGGAAAAAGATGATGACAGCTGCTAACAACAGGTTTGAAATCCTTGGCATGAAAAGGATATGTCTAAATACCCTGCCACACATTCGTCCATTGAATATTTAATGGTGGAACTGAGCTTTGAGAGGCAAACAGAAGTGCAGCCCAAAGGAGGGCCAATAGGGCTGGAGCAGGGGTCAGAATCAAGGAGAATATGGAGCCTGATGATGGTAGGATAGGAAAGGAGCAGCCTGTGCAGAGCTCCAGTGGCTTTGTTAAAAAAAAACTTTGTCTTGAAAGCAATGGTGAGACTTCAAAAACTTCGTGAGAAGGGATGATGCAAAAAATCTGAGTTTTTCAAAGATGATTCTCATCTTGAATGGGACTAAAAGCTGAACTAAGTGGCATGGCTCTACTGTGGTGGGGAAGGGTACAAGACCAACAACTGCGGTGGGGGCGGGGAGCCAAGATTCAGAGACTTCTTGAGAGCTATAGATAGTCTAGGGACTTGGTTGACTGTCAGAAGGCTGGGGTTGAGATGAGTAGGCCACAGAAGGTGGAGTGGAGATCTTGACTCTAAAGGCAATGGCGAGACTCAGAGCCATAAACACTGGTGCCGGCATGATGTCTAGAAAAAGCAGGCTGGCCAAAATTCTGGAAAGACCCAGAGAATGACCCCATCAACCAAACAGGGGAGAAATCCTGAAAGACTGGATAATTACCCCAAGGAGATGTCTTTAAGCTAGAAGGACAAGCTCACATGTTTTGTGCCATCAGCATAAAATGCAGGCTAAAAAGCAAGATGAAATTATTAATGGGAAGTAAAGTATGTAAATTCAAAACCAATATATGACCAGTTGAGTCAACCCTGCGAAATGACTCATTTGAGGTGCCTTCAAAATTGACTCATCTTTTACAATTTGATTTCCTTGTAGATGCTAGCTTCCATTGATTTTTGGGAGCTGCACATTTGGAAACAACTGGTGATCTTGATAATGACTACTCCCTATGGCTCTGAAAGAAGTGAGCTTTGTAAATTGTCATTTTGGACTCGTTTGAATACAAGTTTGAATACTCAGTTTGAATTGCAATTAGAATATGAAAATAAATGCACAACATGTAGGTGTATAATTGACAACAGGAAATCTAACTCTGGAACAGCTCCGAATTTTGTACTGGCCCGATCCGTGTCCTCTCCCCCTTAGGTAAGCTCTCTGGGAAGCCAGATCATCATGGAGGAATTGCCGGGCATTGCACCAAAACTGGACTGGAATGTTTAATGGCATAGAATTCTGATAAGTGGATATAGCCCTCGCCATGATGGGGACCTAGCTCCTCTCAGCCTGAGAGCATCTTCTCCTCTAAGTGGCACTCGGATAAACCTTACCAAAGTTTGTCCTTATGACTTTTCTTTTTCTTTGTGCCATAATCTCTTCACGTTCAGCCATTGACTTCTCAGATATTTGCCCACATAGATAAAGACCCACTGGTCAGGAATTGCTATTGCTTTATATCAAGAGCTTCCTACCGAATTTCAAATAAGTGCAAATCCTGACGCTTCTTACACTATAAGAACCAAACTCAAGTACCCTTCAGCCTTCATTATACCAAGTCCTGTTATTTAGAAGTTAACCAGTTGGAAATTCATTGCACAGCAGCCTCTGATGAATGAACACAGTCATTCCATTTATCCGATCACAAATGTGTCCTTCTCCAAAGGTGAGCAATTTTAATTTTCATGCCTCGGCTGCTGAATCTGCAATCTTTGCTTTTGTAGCCATGCGCTATGCAGGGTAAACATGGAGGCAAAGTCAAGAAAGTGGAGAATCGTGGAAACTGTTCATGGCCCTTCCCTTCCCACCGTTGGTTCTTTCCTCTTCTTGTATTTCCCTTGCTGCCCCTCCAAGCCCAGCTTCCCCTCGTCCTCACCCCAGTATAGGTGCACAAGGTCCCAGTGAGGTAGAAAGACAAAGCCTGGGGAGAGGAGTGAGACCACGAGCTGGACAGATAAAAGGGCTGTGATATGATTGTACCCTCTGAGTCATGTGTAGTTTCTCATGACCAGCACTGCTCATGGTCAGGGGTCCAAACTTCTCCTTGCTGCCCTATCTGCTTCCTTTGCCTTCCTCCTCATCCCCTCTTTGCCTAACTCACCCCAGTTACTCTTTCCTTTCTTCCCCACATGAAGATAAAGGCAGATGTATTTGTGTGTGTAGGGAGTTGAGAACTTAAATTGGTGTGGAAGGGACCAAAATGAATTGAATGCCGGGAGAGAAGCCATCTCCCCACTACAACAGAAACAGCCCCCGAGGGAGAAGATAGGATTAATGAGAACCCCAGGTAGAATCCCACCACTCTATCACTTTGACCTTCATTTTGTTTTCCCGGTGGAATTTTCCCCTTCATCTGACTTCCTCTTTAAAAAGGGAAGTAAGTTGCGGCGGGGGCGCCTGGATCGCTCAGTTGGTTGAGCGTCCGCCTCTTGATTTCAGCTCAGGTCATGATGACCTGGTTGTGGGATCAAGCCCCGCGTCGGGCTCCATGCTGTGAGGGCTTCTCTGCCCCTTCCCCACTTGCTTTCTCTCTCCTCTCTCAAAATAAATTAACTTAAAAAAAAAAAAAAAGGAAGGAGGGATGAGATGACCTCTGTGTTTGCTTCTGCTTAATCCAGGAGCTAAAGAGAAGAGGCTCAGTGCCGGGTGCCTGCGAAAGCACCCCATCCTATCGCCTCACCCAAGGCCCTTTCTCTGGCTTATTTGTTGAAATAGCAGATGGCAGCGTGATCTAGGCCCCCCCCGGGCAATGGGGATGGATAAAGGTGAGAAGATTCAACAGGACCTTTAGATGAATAATACGTTGGTTTCACGTAACTTTAATGACTCGTCACTTCCATCGAACAAGTAAACAGGTGGACACAGATTCCTCACCAGTCGTGCATAAGTTGCCTTGAGGTATGTTTTCTGCTGGGCCTCCAGTTATACTGAAAATCCTCAAGTATTCTTTGTGGTCGTGGACCTTGGCCGGTTACGCCTCCCTTCCAGGACGTTTTACGGGTACATTACAGCAGCACCTCAGTGCTCGGATAGAATTGCCAACTGAAGCCAGAAAGGAGGGAGGCGGTTCCTACTCTAGAAGAGCGGCAGGTTGGCAGGATGAATGGTAGGGAAATAGGAATGAGAAGAACGATCTGGTTCAATGAGACCCTTCCACTGTCGCGTCCACATCAAAACTCAGGCCCGCCTGGGATGGAACTTCCCTGAACGCGCCCGCCCTGATTCTCTCTGTTTCTCCTGTTCTCCACCGCCGATCACTTCTTTTGAAAAGTGTCCTCGGGCTGAACTTTTCCCTGTTTGACATCAATCCAAAGGTAAATTGCCTGCACTTGGAGGAAAATGGCAATTGTGTTCGTGTCTGCTTCCCAAAGTGCGCAAGTCTAATCTTCCCGTCAGTTTTCATTTTTAAGAGTCTTCTCTGAAGCCTGCTTACAGTCACTGATGTTGATTTGATAGCAAGACTTTGCCTGTTGTGATGCCTGAGGATGAGGCATGAGCTACTTTTAATTTTGCTCATTTTATAGCAATTAATTAACTAATTAATTTTAGAGAGAGAGAGAGCAAGTAAGGAGAGGAGCAAAGAGAGAGGGGGAGAGAGAATCTTAAGCAGGCTCCATGGGTGCAGAGCCAGTCATGGGGCTTGATCTCATGACCCTGAGATCCTGACCTGAACCCAAATCAAGAATCTGCCGTTTACCCAACTGAGCCACCCAGGTGCCCCAGTTCCTATTTCTTTATATCTGGACAGATCCATTCGTCTCTTCATCAGTGACTAGTCTAATATTAAGTTTGATAAAAAGACCAAGATTTTGCTAATGGGTGTTTGTATATTTTTTCCTGCGCCTGTAGATGAAATGACTTGTATCGTCCTCTGGAGGAGGACAGGCTCTACCTTTGACTGCAGAAACTGCCCGTTCATTCATGTCTAGTCTTCCTGACGGAAGAATTTTCCAGGCCACATTCTTGAGCTGTGACCAAGGATGTCTGTAACCTGGCAGGCTTGGTACCTGAAAGATGCCTTTTAAGGTCATCCCAACATCAAATCTGTCTTGTCTCGGGGTGTCAGAATCCTAGGACGCCAGCATGCCGGTGTGTGAAGCCAGAAAGAGGATGGCCGGCTAGCAAACTGGTCAGGGTGCCTGAGTTGTTTTTTTTTTTTTTTTTCTTTCTTGGCTGCGTGTGTTTGAAACGTAGGTGACGCACAATATCCCGTTGGTTTCAAGAGTGCCTGAGTTTTCTTGCAGAGTCTCACCGGGGCTTCCCGATTGCCAGAGATGCTTCTTTGAATGATTCCAGACCATAGGGTTCTCTGCAGCTACACCAACCGTACATGGGGTCCCCTTACCAGGATAGGAATATCACCATACTGTTATTACTCCTTCATTTTCCTTTCCTAAATGATATTTTGACTCGATCTCGTGGGCAGAGAGCCCCTTTCCTTCTTTTCAAGGCAGCATGTGACTCAAATTTGTCAGAAAGAGATCACTTAGCCTTCATCAAAAAGTTATGTCGGTTTTCATCTAATTTGATGAATGTTATTATCCCGAACATTAGAAATGTGTTAAGAGGAAATATTTGTTTACACCTTAAGCTGCATAAAAAGCAATATTACTTCGGTCTTGTTAAATCAATTACTGTCTGGGCTTTCAGGAGTTGGCAAGCATTTCCTCATGCCCTCAGAAAGAGCTGAAGTCGCAGAATTATTATTTAAAACCTATATTATTCACTGCCCTTCAAAAAAAAAAAACCAAATATAATCCCTTCTGAAATACAGATTGGACTATTTCAATCGCAACCGCTCTCATTTATTATTGCTGGCACTTCCTTAGTGTTAGGGGCTCCCTTGGCCATTCAGGCGGGCCCAGCTTTCATAATGAAATCTATCCCTTAGATAAAGGGAAATAAACAGACTCGGTACCTTGGGCTAACGTGATTTTCTGAGCTTTGGAGGGCGGCAGCTTGTTTATTTTTTTCAACCTGATAAGTTTCCAAGGCAAAATGATTTCTCTCTGTCCAGTTCTTCTCGGGATGTTCACTGGGCAGAAAGTGGATTAAGGGAGAAGCAAAGAACAAGCTGAAATAGAAGGGGAAGGAGCTCTAAGAGCAAGGCTAAAAACACGATGGCTTAACCCGATTACTGTGTATCCTCTAAAGAGAGCAGAAATCAAATTAAACGGGGAAAAAAGAAGGCGAAAAGAGATGGAAATTGCAATATTTTGGTCTCAGGGAGATTGCATTGTAGGGTTAATAGAATTTAGACGGCAACATCATTTTTAAAACTCGACTGGCTTATGCCTGTAATTCCTGGATGCACTGTTCGGAGGCAAGGTTTGTGTGCGTCTTTCTCTGACATGACACAAGAAAAAAAAAAAGTCCTCGCAAATGATAATTGCCTGGTGCCAGCAGTCACATAATTCCCTTTCAAAAGAGAACAGGGAAAAGAGCTGTTGCCAAGGCAAGCTCGGAGGCTGCGAGGCCCCAGGAGCTCTGCGGTGTCTGAGGTCCCGCCCACAGCCTGTCATTTCTCTCCAAGGCACCGTTTGGCACCTGGAAGAACTCCCTTCCCAGCCTGACATGGGGTTGCTGCCCAGCTAGGATTCGGCTTCTCCAATACCCCGTCTCCGTTCATCGCGACCTCGCCGACTTGGGGTGCTCACCGCTCTCTGGAGGAGGTGCCCCGAAATGCCCCCCCCCTCGTTCTTACCCTCCCGACCCATACAGACACATGAGCGACCCGGGAGCTCCCAGGAGGGCACCGTGGTCAGTAGGGGGACACGGGTGGCTTTGGGGCTCCCGTTGGCAGAATGGCACTCGATCCCATGACCGACCTGATACGAGTAGCAGGTGTCTGCGAACAGGGTGCCAGGCGTGGGGTGAAGCATTTCACGTGTCTCACGGCCATCCTATGAGTGAGCGAGTGAGGACATAAAGAGCACCCGCCTCTTAGGACAGATGATTCACCTGATGCACTTAGTTTGTGCCGACTGCAAACAAGAGCTGTCATTCGTTTCACCCTCTCCAACGGACAGGTGAAGAAAGCAAAGCTGAGTGGTGGTAATAGGTAGTTAATTGGCAGGACCTGAATTCGAACTCCGGCCGGACTCCAAAGGCCATTCTCTCAACTTTTGCGTCTTCCTGCTGAATGGTGAGAGGGCAGGTGTGTAGAGCCTGGTGGTCTCTACCAGGGTGTCAAAGCAGACCTGCGTGAAGTAACACGGGGAGGACTGCAGGTGTTCTACGAGAAGGTTCTGTGGAGGAAGTGAGGTGCGGGAAACCGGTTAGGGCTGGGTAGGCAGAGGAAGACAGTTTAGATGGTGGAGAAGGACCAGGAGACAGTGGGTAGAGCCGTCTGGCTGGAGCTGATGGTCAACGGGAAAGTAGAACACTGAGGGCACTGAGCTCCCCACGGGCTACCAGGCATGTCCCCTAAAAGCCTCCTCCTCAGACGCCCACTTCCCACTGAGACCTTCTTTCCATCTCGTGATAAGACAAGTGAGTGTTTAGTCGGCCACAAAACCCCAGCGCATCACGGGACCTTGACCTGGTGCAGCCCACAGGCGCAATGTTCTCGCCGGGAGAAACAACTCGAGGGACAGGGAACTCGCTACTTCTCAAGGAAGTTGGGCTCATTGATGGATAGCTGTCATTCTAGAAAGCTCGACCTCTATAATCTCTGCTTCTGGAGGCCCCGGGGTATTTAAAGATGGCTATCCTGCACCGAGTTTCTTCTTTTTGCCGGCTAAATGACCCCAGTTCCCCCCATTTTAAAACCTATCCCAATGCCTTTGTTTTGATGCAACTACGTCTTTTATAGCTTCCTGGAAACATGACTTTGGGGAACAGGGAGCGAGTTCACACGGGCAGCTCTCCCCATACAGAGAACACCAATTAAAAGGGGGAAGAAGGGCTTTGAGAATAAATGGAAAGTATATCACCAACACATGTGTACAAGGAGCCAAAGTGAGACTAAAATCAAGGGATGCGTTGCCTATCGCACGAGTGTTCCAGAAGTTATAGTGCGGCTTTAAGCTTTAGTAACTTGAGAAGTACATTTGTTAGAATCTTACAAAACGCACCATTGGAAACGTTTAAATTATTTATATTTCTTTTTTTTAAGTTTATTTATTTATTTTGAGAGAGAAAGAGAGAGTGAGGAGGAGAAGGGGAGGGGAAAAGATAGAGGGTGAGGGAGAATCCCAAGCAGGCTCTGCACTGTCAGTGCAGAGCCCGACATGGGACTTGAACTCACAAACCCTGAGATCGTGACCTGAGCCGAAACCAAGACTCGGATGTTTAACCGACCGAGCCACCCAGGCGCCCCTTCAGTTATTTAAATTTCTAAGTTTCAGAGGAGATGGAGCTCCCTTAGAGATGTGTGACTCCCCCTACTCACTTGCACACAGTGAGAATTTTCCACTGCCGGTTGGAGGCTGAATATAAAACGTTGGTTTGAGTTGTAGGTGGCTCTAATAGCAGCAAGGAGGCCAAGTTTCAGACCCCTAAAGCTATGCTCAAGTTCTTGCATTCCCAGTACCATCATACTATTTCCATCCTCAAAGTTATCTCGTAGTCCAAGATGGCTACCGGAGTGCCTGCCATCACAGCTGTGTTCCATTAAAGCAAAAGGAAGAAGCAGAAGAGCAAAAATGAACATCCTGCTCCTTTCTTGTAAGGAACCTTCCCAGAATTCCTAGACAACGCTTCCAGAGACCGCCAGGGTGGCTCAGTCAGTTAAGTGTCTGATTCCTGGTTGCAGCTCAGGTCAGGATCTCACAGTTTGTGAATTCCTGAGTTCTCAGCACAGAGCCTGCTTCGGATCCTCTGTCCCACTGTCTCTCTGCCCCTCTTGCTCTCTCTCTTTCTAAAACAAATAAACATTAAAAAAAAAGCAATCTATTACCAAAGAAAATGGGGGAGAATGAACATTGGGAGACAGCCAGAGTTTCTCTTCTCTTCCTCAGCTGTTGTATGAGAGCACATCCTTCTCCGTATCTTACCATCACTGAGTATTGGCATTTGTCCCTATTTTTTGCCAGCTGACATGCTGTAAATGGTATCATGTTGTTTTTCTTTTCTTTCCTTTTTTTTTTAACGTTTATTTATTTTTGAGACAGAGACAGAGCATGAACAGGGAAGGGTCAGGGGGAGGGAGACACAGAATCTGAAGCAGGCTCCAGGCTCTGAGCTGTCAACACAGAGCCCGACGCGGGGCTCGAATGCACGGACCGCGAGATCATGACCTGAGCCGGAGTCGGCCACTCAACCGACTGAGCCACCCAGGTGCCCCATGTTGTTTTTCTTTACATGACCCTAATTACTGAAAAGGATGTACATGTATGCAAGTTGGCTAACTACGTGTATTGTCCTCTGATTATGTTGCTAGCTATGTCCAGAGTCCATTTTAAATTCTTATTCATCTTTTTCTTATTGACTATTGAGTTCTTTCTTTATCAGGAGTGTAAACCATGTATTGTGCAAATATTTCCCCCAGTTTTTCACGTTTTTTTAAAAAATGATTTATGTGCCTCGCACCCGCTAGGATGACGACTATTTGAAAAACCCCTACAGGAGCGCCTCGGTGGCTCAGTTGGTTCAACAGCCGATTCTTGATTTTGGCTCTGGTCACGATCTCATGGTTCATGGGATTAAGCCCTGAATCGGGCTTGGTGCTGACAGCATGGAGCCTGCTTGGGATTCTCTCTCTCCCTGTCTCTCTGTCCCTCCCCTGCCATGCCTGCCCCTACCAAATAAAAAATAAAACAAAACAAAACAGAAAAAAGCAAATGTTGGTGAAGATGTGGAGAAATTGGAGCCCTTGCGCATTGTTGGTGGGAATGTAAAATGAAGCAGCATATGGAGAACAGTATGGCCGTTCCTCAAAAAATTAAAAATAGAGTTAGTAATTCTCTTTTTACCTCACGGTTCAGCAGTTCAACTTCTGGATGTCTACCCAGGAGAGGTGAAAGCAGGGTCTTGAAGAGACATCTGTACTTTCACGTCTATAGCAGCATTATTCATAACAGCCAAATTGTGGGACTAACCCGAGTGTCCATCAACATCAATGGATAAACAATTCCAACACTTGCTACAACACGGATGAAACTTGACATTCTGCTAAGAGAAATAAGCCAGTCACCGAAGCACAAACGCCGTATGATGCTATGCATGTGACGTACCTGGAATAGGTCATATTTATAGAGACAGAAAGTAGACTGAGGGCTGCCAGGGGCTGGGAGGAGGTGGGAGAGGGAACTGTTAGTGAGTACAGAGTTTTAGTTTTGTAAGACGAAAAGAGTTCTGGAGATCGGTTGCACGACAATGTCGAAGTACTTAATACTATACTGACTGTACTCCTCAAAAAATGGTCACCCCGGGTAGATATTCTGTTACGTATATTTTCCCGCAGTTTAAAAACATTTTTGGTATTAGGGGCGCCTGGGTGGCTCAGTTGGTTCAGCATCCGACTCTTGATTTCAGCTCAGGTCGTGATCTCACTGATGGTGAGTCCCAGCCCTGCAACGGGCTCTGTGCTGACAGCTTGGAGCCTGCTTGGGATTCTCTCTCTCCCTCTCTCTCTCTGCCCCTCCCCTGCTTGTGCTCCCTCTCCTTCTCAAAATAAATAAATAAACTTAAAAAACACTTTTACATTTGTTTTATCATCCTATTCCTGTATAGGTTTTGACTTTGGCATCTTTATTAGAAAGCCTTCTTACCCCAGCATGATAAAAGTATTTCTCTGTCTTTTCTACTTCTGTATTGGAGTGTGGGGTACTGAGGTGGAATTCTATCCCTCATTTCATAAGACATTATCAGTGGGTGAGTCATCCCAGGTTCCTCTCTTATTTATTTATCCTTTTTTTTAAAGCTTACTTATTTATTTTGAGAGAGAGAGAGAGAGCAGGGAAGGGGCAGAGAGAGAGGGAGAGAGAATCCCAATCAGGCTCCACACTGCCAGTGCAGAGCCTGATGCAGAGCTCGAACCTACGAACTGTGAGATCATGACCGGAGCTGAAATCTAGCATCAGACGTGTAACTGACTGAGCCCCCCCAGGTCCTACTCCAATCCCCCCATATATTCATTCTAGTGTGTTACATATGGATCTTTTAGTTTGCATACACTTTTGCTAAATATGTGTTGTATAATGTTCACCCATTTCACTTGACATAAATGGTATTGTGTTATATTTCTCACTCTGTTCCTTGTGTCGGCCGGCATTGTGTCTTTAAGGATCACCCTTGATGTTCGGTGTGCATTTGGTCCATTGCTTCTACCTGTTTTCTGCTCAGACCTCCTCGTGTGCACTGAATTTAATCCATCCACTCTCCCAGCAGTGGGCACTCCAGCTGCCTCCAGTTGTCCCACACGAACAACACTAGATATCTGTGTAAGACGGATTTATTGCATCGGAAGGAAGGGCTTCTGTTCAACAAAGACTAACAGACATAAAGCTCCTAGATGACAAGGGAGAAAATGGAACTCGTTGTGTCTAAATTAACAAGAGAGTCGTATCTAAAATATGTAAGGAACCTTCTCAAATCAAGAAGGAAAATACAGAAAGTCCAGTGGAAGTTCGGAAAAGAATTAAGCAGGCACTTTATGAAAATGGAACCCCCCCCAAAACTAACAGGTATTTGAAGAGGTGTACAAACTCATGAGTAATCAGAGAAATGCATTTTAAGTCAACTTCATGCCTATTAGCATGGCAAAACCAGAAACCAGATAATCAAAGGTATTGGTGTAGATTTTGCAGACCCGGAACCCTTCGTGCATGGCCAGTGGGAGAATCAACTGTGCTCAGATTAAGCACACACACACTCCTGACCCCGAAATTCCACTCTTCTACTCTCACTTTTATGGTTTGGGTTTTTATTTATTTTTAGCACATAAATATTTAATCCATCTGGGATTTATTTTGTTGTAGAGTATAAGTATTGAGCAATATTTATTTTCCCCAAATGTTTGGCCAGTTGACTTAACGCTTTTGAATAATGCCCCCTTCCTTTGAGGCCAGTGCTGTGCTATCACTTACTAACTTCTTATAGGTTCCTGGGTCTGTTTTGAGGAGTTAGGATTCTAAACAGTGTATCTCGAGGCTACCAAGCACTGACCCTTTTGGAGAATGTTTAATCCCTCCTGTGCTTTATGCTTTGATTCAAGAGCCACGAACTAACTGCAGATCTGAAGAAAAAACAGTCACAGAAACCAAGGGCTGGTTTTTTTCTGGTGCTTACAAATTCCTGATGGATGGAGCTATGGTTTGGGAGGCTGTTATCCTTAAGTGAGCCTCTTCCCACATTCCTTCCCTCTTGCCTGGGCTGTGAATATTCCGGTAGCATCTTCTTACTTCTATTTCTTTGACTCAAGAAGTTGCATTTCTAGTTTTTCCTCTCCCTCCCCCCCCCTTCTCTCTCTCTCTTTCATTGAGTGTCCAGTTAATCCTGTTTCAGAAAGAAAATTTAGAGTCTTGAACAGAGTTGGAAAATCAGAACACCTCTCTGGAGATTAGCAATGTAGCAATTTGCAGGTTTCACTCAGCCCACATTAAAAAATAATAATAATAAAATCCTTCAGGATCGAAGTGTTTCATAACAGCAAGCCTGGTGATGCCGGCTGAAGTTTTCTCATTCTTACTTCCTGGGCAGGCTCAGTCTCAGTCCCAGAAACAGGATGCCCGACCACAGAGGGTTAAAAGTCCCAGCTGCAGCTCAGACACCTAAAAGCTGTCTTCACATCAGGGAAATCAAGTTCTACTTCAAGG
The DNA here is from genome assembly GCF_027475565.1 of Acinonyx jubatus. NCBI lineage: Eukaryota > Metazoa > Chordata > Mammalia > Carnivora > Felidae > Acinonyx > Acinonyx jubatus. Next base: position 137,625,656 of record NC_069385.1, on the reverse strand, counting down.
CTGTAGGAAAGTGTCTTCTGCCTGAAAAGTGCCAGTCACTTAAGTCTTAAAAGACGCAGCCAGCCCTGAAAGCTGTCAGTCATTTCCTATGAAAGGAGGCAAGAAACTTTTAACATATGAATTGCCAATATTTTCCGCAGTAAATTAAATAGAACTTTTTTAATGTAAAAAAAAATAATTTTCCCGATTAGGGCAGGTCTTTGTCATGAGAATATTTGGAATAGCATTACCTACCAAAAAAAATTTTTTTTAAAGATTATATAGATCTGTTAAGGCATAAAGAAAAAAGATCTGGTCTGACTTCCCTTGACTAATGTTGTGTAACCAACTTTGAGACTGGCAATGTGCTTGAGTAGGAAACTATCCTGTAGAGAAACCAACCAAATTGTGTTGTCCAATGGGACAGCTGTCAGACTCCTGGGGCTATTTAAATCTAATTAAAATTCAACCAAACATTAGTTTTGCTCACACTAGCCACATTTCAAGGGCTCAGCAGCCCCGTGTGGCTGAGCGGCTATAACACACACATAGAATCTTTCCCTTATCACAGAAAGTTCTGCTGGACACCACTGATACCCAAAGTATGGTGTTGGGTCCCCACACAGGCATCACCCGGGAGCAAGGCAGGCTTCATGTGGTTGGGTGACCCGTGGAGTAGCCCAGGGCCCCACACTTGGAAGGGCTCTGCCCCTGGTTTAATGCTTTGTCGTTGCCATCTTGAAATTGCTACTAGGTTTTAAACAAGGGGTCTTGTATTTTCATTTGCAGTGAACTCTGCAAATTATGTAGCCAAGCCTGTTTCGGAACTTGCAACCAGTACAGAACTAAAGCCCCACCCCACACTTGCTGAATCAAAATCCGAATTTTAACAAAACCCCCAGGTGAATCTCAAGGACATTAAACTTTGAGAAATATGATCTAGAATAACGGTCCTCAAACATTTACAATCTATGGAAAGCTTGGGGCGCCCGGTGGGGGGCTCAGTCGGTTAAGCATCCGACTCTTGATTGCAGCTCAGGTCATGATCTCAAGGATCATGAGTTCGAGCCCCACATAGGGCTCTGCACTGACAGTGTGGAGTCCGCTTGGGATTCTCTCTCTCCCCCTCTCTGTCTGCCCCTCCCTGCTCTCTCTCTCTCAAAATAAATAAATCAGCACTTAAAAATAAATCAAATAAAATCTATGAACACTTTATTTAAATTGATTAAGATAAACTTTGCACAGAGCCAACTATATAAAATAGATTAAAATAATTATGCCCATCAGGCAATTTGTAGTATCATTATTCCACTATAAATAATATCTGGTTATTTCTTGATCCTCAGGGTCCTAGGGAAGAGTTTGAATGCCCCTGGCTGGAGACACTTGATAATGTTGAGACTACCTTAATCCTATACCCAAGAAGTGACAAATCCGAGGTAAGCCAACTTTCTTGGAGTAAGCGGACAAATTAGAACCGTGGTAACTGTGATATTACACAATCTTTGCACGTGATATTAGCCGATGCACATTAGCGCGTGTGAGGGCACTCCCACTTTGTGCTAGGCACGTCAGTACATTACCTCATTTGAACCTGGCAGTGCTGTAAAGCAGGAGCTGGCATTAACCACATCTAACACACGAGCAAGGGAGGCTTAGACCGCATTAGTAACTCACCCAAGCAGAAGCAGGGTTTAAACCCAGGTCCAGATCTGGAATTGGGTGGAACAGGTGGAGAACTTTCTTAAGGGGGTGGCAAACACATCAGTAATCGAGGGAAATAACATTCGAGAGACGCCTGGGTGGCTCAGGCAGTTCAGTGCCCAACTCTTGGTTTCAGCTCAGGTCATGAGCTCACGGTTCACGGGTTCGAGCCCCCCCCCCCCGTCGGGCTCTACGTTGACATCGCGGAGCCTGCTTGGGATTCTCCCTCTCCTCTCTCCCTGCCCTTTCCCTGCTTGCTCTCTCTTTCTGCTTCTCTCAAAATAAATAAATAAACTTAAAAAAAAAGAAAACATAATGTTTGAATTCAATATTTTTTTAACATCTGCAAAATATCCAGGATACAGGAACTACCGTGATTTTAAATAAATACAGATTGCTGATGTTGGTGTGTTTTACAACCCTGTGTTATTGTGGAACAGGAACAGTGGCTTCCAACCAGCCCGCCATTCCAGCATCGTAGGGCCACTGAGCCCCATCAAGCTGCTGAAGGCTGACAATAGTGAAGACATTGCACAATGCAGATTTTACACAGTCACGATTTCTGATTGTAGAGCTTTTATTAACTTTTTCTCCCACTTGGCCCAAACTAGGGGAGGACGTTTTGATGAGAGTAGAAAGGGGCCCACATTTTTCCTGCGGCCTCAGGCTCCAGTGGGTTTGTCACTGCCTTGGTTTGCCAGATCCCAGAGCCTGGTGATTTTAATGTGCAGCCAGGACCTGAGAACCACGGGTGTGTAGCCAGAAGTGGGCTTTCGTCCCCATGCCTGGGACCCATCCCTCGGGTCCCCTCCAATTTTCTGGCTGTTCAGAATGAGGCTTGGCATTGGGTTTGTTGCGAAACTCTCTGGTTCATTCTAACGTGGGGCCAAGGTTAACCGAGACTTTGGTACACCTCACTGCCTCCCTCGAAGGATGAGAGGAGCCCAGCACACAAATGAAACTCTCTCTGAGCTTTCTGCAAGGTGAGGTCAGCTGGAAAACACATCCTCTTCCACCACAGAATAAGAATCATAGAATTTTAGATTTGGGGGCACCTTAGGAATCATACGTTGTTGAGCCAGAAGGACCTCTAATTGATGAGAAAACAGAGGCTCAGATACCATATGATCTCACCTATATGTGGAGCCTAAAAACCACAACAATAAACCACTGAACTCACAGACCCAGAGGACAGATCGGTGGTTGCTAGAGGTGGGGGGGTTAGGGGTGGGGGAAATGGGTGAAGGGGGTAAAAAGGTACAAACTTCCAACTATAAAATAAATAAGTCCTGGGGATGCCGTGGATGGCACGGCGACCACAGTTAATAATACTGCATTGTACATTTGAGAGTGACTAAGGGTAAATCTTTAAAGTTCTCATGACCTTGATCTCACAGTTCGTGAGTTCGAGCCTCGCACTGGGCCCTGGGCTGACGGCTCAGATCCTGGATCCTGCTTCGAATTCTGTGTCTCCCTCTCTCTCCGCCCTCCCCTGGTTCAGCTCTGTCTCTCTCTCTCTCCAATAAATAAATAAATAAATATTAAAAAATAATAAGGGGCGCCTGGGCGGCTTAGTCGGTTAAGCGTCCCACTTCGGCTCAGATCATGGTTTGTGAGTTCGAGCCCCATGTCAGTCTCTGGGCTGACAGCTCAGAGCCTGGAGCCTGCTTCAAATTCTGTGTCTCCCTCTCTCTCTGCCCCTCCCCTGCTCATGCTCTGTCTCTCAAAAATGAATACACGTTAGAAAAAAAATTGTTTAGGTTCCCATGACCGGAAGAAAAAATTTGTCGCTGTGTAGTGATGGATGTTCACAGAACTTTCCGTGGTGATCATTTCGCAATATACGCAAATATCAAATCATGCTGTACACGGGAAACTAGTGTAATGTTATACGTCAATTATACCTCAAGTAAAAAACAAACAGCGGCTCAGAAAGGTGACTCCAATTTGCTAATGAGCCGCAGAGATACAGCAGCACAGGGCTCCTTTCAAGGCCCCCATCAGAAAAAAACAACTCCCCCCCCCAAACCACTTCCCTTTCTCACCAAAAATACAATAAAATAAAATAATCACAAAAAACTATAAAAAATGAAAAATAAGGCAGTCCCCAAAGTCCTTAGCTTCCCCCCCCCCCGCCCCAAATCATGAGAATTAGAGTAAAATATGTCTGTTTAATTCCATGTCTTAAAAACATTTTCAGAACACACTTGATTAATGGAACCCTAATTCATCAAGCGACGACCTGCAGGGCCAAATGTTTTGTTTGATCCGTTACAATGTTTTAAAAAGTTGACCCAACATTTCAGCATTGAGAGATTTCACCCGAAATTGTAGATAATGTACTTGCCTCGCAGGCTCGGAATATTTGGCAAGCGGGTCTACATTCCTGACAGCGACAACTGGCCGGGGGCCAAGTCACTGCTGCTCGGGGTGAGAAGGTCCAAGCCCTACCCTTTTTTTTTGCCACAGGCTCCACGACTTCCAACTGCATTCATGGCTCTAGGCTGGCTAAATATCACTGCAAAATTTAAAACTTAAGTTGACATCTCTGAAATGCCAGAATCCTCCACCCCGTCTGCTTCGTGCATTCCCATCAAGGCTTTGACCAGGGGAGCATTCGCCTTTGCAGTCCCGGGGGGGGGGGGGGGCGGGGGGGGGGTGTCGTCACAGGACCTGGAGAGGGTCCTTTCCAAAGAGCCCGGAGGGCCGGGTCTTCTCTTCTTGGGCTTCTCGCCACATGGCTTAGTATTCAGTCCTCCCAACACACACAGTCAGATTTTCTCACTGGAGAACTCTGCTGTATGTCGTCCAGGCTTTTTCTTCCTGCTTGTTTGGTTCGTGCTCTTCTCCCATCCCGGAATGCCCTCCCTCTTTTCATCTGAAGTCCAGTCGCCTTTCCAGGTTCAGCTTCCTGGACTGTTCCCTCTGATCCATGTGATCTTCTCCCTGCTTGGAAACTCCCACGGCATCAAGTCAATAGAGAAACAACGTGCTGTTTTGATTTCCCCAGGTCGGAGGATAATAAGCTCCTTAAGTCGGCCTGCTTGTGACTCCTTTGAATCCCCCCTAACGCCCAGGAGGGTGCTGGGCAAACAGGATCTTCTCTGTAGACCCTGTGTTTTGACTGTGTTTTGACTGAGCCTCCCTGAGCCCGGCAGAGCAGGCGCTGCAACTCCCACTTTGAGCCACTAGAGGTCGCTCGTCCACACACATCTTGCCCTGCAGGTTCCGTGCCGCACACACATTACTAGAGCCTCTGGAAGTAGGGCAGGCTCATTTATTTCCTCTCCAACACAGCCTCGGGCCATCAGAGCCTCTGATGTCAGGGTCCCTGCCGTGCAAGCTGCAGAATGAAAACACTGCAAATAAGAAAGGTCACCGCATCCTCTCTACACATTTACTTCTCACCTGAAATCTCCCCTTCGCTAGCAATGTCCCAGCTCAGGGTCTGAATATTTTCCCCGACTCCGTATTCCGGCAGGAGGGAGAAGCCCGCTGTGACTACGGCGCATATGTGTGTGTGTGTTTACAGATTATTGCATCAGATCTGTAACCCAGCGATGTGTCAAGGAAGGTTTCCATCCGCCCTCTTCTCCTCCAATCCCCGGGAAGTTTCTGACCAGGCACTGATGCTCCCACTCTGCTCTGCTTTAGCTACTGCTGGTCTCTAAAATAACAGGATTAATCTTTTAAAACACGGCCCGTATCAAAGGGCCAAGCCTTAATGTAGAGAAGGCAGTCAGATTTTATTAGAAAGATGTAATGAGCCCAGAGCAGCAACATGAAGGGAGCACAGTAGGTCTGAAAATAGGACAGATAGCACAGAGGGCGGGAAGGGCAGAAGTGTAGGTACCTAACCTAACCTGGATCACTCATTCCCAAGTGCCCAGCGTGGTGTCATGTTGGCATTGAGGGCCATGATGCTGGCGTTAGCTGAGTCAGAGCGACTGTAAAGTCTTGGCAAGTGACTGTTCATCACAGATATTAAATGGAAGTCCAGACACTGGGAAGAAAGCTAGCATACACAGAGCTCAGCCTGGAACAGTGAAGAGCTGGATCCAAAAGCCCCAAGCACAAGCTTTGTAGGCGGGGCTAACATGTTCCAAGCTTCTCATTGGCAGATTCTAAGTAATAGTCAGACCCACCGGCAAACTTTAAAGGAAAGACCAATTTGCAGTGTCTGTTTCATCCATCACCAATGCCAGCATCAGAAGGATGCACTTATTAGTAGAGGCAGTGTAGCATCCCTGAAGCCAGACCACCTGAGGGGGAATCACAGTTCTGACATTTACTCACCATGATTTAAGCTCTATGCCTCAGTGTACTCATCTGTAAAATGGGATTGATAATAGTACCTACCTCACTGGATTGCTAGGAAGATTAAATGAATTAATATATATAAAGTGCCTACAATAATGCCTGGCACATAATAAGCACATATGTAAACATAAGCTATTTATTTTTTTATTATCTATGTTGCACAAAATGCACAATAAAGCTTCTCTTTTCAGGCTTGGCTGGATGCCAAAAATCCTTTCCAGAAGTAGTGCCAGTTCCTACCTATGTCACTACAATGTCACTTCCCGCTCAACAAATCTCTCCTTCCCTACACAGCCAAGTTTAGAATTTTCTTAAAGGTATTTGAGGTATTTGTTTTCTGTTCCCTCCCTTCCCTTTACACAATAGGTCTAAAACACATGGAGAAAAAAAAACAAACAAGAATTGGTTCTTTGAAAAGACCAACAAAAAGAAAAAATTAGCTAGATTGACTAAGAAAAACAAGAGAGAAGACTAAAATAACTAAAACCAGAACTGGAAGAGGATCATGACCACTGATGGTACAGAAATTTTAAAAAAGGGTGATAAGAGCATGATGATCAATTGTATGCCATGAGATTGAATACCCCAGATACAATGGACACATTCATAGAAACACACTATCTACCAAGATTCAATCATGAAGAAATAGGAAATCTGAACAGACCTATAACTGGTAAGGAGATTTAATCAATAATCAAAGACCTCACGATAAAGCAAAGCCCAGATGGCTTCACTGGCAACTTCTACTAAACATTTAAAGAACTACACGAATCCTCCTCAAACTCATCCAAAAATTGAAGACGAGGGAACACTCCCAAACTCAATTTAGGAGGCCAGTATTACCCTAATACTAAAGTCAGACAAAGACACTACAAGAAAAGCACAGACCAATATCCCTGATGAATATTGATGAAAAAAAGGTGCTTTAAACAATACTGCGAAACAAAATTCAATGTCAGACTTAATATTGTTAAAATGTCAGTACTATCCAAAATGGTCTGTAGGTTCAATATAATCCCTACCAAGATCCTACTGAAATTTTTTTTAAAGAAATAGAAAAGTACATTCTAATATTCATATGAGATCTCAAGGGACCCTCAACAGACAGAACAATCCTGAAAACCAACAAAGTTGGAGATCTTACACTTTCGATTCTATTACTTACTACAAAGCCATGGTGATCAAAATAGTGTCATGCTGGCATAAAGGTATGTAGTCCGAAGAAATAAAACAGAAAGCCCAGAATAAACCCTCTTATAAATGGTCAACTTTTTTTTGACAAAATGTCAAGACCATTCAATGGGGAAAGGACAGTCTTTTCAACAAATAGTGCTGGGGAAACTGGATATCCACATGCTAAAGTATGAAGTTGGAACATTGTCTTATGCCATAAGCCAAATTAATTCAAAGTACACTAAAGATCTAAGTATAAGACCTAAAAGTACAAAGCTCTTAGGAGAAAACACAGGGGAAAAGTTTCATGACTTTGGATTCAGCAATGATTTCCTGGATATGAAACAAAAAGGTCACACAACAAAGAAAAAAAACAGATGAGGCACCTGGGTGGCTCAGTCGGTTAAACATCCCAGTCTTGATTTCAGCTCAGGTCATGATCACAGGGTTGTGAGATGGAGACCTGCATCGGGCTCTGTGCTGGGCATGGAGCATGCTTAAGATTCTCTCTCTCCCTCACCCCTCCCCTCCTCATAAATAAATAAATAAATAAATAAATAAATAAATAAATAAGAAAAAATAGATAATTTGGACTACATCAAAATTAAAAACTCTGTGCATCCAAGGATATAATCCATAGGATCGAAAGACAATCCATGGGATGGGAGAAGATATTTGCAAATTGCATATTTCACAAGGGTCTAGTATCCACAATATAGAAAGAACTCCTACAACTCAAGAAGAGCAGCGACAAACCGGATTTAGAAATAGGCAAAGGACCTGAACAGACTTTTCTCCTAAGAAGATATACAAGTGACCAAAAAGCACATGAAGATGCTTAACATTACCAATCATTAGGGACATGTAAATCAAAACCACAATGAGATATCACCTCAAACTCATTAGGATGACTACTGTTAAAAAAAAAAAGTAGAAAATAACAAATGTGGTTGTGGATGTGGAGAAATCAAGACCCTGGTACACTGTTGATGGGAATGTAAAATGATGCAGTGCTATGGAAAACAGTATGGCAGTTCCCCCACATTAAAACTAGAATTACCATGTAATCCAGTAATGACCTTTCTGGATATATATACCCAAAAGAATTGAAATCAGGGTCTCAAAGAGATAATTGCACACCGATGTTCATAGCAGCATTATGCACAACAACAAAAGGTAGAAGCAACCCAAGTATCCATAGATGCATAAACAGATAAACAAAATGTGGTAGATGTCAATGAAATATTATTCAGCCTTTAAAAAGGAGGAAATTCTGTCACATGCCACTACATGGGTGAAGCTTGAGAACATTGTGCTAAGTCAAATAAACAAGTCACATCAAGACAGATACGGTATGATTCTACTTATATGAGGTTCCTAGAGTAGCCAAATTCGTAAAGAAAGTAGAACGATGGTTAGCAGGGCCTGGGGGAGGGAGGAACAGGGTAGAGATGGGTAGAGATTTTCCAATTTTCAAAATGAAAGAGCTCTATACACAGATGGTAGTGATGAGTACATAACAATGTGAATGTACTTAATGCCGGTAAAATGAATACTTGGCCATGGTTAAGATGGTAAATTTTGTATGTATTTTCCACAATAAAAGAAGATGGATAAGAACCATTCATTCATTCAACAACCATCTCCTGAGGACCTACAATGGGCCAAGTGCTGCCTGAGGTGCCAGGATGCAGCGGTGAAACAGACAGATGGTCTTGCAGTAATGGGGGTTACATCTAGGGCGCACTCACAAGAAATCAACCAGAAAATAGAGAAGTAGACCAGGTCGTTTAGAGAGTGATGAGAGATCAAGGAAGTTAGCAGGGTGATGTGATAGCGGATGATCTAGAAGGTTGAGTTTACTGAGGATGAGATGATCAGGCAAACCACGTCTGAGGGGTGACATGTGAGCTACGGTCTTGAATATGAAAAGAAGTAGACATGCGAAGAGCCCGAGTATGGATGAGATAAGCAGTTGCCAAGGCCCTGAGGCAGTAAAGAACTTGGGAGTTTAGGGAACAGAAAAAAAGATCTGGGCTGGGGCATAAGGATAAGGGGAGAACAGGGTAGGAATGAGTTTGGGGGGTCCTGGGAGTGGCTACATCTCGGAAGTCTTTACTCCCTGGATTACAGGCTGTAGACTTTATTCTGATGAGAAGGTACAGACCAGAACTCAACATCCGATCGTGTTGAAATGTGGGAGACAGAGTAAAAGCAGTGAGTCCAGTGAGGGATTGGGAAGTGATGGAAGACGGCAGATGGTCTGACAGTGGAGGTTGAGAGAAAGGGGAGATTGATCATTATTTCCAGGTTTTTGACATGAGTGGATGGTGGTGGCATTTACTAAGGAGCAGAAGACAGACAGAGCGTCAGACCAGGCTAGGAGAAGGGGAGTTTGGTTTAACACACGTGACATTTAACGTGAATACGAGATATCCAAATGTAGACACCAAATAGGCATTTGTATGTACAAGTTTGGGAACCATCAGTGAATAGATATCTATAGCCAAAAGCCTGATTGGTATTACTCTATGGAGATGCTGTGTTCTGGTATTTTACCGGACCATTTGCCTGGAATGGAGAGCACGATTAGGCCCATTATGAAGAAAATCTCACACCGGTTTCACACCAGAAGAAGCTTCTTTCCTGGATCAGATGTGCAAGGCTAGGTTCTGTAACACACTGAAGAAGATAAAAGACTGGAAGTTGCAGGGATGGTCTCTTTTTTTCATCTTTTTTTTTTTTCCAAGTCTTTATTCATCGAGCAAGTTTTTAGTGAATGCCAAACACAAATTCATCGAATTGCTTTTGTAATTCCCACTTGGAGCCTGGCGCTGGGTAGAAATTATGGGAGGCAGATGAGAGAGAAAACGTGATTTCTCCCTGTAGGAAACTCAACCAGTCAGAGAGGAAGGAAATTCATGAAAGAGTCCAATCATCACAGGTAAGGCGTTACACGGGTTCAGCTCAGGGAAGAGAAATCACTTCTTCCGTTCAGAAGAACATAGATGGAGCAAACCAGGTGCATAAAAATAGTGGAAGGGTTCAAAAGTTGACTCTCAACTGACCCTCGGGACCGGCTTCAGTTACAAGACAAGCTGATGACCAAGGAACTACTCACTCTGAAGGCAGCACCAGGTCTATTGAGCTCAAGAGCACACTTGAATAACTACCATTCGGGAATCAGGAAGCAGAAATCAGGAAGCTGCTGGAAGTGTGCTATTATGGAAACTGCCTCTTGACATCTGTAAAGCTAGAGAATGAGACCTGGAGCTCTCACCTCACCCCACTCTCCCCGCACACATACACCAGTCTTCTGACCACCACGGAGAATGGACAAGGAATATTGCTGCAGAAATATTTTTCTTCTCCACAACCCCCTTTTTTCGGTCATTTGAAAACAGCCAGAAGCAAGGGAAGACAGTCTCCACCTGATTGTAACCTTTCAGGTCTAGCATATGTTCACCTACTTGTCAGGACCAATTTCCTGTCCTGCGCCCTAGCGACAGCAGAGTCTGAGAAATGTAACTTTCAGCTTTCTTGCTGCTGAGGTTCAGAGAGGTACCCTAGGATTGGTTCTCAGCCGGGAGAGATTTTGCTGCCCCTCCCTGGCCCCAGAGACATCTGGCAATATCTGGAGACATTGTTGGTTGTCACAACTGGGGGCGGATGACCGCTCCAGGCATCTAGTGGGTAGAGGCCAGCGCTGTCGGTGAACATCCTATAAAGCACGAGACAGCTCCCGCAACAAGTAATTTCCTGGCCCCAAATGTCAATAGTGCTGAGGCTGAGAAAGCCTGCTACAGAAAGAAGTTAAACAGAGGCTGACAAAACCGGACCGTTGTGTCCAACGGGAGTGAAGGGCCCGGATTAGCCATGAAAATAATTAGCCTCAACGTGCTTTGGTTTTGTTTTTCAAAGAAAGTCCATCAGGCAGGACTGGAGTGGTTCGAGGAGCTCTCTGGAATGACGTGGGACTGGGATCGCATTCTGAAGTTCAGGAGCAACAGTATAGCCTGAGACGGAGTAAGGAAGGGAAATAGCAGAAGGCTTGCAGTTAGGGATAAGAAGCCATGTTTATAAGGTAAAAGCGAGATCAGTGCGACTACAGTGGGAAATTGAAGTTATGACGCTTTGAAATGGGTGTTTAAACAGGTGGTGCTAGGCTGTCAAGAGCTTTGAACACCTGCCTCAAGGTTTCGACTGCAACATGGCGGAGCTGAGAGGCTTAGGAACTAGGCAAGAGGGTAGGCTTGAGCCTGACTCCTCTACACCCTATAGTGAGACCTTGGAATCGTTTCCTAACTTTTCCAGGGTGTAGTTGCCTCAAGTAAGAGGCACCATTACAAACTTCTCTGGTTTATGTAAGATCAGGATGGTACCCGGCCTTATTCCTCTTTGCCTTCTTGACGAGGGGGACTGTGTGGAGACTTGTGTGTTCCCCAATTCAGGAAGCAGCCAGACATTTGTGCAACCTGCTCGCTGTTCTTCCTATGCAACCAGAGCGCTGGGCTGTCAAATCTCTTCGCGGAGCCTGGCAAAAGAGTAAATGATCACCTTGCAATTTTTTATTACATATCATGAATGACTTTTATTCATTTGCTAGACATACTTAAGATCATCTGTATATGTAGCATACAAGCATTACACGGCAAGTATTATGCTGTATTCTAGACTTTCTATGTGCAAAGTGATATAGTGACAAGATCATTACAAGTGGCCCTTGAACATGAATTTGAACCACCCACGTCCACTTACACGTAGGTTTATTTCCATAAATCTAGGAAGTACTGTACATGTGTTTTCTCTTCCTTAGGACTTTCTTAATGACATTTTCTTTTCTCTGGCTTACTTTATTGTAAGAATGCAGCTTATAATACATACAATATACAAAGTGTGTGTTACTCAACTCTTTGTGTTATTGGTAAGGCTTCTGGTCAACAGTAGGCTCTTAATAGTTAAGTGTAAGCAGATTTTTGACTGCATAGGGTGGGGGAGGGCAGCACCCCTAACTCCCATGTTGATCAAGGGGCCAACTGTATATCATTCCAATTAAAAGCTCCCAACACCTATATCAACTTACTAATTTATTTTGTTCATCGAGACATTGTTTGACTCTGGTGTGACAACAAGCTAACTTTTTCAGTTGTAAAATCGACACATCGTAAAACTCACCATCTAAACCATCTTGAAGTGTAAAATTCAGTGGCATTTAGTGCATTCACAATGCTCTGCTCTTTCACCATGATCGAGTTCCACATTTTACCCCCAAACCCCATATCAGCCCCTCTCCATTGCCCTCTACCCTCCAGCCTCTGCCAACCACCAGCCTGCTTTCTGTCTCGGAATTTGCCGATGCTGTAGATCTCGTGTAAGTGGGATTACATAATATGTGGCCTTTTTGGTCTGGCTTTTTCATTTAGCTTCATGTCGTCAAGGGTCATGCATGCCATAGCCTGTGTCAGTTCTTCATTCCATTTTATGGCCAGATGAATTTTATTGTATGGATATACCACCTTTCGCCTATTAATTCATCTGTTGAAGGAAATTTGGATTGTTTCTACTCTTTGGCTATTGTGAATAGTACTGCGATGAATATTCACGCCCACGTTTGTATTTGAAGAACTGGGTTTTTTTAAGTTTATTTATTTATTTTGAGAGAGAGAAAGAGAGAGCGCATGTGGGGGAGGGGCAGAGAAAGGGAGAGAGAGAAAGAAAGGGGGGGGAAACCCAAGTAGGCTCTGCACTGTCAGTGCAGAGCCCGTTGCGGGGCTTGAACTCACGAACCACGAGATCATGACCTGAGCCAAAGTCAGATGCTTAACTGACTGAGCCACCCAGGGGCCCCTTCAAGAACTGTTTTCAATTTGGGGGGAGGCACATACCTAGAAGTGGAGTTTCTGGGTCATGTGGTAATTGTATGTTTATCTTATTGATGAGCCACGAAATATGTTTCCATAGCAGCTATACCATTTTACGTTCCCACCAGCAATGTATTAAAGGGTTCCAAATTCTCCACATTCTTGCCAATGGTTGTTATTTTCCTTTTTTCTCTTTCTTTCTTTCTTCCTTTCTTTCTTCTTTTTATTATTATAGCCATCTTAGTGAGTGTGAAATAGTATTTCTTATGGCTTTGATTTGTATTTCCCTAACGACTAACATTGAACATCTCTTCATGTGCTTGTTGGCCTTTTGTATGTCTTTTTTGGAGAGATTTCTATTCAAGTACCATGCCCATTTTTTGAGTTGTTTGTTTACCTCTGTATTGTAAGAGTTCTTCATATATTCTGAATACGAGGTGCTTAGAAGATGTATGATTTGCAAGTGTTTTCTCCTGTTCTGTGGCTGCCTTTTCACTCTCTCCATGGTATCCCTTTATGCACAAAAGTTTTTTTCATTTTAACAAAGTCCAATTTATCTATTTTTTTCTTTTGTTGCTTATGCTTTTGGTGTCATATTTAAGAAACCATTGCCAAATCCAAGGTCATGAAATTTTACCCCCCTGTTTTCTTCCAAGAGCTTTATAGTTTCAGCTCTTATATTTAGGTCTTTGATCCGTTTTGAGTCACATTGTCTTTTGAACCACCTTGGCTTTTGTGGAGCTCAAATTCAGGTGTTGCCCTGCCGCCCTCATAACCCAGCCTCCTCCAACAAATGTCCCCTGCTCACCGCCTTCCTACGGTGGTCTATTTAGGCCTTCTTCCCCTGGATAGCACTCCATTCCCCAGAGATCCCTTTCTAAAAGTCTCCCCACCAAAATCGTCTCTCACCAAGACCCCTTCAAATACCCAGCTCTTTGCTAGTGGCAGTGGGAACCCACTGAATAAATTGGCGGGTACTTAGACTTCAGAGCAATTGACCAGTGGAAGGTTTCCCCTTTCCAAGATCGACGACATCTTACTAGTAGACTTTTTAAGACTAGACTTTACTTTTCAGAGCACTTTTAGGTTCACAGCAAAGTGGAGAGGAAGGGACAGAGATTTCTCATACATCCCCTACCTCCACACACACACACACACACACACACACACACACACAGCGTCTGTCACCAGCCACATCCCTGAGTCAGAATGGTGCATTTGGTACCACGGACAAACCTACACTGGCACCAAAAAAAATCGGAGTTAACTCTTGGCATTGTAGATTCTATTGGTTTGGACAAATATACAACGACATGCATCCACCTTTGCAGTTTCACACAGAGTGGATCAACTGCCCTAAAAATCCTCTGTGCTCTACCTATGTGTCCTCTCCTCCCCTGCAATTGCTGGAAACCACCGAATCTTTTTACTGCCCTCTCCATGATGTCACATAATTGGAATCATACAGCATGTAGCCTGGTAGGGACTTTTTTTTTTTTCAAAAATTTTTAACGTTTATTTATTATTGAAAGACAGAGGCAGACAGAGCACGAGTGGGGGAGGGGCAGAGAGAGAGGGAGACACAGAATCCCAAGCAGGCTCCAGGCTCCCAGCTGTCAGCACAGAGCCCGCGGCGGGGCTCAAACCCACAAACCGCGAGATCATGACCTGAGCCGAAGTCGACACCCAACCGACTGAGCCACCCAGGCGCCCTTTCTAGTAGGGCCTTTTAAAATCCATTATTGCCCAGTTCAAATGCCAGATCCACGAATCCTTTGAGGGGATTGCAATTTGTTTTCTTGTGTGTCCAAGAGGCACTCGATCAATATTTATGGAAGGTGTGAATGAATCATCAGCAAGAGCATTTCAAAATCTCAGCAATCACCAATATGCAACATCTTGGGAAGGAATGGCCGTCTCTGAAGCACCGATTTAATGAGAAACATTAATGAGAAACATCTAATGAGAAAGTAAAGCAGCAGCAAGAAGAGTCTGGAATCATCGTGGAGGGCCTGGGCAACCCTTTTCCAACAAAGTCTTGAACCATCTCCCTATTGAAGGAGTAGAAACACTGCTAGAGACAAGGTCACAAGTGGCAACGATAGATGCACATCAGATCATAATTGTGGCTTGTAAGATTTCTACGTGATTTCCCGTGACATGGTTTATTCATCCTTAGGTTACCACGGAGCATGGGAACAAAGCACCGTCCTTTACCTTCACAGAAAAATAGCCCTTCATAGGAATAGTTCATTCAAGACACTTCAAGGTTTCCTATACCATGATTATAAGATACACATCCCATTCCTTTCCCTCAAAGATTTGCCTGATTTTTGTAACACCTTTTCACAAAATTGTTTTGCCAATTGTCTGCTCAGTGTTAGGGTCAATTTATGTTTTATCTTAGAGTTGCTGATTGTTAGAAACTTGAAACAGCCAAGTCCGTCTTTGGTTAGGCAAAGACGTTTTGCTTGGGTGATGTAAACCCAGCAAATTGAAAAAGGTCTTTAATGTTAAATAATGGGAGGTCAAATACTTAACGTTCAACAGTCACACAGCAGAGCAATTGATTTGCCAGGAATTTCTACACCGGATGACTGAAAAATATACAGACCTATTATTTCAAATGTTGGTCAGTTCAGCCAGCAAGCTAATTATTGGAGAGAGAGAGAGAGAGAGAATGAAGGGAGGTATTCATAAAATTGCCAACCATTTTTCCCCAAAGAATTGAACACTGCAGAAAAGCAATAACAATATGGGGGGGATATTAACCATTTTTTGCTTCTACTTGAACAAAATTCTTTCTGACTTCCCTTTAGCTGGCTTTTGTGTGTGTGTGCTTTGTTGATTTATTTTAGAGGTTGTAAGTAGTAGAACGACAGGGCCTATGTCACCCTAGTTCAAGCTATGAAAGGAAAGAAGATTGTTGGTGGCTCTGGAGGGAGGGTGGACCCAGGGAACCGCTTGGCGAATAATCAGGGAATAAAGTCTTTCCTTAGGCCAGAAAAGGTTAAGAAAATATTAAAAAGCCAGTGGTGCCTGGGGGGCTCAGTCGATTAAGCATCCGACTTCTGCTCAGGTCATGATCTCACAGTCCGTGAGTTCGAGCCCCGCGTCGGGCTCTGTGCTGACAGCTCAGAGCCTGGAGCCCTGCTTTGGATTCTGTGTCTCTGTCTCTCCCTGCCCCTCCCCTGCCCATGCTCGCACTCTGTCTCTCTCTCAAGAATAAGTAAACATTAAAAAAAAATTTTTTTTAAAGCTGACGAATGATTATTCTCATTTTATATGTCTTAAGTCCCACCATACATCTGTATGGACAGTATTCTCTGGAAATGTTGCCTGATGAGGGAGAGAAAATTTGAGCCGACAAGACAAGGGAATGAATGTTGCAGAGACCAGCAGCTGGGTACTTAGAAGAGGTTGGTCCCTAACCTATGCCTCTGGCTTTCTCTTTTTGGGCACAAACACTTGCCTGGTATTTCCTTTCTTCTTCCTCTTTCTCTCCATCTCTTTTTGCTTATGCATTCTCTCATTTCCTTGGATAATGTGTACTTGAAGCAGGTTTATATTTTTGCATTTGTTAATCAAAGCTATACACATTTTTTTCCCTCAAAAATTTAAAGTGATTCATAGCTTTTCTGTATCTTTTTACCCGGCTCTCTCTCCCCACTTTCTTCCCCCCATCTCCCATAGGTTTGTTCCTTCTTTTTTTAAGTTTATTTACTTATTTTGAGAGATACACAGAGAGATTGTGAGCCGGGGAGGCACAGAGAGAGAGGCAGAGAGAGAGAGAATCCAGAGCCCGACATGGGGTTTGATCTCACAAATCATGACGTGAGCCGAGATCAAGAGTCTGATGCTTAACAGAGCCACCCAGGCCCCCTGGTTGTCGGCTGTATTTATTTGTAGTTTTATACACTAGTTTTCATCATTCTTTTTTTTTTTCAACGTTTTTATTTATTTTTGGGACAGAGAGAGACAGAGCATGAACGGGGGAGGGGCAGAGAGAGAGGGAGACACAGAATCGGAAACAGGCTCCAGGCTCTGAGCCATCAGCCCAGAGCCTGACGCAGGGCTCGAACTCACGGACCGCGAGATCGTGACCTGGCTGAAGTCAGACGCTTAACCGACTGTGCCACCCAGGCGCCCCAAAATTTTCATCATTCTTAATAGAAAAAAAATACAAATTCCTTAACTCTGCCCAAGAAATACTGGTGGAGAAATTGAAAATGTTTGAGAAACATTACATTGGATACTTCTCTCCACTATTTGCTTTGTTTGCCTACTCCTCCTTGTTTCTGCCTCGTGCCAGCAATTATTAGGGATTCCCCATAAAAATGTGAATAATTTGGGAAGAGAGAACAAGTTAAAAGCAGATCAGAAATCAAGTAAAAGGAATAAGAAAGATGGAAAGTTCAAAAGTACCAGGAACAAATCATGCTTTAAAGTTGCTGAGACTGGCTCTTCTTTTCATTTTGGCCAACAAAACCTACTCAAAGAGATTGTTTTGGCAAGATCTCTTTTGCAGGAGTAGCGGAGGAGATGAACTTTGGAGAGGTTTGTCACTGGTTTTCTAGTTAGTTGTTGTATCATCGAAGTGAACGAGGCACTGTCATTCCTGCTGAGAGAAGGCTTCTCCAACACAGGAGGAGGAATTAGGTGCATGAAGGAATGATCGAGGGCTAGAATCAGAAAACGGTAAAGAACTTGAACTCTTCTTTTTTTAAAATGTTTTTTTTTTTTTTAACTTTTCATTTGTGGAGACAGAGAGAGACAGAGTACAAGCAGGGGAGGGGCAGAGAGAGAGGGAGACACAGAATCCAAAGCAGGCTCCAGACTCCGAGCTGTCAGCACAGAGCCCAACACGGGGCTTGAACCCGTGAACTGTGAGATCACGACCTGATCCGAAGTCGGATGCTTAACCAACTGAACCACCCAGGCATCTCTCACCTATGTTTTTTGTTTTTTGTTTTTTAAGTTTATTTATTTTTTTTAAGAGACAGAGAGAGCACGGGAGGGGCAGAGAGGGAGAATCCCAAGCAGGGAGGCTCCACACCATCAGCCCCGAGCCCAATGCGAGGCTTGAACTCACGACCCATGAGATCATGACTTCAGCCAAAATCAAGAGTCCAATGCTTAACTGACTGAGCCTCCCAGGTTCTCCATATTCATATATGCTTTTTTCATTGATCTAAATCAGGATTTCTCAGCCTCAGCACTACCGACACTTTCGCCCAGATACTTCTTCATTGTAGGGGAATGTCCTGTGCACTGTCAGATGTTTAACAGCATCCCTGCCCCCTACCAGCTACATACCAGGAGCTCTCTCCAACTGTGACAATTAAACGTGTCTCTGGACATCGCCAAGTGTCCCGAAGGTGGCAAAATCACCCCTCGTTGAGAACTACTATATCTAAATACCTTGAAATATACCAGGCATCCCGATGAATCGGAGAGATAAGTGTTCTTCCTTCAGGGAGCTTGAAATCTTTATTTGCAAATTAAAATGCATGCACTTGAACATTAAATGAATGAAGGAGACAAAGAATATATAAATCGTTAAGCCCAGTAAAACTGGGTTTTCTTCTGAAAATCCTTTAAAAATTTTTTAATGAGTCCTTGCTTGGTGACAAATACCACGTATGGTGTCTGTTTCTTCAATTGCTGTGAGGATCAGGTGAGCAGATGTGTGATTTATTATCATTATTTATTATTGCCCTTATCATCAGCATTTATTTAAAGCGTCATGGTTTTCAAAGCTATTTTTAAATTTTATTTTGTTATTATTATTTTTTTGAGAGAGAAAGAGTGCACACAAATGGGGAAGGGGGAGAGAGAGAGAGAGAGAGAGAGAGAGAGAATATCTTTGGTTCCATGGAGCCCTACACAGGGCTATTCCCACGACCCTGGAATCATGACCTGAGTCGAAACCAAGAGTCATACCCTCAACCAACTGAGCCACCCAAGCACCCCTCAAAGTTATTTTTAACTGTTTTCTCTCCTGTCTAAATAACTTGATGAGATGTTATTATTTTGGCTCTTGTTTTAGAGACGAGGCTCAGAGAAAAGATGTATTCCATTGATAAACAGCAAGTCCAAGACTCAATGTATTAAATACTAGTTGTTTCACCTCCTCCATATTGTCTGCTAAATGGGAAGAGCAGGCTGGCCGAATGCGAGAGTGGGCCATCCGCAAGGGCTATGGCTGGGATCAGCTACGGACATCGATCTTTTCCTTTCTAGACATAACTACTCTTAGACCACCATGTTACACGGCTAGGAAATGAACATCAAAAAACCCAACTTGGTACATTTGTATTTTTTCTAAAATAAGCTTGTACTCATATAAGCCCGCACACCCCGTTCCAAATTTCTGTTCCAAGAGGCTTCATTAGCCGAAACGTTATGTGTTCAACGTCATCTGGACTTTGTGTACATTTAGCAGGGGCAATTCAGAGCCAAAGATTTCTTACCCTGCTTCAAAAGCACTTAACTGTTTCCAAGAAAATCTTTGGCTTAGTACAGCTTTGTAATGGACCATTTCTAAGGTTCCCCACTCAAGATATTGTCATCTGTGCTCATGCTGGTTTCCGCACCAAAGAGAGATAGTCACTGGGTCTTACTGCCGACAACTCCCTGTTCCCACGTAATAGGACTTCATCAAGATGCGGTTGACAACGTGACACCCTTCTCTGCCAAGGCCGCCTCCTAGGGATGGTGGCCAAAGAAGCCAATGATGCCATTAGAAGGTTGAGGCCTAGAAATCACGACATCAAGAACTTATCCCTGGTCCGTGAAGATGTGACAGAAGTTAGATTTGTTCTGAATGTCAAATCTGGGTTTGGGAGAATATTGCCCTTGAGCATCAGAGAATCAACAGATTCATATTTCCCCGAGACATTTAGCGGCTCTTCTCTGGCCCCTCCCACTTTATTACCACCACATCCCCTCCCTCCACCTACACGTTCAGACCGAGAAAACATTTACAGCTTGTGAATATTTCAACAGTGTGGTTTTAAAAGGTACATTAAATTTTTTCTAGATGTTGTGCTTCTGATGTGGATAATGTTACATGATGGAATAAAGACCTCCAAAGAGCTATTCCTATTAATAAATTGGCAGATAAAATGTTAAGAGGGAGCCTCCACTCCTGATTCTCAAAAAGGGAGTCATTAGCATGATAGAAGTTCTCCTAGGAAGGTACCAGGACCTAGAAAGACATTTGTTTTTCTGTTCTAAGAATTACAGGAAAGGAAGAACTAGAAAGGAAATGAAGCTTATATTTTGAGAAGCAAATACATGAAAATATCACTTGAAGCTTTTAATCCGAAAACCCGGGAGAAGTTCCTTGTTAATTGAAAATCCGCTAGATAATAAAACGCTGTACATTAATTACAAACACTGTCTTATACTAGATACTGTACAATATCCATGAATCCCGCATCCAGCGATCCTTTACTTGGGGCTTTGGAACACAATCCTAAATCTGTACGCATTCTATCCGAGAGCTTTCAAAAAACAAACAATCTTCGTTTCTGAGCTCGGAGTGGCAGAAGAGGAAATTACAGGTCTGGGATTTCCTTGTCCTCTCTCATCACAGAAAATCTTAAGCATTTGCACATGTGGAAGGAAGGAGTCACTGAAGGAAGGTTTCTAGGGAAAAAAATGCTCTCTACTCAGGATGCTGCCTGCGTGTTATTATAACTTGGACTTCCTAGCAGAAGCTACATATCAGTAATTGCCATCCATGAGCATTTTATCTTTTATTTATTTATTTATTTATTTATTGTAATGTTTATTTATTTATTTTGAAAGAGAGAGGGAAGGAGCACAAGCATGAGTGAGCAGGGGAGGGGCAGAGAGAGAGGGAGAGAGAGAGTCCCAAGCAGGCTGTGCACTGTCAGTGCAGGAGGAGAGGCTCAAACCCACGAACCATGAGATCATGCCCTGGGCTGAAGTCAAGAGTCAGATGCTTAACTGACTGAGCCCCCTGCCAGGCACCTTACCCCCTTGAGCATTTTAGCTGAACTGGACCAACTTTTTTCAAAAAAAAAGCGAAACTATATCCGAACCATTTCAGTCACCACAGAGGGCCTCGTCACGTGTTTTGGGGTCTGGTTGATGTACCTTTAAAAGCACTAGAAAGAAACTTTAGGGAAGTCACTTAATCTGTCTGTGTTTCAAATTTCTCACCTGTAAAATGTGAGTGGTACTAATTGCTAATATTTGTTGAATATTTTCTGTATTTCAGGTACTGTGCTGCGTACTTTACATTCATCATGTAATTTAATGCTTCCAGTTCTCCTTAAAACCAGGTTTCCTTATTGTCTCCATTTTCCAGATGCATAGCCGACACTTGGTGGGTAAACAGATTGGGGGAGATCACACAACTCATGAGTGTCCTAGTAGGCATGCAGGACCAGGCACAAGTCCGTGTGAACTCTTAACCGTATTCTATAAAGTTAAATAACCCTTGAAATATCCAGGAGAGTGTCTGGCGAAGGTGGTAATAAGACGTGGCTGTGAATTCGAAAATAAAATCTGCCCTTAAGTATCTTTGTTTACGACAGAGGTTCTCAACTTTGGAGTATATTCAAATCACAAGGGTTATCTGAAAAAATAATAAAACTTGTGCTCATATCCCTATCTCCTAAAAAATTGAAGCAGAACCTTTAGGATGGAGACCTAGGTGTCTGTTTTATTTTGTATTTTTAAAGCTTCTGGTTCTGATTCCTAGTAAGATAGAGAGGCACCTATCACCCCATCTCTCCCACTGAATGTAGTTATAAAACTTGAGCAGATTGCACAGAGCCACCATTTGAAGGCTCTGATAAGTAAGAAGCAGTAAGTTAAAAAGCAGGTGGTTTGGGGAAGAACATCGAACTTCTCAGTCCCACTAAACTATTAATGAGTCTACTTTTTTTTTTTTTTTTTTTTTTTTTTTTTTTTTTGGTGGTGGGGCGGTCTGGACTCTAGATCTCCAGAAGAATCCCTCCAGTTCTAGCACAGGACAAGAAAGGGTCTCCCAATACACAGAGAGAGGGGGAGACATTCCCGTTAACCCTAGTGACCTGTAGGTATTTAAAACTCTGAGGGAGGGATCTTTCCTCTCAGTTAAGAGGAACTGTGGTCCCAGGAGGGTGAGGGGCTCTGCAACTTATTTTTGTCATATGTTTGCCTACATGTTGGCCCTGGAAATGGGCACATTGTAGAAAGCACATGACAAAGTGGGACGCCTGGAAGGCTCAGTTGGTTAAGCATCTGACTTCAGCTCAGGTCATGATCTCATGGCTCGTGAGTTGGAGCCCCATGTGGGTCTCTGTGCTGACAGCTCAGAGCCTGGAGCCTGCTTCAGATTCTGTGTCTCCTTTTCTCTCTTCCCCTTCCCCTGCTTGTGCTCTCTCTCTCTCTCCTTCAAAAATAAATAAACATTAAAAAAAATTTTTTTTAGAAAGTACATGACAGAGTGGACAAAGCTCCAGTTTTCTTCCAGGAGACCAAAAAGGGGAGCCTCAAGGAACCGGAATGTGTCATGGAGAGAGCAGAAAGTGAGAAGCTTGAGAAAATGACCCCATGAAAGTGTTTATGGACTTCTGGTCCCATAAGCTGTACACATAGAGATTTGATGCTCACAAGCACCTTATAGGCTTTGAGAGCTGACCTGTGGGATAAATTAGTGCCCAGGTCCCAGAACGACCACTGGATGCTGCACACGTGGGACTGGTCTGAATAATAATGCAAGGCTTTGAAAATGGGATGAACATCAAAACTACAGGAGACTGTTTGGAACTTGTGTCTTGCATCCAACTAGGTTGTTTGGCTGATGAAACAAATACTTCAACATTATCCAAGATTTAAATGAGGCTCAGAGTTGCATAGCATAATTCAAAATGTCCAGGATAAAACCCAAATTTAGTCGGCATGAAACCCAAAGAAGAACCAGTCAAATCTCAACTTCAATGGAAAAAGACAATGAACAAACGTCAACACTGAGGTGACAGAGATGCTGCAGTTATTTGGCAAAGACTTTAAAGCAGCAATGACAAGTGTGCTCCAAGAAGAGTAAACCCTGTGAAATGGCTGGAAAAAAATGGGATGTAGATTTCTTAGTGAAGAAATCAAGACTCAAAGAAGAACTAAACAAAAATTTTAGTCCTGAAAAATAGCATAACCAAAATACAAACGCAGTAGATGAGGTCAAGAGGAGAGAGGGAATGACAAGGGAGAGAGTCGGCAAATTGAAGATATATCCATACACGTATCTGCACAACTGAGTTAACAAAATATTGAAAAAACTATAAACAGAGCTTTATGGGCCAATGTAACAGTATCAAGATGTCTAATATTCATGTTATTGGAGTTCCAGATGGAGAGGAGACAATGAAGGGCAGAAAAAAATATATTGGAAAAGAGAATTGCTGAAATTCTTGAATTTTGTGAAAGACACAAACCTACAGATTCAAGAAGCTCGGGGAACTCCAAACAGGGAGGTTGGGGGGTTGGGGAGTGGAGGGGGAACCCCCACAGAGAAATCCATGCCAAGACATATCATGATCAAACTGCTAAAAACTCAAGACAAAGAAACAGTATTAAAGCAGTCAAAGCAAAAATGACACATTTCTTGTAGGGAACAATGTTTCAATGACTATGGCTCTCCAAGGAATCGTGAAAGCGGAAGGAAGTAGCATGGCATTTCTTTAGAAAGGACTATCAATCCAGAATTTGATACACAGCAAAATAGTTTTGAAGAATGAAGAAAAATTAACAGTATTCTCAGAAAGAAGAAAACTAAGAGAATTCTTAACCAACAGACCTACCAAAACAAAAACAAAAACCAAAACACCTTCTAAAAGGAAGGGAAATGATATCAAATGGAAATTTATAATATCAGGAAGGAAGAAAGAGTCACAAAAAATGTCATATATACAGGTAAATATAGTAGACTACTCTTCACCCTTCTTTAGCCCTTTAAAATATGCAAGCTGATTGAAAGCAAAATTCTAACTGATTAGGTCTGATTGGGTTTTTGAAATATATAGATATAATACATAAGACACCTGTAACATTACGGAAGAAGGCAAAGGAATCCATATAGCGGTAAGGTTTCTGAATTCCATTTGAAGTGGTAAAATATTGACCCTAAATAGACTATAAAAAGTAAGTATGGTTATTGTAATCTCTAGAGAACCCACTAAAAAAGAATCCAAGGAAATATAGCCAAATACACGATAGAACAATTAAAACAGAATATTAAAAAAATTTAAGTAATCCCAAAGAAGGCAGAGATGGGGAATAAAAAGAGATATAAAATAGAAAACAAATAAGAAAATGTAGACCTAAATCTAAACACGGCAATAGTTATCTTAAATGGGAATTGTCTAAGCACACCAATTATATAATGCCCATCTCTATGCTGTGTACAAGAAACTCACTTCAAATGTAATGATAAAGGTAGGTTAAAAGTAAAAGGATGAGAAAAGATAAATCACACAAACCCTAATCAAAAGAAGGCTGCATAGCTACACAAATAGTCAGGCAAAGTGGACTTCATAAAAAAGGAAAATTGCTAGGGATAAAAAGGAACACAGCATAGTGACAGAAAGATCAATTCACCAAGAAGACATAACAATCCTAAATGTGTATGCACCTTAAAACAGATTTCAAAACACATAAGGCAAACTGGCAGAATTGAAAGAAGAAACAAACACATCTGTAGTCATAGTTGGAGTCTAAACTGTACCTGTCAGTAATCGACAAAATAAGTAGACAAAAAACAATCAGCAAAAAGAAGCTGGAGAAAAGGCAACAGAATTACATTGGAGCACCTGGGTGGCTCAGGTCATGATCTCACAGTTCGTGAGCTCGAGCCCCACCTCAGGCTCTGTGCTGACAGCTCAGAGCCTGGGGCCTGCTAGGGATTCTGTGTCTCCCTCTCTCTCTGCCCCTCCCCGCTCATGCTCTGTCTGTCTCCCTTAGAAATAAAGAAACATAAATTTTTTTTTTAAATGACAACAGAATAACGTCAAAATGAGGAATAGAAGAAGAAAGGAATTTGAAAGATTGCAGGCAAAATTACCTACCTCACTGTCTGTTTTATAGACCTCGGTCATAGAAACGAAAATCCCTATAATGCTTTCACTAGAGAACCTTTTCCAAAACCAGAGACATCCCTCTAAAAGCATATCCATTTGTTTCCTAAAATATGATTGACCTTAGGCAAGTCATGTCCCCTTCCCACCTCCTTTTCCTCATGGGCAAAGTGAGGAGTTGCCCCCACTTAACCCACCCTCCTTCCCCACAAGATTAGATTTTATCCACGGTTCCTTCTAGCTCTGTGATTTTCCCTCTGCTTTTATTTCCTGGTGATTTTTTTTTTTTTTTCTCGGCTGGTGTTTTCAAATTATTCTGTACTGATGGAGCCAAAGTATCTTTTCATCTTCCTCTTGTTTAATTTGCAAAGACGGTATTAAAGATAAGACAGGGTGGGCGACCTGAGTCACTGTTGTTCAACCAAGAGGCTGTGGTCTGGAAATCTCCCCTCAGACACAAACATTTTGAAACGAAGGTAGAAACCGATATGGAAAAAAGCAAAAGTAGAACAGCTTCCGACCAAACATATTTTGCTTTATTTTCTGCTGAAATCTCTTTTTCCCCCTGTCATGGAGACGTGGCTTAGGCAATATTTAACCAAATATCACTTATGTGTATCGAGAAACGTGGTAACATTACATTTGGAAAGTTAGAAGTTACAAGCAAAACCTGACAAATGGTTCCAAGTTTGATAATATGAGAAGAAACAGAAGAAATTAAAGGGTCAACCCACGTTCTCTTCAGCTTCCTAATGCGTTTTGTCCAAACAGCTTGAACGGTTGCAAAATATTATTCAGGTAATTTCTGGGCATTCTGCTATGACCGTGAGAATTTGAGCAACGTTTATTGAGCATTTATGGTATTGCTTTAGCTTTAGGCCCCTCAGTAGACGCAGGCAGGTAGAAGATACGGTCTCCATTTTCTAGTTACCGTGAAGGCTTCTTGCTGGGCTCTTAAATTGCAGGAAGTGTGGGTGTTTTGCTTATCACTGCGTAACCAATTCCTGGGACAGTGATGCAGAGAGGGCATGCTCCGTGCTAGTTATAGGATGTTATAGGAAATTGATTACAGAGCTAATCTCAGCTTTCTCCTTACTGAGAGGATGCCTCTTTGTACAAGATCAGATTGTATACATACACATAAAATATACACAATATGATGATTTGTTAGTTATATGTACCTATATGTAACAAACAACAGATTTGTTGTTTGTTGTTATCTATATAGACCCCCCAAAACAACAGGGCTGATGACATTTTTCCGTTTCCCAGCTGGTTTTCTGACTGTCCAAGAGCTTGTAAAACCCATCACCTGGAGATCTTGTTCAAATGCACATTCTGATTCAGTAGGTCTGGGACAGGACCTGAGATGTGCATTTCTTTAAAAAAAAAATTTTTTTTTTACATTTATTTATTCATTTTCGAGAGACAGAGCACAAGTCGGGGAGAGGCACAGAGAGAACGAGGCACAGAATCCGCAGGCTCCAGGCTCTGAGCTGTCGGCCCAGAGCCCGACGCGGGGCTCATGACCTGAGCCAACGTCAATGCTGATGTGTGTCACAGGTTGAAAAAGAAGTTTAAGAGCAGCTGCTGGGGTATCGTGGATGCAGGAGGAACATCTCAGGGGAGACAAGAGGTGTGTCCTAGGCCGAGAGCCAAATATATATGAGTCTTGGGCCTTGTTTAGCATGGCTGAGCTACCTTCTTTCCCCGAATCACTGTCCTGGTGGCCTTTGTCTGGTAGAGGTGAGGCACAGTGCCCAGAGCACCCCAGAAACTATTTTCTGCAGCCTCAATCAGGATATTTGCCTCACGGGGGCAGCCTCCCTGGTCACCCTGTTTGGGGGCTGGCTAGTTCAATTCCATGCCGCCGTGCCCTGAGACTGAATTTCTCGGGTCATCCAGACAGCCTTGCTTCACTAGCCCTGGCTTAGAATATGTCCGGTCGTCCATTCTGTTTTCACAACCCCAGGGAATGTTACTTTCTAAATAAACGTGAGAAACTATTTTTACCTGGTTTTGTCTTCGTCAGACTGGCCTGTGTTGATGGGTGACCATACATGTAGGAGGGAGGATGCCCACTGAAACCGTAATAAAACCCGCATCTTCTAAGTTGCCTGGAAGTCACCAGCATCTTTCCTAAAGCATTCCTTGGGAGATTGTTTTCAAGCGGGAATTTTCATGCTAACCGAGGCTCAGGGCACCTACAAAATCTTAATTCTCTTTGCAATATGTCCATCGTAGTCAATCAAACAGTGAGCTGTGCGTTTTGGCTCATTGGGGGAGGGGACGCACAGGCAGGAGACACAGGAGCCATTTGGGTTTTGAGCTCAAGGAAGGCACGGGTCTGCCATTGTCCATCGTCGCTAAACGTCGGAGGGCTTTGGGAATCTCCGAATCCCCCTGGAATCCTCATAGCAGGGAGGATCACTGGCTTCCTCCTGAGTGAATGAAAATCTTATAACAAATCAGTATGAACGTCGTTAGCCATCCTTTTCTGAGAAACTGGGTCCCTTTCAAGGACTTTCTGTCTGTAAACTCCCCTTTCTGTCCACCACTCTACTACCCTCAACTCTTGCGTCGAAAGAGACAAAGCAAAGACGGCAAGACACCACAAACCTTCGAATCTTCGTGGTCTGGTGGAAAGCTCAACAGACAGTGAATACTCATGTGTCTGAGTTTGGGCTATGTCAGTAGCTCTGGGACGTTTAGCACGTTGCTTAACTTCTCTTATGTTTCCAATTCTGGTTGTAAAAGAAAGAAATTGGACTAGACGGTTTAAAAATATTTTTTTTTCAGCCCTAAATATCTAGGTGTCTACAGCTTAGTTTCTTTCTAGAACTTGTGAGCCCATCCATGGGGTTCTGACTTCTGAGACAAAAAAACTCGTTAATGAGAATAGTGTCCTATTTAGTTTGACATTGGAATTTGTTTTTAAAAACCAAGATTACCTGGGTGAGTGAAACATATATTAAATCCCCACCAAAGTCAGGAGGAGACCATCGCTGAGCACATTATTAATTTTACACTAATCAACTTGGCGGTTTGTGGTTGATAGTCCATTTCATGTCATTGCTGTTGTTGTTTTTTTTTTATCCTTTAAAATGTTCTTCCCTCTCCTCTGCCCTCAGCTTCATCTGAGATTACTTTAACTGATACACTCGGGGTGAATCCAGTCAGTACCCTACCCCAGCCGGGGGGCTCTGACACAGCAACACAAAACCCCATCATCTGACAACAAAACACTGATTCTCACAGGAAGCAGGCAAGAGCTTTGTTTTAATAAAAACAGTCTTAGAGCACATACCCATGCACAAACCACGCATGGAAAAAATGTGTCATTTTTACCTTTGCCTGGGGGAAAATGTTGATATTGTACCATGGCTAATAGAAATCAAACCAACGTTAAATCTCTAAATGACTTTTCTCCGCAAGTGGGAGAGCCAGAGTTTAGTACCCAGGAGAGAAAGGCAGAGGAAACTTGATCCAAGGTGACTTGGCATTTTGGTTCCCTAACAACCAGAGCACCATTTCAGGAAATGGAAGGGAGGAATCCGAAGTGCCTGAAAACGATTCCAAGAGAGATAACAGACCATTACATCAGAACTAACTCAAACCTGCCGTGGGAGGCTCTGTCGCTCTTCATTAATAACGACTGAGTCTGGCAAGAAATGAAACAGATGAGTGAGGGGTCTTCACAGAGCGGTGGTTCGGCTCACACACTGCCAAATTTCATGTGGCATGTTGTAACTTTACTACTCAGAATCATAAAAGAGCTGGGCATGATTCCCAGAACATTGCTAACTTTTCTTCTCTCTTTCTGCGGTCCACATATTATAATTGTATGATTTTTTTTTTTTCCAGGGCCATTTTCAACTCTAGAAATGGAGAGAGTATGCAAGGCACATGTTACCTAAGTTTAGACCCGTTCCCTCCCGGCGAGTTCTGCCCTAACGTTTAGGTCCTATGGGAACAGTGGCAGTTTAAAGGGAGTGAGAAGAATGACCGGCCACGGTCAGAGATGAAACAATACTAGCACAGCACCTGCATTCAAGCCCCTGGAAACATCACAAGGTTTCAAATCGCCCTGCCCCACCCCCACTCTTGATAGGTGATCTCGGCAGGATGTAAGATGTCAGCCAACTCAGCTTTCTTTCTACTCACCCCCAAAGTTCTGGGGATCATCTTCCATCCTTGCCTCCCTTCCTCCATCTCAGAGAAGGAAGCATCCTTCCTTCTCTCCAAGCCACACCCACCGTATATGTCCAGAACTTGTCTCCTCTCTCTGGACCCTGTAGTCTGACCCATGCAGGCACTGGGGTGGGCTCATCAACACAACTACGGGGTCCCCTTCCACGGGCGCTCTCCTCTCTGCACACTGGCCCCCTTGGCCCAGGACTCCTTCTCCCAGGACTTCAGCTCAGAAAGATGGGAATATTATCTCAACTTCAGCAGCTGCCACCCCGGACCCCCCTTCCCAGCTCTGTGCTTGAGGCTGTCTAGAGGTCAAAGCCGTGGAAAAGGAAAGTGAAAAGAAACCTGGGAAATTCATTTCCTCACAGGCCACGGTCTCTGAGTTTCCACTTCCCCCCCAATCTGACTGCACGTCCCCAACTTTCAGAGTCCTTTTAGCAACGCTTCATCTTTGACAGAGGCAGGGTCATCCTAATAATTTTCTCTCTCCTCTGGGTCTCTGCTCGCGGCCTTCAAGCAAGCCCTCTCTTTCTGAAACATCCTTCTCTCCACCCTGCCTCCTACCTGTCCCATCCCGCTGTCATCTTTGTTCTCTCCAAGCTCCTTGAAGATGTTCTTTTCCACATGAATAGACTTCATCTCTGGCATAGCAGGGCACCACGGTTTACCTCTGTCGCAGATTGCATCTAAAAACTCCGGACAAAATACAAGAAGCCACTACCTGAAGCTTGAAAATGCAGCCAAAGCAGGCACATTGGAGATGGAAATTGAAGCTTGGAGAAGTGACCTGCAAGGAAATGAATTTGTCAGATCTCTCTCTCTCTCTCTCTTTCTCTCTGTCCCTCTCTCTCTCTCTCTTTTTCTCTTTTCTCATAGCTTTGCCCTGAGGGCAGCCCCAAGCACCGAGCCGGGAAGGGGTCAGCCCTGGAGGCTGCTAAAACTGAAATAATATTTCCAACTTTCTGGATTGAGAGCTGAGAGAAGGGGTCCTCGTGGGCCAGAGTGTGGAGAGGAGAGTTACGGGGGCAGGGCGGGGTGGGGGAGTCCACAGTTCTGTTGATGACCCCGCACAGGGCGTGCACAGTCAGACCCACAACAGCACAGCCAAGGCTTTGAGAACTCAAGTGATAGCCGAACCACAGCCCGCCTCTGATTAGTCTCTGAATGGGGCACACAGGGGACACAGTGAAAGTAGCATAACAAAGGCTTTAAAAGGTGAACTGAGGGGGCGCCTGGGTGGCGCAGTCGGTTAAGCGTCCGACTTCAGCCAGGTCACGATCTCGCGGTCCGTGAGTTCGAGCCCCGCGTCAGGCACTGGGCGGATGGCTCAGCGCCTGGAGCCTGCTTCCGATTCTGTGTCTCCCTCTCTCTCTGCCCCTCCCCCGTTCATGCTCTGTCTCTCTCTGTCCCAAAAATAAATAAAAAACGTTGAAAAAAAAAAAAAGGTGAACTGAGATTAGAAGCACCACCCACAGAAGGCAAAACACCACTTCCAGCTGGAATGAACGAAGTTCATTGTCTGATAAATCAAACAAACAAACAAAAAGTAAAAAAAAAAATAAACCCAACACTTTCCAGAGAATTATAATAAGAATCTACAGAACAGTTTTCATGAGGGCCGGGATAACATCCAAAATTGCTCAAGAATACACGCAGCTAAGAAAATGTGACCATTTCTCAAGGGAAAAGACTAGCAACATATATATGTCAACCCTGAGATGACCCAGGTGTTGACATTCTCAAGCAGAGCTTTTAAAGCAGCTAGTATAACTATGATCTATGCAATAAAGGTAAAAATACTTACAATGGACAGAAAGAAACAAGTTCTCAGCAGAAAAATAGAAACGATAAACGGAATTAATCAGCAATGATACAATTGAGAAATGAAAGATCTGAAAATTGAAAAATTCAGTGAGCGAGTTCAACAGCAGAATGGAGATGATAAGGAAGAAAAAGAGTCTGTGAGTTTGAAGACAGATCAATAAGAATTATCCAATGTAAAGAACAGGGAGGAAAAAAATGAAATGAAAATAGACCCTCAGGGACCTGTAGAATCACATTAAAAGGTCGAATGTATATGTCATGGGAATTCCAGAAAGAGACAAAAAAGAAACCAGAGCTGAAAACTGCCAAAATTGGAGATGGACATGAACTTATAGATCAGAGCAGCTCAGCAAACCCCAAGCATGATTAACTCAAAGTAAACCACACCTGACACATCATCAAGCTCCTGAAAACCAAAGATGAAAAAGAAAATCTTGAAAACTATTAGGGAAAAATGACACACGACATGCGGGAGGAAAATGATTCGAAGGACCGTGAACATCTCAGGAACCAGAGAGACCAGAAGACCGTGGATCAACGTCTTCAAAGTGCTGAGAGACCAAGAACAAAACAAGGGCTTTATATCCGAAAGAGGCTGGAATGCGGGTTGATTACTAACTACGGGTTCCGGTCCAGGAAATGGGACAGAAATCCAGAGATCAGCACAGCGGTGGGGCTCCGAAACAAGAAACGGCCTGATTGACATTCGAGGCTTGCCTGGCCACCTGAATGTCAGATGTGAGACTCACACACATGGGCCCGTATATCCACAGGGTCCAGGAGCTCATCAACAAGCTGGGAGCAGGGGCTAAATGGCCACAGCTGCAGGAAAGGGCTCACAGGGATGTTCAGATCTGGCTAGACATTAGCAGTTTCCCACACGTGTCCAAAATGTTTCACCTTTGTCCACACGATTCCCTCTGCCTCGATCGCCTACTTTCTCGTCTCAGTATGACTGATTTCTCCTCGTGGTCCACAGCCTGGTTCACATGTAACCTCATTCATTCCATAGCATAAACTTACTGAATGCTTCCTGTGTGCCAGGAGCTGAACCTGTCCTTAAAGTCTTTCCAGCTCTTCCGACGGAAAGCAATTTTCCCCTCCCCTGAATTTTCATACCGATTCATCCTACTCGTACGTTTCGTATTACAGCTAGCCGTAGGAGAGCTAGCATGGACGCTGTATGACCTGAGGATAGAGGCTGCGTGTGACTCAGCTTTGTGTTACCAGGAGGGTTTATCGTGGTAACTGAAAGGCACTCATAGCTCAATACTTTTCACGAACGAAGTGAGTGGATACCTTTTTTCTTCGTAAACCAATTAAAATGCTACCAGTCGTTAAGAGTAGCGTGAATCCAGGGCACCTGGGTGGTTCAGTCGGTTAAGTGTCCGACTCTTGATTTTGGCTCAGGTCACAATCTCATAGTTCATGAGATCAAGCCCCTCGTCAGGCTCCGCACTGACTTGTGACTCTTTCTCTCTCTCCCTCCTGCCCCCTTTCCTGTTTGTGCTCTCTCTCGCTCTCTCTCTCTCTCTCAAAACAAATAAATGAACATGAAAAAAAAAAAAAGAGTAGCATGGATTGCTTCTTTTTACAAAATCACTCAATCAAGTAATTATTTACTCTAACTAGCAAATGATAAAAAAAGTGGAAGACAAAAGGAACACTGGTATTTCTTAGAACTACCTCTCATAATTCTTTGCCATTCTCCTCGGAAGACTCCCAGAATGTACACAGGGCTGGAAGGGGACTTCAGTGTGAAAGACCAACCCCTTATTTTACAAATGGGAAAACTAAGAGGTAAAGAGACTGCTTCAACTCTCACAGTAATTGAACCAGACTAAAATCCAGATCTTTCCAGCTCTCCCTCTGAAATTCATGCTTCCTCTAATTCAGGACTGCAAGATACAGATTTGCTGAAATAGAAGACCAGAGATTGGTTGAGTGAGCCTCGATGGTTGGTTAACATCATTGAAGAGGCTGGTCATCTCCTCCCACAAGATTAAGGAGCTATTGTGAAAGTTAACCCAATGTTTGCCTAGCCCTTCCTGAGTGTCTAAGGCTGAATACAACCCCTACTCCTGCCTCTCCAGCTAGTTATTTCACTCACCAATTATGACCCCATCATTTGAAGTATGAGACGTTCAGAGGGAGTCAGTTCCGAAACAAGGTGGAGAGCATGGTTGGAATGAAAAGCTCTGCATCTGATCTCAGTTCCATCAAACCCTGAGTCGAGGACACCGTGAAACCTGTTATTGCCTTTGGTGCCTCAGTGTCCCTCCTTGTGAAAGGATGTTGAAAATAACAGTAACTCTGGAAACAGAAATGGAATGCGCATCGACTGACCACCAAATAAAATAGATTTCAGATGGAAACAGAAACAAAAACCTAGAGAAGGATGAAGAGCTTTAGGTATAAAAGGAAAGAGAAAAAAAAACTAAAAAGATAATCCGTTTAAGAAGCTGATTTCTTTTCTTTTCTTTTCTTTTCTTTTTTTTTTTTTGTCATTCCCAAAGTAAGAGGGCAGGATAATACTGCCAATGCTTAACTCCAAAATAGATAAAAGGTTAAAAAGAAAAAAAAAAGTCTGCTCTATTGAGGAAAAAAGTCCTGAAATAACCTATCACCGGTGTTCAGAAGTCACAAGGTCATCATTCATCTTTATAAAAAGGGACACTGAACAAAGGCAAAGAAGGTAAAGGGTTTACTTTTACATAACATCAGGACAGGTAAAAGAAATAACTGTAATTCCATGGGCCTTGAGCATGACAGAGAAATTTAAAGCTTTAAGAAATGGCCTATGAAATGCCATACTTCTGGTTTCAACAAATGCTTGGAGACATCATGAAAGTCCTTTTGAAATGGACAGAAAATTTTGTTCACCATTTCTTTTAAATACTTAATATATATATATTTTTTTCTTTTTCTTTTTTTTTTTTTCAAAATCTGACAGTCTACTCTGTCTTGACCTAAAATCAGTCAGGGTCAAACCATCCACAACTTTCAAAGCTCACATCTAATTTTACTACCTTAGACGTCGATATTTCTTAACTTCAACACGGAGTAATGTGTGACGCTAACAAATCACCTCTGCTATCAGCTCTGCGTTTGCCACTCGACTATAAAGGCCCTTGAAATGGTCTTTTAAATCTGTTTATGCACACATACGGGCACACATTCTTACCAAATGAGGAATGGAAAGAAAAATCAATGCGCTTGTCCAGTGAAACTTTGACATAGATACACCCCTAAATGCAGAGATAAATGCCTAGGAGACCAGGGTCGTAGACTGATGTGTAGCAAGACTAAAATATCTTCAAATTCTCTTGTTGTGGTGTTTTTTTCAATTATACAAATTTGAAATTATACACAGGACATATACAGGTTTCTTTTAATATTGAAATATTTCCTCCCCCAATTTTCTAGTAGAATGGCATCCTTCAGTATAGTAAACATAGAAAGAAAGCCCACAACACGTTTGGTTCAGTCTTCTGGCTATTTTCAGGCTAAGTGTTTTGTTTTGTTTTCCCTTTTGAATTATTTAAATCCCCATGCCCACTAATGCTCTGCACTTTGCAAAAGTGTAATACTAAGAAATCTTATATTTTTTTATTAACTTGTGGATTTTTCTGGGGCAAGAATATCCTTTAAATGTTCCCTGAGGAGAAACCAAAAAAGAGAGGAATTTTCCTGAGTTTTCGCTTGTAGCTTGTGGTGAATGGGAAAATCAGTCCTCACTTAGATCTACATGGCTGTTTGTGAGCAGAAAATAGTTTTAATTATTGTGCCTATGCAACCAAGATTTTCTGGGACAATCCCAATTTCATTCTTTTCAGTAAATGTGAATTTCTATTACACTTGTAGGAAATTGTCCAACACACATACTCACAGAGGTGATTAAAGTCCATTGTGGGGAACTGTGCACTGCAGCATTGTGGGTAACAAATGGAAGCGAGCTAAATGCCCTTCAGTAGGAGAATCATTTAAGAAGTTTCAGTACATCCATATAACACCAAGCAGATTCAGGCAGATCTCTATGAACCGGCCTGGAAAAATATTCAGAATATAGCATTCATTGAAAAATAATCAGGTTACAGAACAAGTGTTCAGTATACACCCAATTGTGTCACGCTTAGAGCAATTCTACCATTTAGGTTTGTAAAGGGTTAGCAATTTTCTGCAGGATATCCCAGAAGCAAATCAAAAAAGTTGGCTTTGGGGTTGGGATGGAGGTTTAAGTAAAAATGGAAAAGTTTTACTTATCATTCGTATTTCCTAGCTCCCAGGATTTCTATGTCACCTTCTGTGAATTAAAGGCTCCTTGATTCCCCCAATCCTCATTGCTTTCCACCATGTGTGAGACCCTGTATTGGCATAAGCTCCTGCAGTCCTAGCCACAAGCCGTGAGCTTGCATGAGCTGGCATGAGCTGGTTGGGGAAAAAAAGAAGGTAAATGTCATAGAACTTAACTGCTGAGGGCTGCAGCCAACAGCCTGATATTGTGTCTAGAGGGATTAAGTGTTCCAGTTACCAGCACTATCAAGAAAGTTCTTGGGACACCTGGGTGGTTCAGTTGGTTAAGTGTCCAACTTCGGCTCAGGTCATGACCTCACGGTTTGTGAGTTTGAGCCTTACGTCGGGCTCTGTGCTGACAGCTCGGAGCCTGGAGCCTACTTTGGATTTTGTGTCTCCCCCTGTCTTTGCCCCTCCCATGCTCATGCTCATGCTCTGTCTCTCAATAATAAATAAACGTTAAGGAAGAAAGAGAGAAAGAAAGAAAGAAAGAAAGAAAGAAAGAAAGAAAGAAAGAAAGAAAGAAAGAAAGAAAGAAAGAAAGAAAGAAAGAAAGAAAAACAAAGTTCTGATCAGAGGTGGGTATAGAAGCTGCCAGGTAGAGGTAATTCAGAAGTCAAGGACATGGAATCATCATCATTCAGGTTGCCCAGTGTTTCCCTTGGACTTGGTTTGTGGTGGAGATGGCTGGTTGCAAAGTTACCCGATATCCAATCTCTTTGTCTTCCTCAGAATAAAACCTAAATGTTGTCTGGGGCTACAGAGTATCCAGGTCAAAACATTCACTTCCTCAAACTCTCTTAATACAGAAAGGGCTGTGTTACTCATTATTGGCCAATAGGTTGAAAGCAAGAGTCTTTTGGGTGACACTTTCTGAAATTTTTTTTTTCTTGATAAAATAAAAAGGACAGACTCAGCTGACTTATGCCTTTAGTCCTTCATCTTTCAACCTGCCTGGAAATGGATTGGAGGTCTGGGGGTGGAAAAGCCATCTTGGAGCCCCAAAGATGAAAAGCAAACCTTGAGGATGGTGGACCAGGTCATCCTGGAGCAGATTCAGAGAGCCAAGGCCACTGTCCCCTCTGGAGTTCCAGGTAGAGAAGAAAAATCGACCTCTGTTTGGCTAAACTGCTGCAATCATTTCTATGGTCAAAGGTAATCCTAACCTATTCTGGATCCTCCAACAAAGGTTCTGGAATGGAGGAAACAAAGGGCTGTCAAGATTCTGGATGAATCATGAGAGCTCTCGACAAGTGGGCTGTGATCCTGCAGAGTGGGGGAGTCTGAGAAACAGATCAAGAAACTCTAGGAAAAGCCAGGGTAATAGACCTGGGAAAACACAGGGACGCTGTGCATTGACAGGTGCTCGGATGCCCAGGACGTGCCTGGAAATCATTGGTTTGTTTGTAGAGCGGGATCCTCTAGGAAACAAAAGGCAAGGCAGCTTCTGACTGCTGTATAAAATGGGGTGAGAGTGAAGTGCTTGGATGGCTCAGTCGGTTAAGGATCTGACTCTTGATTTCAGCACCAGTCATGATCTCACAGTTCA
The DNA here is from genome assembly GCF_027475565.1 of Acinonyx jubatus. Classification (NCBI taxonomy): domain Eukaryota; kingdom Metazoa; phylum Chordata; class Mammalia; order Carnivora; family Felidae; genus Acinonyx; species Acinonyx jubatus. Next base: position 137,588,670 of record NC_069385.1, on the reverse strand, counting down.
CAGGTTCAAGCCCCCCGTCAGGTTCCATGCTGACAGCGCAGAGCCTGCTTAGGATGCTTTTTCTCCTTCTCTCTCTGAGCCTCCCCAGCGCATTCACTCTCTGTCTCTCACAATAAATAAATAAACTTAAACAAACAAACGAAAAATACAATAGGGTGCGAGAAAGTTGCACGCTTTGCCCAGGATCAGCTGCTTCCTGGTCCTCAGCCCGTAGGCCTGCTCCTTTTTTCCCAGATGCTCGGCCAGGTCATGGCGATGGAAATCTGTGCCCTATTTCCTTCATCTTTCTGCCAGCACTGTAATGTAACAGAGCTTCAGGCCCCATTTGCATCCAGCTGCCCAAGAGTGTCTCTGGATGTTTGACTTAGCAGAGCCAGTAGCCTGGGGTTGGGTGCAGAGGGGAAGAAGGAGAGAGCTGCGCTCTAGCCACCTGGCTCCTAGAAGGGCACACCGTCTCCTGCTCGCTTCCGTTACTTTTATCAGTTAAAACGACGACAACAACTCTATAGGGGAGGAAAGGTGAGTAAAAAGGGTAAGTAAATAAATAACTGTTAACTGGAAGGGTTTCTCTTTCTTTCTTTCTTTCCATTTTTTTTTTTTTAAACTTACTCGGAAGAATGCATTATCTGTTAGTAAGTAGTGTAAGCAATTATCTTTAGCGTGGAACTGGTATATTTTAGGCAACCCTACAGAAATGGTGTAAACAACATTTCCTGTGTCAAAAGCAGAGATCCAAGTCTGTTTTAGAATGGTCCTAATCTCCATCTATTATAATTTCCACCAATAACTTGTCTTTTTATATATGCTCGCATCTGTGTGAAAGACAGCATCCCACATTGACCAAGTCTCCATCTGGTGACAGGCGGGGGAACAGGAACGTAGACTGTCACTTTATGCAGATGGATTTCTATTAATACAAACAAGTGACCCTAAAAGAGAAATTGGCTAGCTCCAGCATAACTTTAAGAAGATTGTTCTGAATTTCCTGAAAGCAGGTTATTTCTAAATACATGGTGTTGCCTTTTAAACACAGATCAGGCATTTTGTCCTCCTTAGAGCTGGTTTTCCAAAGTGGGCTCGCTGTTCCGAGCCCATTTACTTGCGGAGGGGGTGGCAGGAAGAGATTGCAATGAGAAGGGGGGGGGTCTCTTGTGGGATCAGCCCCAAGTTTTCCTGATCGCTTTTTCAGGACCCATCAGGCTATGAATGCTGGAGAGGGCAGAGCAGGGAGGTGAGGGGGACAAAAAGGAAGGGACGTGGTTGAACCCATCATAGTTTTTGCCGACCATCTTTTCTCCTTCCTCACCATGAGAATATGCAGCTTGCAAATATGCTCAGTGCATCCATCGGGTAAATTTACATTCTGAATCTATACAAGCAAACCTTTACCAAGGGAATCTGCTTTCAAGGATCACTAGAAAGGCTTTCACTGGCTTCCTCTTCCTCAGTGACCCACTCCTGGCCAGGCTTGGCAAGCAGGGCACCAACTGGGCCGTGGAGATGCTCAACAGTATAACTCGTAGTTGTAAACAACCCAATGGCCTGTCAATAGAGATTGAGTGATGTTATATCCGTGCAGCACAATACTATGATGTGATTAAAAATAATATGTTGGAATAGTTTTTTTCAAACTAGTTATTTCAGTGCCACTTCACAGTTTTTGCCCTATGTTCTGCTCCTCTATTACATACTTAATATGTTTCTTTAAATTGAATCCGTTTTTTGAAGGGGGGGTTGAGGAAGAGAGTTGGGGAGAGGAACAGAGGGAGAGGGAGAGAGAGAGAATCTTAAGCAGGCTCCGTGCTCAACGAGCCTCCACCTCATGACCTTGGATCATGACCCGAGCCGAAATCAAGAGTCGGATGCTCAACCGACTGAGCCATCCAGGCGCCCTTCAATTGAGTTTTTAAAACACATATTCCCATCCATCTCGTCCTAAACAATGATATCTGTGACATGAGTTTGATGTGCTAATTATATTTTTCAGTACACAATAACATAAACAGGTAAGTATTAAAATAAAAAAGTGTTTGGGACCCCTGGGTGGCTCAGTCAGTTTGGCCTCCGACTTCGGCTCTTATCACGATCTCACAGTTCGTGGGTTCAAGCCCCGCGTCGGGCTCTGTGCTGACAGCTCAGAGCCTGGAGCCTGCTTCCGATTCTGTGTCTCCCTCTCTCTCTGCCCCTCCCCTGCTCACACTCTGTATCTCTCTCTCTCTCTCTCTCAAAAATAACTAAACATTTAAAAAATAAAAGTAAAAATGTTCCACTAAATATTATGCTCAGCCTGAGTATTCCTAATTGTACTCCTCCCACCTTTAGACTAGTTGGTGTTCCTGGAAGAAAGGTTAGGCTGTTGCTTGAAAAAAAGCACACTGCTAAAAATTTTGTGGAAATAATGTGTTTGTGTGTGTGCATGTGTACCCCAACATGTTAAGAGTTGGTTAGCTCTATTAGTATGTAATACGGTCTTAGATTCAGTTATTATTTTTTTCACAAATGCCACTTTTATTTAAAAGTGATGATTAAGGGGCCCCTGGGTGGCTCAGTCAGTTAACAATCTGACTCTTGGTTTCAGCTAAGGTTATGATCTCACAGTTTCATGGGTTCAAGCCCCACCTTGGGCTCTGACCTGACATTGTGGAGCTTGCTTGGGATTTTCCCCCTCTCTCTGCCCCTCTGTCTCTCTCTGCTGCTCTCCTGCTCACTCTTTCTCTGTCTCTCTCAAAAATAAGTAAATGAACGTAAAAAAATCGATTCGATTTTTTTAAGTGATGATTAATTCATTTTTTTCTAATCAATTTATCGAGATATAATTTACATACTAGAAAATTCACATTTTTAAAGTATAAAATTCAGTGTGGTTTAGTGCACAGAGTTGTGTATTATCAACAATACCTAATATTAGGACATCTCATCAGCACAAAAAGGAACTCTGTGCACATCACAGTCACTCTCCCATTGTTCCCTAGACCCAGCCCCTAACAATCACTAATCTACTCTCCATCTCTGCGGATTCATCTATTCTGGAAATTACGCATAAATAGAATCACAGAGTATATGGACTTTTGTGACTGGCTCCTTTCATTTAGCATAAGGTTTTCAAGGTTCATCTATGTTTTAGCGTAGAGCAGTATTTCTCTTCTTTTTATTGTAGAATCTACTGCCTGAATCTGCCCCATTGTCACTTATCCATTCATTAGTTGATCGATATTGTTGCTATTTCAACTTTTTGACTATTATGAATAATTCTTCTAGGAACATTTGTGTACAAGTTATACGTGGACATATATTTTCAATTTTCCTGGGTCTATACCCAGGAGTAGAATCGCTGACTTACATAATGACTCTGTGTTCAACAGTTTAAGGAACTACCAAGCTGGTTTCCAAAGTGGCTGCACCCTTGCAAGATCCCACGAGCAGTGTATGAGGGTTCCAGTGTCTCCACATCTGTTTTCCTTGTCCATCGTTTTCATATTAGTCATCCTAGGGGATGTGAAATGGCACCTCACTGTGGTTTTGATTTACATTTCCCAGGTGACTAAGGATGCTGTGTGTCTTTTCATGCATTCTTAGCCATTTGTACAAGATTCGTTTTATTGCCCTTCAAAGACACTGCTCCTTTTACAAATTGGAGTTTTGTGGTGCCCTGCATCTAGCAAGTCCATCAGCATCATTTTTTTTCCTGTAGCATTTGCTTGCTTCATGTCTCTGTGTCACATTTTGGTAATTCTTGCTTTATTGCAGTGGTCTAGAATTGAACCCGCCATATACCCAAATTACGGCTATATGTCTTCTTCAGATAAATATCTATTCAGGTCTTTTACCTATTTTCAATTAGGGTATTTGTCTTTTCACTATTGAGTTACAGAAGTTCTTTATATATTCTACATACCAGGCCCTTATCAGATATATGATTTCAAATATTTTCTCCCATTTCATTTTCTTGATAGTGTCCTTTGAAGCACAAAAGTTTTAAATTTTGACTAAGCTCCATTATATTTTATTTTGTTGCTTGCGGTTTAGGTGTTATTTCTAAGAATTCATTGCCTAATCTAAGGTCAAAATTTATGCCTGTGTTTTCTTCAAAGAGTTTTATAGTTTCGCTCCTATACATAGGTCTGTAATCCATTTTGAGTTTATATTTGTATATTGTTTGAGGAAAGAGCCAAATTTTATTCTTTTACATGGCTGTCCAGTTGTCCAAGCACCATTTGTTGAAAAGACTATTTTTCCCCCATTGAATGGTCTTGGCACCCTTGTCAAAAATGAGTTGATCACAAATTCAGAAATGTCAGTGTTTAATTCTGTACTCTGAGTTCTATCCCATTGATCTGTATGCACAGACTTATGCCAGTGCCTCACTGTCTTGATTATTGTAGCTTTGTACTAAATTTTGAACTTGGGATGTCTGAGTCCTTTAACTTTGTTTTCCTTTCTCAAGATTGTTTTGGCTATTTGGGGTTTCTTGAATTTCCATATGAATTCTGGGTTCAGTTTATCTCTTTCTGCCCAACAAAAAGCAACTGGGATTCTGATACAGATTACATTGAATCTGTAGATCAGTTTGGGGAGTATTACCACTTTAATGATATTAAGACTTCTGATCCATGAACATGGGATGGGATGTTTTTCATTCAGTTAGGTTTTCTTTAATTTCTTTCAATAATGCCCTTTAGTCTTCAGTACATAAGTCTTATACTTTTTGATGAATTTATTCCTAGGTATTTTACTCTTTTTGATGCCATTATTGTAAGTGGATTCAAATGGAGTTTTTCCTCCTTCTTCATCCTTTCCCAAATTTTAAAATTATTTATAATGATGACCTGATAGTCTTCTAAGGAGAAAGACTATGAACAAAACAAAACAAAATAGTTTCAGCTTCCTGAAGTTTTGAGAATCCTAGATTTTTATTTTTCTGAGGACTTTTTTTGATGTCTGAATATGTGTTGCAGTTTGATTCAGATAACTTGTGTAGCCTCTAACTGAGCCGGAGAAGTTGGCTTCCTTCTTAACTGCATATTTAGCGTATTACAAAGAGGCAAAGTACAAATGCATTACTTGCAACATACCAGATTTTAGGCGTATTGTTTAATGAAAATGATCAATGTTTTGCTGGAAGTAAGATCAATAAACTCTCACTTTACAACCTTTAGTCTGGCAAGTAAGTCAAAGCACTTCGAGGTCCTATGCAGGAGAGGGGAAAAGGGGATGAGAACCTCAGTGAGAAGGAAAGAAGTGCGTGTTGCTTGGTCCAAATTTTGAATGCAGCTGGCCTGACGGAGAGATTAGCTGAATCAGCTGTCCATGCCCCATCTCACTCCAAGCTGTAACTACCTTTCCCTTGCAGATTTATTTCATTGTAGCTGTAAATCAGCTCCCATCAGCTGAATTGCCAGGCTCCTTGGAGATCTCCATTGGAAATTTCAGCCAAAGACTTTGGTTTATGGCTTAAACCTGTCCTTTACAGTATTATTGGTTAGTTGGTTTGTTGGTTGGTTGGTTGGTTGGTTGATTGATTGGTTTTATATCAGATAGAACTTGCTCACGTTAGTGGTAGGGCCATTTCTTCTTAGCTCTGACCTGTGTTAGTGAATATAGGACTTGTTTGGTTATTGTAACAGCCACAAGGAGTCAGGTCATTTATAACAGATCTAAAAGATCTCCCAATCACAGAGACAGTCCCCTGAGGAAGGCTGATGCCTCCACATCTGAAATCACAGTTCCTGGCAAGAAAAATGATAGACCAAAATATTCCAAAGAAGAACAAAAGCCCAACTGCAACAGTCATTCCAGTGAGCTCTTGTAAAAATATTGCTTTTATAACCTAGGATGATCAGCTCTTACCTTATCAGAACATGTACACTAAAATTCAAAATTATCTCTCTATACTTTTCTAGCATCATCCACACTTTCCAGCAAGCCCCTGTTGTGGGTTGAGGAACAAGTATATGAGCAGTCATGTCCAGAAAGCACCCATCAGTAATAGCATTCCAGAGATTTTATTTCATAAACAACTCTATGTTCCTCAGCCTCAGAGACACAAGGGGACAGTTCCCAATGCTATTCAAATTCTCCTAACAACTACCAGCCTTTAGTTGTAGTTGGGTACATTGGGTTGGGTAAATTGAATCCCTTCTCCCCAAACTGAGACTTCAAAAGTCTTTCATACCAATCACTCTACCCTCTTCTCGGTGTGAAAAGCAAAAAGAAAGGAGCTAAAGACACTGTCAGCCCCCCTACTACCTCTAAAATGGCGCACATTGGGTGTGCTGACACACCCACCCTACACAAGACCCATACCTTTCTTTCACAACCAGAACCTGCCCAGAACTCCGCAGCCTTTCCAGGACTGAGATGCTGCACACATCCAATAATGCTAAACTCACCTCCCAAGAGAAGAAATTGAGCCAAGGAGTCCAGGTAAGAAAGGTCAAGGTCTTCTATACGCCTTCCTGAGGATGAGCGAGAGGCTGTCACACTGAAAGTAAACCGAATGAAAGGGTCAAGGTTTTAACCAAGATTCTCCTCATGAGGTAGAATCTTGTGTGATAGCATTCTCATCAGTAGAAACTCGCAAGCAAATTGTTCTGTTCATCTCTCCCTGGGAAGCTTAACCCTAACCCTCAGCCAATCTTTTTCTCAGCAGTCACAAAACACTTTCCTGGCCTGCGTCTGCATTACTCCTTTGCAAGACCTTCCCTCTGCAGATGGACTGGTAGGCCCTCTACTGCTTTGCTTGGCCGTGATAAGTTAGGCCTACCCAACCCCAGAGCTATTTAAGGTCAAGTCCTCAAAGAGAAGTATTGCTTTTCTTTTGACACTGATAGCGTTTAAGAGAGTCCTTGGGTGACAATTCATCTTTGTCTTACACGGGGCAACGTGGAAAAGCAAACATTCTGACTTTATAATGTTTCTTTTAGACTTTAATGTCACCCACTTACAGAATGCCTCATGTTTCAGAATATATTCTTCCTTATCTGAATCTCCACCTCCTCCTCGTATTCTTCTCAAGCTTCAAGGCAGAGGAATTCTAGTGGAAGCAAAACCTCTGGCTACATTGATTTTTACTGTCATCAGAAGGTCAGTTGCAGAATATCAGGTGAACATAATTCATTTTATTCAGATAGCAAGAATGTACTCCTAATTCTGGCCCAGCTTCCTGATGGGATCAGCCTGGTCTATCATTATATATCAATCCTACCTACTAATGGGCACACAGATTGCCTTAATGTGGAATCACTTTGACAGTTTTCAGCCTACATTAGCTTACTGAACACTTGTTGGAAAACTAAGTGACAGGTCTGGCAACGGTCCTTTAAAATTTCATCTACAGAAAGCAAGAAGAGCGAAGATTCGTCCCTATTGGTCATTTCACCAGACATGTCTGCATGAATCAACAAGGATTAAAGGGATATCACGGTGACTCACGGATGGCATATTGGGTGAATGTGGTATAAAATTTGCTTATGTCTCTAATCAAGAGTGAATATCACTGACTATTAAGTAATCTTTACTTCTTTGCTTTTCTCTGTTTTCTTTTCTTTCTCTTTTATTTCAAAATGGATATTTTAAACTGGGTTAAAAGACATTAGATTCCCCCTCAAACTTACCCTAACCACAGTGGCAGGTGCCTGTTAATAATTAGAAATGTTAATTAAATGAATAAAAGATGAATGAATGAATCCTTGGAACAAAAATGGAAAATCCGTGTGGTATAATGCTAGGTAAAAATGAACAATTTACAGTTAGAGTTATAGTATTGCTGCATATATATAAAATCGGAATGCATGCGTGGACAGCTTTAAAGGATAACAGACAAATGAAAACTTTGATTTTGTTATGCCATCAAATTGAAGGAATTTTCCATCTTGTTATATCTAACACTTATTGCAACAAGACAACACTAAAAATGAGTGAATTTAGTTATACATAAAGCTAAACATGTAGGACTATGAAATAAGAAAGTTAATAGGACCGTTTTGCACTGTTGGTGGGAATGCAAACTGGTGCAGCCACTCTGGAAAACAGTATGGAGGTTCCTCAGAAACTTAAAAATAGAACTACCCTACGACTCAGCAACTGCACTACTAGGAATTTATCCAAATGTTACAAAGAATGCTGATCCAAAGGGGCACATGCACCCCAATATTTATAGCAGCACTTTCAACAATAGCCAAATTATAGAAAGAGCCCAAATGTCCATCAACTGATGAATGGATAAGGAAGATAGGATACACACACACACACACACACACACACACACACACACATATATATATATATACAATGGAATACTACTCGGAGATGAAAAAGAGTGAAATCTTGCCATTTGCAACAACATGGATGGATCTAGATGGTGTTATCATAAGTGAAGTAAGTCAGAGAAAGATAGATATCATATGATTTCACTCATATGTGGAATTTGAGAAACTCAACAAATAAACATAGGGGAGGTAAGACAAAATAAGATAAAAACAGAGAGGGAGGCAAACCACAAGAGACTCCTAAATACAGAGAACAAAGTGAAGGTTGGAGGGGAGTTGGGGGGGGATGGGTTAAATGGGTGATGGACATTAAGTGGGGGGGGGGGTGATCACTGCATGTCATATGTAAGAGATGAATCACTGGGTTGTACTCCTGAAGCTAAGACTACACTGTATGTTAAGTAACTTGAATTTAAATATAAATGAATTAAGAAGTAAATAAGTAAATAAATAGAAAGCTAACAGGAGATGAACAAAAGATTTAAAGCATGGGGGTGCCTGGGTGGCTCAGTTGGTTAAACGTCCAACTTCAGCTCAGGTCATGATCTCATGGCCATGAGTTCGAGCCCCACATTGGGCTCTGGGCTGGCAGCTCAGAGCCTGGAGCCTGCTTTGGATTCTGTGTTCCCCCCTTTCTCTGTCCCTCCCCTGTTTGTGCTCTGTCTCTCCCTCTTTCTCAAAAATAAACATTAAAAAAAAAAAGATTTAAAGCATGGTCTTTAAACCTACTTCAATCGACCTAACCAAGAATTACAGATAAACTGTAGAAAAGCTATCTTGACTGTCCTGTTTAGATAATCCTATATTCTAGTTTAATAAAGACTTTTAACAAGGAAAACGAAAAAACTGGCAAGGTTAAAAGGGAAAACATCCTTTTACAAAACTGGATTACATAGACCTCGGCAGTGACAATTCAGTTTAAGTGTCAGGGCCAACAATAAATGTAGGTATGAAGATTAGCCCCCTCTGATGTGCCCCCTGCAACATCAGACTTCCTTGGCTTCAGGAATTCTTTCTCTTGACTTTAAATCCTCTGTAATCTCTTAATATTTTGTGGATCTTAGTTTTGACTCTGGAAAGAATATTCATTTTTGGCATCTGCTCTATCATCTAAAGCTGAGAAAGCTCCCAAAAGTGTGGTTGAACTTGCTTTGTTCCCATCTTGATTTGGTGGTTCCCAATTTTTGATGTTCTTGGCAGTTTTGATGAGTACTCTCACCATGGTCTCTTCTCCCTTCTTCTTCTTCTTAATTATTATTATTTAAAGTTTATCTACCTATCTTGAGATTGAGACGAGAACCAGTGGAGAAGGGTCAGAGAGAGAGGGGGACAGAGGATCCGAAGTGGCTCTGTGCTGGCAGCAGAGAGCCCCATGAGGGACTTGAACCCACGAACCTTGAGATCATGACCTGAGCTAAAGTCAGACGCTTAACTGACTGAGCCACCCAAGTGTCACATCTTTACTGTTATTGTAATTATAATAATAATTATTATTATGTTTTGCTTTTATTGGAATTTTATTGAAATAATTGTAGGTTTACATGGAGTTTTAAGTTGTAAAAAATGATCCAGAGAGATTCCTTGCACACTTTGCCCAGTTTCCCCCAATAGTAACATTTTGTCAAACTATAGTATACAGCACAAGAAGGATATTGACTTTGATATGATCTACTGATGTAATTCAGAGATTGTGTATGCGAGAGCACGCACGCGCGTGTGTGTATTAAGTTCTATACCATTTTATGCACGGCCCCCGAGTTTTGCCAAATTGTTTCCCCTAATGTTCTCGTCAGACATAGTGCATTCAGGATATTTTCAAAGTGCTATCCACATAGCATTTAATTTGAAGTGTTCTGCATCTGCCCCAAATTAGAGACTCATTGGTTTACAATTCATCTCTTCAATGGTCTACATCCACTTTCTTCTCAACATTACAGGAAATGAATTTTCGTGGACTTAGATGAATATGAGTCATCTTTGGGTTAATCTGTTCCATCTGGATATAGATTCCAAATACTTCATGGTTTATCCATTCATTCAAAAAATGTTTACTGCTTGATTACTGAGTCCCTAAAGTAGTATCCTAGGAGCTTGGGGTACAGTGGGAAACAATAATCAGGATCTCTGCTCTCAGAAGACTTACAATCTAGGCATCCCAGATCATGCCAACAACGAGCTGCTACAACCAAGTAGGTAGGGATTAGCTGAAAGGGTGGTCATGTTTTTTAAAAGTTCAGTGCAATTTCCTCATTTGCCTTAATAAATAAACGACCTTCATCTGACTTCCCTGGAAATCCATCTACCTAAAGAAATAAGAGAATATATCACAAATAGGATTCAAAGAGAAATACTGCAGTAACGTTTAGTTTCTGACATCCAAAGGATTATGCAGCATTAGCCAAGCAATCCAAGCTCGTATCTTTTTTATTTAAAAGCACTTTCTTATCTTTATTTTTGAGAGAGAGAGAGAGAGAGCATGAGCAGGGCAGGAACAGAGGAAGGGAGACACGGAATCGGAAGCAGGTTCCAGTTTCTGAGCTGTCAGCACAGAGCTCAACACGGGACTCGAACTCACGAACCATGAGATCATGACCTGAGCCAAAGTTGGACGCTTAACTAACGGAGCCACCCCGGCACCCCATCCAAGCAATTTTCTTGACAGGAGATGCTTCAAATTCTTTATTTTGTCCTTTAGTGTGGCACTAGCCAAGTTTGAAGAACCTATTTCATACAGTTCTTCTACGTGGAGAGAGGACACCATTTCCATCCTTTCTGGCCAGGACAAAAGCTCTATGGTAGAGTAACAGCACAGGTGAAGTCTTGGGGGGAAAAAGCAGAAAGAGTTGAATTTACACCACACACCCAAGTTATAGTATGAGTGAAATTTGCCACCAGGCTACCTGAACATTAAATAAACAAAAACCGTAATCACAGAAGATACTACACTGTCTCCAGAGTTCAAGTAGACAAAACTCTTACCCTCAAGTTGACTTATTCAGAACATATATTGGAATATGTTTCATGGCTAACTCTTCAGGGTCTACCATTTTTCTACCCAGTTAGGTTATTTGATGGTTGAAACTGCTAGATTGTTCCGCCTGCTTTTTATCAGTCTAAAACACTCAGCCGCTCTTAGATCCACAACCAAATTCTTGCTCAACTGCTTGACTTGACTCAAGCCTCTTTTTTCTGAGTAAAAACTGGCTTTGTACAGACACCCTGTTATCAACTGAACACAAATATGGTAGCCCGCCCCCCCCATCTGGGCTAGCATACCAGTCAGGATACTAAATTTGCACAACAGAACGTCGGCTTTTCCACCTGCACACCTGTTACCTAAAGCATATGGCTCTCTCTTTAATCAACAGCACAACACATAGCTCTACAGGCACTCCTGGGAGATTCAGTCCCGCCTCTGATCCAGCCCTTGGCAATAGCTTGCTTGGAACATCTGATATTTGAAGGAGAGGCTTTAAGACGTGCTAACTGCACATTCCTCTAGGTACCTAAGTTAAAACACTTCCTTTTTAAGTGCAAATATTTCAGAAACAATGGATCTGGATGCTCTCCGCGATCTACGCCCCATAGAAGCTCTTGCACTAAAATGGATTATAATGGAGGTAAACACAGATTTACTTGTAGTTTATTTCGGCATCATTTGCAATTCTACATCTGATGAGCATATTTGAAAACAAGTTGCAGAAAGCTGGACGAGCCTCTGTCCCTTGTGGGTTTGTGGAGTCATGGTATCGTTCTCGATGGCCTGGCTCTGAACTTCTCCTCTGTGACAACTAAACATCCAAATTATTGGAGCCACTGGTATTTAGAGATTTTTCTGTTATGTGCAGTGAGCGTCCGGACCAATCACAATCCTAAAGATCCTTGTGGTGTTCATTACTTCCTTAAACAAACATTTTTTCAATCACCCCAAATAGGCCAGGCATCATTCTAAATGTAAATAAATGGATAAAATATGGTTGCTACACCGAAGGCATAAGGAATCAAAAAATACATAAAGCAAGCCACATAAGTAGTTTATGTTTGTTAATTAATTAATTAATTAATCTGTTTAAAATCTACACTGCTATTTATTTTTTAGTAAGGTTAAGTCTTTGAGGGATACAACATCACACGGATTCTGTGGCCAATGGCTTTATTTATTTCAAAAAAAATTTTTTTAATCTTTATTTATTTTTGAGACAGAGAGAGAGCATGACCGGGGGAGGGGCAGAGAGAGAGGGAGACACAGAATCTGAAGCAGGATCCAGGGTCTGAGCTGTCAGCACAGAGCCCGACGCGGGGCTCGAACCCATAGACTGCAAGATCATGACCTGAGCCAAGGTCGAACACTTAACCGACTGAGCCACCCAGGCGTCCCTGTGGCGAATGGCTTTAGCAGGAAGGTGGCTTTGGAATTTGACAGGATCCATGCCACTGTTTTCCATGTACACAAGATACTCTCCCCAGGTTACTCTGGTTTTATTCAGTTTGCCACTAGGAGCCACTGCGTTGTTCTTTGTACACATGAGCACGTCGTTTGCCTACTGGAATTGAGTTGCATCTGGAGCATAAACACCTTTAATTTAACAAGAGCTGGGTGCTCCTTCTGGTTCTGGAGACCCTTGCTCATAGCCAGCAAAAATGGCGTTGGACCACAGCCTTCCACCCATATTTGTGGTTTTAGGAGTCTTGTTTCTAGGCCTCCACAGCCTCCAAGATGGCGGGAAGAGCACCACGTGTGTGATTTTAAATTTTCTAGTAGCCACATTTAACAAAAAGAAAAAGTAGCAGGTAAAACAGATGTAATTATTTATTTTACTAAACCCAATATACCGCAAATATTACCATCAAATCAATATAAAAGTACAGTAGTGATATTAGCCCCTTATCAGATATAGGGTTTGTGAAATGGGAGAACCATTCCAAAGGTTGTCTTTTCCTTTTGTTGATGAACTTTGCTTTGTTATGCAGATACTTTTTAGTTTGCTGTGGTCCCACTTGTCCATTTTTGCTTGTGTTGCCTGTGGTTTTGGTGTCCTATCTAAAAAAGCATTGCTAAGACTAATGTCAAAGATTTCCCTCTATGTTTTCTTCTAAGAATTTTACAGTTTCCAGTCTTATGTTTAAGTCTTTAATCCATTTTGAATTACTTTTTGTGTGTAGCATAAAGTAAGGGTCCAATTTCATTCTTTTGCATGTGGATATCTAGTTTTCCCAACACCATTTGTTAGAGATTATCCTTTCCCCCTTGTGTGTTCTTGGCACCCTTGTTGTGCATGAATTTACTTCTAGACTCCCCATTCTCTTCCATTGGTCTATATGTCTGTCTTAATGCCAGTACCATGTTGGTTTAATTACTGTCGCTTTGTAATATATTTTGAAATAAAGGAGTGTGATGCCTCCAGCTTTGTTCTTCTTTCTTAGGATTGCCCTGACTATTTGAGGTCTTTGGTGGTTCCATATGAATTTCAGGACTATTCTTTCTATTTCTGTAAAAAATGGCATAGAGATTTTTTTAATGTTTTTATTTTTGACGGGGGGTGGGGGGGTGGGGGGAGAAAGCACGTGCATGAGCCTGGAAGGGGCAGAGACAAAGAAGGAGATACAGAATCTGAAGCAGGCTCCAGGCTCAGAGCTGTCAGCACAGAGCCTAATGCAGGGCTCAAACTCACGAACTATGAGATCATGACCTGAGCCGAAGTCTGACACTTAACCACTCAGGTGCCCCTGCCCTAGGGATTCTGATAGGGATGGCAATGAATCTGTAGATTGCTTTGGGTAGTACGGATATTTTAAAGATATTAAGTCTTCTGGGGCACTTGGAATGGACATAGAATGTCTTTCCACTTATTTGTACTTTTAAAAAAATTCTTTCACCCTTGTACATTGCTAGTGGAAACGTAAAATGGTGCAGTCACTATAGAAACTAGTATAAAGGTTTTTTTCAAAAAATAAAAAATAGAACAAAAATCTCACTTCTGGATTTTTACCAAAAGCATTGAAATCAGAACTACCTGTACTCTGATGTTCATTGCAACAGTATTCACAATAGGCAGGATAGGGAAACAACCCAAATGTACATCAATAGAGAAATGGAAAAAGAAAATGTGGTGTATATATATACAGTGGAATATTATTTAGCCTTTAAAAAGAAGGAAACCCTGCCATACGTGACAAAATGAATAAAACTGAAGGACATTACAGTAAATGAAATAGGCCCGTGATAAGACACATACTGCACGATTCCATTCATACGAGGCATCTAAGATCCTCAAGACTGACAGAAGCAGAGGAGAATGTTGTTTGTCAGCAGTTGGGTGGAGAGGAGCTGGGATTTTGTTCAACAGGTATAAAGTTTCAATTATGCAAAATGAATGATTTCTGGAGATCTGCTGTACAACGTGGTGCCTGTAGGGAACAAAATGGCATTATACACTTAAGAATTTGTTAGAGCGTAGATTGAATGATGAGTTTCTTATAAAATTTTTTTCAATGAAAAAATAGTATTGAGATACTTTACATCGTTTTGTTGTTTTTTTGTTTTGTTTTGTTTTGTTTTGTTTTTTTCTACAAGGTCTTCAAAATCCAGGGTATAGCACATCTCAGTTTGGACTAGTACATTTCCAGTGCTCGAGAGCACATGTGACTAGTGTCTCTAATATTAAACAGTACATACCTAGGTGAGTATATACGTGTGTGTGCGTGCAATCCTATGTTTGGATATTAGTTTCAAATATTTCTGTTATTAAGGGTAATTTAGCAGTTCTTTCAAACTATATAGTTATATAGTTATGCATATTATATACAGTTTATGGTTGTAACTATACAGTTATATATGTACATATATAATATGAATATAGTTTCATGAATTTGGAGGAAACCATGACATAACTTTTAATTTAATTTTTATTTTCTACTCAGCTCCACTAGCCCCCACTTGTGAGTTCTGCTGTCTTGTGGAGATAACTACTTTCAACTCTTCTGTTTCTTTTTATATTTACCACAATATTTTTATTATGTATTTTTTTTAAGAGAGAGAGAGAGAGAAAGAGACAGAAAAAGAGATAGCATGCACACATGAACCAGGAAGGGGCAGAAAGAGAGGGAGAGAAAGAATCCCAAGCAGGTTCCATGCTCAGCCTGGAGCCCAACGTGGGGCTATGAGATCATGAGTGAGTAGAAATCAAGAGTCGGATGCTCATCTGACTGAGCCACCCAGGCAGCCCCAAAATATTTTTAAACAATAGGTGTATACTATTATTTTATGTTTTTTACATTTAACTACTAATTGTTGTCTTTCTTTTCTGGAGGTGAAAATTTAGCTCTCTTACACTTTCTCTCTTATACACGTACACATACATACTTTCCTTTTCTTCATGTTCCCAGTAATCACGATTATGTTTATATTTAAATTATTCAAATTGAGATTCAAAATGTGATTTATTTACTTTCTTACACAAAGTTTTAGTTTTCTAAAATTTATCATTGTCTTAGTATTTTCCTGTACTTTTCTATACACAATGACTTTTTCGCCCTTAGTGTTCCTCTATAGATGTAAAATAAGTGATCTTAGCATGAGCAAAACATGAGGAATCGTAATGGTTTTATTTTTTCCTCATCAGTATCTCTCCTGGAACTTTCTAACTTCCTGATATCAGTGTGAAGTCTGGGCCCCTAGGCCTCAAATGTAGCTTTCATCCTGGATCTTCTTTTCATCACCACACTAGGAAGTCCCTTTGATCCTGTTTTCATCTCCTGTTGCCTACATCTACTAGTGTCTTCCTCTTTATTGGTTTACTCTCTTGCTTGGGTGGAGCATATCCTTCCGTCGCTTCATGAGAAAGGATATGTGGAAAGTAGACTTTTGAGATCTTGTGGTCAGAAAGCATTTTTTTTTCTTCTGATACTTGATTAATAATAGCTTTGTTGTGTGGAATTCTAGGTTGGACCAATTTTTCCTCAGAATTTTCAAAGCACCATTTTGTTGTTATAGCTGCTGATTTTGCTGTTCAAAAGCCCCGCTCCGTATGATTACTAATCCTTGGTCTTTCCCTCTCTTTCCCATAGCAGTCTTTATGCTTACCTCCAATTCCAGGTTCTAAAATTTCACTATTACATGAGTCGATGTGAACTTTTTCTTCACTTGTTTTAGCTGTCAATTGGGCCCTTTAAAGCTATAAACACATGTTTTTCAGGTCTTGAAAATGTTCTTGAATAATTTGGTTCATAATATCCCCCTTTCATTTATTTTTCTTGATTACTAGAACTTTTATTAATCTATTTAGATCCGCTAATTTACTCTTCTATTTTCCGTATCAATGTCTCCTTATTATACTTCCTGAGAAATTTCCTCAAATTTACCTTTCAGGCCTTATATTGAATATTTAACTTCTGTTACTGAACGCTACACTTTCAAAGAAATCAGTTCCGCTAACATTTGTGGGAGTGTTTCTTATATGTAAGTTACTGTATTGGGGGCTGGTTGTGGGGAAAAATAAGAATAAAAATATCTCAAAAATCTTATGGTATATATATATCATATTATATATATTATATATATAAATATATATATAATATATATATCATATGAGATATATATTATATATATAAATATATATAATATATATCTCATATGATATATATATTATATATATAAATATATATAATATATATAAATATATATATATAATAAAAGCTACATTGATTGGATTTAACAAATCTGAAGTAGAGAAGGAAGAAATGTCATCGGTGTTCTCATTTTTAAACCAGAAGTGCAACTAATGAGCATATCAGCAAGTTAATTAAAATATGTTACTAGTAATCACATGAAGGAAGTGGACAAATTTTCCATTCAGATAGACGCTACTCAAGATAAAACTTTGACATTAGTTCGGTAATTCTGATATATGTCTCGTAGCTCATAATAGATATAATGAACATAAAGTTAAATTCTGAAGAAAATATATTCCATCCTGTTACGGAATATTTTAAGATCAAATAGTAAAGCTCTTTAAAAGTATGTAGGATATTCAACTACTTGCACACCCTACATGAAGAGATCACTCAATTGGTTTTTGTCCTGGTTAAAAAAAGAATCCTCTAACCAAGGTCACATATGGGATTATTCACAAGTCTTAAATCTAGTAATAGAATGGATAATGGGAAGGCAAGAAGGGATACTTCACAGTTTTGACTCAAAATGTCTGAGCAGCATTTATAATAGAGCAACTTAAAAGAATTGCTGTTTGACACCAACAGCAGGGGACTCCAATCCACTTTCCAAGCACTATGGGAGCAAGACAGGGTTCTAGAAAAGGAAGTTGGAAGACAGTGCTGTATTGCTCTGAGAGAACCCACTCAGATAAACAGTAGCTTTTCTTCACCGTATTCCCAGCCTTATTAACACATACTTGACATATAACATTGTGTAGGTTTAAGGTGTATGGTGTGTTGATTTAATACACTTACATATTGCAAAAGGATTACCAGCGTAAAGTAGCTAACACCCCCATCCTGTCACATAATTGCCATTTCTTTTTTGTGTTGAGCGCATTTAAGATCTATCCTCTAAACAACTATCAATACTGCCTATAATGCAGTATTATTAACTATAATCACCATGCTGTACATTAGATCCCCAGAACTTATTCGTCTTATGACTGGAAGTTTGTACCCATTGGCCAACATCTCCCCATTCCCTCCCACCCTCCACGGCTCCATTTTACTCTCTGGTTCTATGAGTTGAGCTGTTTAATTCATGTATAAGTTATACAGTATTTGTCTTTCTCTGACTTACTTCACTTAACATAGTGCCTATATATATATATATATATATATATATATATATATATATAATCTTCTTTATCCAATCATCCGCTGATGGATACTTAGGTTGTTTCCATATTTGGTTATTGCGAATAATGCTGCAATGAACATGGGAATGTGGATATCTCTTCAGTATCCTGTTTTCATTTCCTTTGGATAGATACCCAGAAGTAGGATTGCTGGATCATATGGTAGTTCTATTTTTAACTTTCTAAAGAACCTCCATAATGTTTTTGACTGTCACTGCACCAGTTTACATTCCTATCAACAGTGCAGAAAGGTTCCCTTTGCTCCACATCCTTGCTAACACTTTCTTCTCTTGTCTTCTGGGTAATAGCTATTCTAACAAGTGTGAGGTGATATTTCACTGTGGTTTTGATTTGCATTTCCCTGGTAAGTAGTAATGTTGGGCACCTTTTCATATACATGTGGAACGTTTGTATGGTTTCTTTGGAAAAACGTCTTTTAAAAAAATTTTTTAATGTTTATTTATTTTTGAGGGGGGTGGGGAGAAGCAGAGAGAGAGAGAGAGAAGGAGACACAGAATCCAAAACAGGCTCCAGGCTCTGAGCTGTCGGCACAGAGCCCAACACGGGGCTCGAGCCCACAGACCACAAGATCATGACCTGAGCAGAAGTCAGACACTTAACCAATTGAGCGCCCAGGCACCCCTCTTTGGAAAAATGTCTCTTCAGGACGTTTGCCCACTTCTAAATTGGATTATTTGGATTTTTTTTGTTATTAAGTCGTACAAGTTCTTGTTCTATTTTAGATATTAACCCTTTATCAGAGATATGGTCTGCAGCCATTTTCTCCCTTTCCATAGATTGCCTTTTCATTTTATTGATTCTGTCTTTTGCTGTACACAAGCAAAAGATGTAGTTTTGATGGAATTTTTCCTGTGTGTGTGTGTGTGCACGCGCGCGTGTGTGTGTGTGTGTGTGTGCGCGTGTGTGTGCCTTTGCTGTCATATCCAAAAAATCATTGCCATGACCAAGGTCAGGGAGCTTTGTCCCTGTTTTCTTCTAGAAGTTCTATGTATATGTATATATATGTATATGAATATATATATATATATATATATATATCTTATATTTAAGTCTTTACAGGTGTGTGTGTGTGTGTGTGTGTGTGTGTGTGTGTTCCACACCACCAAGCAATTTTCTGACACCAGCTGGGTATCCTACAATTCAACTCAATTTAATTCTGGCACTGTCTACTTGGAGGTAACTCACAGGTTGAGAGGTCAGCCCTCTAACATGGTCCATCTCTTACTACACCCTTCAGGGACCAACCCCAGATCCAGGTTGTCCCCTGAGCTTCTGATCAACTGTCTGTAGATCAAAGATTCCAGCAACCCCTTCCTTGGGTTAAAGTAATTTGCTAGAGTAGCTCCCAAAACTTGGAGAAATATTTTACTTACTAGCTTACTGGTTTATTCTAAAAATACATAACTCAGGAATAGCCCGGGAAGAGATGCTCAGGGCAAGGTATGGCTCACAGCTCCATACCCTCTCCAGGCGTGCCATTCTCTGAGCTCCTCCACCTGTCCACCAACCTGGAAGCTCTCTGAACCCTCTCTCTTTAGGTTTTCATGGAGGATCTGTCACATAGAATTGATTAAATTGACTATTCAAGACAACTCAATCTATAGCCTGTCTCCCCTCCCCAGATCTAGGGGTGGGATTGAAAATTCCAGCTCTCTAACCATGTGGTTGGGCCCCTTGACAACCAGCCTTCATTTTTAGGCTAGCTAAGGGGCTTTCCAAAGGCCAGCATTTACATCACAGTGGACACCTGTATGTCTCTCCTAAGGAAATTTCAAGAGTTTTTGGAGCTGTAGGCTAGAGACAGGACAAAGGTCAAATATGTATTTCTTATTATAAGTCACAATATCAGAGCTTTTAATCCATTTCAAGTTAATTTTCATGGATGGTGTAAGATAAGGGTCCAATTTCATTCTTTTGCCTGTGGTTGTCCTGTTTTCCCAACACCATTTATTGAAGAGACTATCCTTTCCGCATTGAATATTCTTGGCTCCTAAATAACAGTTTTTCAGGCCGTGAGGCCCAGAAGGGAAAGCCAACTGAAGTTGGTGGATGGGGACATTGTTTCGTCTGCAAATATAAAAGATGCTTCCCCAAGGGATGTGCCGGCATTTGACATTGCTACAGAAAGCTTAACTGTTCTGTGTACTGTGATTCTTACTTGGACTCTTCATGTGCAAGGACCCTTCATTACTGGGCCCAGGTCTTAGGACTAGCTGTGAGTAAGTGATTCAGCATCTAATGTAACTTTATACAACTCGTGTGGCCATGACCCATAGCACTGCGTCTGTATTACAGCAAACCCAAGTTCTGTCCAGGAATAAACCTGCAATAGGGCTGTAGACAGCAAAAGGAAGGGTGTTCCTGCATGCCTGAAATAAACAGATCATAACAACCCATTTCATTGGTATAACAGATTCAGACATCTATAAGGCTGATCCAATCTGCTGTGTGGTGTTAAAAAAAAATTCCATTTGAGGATCTAATTGGCTTTATTAAATGATTCATGAATCAGGAAGTATCACATCTAGTGAGTAGGGGTGAGCTCCAAAGGGCTATAGAAAGGGAAAGGTTTTTTAAAGGCAGGTCAAGGAAGTCATAAACAGAAAAAGGGATTATTTCAGGTGAGGCTGCCTTCATTTGGGGACAGAAGGGTCTTAGTAGGTGGATTACCTCATCGTCCTTTGGGGGATGGAGAAGGCCCAGGTGGCCGGTTACATTATTGGCATTGACCAGAAAATTCCTGACTGATCAGTAAAGGCTACACAGTTCTTGGCAAGGTTGAAAGTGCCATCAGTTTTCTGCATTAAGCCTTGGTTTGGTGACTCGGCCTATACCATTTTGGGCCCGTGGCATTCTTTTTAATAGTGTCAATTGGCTGGTTGCATGCCATAAAAAACCAAGTGGTTCATGTGCTTAATAGGTCTCTTCCTTGAAAATGTTATCTTTGCATCTCAAGAGCCTGACACAGTGTTTGACACAGCATGGTGCTCCGTAAATATTTGTTGAATGAATGCGCTCTAAGAAGTCTTAGAATAAGCGATTTAGTTCTCGCCTCACTACCTGCTGTGCCAAAAATCTCCTTGGCTGATTCTATATGACACTTAGCAGACCTTTCTTGTTTTTTTTTTGTTTTTTTTTTTTTATATTTCATTTCATCAGTTTCTATTTGATTCAAAGAAAAAAAGTTGAATAGTATTTGAGCAAATATTGATGGAACACCTACCATGTTCAAGGCACTGTTGGGGAAACAAAATTCTAAGGCAATGTTTTCCCTGCCATAGCTTAAAGCCTCAAAGAATAAAGGAGATAGGTACACACAAATATTCTCAGAATTACATATTTATAACTAATAAATGCATCTGTATGCAATTGGTGTGCCCCAAATATTATATATGGGGTACAAAATAAGTCCCCCTTGTGTTAAATGCTTAACATTGTTGAACATTTGAGACTAACACTGAGCCATCCCCCGCCATGAGCAACAGTCTTTTTTTTTTTTCCAGGATTTTCCTTACTAGACACAGGTATCCCCCCCTCTTCGAAAGTTTGCGTTCCACCACTTTGCTCTTACAACAGACCTACGCTGGTATCTGCTTCCACTAACCAAAAGAAATCTGAAGACTGTCTCGCTTATATGCAAAAAGGCAAAAAGTGAAAATAGCATTTGGCATCTTTTGCAGGGAGCCATTATGGACGCAGTGTGCCCTGGGAGCAACAAGAATGGGCCCACTAAGCAACTTCTCCTCCTACCCTCCGCATCTCAGCACCAAACCTCCGTAGCTTTCAACTGTGTGAACATCTACCTTTATCTCCATCTATTCTGCGCATCTATTAGCAAGATGCGTCCTAAGATATCAGGAAAGGATAAGAGATATTATTTGGGGGGCCTGGAAATGCTTGAAATTTTTTACATATAAATTAATGGCAATTGCGTCTTCATTTTATGCCATTTTAGCTTTCGAAAGTTTTCATGGAAACTCTACTTTCAGACAGCAGGGGAAACCTGTACTTCCAAAAAAAAAAATCTGTGACATTGCCGAGTCCGGCAATCTCCATTTGCCCCTCCCCCCCAAACTATTCTCTTTTGTCTGCCTGCTCTGAGCCCCAGGAGGCTGACCTCTCTCCAGAGCACTGACTCAGATTCCATGGTCCATGGGCTTTTGGTTGGGTTGGGCCATTGGGAGGCACTGGCAGGGGATGAGGGGTACAGAGAGAAAGATCAGGGTGTTCATTCACCTCTCTTCTTCCCTGCCTGGGAGTTGTTCTGATAGAAGCTGGATATCTCTCTCGATTCCAGATCCTTTCTTGAGGCCTGCTACGCCAGCTCACAACAGTAACACTATTCATCCTTTGCCCCTGTGATGGGTAATTGCATATGCCAACTTGACTGGCCCATGGGGTGCCCAAACATTTGATTAACATTATTTCTGAGTGCGTCCATGAGGATGTTTATAGATGAGATAGACATTTGACACAGTAGACTGTGTAAAGGAGATTGTTCACCCCACTGTGGGTGGGTCTCATCCAATCAGTTGAAGGGCCTGAGTAAACTAAAAGAATGAATAAAAAAGAATTCTTTCTCTCTACCTGACTGCCTTCGAGCCGAGACTTCAGTCTTCTCCTACTTTTGGACACAGACTAGGACTGGAATGACACCATCAGCTCTCTGGCTTCTCAGGCCTTCAGTCTCAGACTGACTCAGATGAAAACCCATTGGTTCTTCTGGGTATCCAGGTCGCCCACTGCAGATCTTAGGACTTCTTGGCCTCCAAAACTGCATGAACCAATATTCCTTATAGTACATGTATAAGTGCATCCATCCATCCATCCCTCCATCCACATGTACATACATATCTTACTGGTCCTTTTCCTCTGGAGAACCCTGACTAATACTCCCTTGCAGACCCAGATATGTAATAGCTTCCCAGTACTGTCAGCCTCTGAGTGCCTCAACATTGCTTGTTGGTTCCTGTAGCCCTGCTCACACCTCTGTAAATAGTTTCTTCTATAACGTTTCTCAAAATCCCAGTGGACCGTGCCATCTGTCTCCCGCCAGAAGGCTGACTGAAGCAGCTTCCCATAACTATCTTCTTGTTTACTATACCAGCTGGGATGACGCTGGAGTTCACATACTCTGAGCTCAGAGGTACCCTGACACCCACTTCCAAAACTGCCAGCCTCCAGACACTCCCACTCGAGGATCTAGGTTTGCTCAACAAAGGCCAGTTTCCCTCACTCAAGCGAAGGCTGGGCGCCACGTGGAAAATGATTTGTACAGCTCGTTTATTACAATGGAGTCCTCCAATACGGAAGCGCTGGAGAAGCAAGTGATAGGTACAGATTTTATTTTATTTAAATATAGAATGATAACAGATTACTCATGCTTAGGACTGCCTACTTTGCCTTAATCTTTTGTGAAGACGAGAGAGTAAGATAAAAGTAAGATGTAGCTGAAATAATCCCTTTTCACCGTGGTCTAGATACATTATGGATCAGACAGGCTTTGGCCCATCGGTTTTATATTCCAGCCATTTTTAATAACTTTATTTATTAAGGAATGCATGTTCTTTGTTCCAAACAACTGACTTTCATACTTTTGTTATGAGATCTCTCTTGTATCGCAATTATTTGTTTATATATCAGGAGTAGTATACCTGTTCTCACGGCAAGACCTTTATCTTATTTATCATTTTACCTCCAAAGCTGTAACCATGCTAGTATACGAGGCAATATAAGCATTTATTAGAGGAATAAATGGCAATGAACTTGAAGTGTGACTCATTTATAAATTGAGAATCACTGAAACGAATCAATGTTTCTCCCATGGCACAGAGGAGTCTTCTCTCCTTCTGTAAAGACTCCTGCCCCTCACCTCTTTCCAGTCTTCCTCTTATCCACTGTATGTTGCAGTCCTTTGAAATTGATTATCAGCCTGTGAAATTGCCCCCCAATTCCCTAGTAAGCTGTTCCTTCCCTTCCTATGGCCTGCAGACTGCCTTTTACCAACATAAATAAAAGTAAATAAAAGTCGGCAGCTTTCTTTCTTTTTTTAAGTTTATTTATTTTGAGAGAGAGAGAGCAGAGTAGGGGCAGAGAGAGAGGAAGAGAGAATCCCAAGCAGGCTTCATCTGAGCTGAAATCCAGAGTTGGACACTTAAATGAGCCACCCAGGCGCCCCAAAGTTGGCAATTTTCCAACCCTTACTTACAAACACATGAATCACAATACATCCCCTCAATTCTTCAAACTGGCTTGTCTACACAGAATAATTAACAGTTTCTGTAACCACAGAGAAATCAGAGGGTTTTTTTTCTCACTCTGATGATTTATTATTTAGCAAATGGGTGACTCAGTGGTAAACCTAAGAATTTTAAACTCACAAGCAAATTTTCAAAATGGTCTTCATTACTCTTTTCAATGCATTGCTACTCTGTATATAATATATATATAGTATATAACATATATTGTATATAATATATATAGTATGTAATTACTATATTATATTATGTATATAATATATTATATATGCTAGATAGTACATTATATATATAATTTATTCCTTTGTTTTGGAGGGAAGCATGGAGGCAACTTCTTTCCTGATTTTTGTGTGTTTCTCTAGGAACAAGGATCACAGTAATTAACCCTGCTGAACAAAGTATACGCAATCATTTGCCACTCCATTGGCTTATAGAGTTCAGCAGAAATGGATGTTCCTTCTTAGGTGGAGACACAGGGAATTCTAAGAATTCTCTGAAGCTGTTCCTTGTTGAATTAGAAGAATTTTGAAGTATTAGTAGTCATAAGTGAATTATAAAACATCAGTGGCTTAGCACAACAGGGGTTAATTTATAGTCATTTAACAATCCAGTGAAGGTTTCCCGGTAAGTGGGCAGATTTCCTCCAGTGGTGATGAAGGGTTCCAGGCTCCTTCCATATCATAGTCCTTCCGTAAAGTAGGGCCTGAATCCTTGGAAACCAACAGCCAGCTGGAGAAGAGCCTGGAGTGTCCCATGAGAAGTTCTAATTGACCTCATCCATTCACATTTCATTACGGAGAGCCCGGCCATGTGGCTGCACCTACATCCAAAGAAGCTGGAAAACTTGGGCAGTTACCAGGTGAGCAGCTACTTCCCAGTCATGATGTAGCCTGGAAAAAAGCCACAGATTTCTCTGTGAGCAGAAGGTGACTCTACCACAGGAAGCATGGGCACAAGGGGTATAATCCCCAGTAGAATTAGCATCAGAAGAGGCAGGAGTTGAACCTGAAACGAGGAATGTGGAGATATATCTTCAGCACCTTGTCCTTTTATTCTACACCACAAGACCTGGTGTTGGTGTTGTTCTCTCTCATTTGAGTGGGAAGTCCAGATGTCCTCCTCCCAAGATATGGAAGACATCTACTGGGGAATACCAGTCCTTTCCTCCCTGCACCCACACTTCCTTCTTAGGGAACTATCCACCCCTTCCTTCTAACGGTCTCACCATATAGACCCAGCTGAGTGCAATGGATCCCCAAGCCTTATTCCTTTCACTCTTGGTCACAGTTGAGTAGAACAGAGTTAGACACCAACCCAGGCTGAGGCAGTCAGGTACTGTCTCCCAGAAACCAAGAATTGGGATTCAAAGATACTCAGTTGGTCTGTGTTGAACTCCCAGGTGAGAAAAAACTGGTATTAGCCATTTGTGTCTCAGCCTGTGTTACAGCTGCTCAGAAAGTCAACCTGGGGTCAGGGCACAGAAAAACTGAGAGACGGAGAGACAGTAACATTGAACCCGAACATAGTCCCTGGTTCTCTCAGGTTAGCAGTTTCCAAAAGTGTCTTTCCAAAAGATATCCTGAGTTCGAGCTAGCTTGGGTGAGCCTAACTCCTTGTAGTCAATTAGTCCCTAATATTCTTTCCTACTTGGTTGCAGAACTTTACCTCCGTGGTGACAAGAATGGAGTATAACCATAAGGTAAAGCCCATCCGTGGAACCTACCACTACACCACGGAAACAGGACCCATTCTATGCCCAAACCTTCAGAACATTTCAGGGAAAGCATAGAAAGATAGAGGCAAAGGCAAGCACAGTGCCAGTTGCAAGCCAAATACCAAGTCCTGTGAGCTTTCTCTGGATGATGTGGAAAACCAGATAAAGTGAAATTACAGATTCCCAGCAAAGACTGAAAACCCTAGAATGCTCTTCATGCTAGTGTGTTTAGACAGAAAATGGCCCCCAAAGATGTATGCATCTTAATCCTCACACCTGTGAATGCTACTTTATGTAGCAAAAGGCATTTTGAAGATGCGATTAAGTTAAGGATTGTGATGCTGTCGGGTTATTCTGGATTATCTGAGTGGTCCTGATATAATTACAAAAGTCTTTATAAGAGAGAGGCAGGAGGCAAAGAATAAGAAAGAGATAGGACTTAAGACCCATTTCAGGGGCACCTGAGGGGCTCTGTTGGTTAAGCAGCCAACTCTTGATTTTGGCTCAGGTCATGATCTCATGGTTTGTGGGATCAAGGCCCACATCAGGCTCTGCACTGAGTGGAGGCTGCTTAGGATTCTCTCTCCCTCTCTCTCTGCCCCTCTTTGGCGCTCTCT
Source organism: Acinonyx jubatus (assembly GCF_027475565.1). Taxonomy (NCBI): domain Eukaryota; kingdom Metazoa; phylum Chordata; class Mammalia; order Carnivora; family Felidae; genus Acinonyx; species Acinonyx jubatus. The sequence goes on along the minus strand of NC_069385.1, from coordinate 137,561,940 downwards.
CTCTCTCTCTCTCTCTCTCAAAACAAATAAATAAAAATTTAAAAACAAAATTTAAAGGTCAATTTCAAACCTCTGACCTTGAGAAATGTAAGAGATTAAATTTGTGTTGTTTTAAGCAACTAAAACTGTAGTAACTGTAGTTTTGTAGGAAACTAGTACATCTAGTCGGTAGCTCCTTGAATACCGTTTTAGAATGGGCTCAGCAAAGGTATGAAAGAATGGACCCTACTTTTGCTGGCATTTTGTAGAGGAAGGAGGGAAAGCTCCCTTACCAAATGGTTCTTTCAGAAACAGGTTGGAGGGGTGGTTTAAGCAGGAAGATAGAGAGGAGGTCTCTATCTGCAAATCCAAAAACACGGAGTCAGGAAGAGAAGTAGGTCTCACAGAGATCGTTCATTTTTTACAGACAAGTGGGTTTAGAGGCAGGCATGACCTCTTAATCGGGTGTATCAACCATCTAGAATAAACAAAGCTCTCCCCTTGAGCTCTTTAACCACTTTTGTAGAGCACATATATAGGTTACTATTCCTGTCTTTATCTCCTTCCCTTTGATGACAAAATCCACTTCTCGACACCCAGTTGTTGGTAGGGGCCCATGCTTGGAGAAGACGTGATTACTATCTTTCATAACTTTTTGGTTGACCTATTAGAACTTTTTTAGTTTCTGAGCATCCAAGCTTTGAAAATTGAGATGAAAGAAAGAAAAAGGAAGGAAGGAAGGAGGGAAGGAGGGAAGGAAGGAGGGAAGGAGGGAAGGAAGGAAGGAAGGATGGAAGGAAAAAGAAAGGAAGGAAGGAAGGAAGGATGGAAGGAAGAAGAAAGGAAGGAAGGAGGAAGGAAGGAAGGAAGGAAGGAAGGGAAGGAGAAAAATATTCAGATCAACCATAGCTTCTTTTTCAGACAATTCTCTTGCGGTAGACACTGGTAGTTATTGGTTTCTAACCTCCCAACAAGATATCGCCCCTCATTCTCTTCCTCTCAGAGCCTGCCTACCCACTACAGGGGTAGCCATGTGAACAAAGCTTGGCAAATCAGAGTCCCTTGCTGGGCCCGATACACAGACATTGGAATTGCTGAACGAGACAATACCAATGTGGGGTTATTTTCCCACCACAATGGTGGGACTGTCCTTAGAATGATTCTAAGCAGAGTGCAGTGTATATGAGAGAAAGAATGGGGCAAAGATCTATGACATCAAGGCCTAAATGTTAATCCCTATGTTCCTGTCCTATAGATTTCTCTTCAGCTTTGTGAGCTACCCCAAACTTCTTTTCAGCCGCATAAGCCAATTCATTCCCTTTTTGCTTCAGTTAGTTTGAATTGTGTTTCTGATTTTTTTGACAACTAAATGAGTAGTTTGGGTTATATTAGAAAATATGTCAGTATATAAAGGTTAAATTTTATTTCAGTGAATTCCAAAAATCTATTATGTAGTCAGAGGACATATTTTGTATGATTCCAATCTTTTTAAGATTTAATAAGAGTTGTGTGATAGCCCAGGCTATGGTATATCTTGATGAATGTTCCCTTTGCCGTCTATGGGAATGTTGATTCTGCTCATGTAGAATCACATAGTCCATAAATGTCAGTTAGGTCAATCTGGTTAGTAGTGTTGTTCAAGTTTTCTAAACTCTTACAGATTTTCTGCTTAGTGGGTCTATCAGTCATTGAGAGACAGGTGTTGGAAACACTGACTATAATTGTGGATTTGCCTATTTCCTCTTTCAGCTCTATCAATCTTAACTTTGTGTGTTTTGCTGTGTTGTGAAGTGCATATATATTTAGGATTCTTATGTCTTCCTCCTTGAAATGATCCATTCACCATTATGAAATATTTCTCTTTACCCTTCATAATATTTCTTGTTCCGAAGTCTACTGTTTGGACATTAATATACCTCATCAGTATAGCTTTCTTTAGTTGGTATTTTCATGATCTGTCCCGTGCTTTCACTTTTAACCTATATGCATTTTTAAATTCAAAATGAGTTTTTCATACGTAGTGTACAGTCAGGTCTTCCTTTGTGATCTAGTCTGACAATCTCTGCCTGTTAATTGGAATGTGTAGACCATTTGAATTTGATATAATTTCTTATTTTATTGGGATTAAATCTATTGCCTTGCTAGTTATTTTCTATTCCATATATTCTTGGTAACCTTTCCCCTTTCCTGCCTTCTTTTGGATTAACTATTTTTCAGGATTCCATTTCATCTCCACTATTGCTACCTTCTCTTGTTTTATTTTCAGTGCTTTCCCCCAAGGTTTATAATATACATCTTTCATTCACCATAGTCTATCTTCAAGTAGAATTATATCACTTCATGTATAATGTAAGAGTTTCAAATTTTATTTCCACTCTCCTGTCTTTTAGAATACTGTTGTCAAATATTTGACTTTGATATAGGTTATCAACCCCAAAATAGATTTCTATTAATTTTGCTTTAAAAATTGGTCATCTCTTAAAGACACTTTAAAATAATGAGACATTGTCTTTTACCCACATATTTTTCTTGTCCTGTTTGTTTCTTCATTTTTGAATATACATCCAAATTTCCATCTAAGTAATGTCCTCTACCTAAAGAATGTTATTTAAAATTCTTGTGGTGCAGTTCTGTTGGCAAAAAAGTCCCTCAGCTTTTATTTGTCTGAAAAGTCTTTATTTTGCCTTTATTTTTGAAGGATATTTTTCTGAGTATAGAATTCTAGGTTGACAGGTTTCCTCCCTGTCAACTTTAAAGATGTTGCCCCACTGTTGTCTAGCTTGAATTGTTTCTGACAGGAAGTCTGTTATCATCTTTATTTTGTTCTTCTGCACATAATGTTTCTCCCCCACCCATCCCCCCACCCCCGCCCACTGCTTTCAGGGTTTCCTTTTTATTACTGGTTTTATTTTTTATTTTTTAAAAATTTTATGTTTGTTTTTTTTATTTGAGAAAGAGAGTGAGCACAAGTGGGGGAGAGGTAGAGAGAAGGAGGGATAGAATCCCAAGAAGGTTTTGCACCATCAGCACAGAGCTGGATGTGGGGCTTGAACTCACAAACTGGGAGATCATGACCTGAGCTGAGATCAAGAGTCAGATGCTTAACCAACTGAGCCACCCAGGCATCCCTTCGTTCCTGGTTTTAAACAATTTGTTTATAATGTGCTCTCATATAGTTTTCTCCATGCTTGGGTTCAGTAGGCTTCTTGGAGCTGTACGTTTGTACTTTTCATCCAGTTTAAAAAATATTTAGGCAAGGTTTCTTCAAATATTTTCTTATTCCTTCTTTCTTTCCTCTGTTTTGGGATTCCAATTATGTTTGTCAAACGTCTTGATATTTCTCACAGGGCACTGATTCTCTTTTCACTTTTTCTAGGCTTTAAAAAAATTCTGTTTTATTTTAGGAGTTTCTATTGCTGTGTTTCCAAGTTCACTGCAATATCCAATCTGCTGTTAATCCTATTCACTATAATTTTCATTTCAAGTACAGTGTTTTTCATTTCTAAAATTTCCATTTTGTTCTTTTTTTAATCTTTCCTTTCTCACCTCATCATGTGCATGTTTTCCTTAATATTCTTGACCATATTTATAAGATTTATAATAGCTGCCTTGATGTCCTTGTCTGCTGATCCTATCATCTCTATTATTTCTAGGTTGGTTCTATTAATTATTATTTTTTCTTGAGTCCTATTCCCCTGCTACTTGGAATGCATCTTAGTAGTTACTGGACATTGTAAACATTATTGGGTGCTGCATTGTGTTGTGTTCACTTAGTGTGGGACTTTGTTCTGACACTGACATGTAGGTAAGTAGCTTCAGATCAGTTCATTCCTTTTAAGGCTTTTTTTTTAACCTTTGCTAGGGCAAAGGCACAGAGACTGTTAGTCTAGGGCTAATTTAGCTCCACTTCTAGGTATGGCAACCTCTGAGCTCTGTCCCCAATGCCCACTTATTATCAGGTTTCTCCCTTCTGATTGGTGGGAATGTGGTCTATTCTCAGTCCTATGTGATCTTGGGAGTTTTTCAGCATTCTCTCTGATGGCTCTTTCCCAACATTTTTCTGCCAAAAAGTTGAAGGGATCTCTATGTACATATCTGGATCTCTCTTGCTCTTTTACTTTCTCTCTCTCCCTTTTCCACATAACACAAACATACACACATGTGCACACATCACTTTAAGACCGCAGAAATATCCTGCTTCTCAAATTTTCCTATGAAAGGTATCATTCAGTAATGCTTCTTGCCTGATTCAATTTTTACCATGATGCTTGCAAAGTGACTTTTGAACTTTTACTAGTTGGTCTCTGGCATTCATCTGTAAGCAAGAGTCCTCTCTTCTTTCTGAATTATTTATTTATCTATTTATTACCAGCATGGATGCATGATTTCTTATTTTTTCAATGGTTTACATTTCATTACTATACTTAATTATTTTTTGTTTAACTTTTCCAAGACCAGACTATTGAGAGCCCCTTCAATTTGAGACGTATCTCTTGACATTCAACTGTTTATATTCAACAAGATTAAGATGCAGGGACTAAGATTCCTAAGCTCAACTCACCAGCCTGTCCTAGAAGCTACCATCATTTTCTCATTGTACTTTTCCCCATAGCCAGGATAGACATTAGACATCAATCTACTGAGTTCATTCTATATTTTTTTCAAATCTTCCTGATGACATATGCTTTTCCATACTGATTGCTACAAGATTCTATATATATGCGCCCATGTCTGAATTAAAGTAATCTGTGGATACAACTCATATTTGTTTGTTAGATCACAATAAAGCAAGATCTGACGTATTGTACATACGTTCCGATGTGCTTAGGCAAGTGTCCATCGAAAAGTATGAACCTCATGCCTGCATAGTCTGATGATGATGGTGGTGGTGTCCCTGTGTGTCCACTGTTGTTAAAAACTATCTTAGGAACAGGCTGTCACTTATTAAAACCACTGTGAAGGCAGTATTGGGTACAGTGGTTATCAAAACCAGACTAACTTTGATGCTTGCAAGCAGTTGTTACTGAGATCGATGACATCCAGCAAAATGCAGATGAGGGTGGACGCTGGAATTAGCACTCCAGCCAAGTCCAAAGTACAGGCTTGTTGTGAGTCACAAAACAGAAGGCTCTGGTGTCCAGGTCAGGAAGAACCAGAGGTGGAAGCAGCCTAGTACCCTGGATAGCTCCCTGAGCAGGACAATTTCACTAGGCAAACTGAGGCTTATCTTTAGAACGCCATTTTGATTCTTTGCTCTGTCTGACATTCTCAAGTTTGTGAAAACTTTTATCCCTGCATGTTCCCACTCCTCATATGTCCAAAGTTTTACTGGTTTTCATTCTTGTGATGCTTGGTTTTTGTGTCAACTTGACTGGGCCACGGAGTGGCTACTTAGTCAAGCATTAGTCCAAGTGTTTCTGTGAGGATGTTTCTGGATGAAATTAACACTTGAATCTGTAGACTGAGTAAAGCAGATTGCCATCTCCAATGTGGATGAGAGTCATTCAGTCAGCTGGGGACCTGAATAGAACAAAATGACTAAGAGGGACAAACTCACTGCCTTCAGCTGGACATCAATTTTTTCCCTGCCTTCAGACTCAAACTGAAACATTGGCTCTTCTTGGGTCTTGAGCCTACCAGCTTTTGGACTAGAACTTACACCATTGGCTCTCCTGGGTCTCCAGCTTGCTGACGGTAGATCTTGGGGCTTCTTTGCTTGTATGATTGCATGAGGCAATTCCTTATAATAAATCAATAGGTAGATAAATAACGAGATAGAAATAGATGATAGATAGATAGATAGATAGCTTATTGGTTCTATTTCTCTGGAGAACGCGAGCTAATACAATCTTCCTAAGAGTTTTTGCAATTTTTACATGGAGTGGAGAGGCTTTAATGGAATATTCATACCTTTAGGTCTACAAAACCCAGAAACCCAAAATAAAGACCTTGGAACATCGCGTTAAACAAACAAACAAAGGAATGGTGTTTCCCCCTTTACCTCTATGTGAGTGTGTCGACTGAGTGTAGCCTCTTGAGACCTATTCCTGCATGTATGTGCAGCATGTGAATGCCTCAGAGGCCATGAGCCAAGAGCACACAAACTCATCTTTTAACCCTTTGCTGCCATTCAGCTTACGACACACAGCATTCAGCTTGAGGCAGCACTGAGTTCCACGGCTCTCTCTTCCCAGCAAAGCTGCCACATGTCACCAAGCACTACAGTTCTCTCTCACACATTTTGCATAATCAGTTTCTATTCTGTCGTGTTCCCTCACACATGGTGTTCAGAGACTTTCTGGAAAATAGAGAATATCTTTCAGCTCAGATGAGTAGCATGATTTTACGTTGCTCAGACTGTTTGGTAAATGAAGTCAATTACTCATCTATCTGTCAGATGAAAAGAAAGACACATGGATGAGTAGAACCTACTTTTAGATCTAGAGACCACCCCCTTTGCCTACATGGCTACTGCATGAGTCGCCGCAATAGTTTCTAAATATTTCCCTCCTTTTCATATATTTTACATTCTACAGGCCACTCTTTGATCAAACGTACCATTTAGTAAAAGTACCATTTACTATTTAGCCTGGAGACCCCATTTCATCATTGACTGGATACCTAATCTAGTCACATCACCTCTTCTCTAAGCCTCACCTTTCCGAAATGTAACAGTGTGATAATAATGTTGTACCTTCCTTGAAGGATTGTTGGGAGCATTCCCTGAGAGACTGGACTTGAAGAGCTTTGTGAATTTGTGTATTTGTCTTAGCAGGTGTTCATTATTTTTCAAAATCTTCCTATGGCTTCTCATTACTTAAAGTTCAAACACTACCCTGGCATTTAAACAACTCTAAAACCAAATCCACCCAAACACCTTTTTATTGCTTTTGCTTTCTATTACTCTCAGATATGAACCTTCTTTCCAAGCTAGACGTGTATACCCAAGTTCTCACTGGCTGTGCCTGATGTGGAATAATAAAGTCTGGAGAAATTCAGAACATTGAGGAAATGTGACAGAAACACCAGATGAGCTGGCAAAACTTAGATTTAAATAAACATTTAGACATAGGTGGTTTTTTTCCCCCGCCCAAATCAGAATGGGAGAGTGCACCAATCAGTGTCCTTAACTTGGCAAAAATGACCAGGGTTTGATTTCTGGCTGTGCTCTTTTCCAAGTGTGTGGCCTTAGGGTGTTTGCTTTAGCTTCTTCAGATTTCCTTTTTTTCCCTGTTAAAAAGTTTGAACCTTACCAGATTGTCAGGAGGAGTGGAGAGACAATGCATGAAAGAAAGAAAGAAGAAGAAAGAAAGAAAGAAAGAAAGAAGAAAGAAGAAAGGAAGGAAGAAAGAAAGAGAGGAGAGAAAGTTCCAGAATGTTAAGGGATTATGCAAATGTTGGTTTGCCATTAAGGGGTCATTTTGAGGACTAGTGAATTCTTAGTGCTTGACACATTTCTGCAGAGCAATTCTATCGATCAACAAATCCTTGTATAATCCCTGTGGTAAGTAATTCCATTATTCCCTCAAGAGGTCTACCCTCAAATTTATAAGCAGTGCCACTCTAAGGGCAGAGGAAGAGCAGTTGAACAATCTAAAAGTACTAATTTTTCCTAAATTTAGAAAAGCAGATATTATCTGCATAGGCAGTCACCTTGCCTCAAAGCACTCGTGGGTGATTCAAACCTCTTTCCATTTACAGCCAGTTTTTGATCATTCGGGGACTGTTGACACTTGGGGCTTTGTTTTTCTTCCTCTTCCCGCCCACTGCCTCCTTCTCAATCATCCCCTACCCATTAGCACACCTCCCCGTTGGAGGACCAGGAAAGAAACTATTGATTAACTCAAATAAGTCAATATGCATACATTTTAACAGGTTGAGCTGGTGAAAAAGCAGGTCAGATAAGATGTGGTTTGTGAGTACTCTGCGAACTTCATTCATCTATGACTATTCTTTCCTCTTAATATAACCACAAATAACTAGGGACAGGCTATCCTGGAGCTCCTGTGATAAAAATTCAGCTTGTAGGGATGGTTTTGGGTGTTTGTGTGGTTTGGGGTTTTCTTTTTTCCTTTTACATATAATGAAATGCTCCTCGCCTACTTAGAGCTCCTTGGACATTTAAGGTCATCAGGCCAGGGCGCAAGATTCATCCAGAGTGTGGCTGCTCAGAGCAATTGCCTTCATAATAGGAGTGAGCAGGACTGAAGGGAACGTGTGAGCCTCTTTCGGTCAAATGCTGATAGAGAGAGTGTATTCCTCACCTGAACTGCATTCAGTAAGCACATTTCCAAGACATATTCGCTCCCCTGAAAACAAGCTGCCTGAACATCTGTGGGGAGACAAAGGAAAACGTGGGGAAGGAACCCAGAGATGAATATTTCAGCAGAAACGTGGGAAGAAGTACATTGCAACTTGCAAACAGCCTTCTGTACTGCATGCCATAAATTAACACAATATAAATTTATACATATTTACACCACATAGTCTCTAACTATATAAATCCTCAATACTCAGACTTGTGGGGTAGGTGTAAGAGAACAGTCCATATGTTTATTCATGTTCTGTGGAGCTCTAGGGAACTCAGTAATTTTACACACACATGCGCGCACACACACACACAGGCTATATGACTAAAGGTGATTCTAAATGTTTAAATCAACTTAGTGCCTAACAGCAAAACTCTATTTTTTAAAACTGCTGCCATTTTCAAAGATATGCACAGCCAAAGAGAATTTTAATTCTATTTAGCTATTTATCTGGTTGCCTGATGTGTCCCAAAACTTCAGTAGTTACCGATGTACACACAAAGACGGTGTGAAGTAAACTTTTCACTAATGAAAAAGACAATATAAGTGATTTTCCCTGGGCTCTCCTATGGCATGAAAGGAAGCAGGATCAAAACACAAGATCTCATCATTTCTAGTCGCAAGCTCCTCGCCGGGCGGGAGACATTATGATGTCTGGAGTGGGGGTGGGAAGCTGCTGAAATCGGAATCAGAAGAGCCGGGTGAATTTTGGTCCTGGCTCTGCCATTTGCCGGCGTATTCTCCTTGGACAAGTCTCTCAACCTCTTGGAGACCCATATCCTTGGGACGATAGTAACATCCGCCCTGAGTACTCAAAAAATGGCAAAAGTCAAGACACAGAGTCAGTGTGAAAGTGCTTGGCAACGGCGACGGTTTTGCGTGCACGTCAAGTCATTGTTATGGGTTCTTTCATACTTTGCTGCTAAGCAAACAAAATGCATTCAGTTTCTTTTACAGCTTTCTTGGAAGAAATCTACAGCTGAGTTGTTGTTGACACCCTTTGTTTCAGAAGAATGCCATCCGCAATGGTCAGAGAAGCATATCGCGGCACCGATTGCCAACTTTCTTTGGCACACGCACGTGTGTGGGCAGGGACTGTCCATGTGTTTGGACATCGCCCAATACCCAGTGGGCATTTATTAAATTTGGAATAACAGTGAGTATTTTAGGGGTAAATGGCTGTCTGACACAAACAAGACAGCAATTTCCCCACATGTCACTACTTAAAGGTGCAGCAGATGTAAAGCGGATGTCCTGGCTGGCGGGCACCGTCGAATAACAATAGGATAGAATTACGCTCATTATAGCCAGAGTCACAACTGCTACACAATGGAGGGTAGAAACTTCATCTCTGCTTTGCTTAGCACTGACGGTAAATAGAAGCCTTTTCAGAGCGCACCGTGTTTCTATTTCAGTGTGGTTTGTTTCTCCCATTTTGCGTCTGAGACTGTGTTAGTAATACATCACTTGAAGCCTAGAGAGGAGAAACCTTCTCTGCTGCTCCCTGCCCACATCCTTACAGGCATGGGAAAGGGCTACACGTCACATACTCTATGTAACAGCCAAGACGTCATCCGAAGGGTACACAGAGTCCCTGAGTGATGCTCTGCTCCCACGGACGCTTCTGTCCACACCACCATCGCCACCATCGCCACCGTGCCTGGCAGAGCGGTGAGGGGCACTGCAGAATCACCCAGCCCCTGCTCAGTGACGTCATTGATAGCTAGGGTTTCCTTCTGAGGGGTAGACTTTGGCTTGCGTGAGAAACAAGAGCGTCCCCTCCAGGACACGTGAGAGCGCCAGCCCGGAGAAAAAGCCCACCAAGCCTCAGCCCCAGGAGTGGAGGACGGACCACTTATGAAGGAGCAAAGATATGTTAAAAGTTCTCTTCCTCACATTTTTCTTTTACTCCAGCCACAGCCTGCCGGGGGTTAAGATGTGAAGTCGGAACTGCCCAATCAAGGGCAACATTTAAAATTGGAGCTCGCAGATCGCTTTGCTAATCTGAGGAAATCTATGGATTCCTTTCCCAGAGAAATGCATGTGGCACCAAATTGTGAGTACAGTTTTGGAAGGCTGGCTGCCACTTCTGGCCCAGTTGCAGAGCTCTGCTCTGAAGCACCAAGGGGAAGATGGCAAGGAGTGATGGCTCATTAGGCTGATTCTTTCTGTAGGGCCAAAATGGGGAAGGAGTGTCATGTTCCTTTCTTATTGCTGTTGTAACAAATCATCATAAACGTGGTGCCTCAGCACAACACAATTTAATTATCTGGAGATCAGAAGCCTAAAATGGTGTCACAGGGCTGTGTTCCTTCTAGAGGTTCCAGGGGAGGATCTATTTCCTTGACTATTCCAGCTTTTAGAGAGTGCTACAGTTCCTTGATTCACAGTCCCACTGTACTCCTACCTCACTTTTCATCACTGTATCTCCTTCTCTGACTCTACTGCACCCCACACCACCTCTTACAAAGACCCTGGGGTGATGGTGGACCCAGCTGGATAATCTAAGATAATCTCATCTCAAAATCTTTACCTGAATCACATCTGCAAAGTTCCTTTCTCCGTGGAAGGTTACTTATTGACCTGTTCCCGGGTTGAAAGAACGGACATTTCTGGGGACTGTTAGCCCACCACAGGGTGCTTTGAATGTTTTACTTCACACACGACCATTTGATGTTTGGGCTTCAGGGCAGAAAAACTAGACAGCAATTGAAAGTGGGCATGTAATTATTATGTTTTCTCTAATGTTTTATCCTCAGGAAAGTTACTGAATGGGGGCCAAATCTGGGCAATGGGAGGAAGTTATTCTACCACGATGCTTGAGAAAGCAAAGATTCTCTTTCAAACCATAGCTTCAGAGAAAGTCGCTTGGGCTCACTGTACCTTGAGTGAAATCTATGAAGACTAGATCACTGATCATTTTAATGGTAACAGCACAAAGAGAAAACAGAATGAGAAGGTGTTCAAGCTAAACTGAGATTGGGTACTTGAAATAATTTACATCACTCTCCCCTTAATTGTCCAGATCTTTGAAAGTCATTTTTCCTTAAATTTCTATCTTACTGGATAATCTCCACAACTATCCCCTTCATTTTGTTTAGGTAGATAGGATAATGCATAAGCTAGTGTCTGAATGTATAGGAAAAGAAGTGAACACGGGCCATAATGTGTTAGGACTTCACAATTACCTGGAGAAACTTGTGCAGATTTCACGTAACACTGAGAGTGCTATTCTTAGCAAAATTCACACTTGGTATGCTCAGTTTCAATATGAACTCAATATTTGAGGAAAATGAAATTTAAAGCAGCATTTGGGTGGTTGTTTTCTTTTCTGATCTACACCAGACTGGTGTGTCTGGATCCTGTGATCAAGATAGATTTTCCTTATCCTGGTTTTTGTCTGTGACCTGTCAGAATGGACCATCGGGTTTGAACTGAAAGGCAGCACGTACGCTTCTGAAACGCTTAATCGTAGCAACACAGAAACATTGAATAAGCCTCACATTGAAAGTGTTGTCGGTTCCCTTCCTAAGCCCCTCAGTGTTAAAACTGGGCAAAAAATAGACGGTTGAGCAAAGGCTGTTGTTTCCCTGATGTTCTCAGAAGCCAGTTCTCAGCTCTTGGCTTAGCCTCAGTGCCGAGTTTGAACTGAGGCTGGTGAGCAGAAAACTGCCATACAATCTCCCACAATGGAAATCAATCCTAGGCTTTGCGTCTTTCTGGGGCATTTGCACTACAGCACTGTCGATCTGGTTCTTTTGCTTTAAATGGAAAACCCTCCAGGGAAGTTTTGTGTACTCTAAACAAGGTCTCTGTAGGATCAGATAATAGGATCTGTGTGAATGTAATACAAAAGAGAGAGGGAGGCGCATGCTAATGCAGATTAGAAATTATTCAGCTGAGACTTTGATTTACTGAGGCACATAATATAAAAATGCCACTCTCTCAACTGCTATTTTATTGTGATTTCTCAAAAGCTTTGGGGAAGATTATTTTTTAAACAAAACCAACTTAACTCTCAAGAAGTCAGGTTGAAAAACAGAACTTAGTATGTGTTGCCCACTTGTCTACACTATTTATATTTTAATATAAATTACACATGCTTTGAAAGTAACACTTGAAATAAACACCAATAATGGATATGATTATCACTGATTTCTTTTGGGTAATCGAGGAGTAATTGATTTGGAAAGGGGTCTTTTTTTTAAAGGAGAAATATAATTAGATATCCTAACTTAATGATCCAAAGGAAATAATGCATATAGTGAAGATGCTACTTTTAGTACTATGATAACCAAAGAGACTGTGTCATGAAATTCCATAAGTGCCAAGAATGTTAATCTTGGCATATCTAAATATGTCAAAAAAATGTTAGTTCTTGGCATATTCCTTCCTGAATTAGTCAGGGTTCTCCAGAGATACAGACTAATGGGAGATGGATAGACAGAGAGATACATAGATAAAGGATGGATGGATGGATAAAGTTTATTATAAAGAATTGGCTCATGCAGTTATGGAGGCAGATTAGTCCTAAGATCTGAAATCAGCAAGCTAGAAGTCCAGGAAAGCCAGCTGCCATCAACAGCTTGAGTCGGAAAGCCCAAGAACAAGGATAGATAATGGAGTTCCAGTCTGAAGATGGGTAGGCTCAAGACCCAGGAAGAGCCCATGTTTCAGTTTCAATTAGAGGGCAGAAAAAAGCAACATCCCAGTTCAAAGACAGATAGGGAGAATCCCTCTTACTTGACAAAGGGTCAACTTTTGTGTTCTACTCAGGACTCCAACTGATTGTATGAGGCCTGCCACGTTAGGCATCTGTTGACTGACTCAAATGTTAATCTCATCCAGAAACACATTTACAGATACACAAAGACACACATACAATTAACAATCCCACTTCCTGGTTATCATCACTCATCCACCTATCCATCTATCCATCCATCCATTTGTTCAATATACAGTGTAAGCACATACTATATGCCAACTTCAGGGGTAGGGACTAGGGATCTGTTTTTGGCATGAGAACACAAAGAGCTCTATGAACCTGCTCTCCAGTGAAACTGGTCAAAGTTATTTTAAACAATAAAATAAAAACAACAAAAGAATCACTGAAAGTCTCTGGAAAGCGTTGTAAGGGTATACAGCAAACCAAGAAACATTAATGCAGAAAATCTAATAAACTCAGTGAAAACAGTGACAGTCTGATCTGTGAACCAACATCACTTCCTCCTCCCCTCTTCCCAAGCTCAGTGAGATGAAAACTGTGCTGTAGACAGGTGCAGCCAAGAACACAAGGATCCCTCTCTCCCCAGTTCCTAGTCAGAGGGGGATGACAGCATCTCTCATCCTGTCCCCACCTACCTATTGCTGAGGTTGAGAGGTGAGGGTAGCCAAGAGGTGGGAGAAGTCCTTTCTTCCACTCAGCCTGCACTTTGGGGATGGAGTCTCCACCTTGGGTATACAGTGCTACTGAGTGGACTACATCCCTGATTACCCTTGTAACAATTCACAAGGTCTAAGGCTACTGGCCCCATCATCCTTCACCAATCACTCAGCCCCAAAAATGGGTGAGGTGTCACTCAAAAAGAAGCACACCATTCTTCCCGTTTCTATCCCCAGAGATTTTAACCAGATAGAGAAGCAGACCACAAAGCAAAAAGCTCCAATCTCTTCGTAAAGGAGCGGATTTCTTTTGCAACAGAGTGTGGAGAAGTTTAAGCCTAAGAACATTCTCAAAAACAATGGATTTTTGGTGAAAGGCAGTTGAGAGAACATTGGTAGTTTCTCTAAAGATAGAGAGTTAACTCCAGACCTGTTAGTTTGCTGAAGAGAACTAGGGAGAGAATCCTGGAAGTTGGTGGGGTTTAAAAGCTGGGTGTGTTTAGTGAAAGAGATAGCTAAAGAAAACCCTGCCACTTTGCCAAAACCACTTTCATTTCAAAGTGACTGTAGGCTTACCCAAAGCTACATCCTGTGACGAACACTAGAGTCTTAACATTGGGAACAGAGAGGAGAATAGACTTTACTGAAAGAATCAAGCCGTTGCTAAACAAATAAACAAGAATTAGCCAGCCTGGGAGGATGAGAAGTACAATATGCAGCATTGCCACAACATATTGCCTAAAACGTCCAGTTTCAAACAAAAGATTATGAGGCCTGAAGAGAAACAGGAAAGTGTAAACCATGCATTGGAAAAACAATGAGGCAACAGAAACTGCCTATGAGAGCAACACGATGTTGGATTTCACAAAGGCCTCAAAGTAGCCATTACAAATGTGTTCAGAAAACTAAAGGAAACCATAGTTAAAGAAGTAAAGGAAGGTGTGATGATAATGTCACATCAAATATTAGTAAAGAGATAGAAATTACAAAAAAGGAACCAAGCACAAATGATGGAAGTTGAAAAGTACAATGGACCAACGTGAAATTTCACTAGAGGGACTCAAGAGTAGATTTGAACTGACAGAAGAAAGAATTACCTTACTTGAAGATAGAGCAATAGAGAGTATGTAATTCAAAGAACAGAGAGGGGGAAAAATGAAGAAAAGTGAACAGAGCCTCTGAGAAATAGGGAACACTACTAAGTGCACCAACATACGTGCAATGGGAGTACTAGAGAAAGAGAAAAGAAAGGAGAAGAAAAAATATCTGGACAAATAATGTCCAACTCCCCAAATTTATTGAAATTTATTGGAAAACATTAGTCAAAAACATTTTCAAATTTATTGAAAAACATTAGTCAATACATCCAGAAAGTTCAGTGAAGTCTAAGTAGTTAAAACGAAAAAAAAAAAAAAATTCACAGACACATTATAGTAAAAATGCTGAAGACCAAAGACCAAAGACACAAATCTTGAAAGCAGCAAGAGAAAAATTGTCTTGTCACTTTCAAGGGAACCTCAACAAGATTTATAGTTAACTTCTCATCAGAAACAGCAAAGGTTAAAAGGTAATGAAGTAATATATGCAGAGTGCTCAAAGAAAAAAATTGTCAATCAAGAATCCAATATCTAGCCAAGCTATCTTTCAAAAATGAATGTGAAGTAAAGAAATTCCCAGATAAACAAAATCAAAAAAGTTTAGCTAGAAGACAGAATACTAAGGGGAATTTAGTATTTTGTTAACACTAAAAAAACAAACAAAAAACCCAAGTAACTTCAGGCTGAAAGCAAGTACCCAGATGATAATTTGAAACCACACAAATAAACAAAGAGCACCAATAAATATCATTGTGTAATTATAAAAGACCATCTCCTCCTTTCCAATGTCTGCAAATGTCTTCTCCTTTCTTCTCTGTACTGATTTTAAAAGCAATTTTTTTGGTTTACACATAATATGTATATGATGTATTGTTGGCCCTATAACACATAGAAATGTAACATCTTTGCCAATAAAAGCACAAAGGAAGTGGGTGGAAACAAAGCTGTGTTGAACTAAAGGAAGTGAGTCCAGATGGTAATTTGAATTCATAAGAACAAATGAAAAGAATCAGAAGTAATAAATAAGAATGCTAATATTTTTAAAAGCTATAACTATGTAATTTTCTCTCCTTTATTTTCCTTTTAAAAAGATATAAATTTTTTAAAGTAATCATTATAATAATGTATTTTGGGGGTTGTAACATTTACCTATGTAATATGTATAGCAATAATACCACAAAAGCAGGCATGGGAAAAAAGCTATATAGGAGTAATATTTGTATATCTCACTGGAATTTAGTATAAACCCGGAAACTGATTCTGATGAGTTAAGGTGTATAGAGTAAGTTGTAGAGCAACCACAAGGAAAAAACTCAAAAAGTATGGTGAAAAAAATCATTATAGGAATTAAATGGTGCATTAGAAAATAGTCAGTTAATACCAGAGAAAACAAGAAAGGCAAAACAGAGGCACAACAAAGATATACGAAAATATGGCAAATAAAACAGTGAAAGGGCAGATGATAATATTCAATGTGAACGAATTAAACAATGTAGTCCAAAGGTGGAGATTGTCAGACTGGATGAAAATACAAGATACAACTATATGCAATCTACAGGAAACACAATTTAAATTCAAGGATGCAAATAGATTTAAAATGAAGGATAGAAAAAGATAGTCCACGAAAATAGTAAACAAAAGAGAGCTGGGATGGCTGTACTAATATCAGACAAAATGGACTTTAGTTAAGAAAAAAAATTGTTACAAGAGCCAAAAAAAGATATATATTGGCATAAAGGTTAATCCATCAAGGAGCTGTAACAACTGTAAACATATCAGTACATCACAACAGAGCTCCAAATTACATAAAGCAAACGTTGACTGGATTGAAAGAGGAATATACAATTCTATAGCAATAGTTGAAAACTTCAATACCCCGTTTTCAATAATGGATAAAACAACCAAGCAGAAGGTGAATAGGAAATAACCGTCATGAACAACAGCATAAACCAACTCAAGTTAACAGACATTTATGGAACATTCTATCCGCAAACAGGAGCATACACATTTTCACAAGTACACATGTAATCCTGTATAGTATAGACTGTATCTTAGGCCATAAGACTAGCCTTCGTTAATGTCAAAAGATTGACAAAAAAAAAAAAAATACAAAGTCTCAACTCCAACCACAATGGACTGAAACTAGAAATGAAAACAAGAGATCAATAACAAAAGGAAAATTTAGGAGTATATTACAGAAAAAAGGAACCTCTTGAGGCTTGCGAAATATGGAAATTAGCGAACTAAAGTTAAGTATTAAAGGTCCTTGAAGAAGGAGAGGAGCACAAGGTGGGCTCCTCTTTATGTCTCCGGCACCATCAACAACCCCTTCTTAACTCAGGCATTTAGTATCCAATGCAGGTAATTGCACTCATTGTGCTATTTCCCACCTCCATGACATTGCTACAGCTACCCCTCTCTGTCTGGAAGGCCCTTCTTTCCTCTTCCACTGCCCATACACACGCCCGAGCTTTCCCGGACTTTCCTCTCCTACTTATCTGTCCACAATCGGCCCGTTGTTACCATGTTTTCTTTCACTATTGGGCATCAAATACTCTGTTATGAGTGGTGACCCGGCATTAAACTAAGCAGACAAGATCCCTACCTTCACAAAACACACTCGGAATGAGGGAACCAATGTAACAAGAAAGGAAATCAATAAACTAGATGATGGCAGGTCTGAAGCAAGGGCCACAGAGGGAATGGTGAGATGATGTGACGTGAGTTAATGGGGAGGGGTACACAGTAGCATTCACACAACTGCCCTAACAGGTCTTCATGTGTCTCTTTCCTCTTTTTCCTATGCACACAACTAGACTACATTTCTCAGCCTCTTTTCACATCCAGGCCTGACCATTTTAGGCAATAGAATACAACTGGAAGAGATACGTGTCATTTCTGGGTCAAAGTTTTCAAGACATAGGTATGTCCCCTCCATTCTGCCAGATGAATGAGGCTCAAAGAGATAGCATGGCCACAAGATGGCTCTTTGAATCCTTGCATCAGGAGAGCCACTTGCCAGCTATGAACACCCACCTTGGATTATTGCAGAAGTGACAATTAAACTTCACTGTACTTAAGCAGTCTACACTTTGGAGTTTATTTGTGACCACAGCCTGACCAATCTGAACAAACGCACAACACTTTAGCTAGGGTGCTCGGGAAAGGCCTGTCCAAGGAGGTGGTGCTGGATGTGAATACATAATGAGAAGGAAACAGTCAAGCCAAGGGCAGGAAGAGTCCTAGAAAAGGGAACAGCAAGGGGAAGGATGCTGAGCTGAGAAAGAGCATAGCATGTTCGAAGAACAAAAAGAGAAGCCATTAGGGCAGCAGTGTAGTGAATAGGGAAAGAATGGAATTGGATGAATTGAAGAAGTAAACAGGCATCAGATCATTCTTAGCTCTCTTCTCCTCCTGGAAGCCACCATCTCGTTCACCAGGATCACTACCAGCTCAGTTGAGTGATCTTTTTGGAGCTCCCACAGTAACCAAAAGTCTGCCTCTTTCACCACCTTTTATCCCTTTATGATTATCTGTTTATGTGTCGGTTACCCTCTAGACAATGAGCTTGTTTGAAAAAAAAAAAAAAGTCTTTCATCTTTTTATCTCCAGCAGTGGTGCCAACATGTATAGGGAGACAATAAATGTTTCTGGTAAACATGGATTGAACAATTGCAGCTGTCCCCATGACAATTACTGGGACTCATGTGACGACAGTTGCGTTAGGGAGCGAAGAAAGATTCTGCGGGACAACTCATCTCCATACTGCTAGTTTTACCAGTGTGATTTGACCTCCTTTCTCAAAGTTCTTCCCTCCTCCCACCCACCCCTCCTTCAGATTCTTTCTAAGGATGACCCATTTCTAACTAAGATTTCTTCGAGATAACAGGTTGTTGGGAGCCTTCATTAAAGAGGAAGGTTTCCCCTTCAATGAAAATGACTGGAAACAGTGAAAAGACACAGTTTGAAACTGAAGGCCCCCTGCCTGCCAATACAATGACCCAGTTAGGAACCAAAACAAAGAACAGATAAATCGAGGGAATAAAAGTCTCCCCATCGCACGCTTCCATCTTCTACTCACTGCAGTGGTTTCTATGAAGTTTGAAACTTGAGGAGCTAATTTGATTCCCCAGAATTGGAAAACGCCATCCCCTACCTTAAAAGTTCTTCCCAGAGAAGTAGAGATGTAATTTTACTCACTCTAATGATGTGAGGAGGTCAGTTTTTATTCTCACTGCTCGGAGGGCACACTTCCTTCCATTATTTCACATTCTTTCCCCCTCCCCTGCCCTGTCCCCTCATACACCTTGCAAAACTCATTTTCACCTTGTGGCTCTCAAAACAACTCAGCAACAACTCTCCACTTACTAATATTGGGGTGGGTGGAGTGTTTGAGGGTATAACAGAGGGCTGGTATGGTGGGGGGAAGCAAATTATATTCTTTTGGGAAGTGGGTTTTAAATATTTCTACTGAAGTATCCCCTAATGGCAAAGAAGAATGAACAAATACATCTTAGGGTCCGAGATCAGAACTTGAAGCAGTCACAGGTAAGCCTGAAACATTTCTAAGTTTCTTGTTTTATCTTTAAAATTGCGATAAGATTTTTATCGCACATGGGCATGTACGTGCATGTGCGTGCGCGCGCGCGCGCGCGCGCACACACACACACACACACTATGTTTGTATTAAAATTAAAATATTCTGTCAATCAGGGGCGCCTCGGTGGCTTAGTTCGTTGAGCGTCTGACTTCGGCTCAGGTCATGATCTCGCAGCTCGTGGGTTCAAGCCCCGCGTTGGGCTCTGTGCTGACAGCTCAGAGCCTGGAGCCTGCTTCAGATTCTGTGTCTCCCTCTCTCTCTCTCTCTCTGCCCCTAACTCACTCGCATTCTGTCTCTGTGTCTCTCAAAAATAAATAAACATTTTAAAATATATATTTTGTCAATCAAATCTTTGGGGAAAACTGGCAAAACAAACACCATGAAGTTTATCCTGTGCCTTCAGATGCTAATATCTCCTATGACCATCATTACCCCTTGAATGTTGCCCTAGTTTACAGGTTTGTGCCCAGGGCATTCATCTTTGCAAATTCCAGACAGGCACGCATAGGGGGTTGAGGATACCTGTAGGTTTTGATGAGACAATGGAACAACAGATTCTCAAACACCTGTATGTTAATGAAATGACAGTTGAGCATTTTTAGAAATCTGTTAGGAAAGATGCCAGAGGTAGAAGAAGACAGAATTTACCCTGATGCCACTGTTTGTAGCCACTGATGGCTAAGCATAAATTTATAGAAGTGTTATTGCTTATTTCCCTATGATCCATGGTAGGTATTAAGATATGAGCACAGAAAACTGACAGGTTGGCAGAGGTTCAAGATGGCTCCTAGCTCGCTGGGCTTAGTTTCTTGTGAGCCTCACTCACTGCCTCTATTCTACTGCCTTATTCGTTTCCTCCTTCTTGCCCTCAGGACTCCAGAATGGGACACAACTAGTTATTCTTACATCACCTGAAATTCCTGGGTGTGACAGACCACAGGATAAGTGTAGCTTGGGTTATATATTTTTTTCCAACTGAAATGTGATTTTGTCTTTTCGTTGCTCTAGCAAGTTGTCATTTTCATTGCAAAAAAAATGTTATGCAATAAATATTTTTCCTGTCTTGTCAATGCATTAATGAAACAAAAGCCTTATAGCACAGTAGGGCTCCATGCTATAGAAAAATATTTTATAATTTCCATATTTCTTTTGATTTTATTTTCTTCCATTATATTTACCCAAAGACCTGCCAACCTGTTGACACTCAGCCCTGAGTTCAATGATTTTTCTTTTCTAGGAAACAGCAGGGAGAGCGTCCTCTATGTCCTATATGGTGACAAGTGCTAAAGAGAATGCTCCTGGCCGAGAAATACATATCCTTGTTATTAAATGACAGCAAAGTTGCTTTTTTACTTCTCAGTAGTGTCACATCGATTTTATCCTGAGGACTCAACAGCTCTCTATCTTGTTTTCACTTTATATACAGAAAGACTGAATTTCCTGCAGCTTATAGACTTTTAGCAATCTAAGGAATACAATTATTGGTCCAATATTGTATCCATTAGAACGGTTTCCAAAATGGGGGTGCCTGGATGGTTCAGTCAGTAGAACATATGACGCTTGATCTCAGGGTCGTGAGTTCAAGCCTCATGTTAGGCATGGAGCTTACCTAAAAAAAAAGAAAGGTTTTCAAAATGCCTGATAGAATCCCAATGTTCTAAAACCATTTGCCTTGAAATTTCTTAACAATAGTGTCCATTTCTGACCCATCTTTATGTCTTCACAGCAGAAGGTGGAGAGTCTAACCATGCTGCAATGTAGTATATTTTTAATGAATGCAAGAATAAAAATCCATCAGTACGGGAAACCATTGGCTTTGTCCTTTCGTCACAGAGCTATGGCGATATCATGGAATAACATTCTTAGGAAATGATGACAAGAAGTTACCACTATATTTGTAACTTCCAAGGTTGAAGATGTTCCTCAGAACATTCTTTTGGTAACCTATTGAGTTTCGTCTTCAGTGAATCCAGCTAAATCTCTTAAAATCATATAAAATAATATCCTGGATTTTCTGTTGAATGAAACTGTTACCATATTTGTCGCATTTCCTATTCAAATGTACCCTTAAACCAAGGTCATCCATCCACCATTCAAGTGATGTGAGTTTGTGCCTCTCTTGGGAACAGTGGCCACTCCTGGGAGGTGATCTATATGCACGTTCATGTCTCCTCTGGGGGCAAGGCACTATAAAGAGTACTTGGAAGGAGTTACTTACTGCGTTAGAGTCAGATAAAGGAGGGGGGGAGGGAGGGAAGAGGACGCAGAAGGAATGGAACATCCTGAGATGTCACCCAGACCTGCTTTTCAACTGCAGCTCTCAGGATGTTTTATAATCCTGAGATTATAATTTCTGGTTATAATTTCTGGTCAATAATTTCTGGTTGACCAGCTAATGAGGGATTCCGGGAAGAAGAAGTGAGGCAGCATTTCTTGAACATTTTCTTTGCCAGGCACTTTACTAGATATTTTGCATATGCTGTCAAGGTAGTACTCACAACAGTATAGAGTATTATTCCCAACTTACTGGTATAGAAATTGAGGCTCAAAGACGGTAAAATAACTTGCTCAAGTTCACACCATGTGTCAATGATAGACATGGAACTCAAGCTCCAGGCTCTTTCATTCCAAGGTTTGTGTTCTTTCTACCACAGCTGGCATTGTCCGCAGGGAACCTTTGGGGTGTGGCCAACAGCAGCAAGAGCTGTGAAGATCTCAAGGAAAGAAAGGCACTCCATCTGGAAGTTGCCCTGTGGAGTCCCCATGGTCAGAGCCATCACAAATAGGAGATGCTGTGGAGAGTCCTCCATGTTGGATATTGTGGTGGGTAGAGATGCGGGGGTCTTCACAGACCCTTGGAGCCCTGCTGCGAACTGGCTAGGTACATTCTCAGAGACCTCCCACCACCCTGTATCCTTTAAGGAGCGTGGGGTAGGCAATCAGTGACCACAGTCTACTTATTCTCTATCCTAGGCAGAGAAGGTGCAAAGAGGTTAAGAATTTCTCTCCAGAAAACCCATAACCCCAAATCCAGAAACCCAGATTTTAAGCTGGAGCACATTACAAGGCCGTCCACCGTGTCTTAGCCCTCAGATTCTCAGTTACAGGGGAAAGTTAAATTTCTTTTCTGTTTATTTGTCTTAAGTTTTCCTATTTTGAGCTTCAAGAATTGTTTTTAGGGGGAAAAAAAAAGATGAGTAATTGGTCTGCGTTTACTTTCCTCATGTAAATCTTATTTCTCCCTGACTTCATCTGTTCAGACCAAAACAGTCCTGATGGTGTCTTAGTCTGCCTCAGACAGACACATCAAGAACACCGTCTAGCTCAGTCCCCATTCTGTTAACCATCGGTCAGTTTGGTTGCTCTGGACGGAGTGAGACCACCAACAGACTCCAGGCTCCATGGCCATGGGAACCATGTGTCAGTGTTCTATTCCTGGTGCCTGAGAAAATGCCCGAAATATAAGTGCTTTTACCAGTACTGTTGAATTTGATGAATTTTTATAAAGAAATTGTTTCGAGCTGGGAAGAATCTACGGAAGATGTAACTCAAACACCTCATTCTACAGAAGAGAAGCAGAAGCATCAGATGGACTGTCACGTACAGGTAGTTGGTGGCAGAACCAGGGCTAGAAGCCACATCTGGTCCATGGTTCTGTGCCACGTAGCCTCCAAATTGAAGCAGGCTCAATATTTTTAAACGGACTCTTTTCAATAGCTTGTTTCTGCTTTTAGAATCCTATAGAATCAAATGTGATTTGTAAACTAGCTTGCAGATAAGGAAATCGCCCCCACTTGAAGGACTATATTAAATGAAATGCTTTTGGCTGCAAGCGACAGAAAATCCAAGGTAACTGGCTTAATAAAGAATTTTATTGGCTCCCTTGATTGGAAGTCTAGAGGTCAGCCAGGTCTGACAGATGACTTGTTGCAGATCCTAGCCTGTCTCCTTATGATCCCACGGCTCTGTCCTGCTCCCTGCTCCTCATGCTGAAGCAGGCAGTGAAATGGTTATAATAGTATAAGTTCTCATGTCAGTGCACCACAAGATCAGAGGGAAGGAAGGGTAGCTCTTCTGCACATCTCTGTTAGGGGCAAGGAAACTTATACGAAGCTCCTAGTAAACTTTCTCTTACCACTTGTGATGGGTCATTTATTTTCAATTTGAATGGGCTAAGGGATGCCCAGGTAGCTGGAAGAACGTTCTTTCTGAGTTTGTCTGTGGGGGTGTTTCTAGAAGACATTATTTTTTTAATATGAAATTTATTGTCAAATTGGTTTCTGTACAACACCCAGTGCTCATCCCAACAGGTGCCCTCCTCAATACCCATCACCCACCCACCCTCCCTCCCACCCCCCTAAACCCTCAGTTTGTTCTCAGTTTTAAAGAGTCTCTTATGTTTTGGCTCCCTCCCTCTCTAACCTTTTTTTTTTTTCTCCCCCTGCCCCATGGTCTTCCGTTAAGTTTCTCAGGATCCACATGAGAGTGAAAACATATGGCGTCTGTCTTTCTCTGTATGGCTTATCTCACTTAGCATCACACTCTCCAGTTCCACCCACGTTGCTACAAAGGGCCATATTTCATTCTTTCTCATTGCCATGTAGTATTCCATTCTGTATATAAACCACAATTTCTTTATCCATTTATCAGTTGGTGGACATTTAGGGTCTTTCCATAATTGGGCTATTGTTGAAAGTGCTGCTATAAACATTGGGGTACAAGTGTCCCTATTCATCAGCACTCCTGTATCCCTTGGGTAAACTCCTAGCAGTGCTGTTGCTGGGTCGTAGGGTAGATCTAATTTTAATTTTTTGAGGAACCTCCACACTGTTTCCCAGAGCAGCTGCACCAGTTTGCATTCCCACCAACAGTGCAAGAGGGTTCCCGTTTCTCCACATCCTCTCCAGCGTCTATAGTCTCCTGATTTGTTCATTTTAGCCACTCCTACTGGTGTGAGGTGGTATCTCAGTGTGGTTTTAATTTGTATTTCCCTGATGAGGAGTGACGTTGAGCATCTTTTCATGTGCCTGTTGGCCATCTGGATGTCTTCTTTAGAGAAGTGTCTATTCATGTTTTCTGCCCATTTCTTCATTGGATTATTTGTTTTTCAGGTGTGGAGTTTGGTGAGTTCTTTATAGATTTTGGATACTAGCCCTTTGTCCGATATGTCATTTGCAAATATTTTTTCCCACTCTGTCTGTTGTCTTAGTTTTGTTGATTGTTTCTTTTGCAGTGCAGAAGGTTTTTATCTTCATGAGGTCCCAACAGTTCATTTCTGCTTTTAATTCCCTCGTCTTTGGAGATGTGTGAAGTAAGAAATTGCTGCGGCTGAGGTCAGAGAGGTTTTTTCCTGCTTTCTCCTCTAGGGTTTTGATGGTTTCCTGTCTCACATTCAGGTCCTCTATCCATTTTGAGTTTATTTTTGTGAATGGTGTAAGTGGTCTAATTTCATTCTTCTGCATGTTGCTGTCCAGTTCTCCCAGCACCATTTGTTAAAGAGACTGTCTTTTTTCCATGGGATATTCTTTTCTGCTTTGTCAAAGATGAGTTGGCCATACTTTTGTGGGTCTAATTCTGGAGTTTCTATTCTATTCCATTGGTCTATGTGTCTGTTGTTGTGCCAATATCATGCTGTCTTGATGATTACAGCTTTGTAGTAGAGGCTAAAGTCTGGGATTGTGATGCCTCCTGCTTTGGTTTTCTTCAAAATTACTTTGGCTATTCGGGGTGTTTTGTGGTTCCATACAAATTTTAGGATTGTTTTTTCGAGCTTCGAGAAGAATGCTGGTGCAATTTTGATTGGGATTGCATTGAATGTGTAGATAGCTTTGGGTAATATTATTGACATTTTAACAATATTTATTCTTCCAGTCCATGAGCATGGAATGTTTTCCCATTTCTTTATATCTTCTTCAATTTCCTTCATAAGCTTTCTATAGTTTTCAGCATACAGATCTTTTACATCTTTGGTTAGATTTATTCCTAGGTACTTTATGCTTCTTGGTGCAATTGTGAATGGGATCAGTTTCTTTATTTGTCTTTCTGTTGCTTCATTAGTAGTGTATAAGAATGCAACTGATTTCCGTACATTGATTTTTTCTCCTGTGATTTTGCTGAATTCATGTATCAGTTCTAGCAGACTTTTGTGGAGTCTATCGGGTTTTCCATGTAGAATATCATGTCATCTGCAAAAAGTGAAAGCTTGACTTCATCTTTGCCAATTTTGATGCCTTTGATTTCCTTTTGTTGTCTGATTGCTGATGCTAGAACTTCCAACACTATGTTAAACCACAGCAGTGAGAGTGGACGTCCTTGCCGTGTTCCTGATCTCGGGGGGAAAGCTCTCAGTTTTTTCTCATTGAGGATGATATTTGCTGTGGGATTTTCATAAATGGCTTTTATGATGTTTAAGTATGTTCCTTCTACCCCGACTTTCTTGAGGGTTTTTATTAAGAAAGGTTGCTGAATTTTGTCAAATGCTTTTTCTGCATCAATTGACAGGATCATATGGTTCTTTTCTTTTATTAATGTGATGCATCACATTGATTGATTTGTGAATGTTGAACCAGCCCCGCGGCCCAGGAATGAATCCCACTTGATCATGGTGAATAATTCTTTTTATATACTGTTGAATTCGATTTGCTAGTATCTTATTGAGAATTTTTGCATCCATATTCATCAGGGATATTGGCCTGTAGTTCTCTTTTTTTGCTGGGTCTCTGTCTGGTTTAGGAATCAAAGTAATGCTGGCTTCATAGAATGAGTCCAGAAGTTTTCCTTCCATTTCAATTTTTTGGAAAAGCTTGAGAAGGATAGGTATTATCTCTGCTTTAAATGGCTGGTAGAATTCCCCAGGGAAGCCATCTGGTCCTGGACTCTTATTTGTTTGGAGATTTTTGATAACTGATTCAATTTCTTCACTGGTTATGGGTCTGTTCAAGTTTTCTATTTCTTCCTGTTTGAGTTTTGGAAGTGTGTGGGTGCTTAGGAATTTGTCCGTTTCTTCCACGTTGTCCAGTTTGTTGGCATATAATTTTTCATAGTATTCCCTGATAATTGCTTGTATTTCTGAAGGATTGGTTGTAATAATTCCATTTTCATTAATGATTTTATCTATTTGGGTCCTCTCTCCTTTCTTTTGAGAAGCCTGGCTAGAGGTTTATCAATTTTGTTTATTTTTTCAAAAAACCAACTCTTGGTTTCATTGATCTGCTCTACAGTTTCTTTAGATTCTATATTGTTTATTTCTGCTCTGATCTTTATTATCTCTCTTCCTCTGCTGGGTTTGGTGTATCTTTGCTGTTCTGCTTCTATTTCCTTTAGGTGTGCTGTTAGAATTTGTATTTGGGATTTTTCTTGTTTCTTGAGATAGGCCTGGATTGCAATGGGTTTTCCTCTCAGGACTGCCTTCGCTGCATCCCAAAGCATTTTCATTGTTGTATTTTCATTTTCACTGGCTTCCATATATTTTATAACTTCTTCTCTAATTGCCTGTTGACCCATTCATTATTTAGTAGGGTGTTCTTTAACCTCCATGCTTTTGGAGGTTTTCCAGACTTTTTCCTGTGGTTGATTGCAAGTTTCATAGCATTGTGGTCTGAAAGTGTGCATGGTATGATCTCAATTCTTGTATACTTACGAAGGCTGTTTTGTGACCCACTATGTGATCTATCGTGGAGAATGTTCTATGTGCACTTGAGAAAAAATTATATCCTGTTGCTTTGGGATGCAGAGTTCTAAATATATCTGTCAAGTCCATCTGATCCAATGTATCATTCAGGGCCCTTGTTTCTTTATTGATCCTGTGTCTAGATGATCTATCCATTGCTATAAGTGGAGTATTAAAGTCCCCTGCAATTACCACATTCTTGTCAATAAAGTTGCTTATGTTTGTGATTAATTGTTTTATATATTTGGAGGCTCCTGTATTTGGTGCATAGACATTCATAACTGTTAGCTCTTCCTGATGGATAGACCCTGTAATTATTATATAATGCCCTTCTTCATCTCTTGTTCCAGCCTTTAACTTAAAGTCTAGTTTGTCTGATATAAGTATGGCCACTCCAGCTTTCTTTTGACTTGCAGTAGCATGATAGATAGTTCTCCATCCCCTCACTTTCAATCTGAAGGTGTCCTCAGGTCTAAAAAGAGTCTCTTGTAGACAGCAAATAGATGGATCTTGTCTTTTTATCCATTCTGATACCCTATGTCTTTTGGTTGGAGCATTTAGCCCATTTACATTCAGTGTTATTATAGAAAGATATGGGTTTAGAGTCATTGTGATGTCTGTAGGTTTCATGCTTTCAATGATGTCTCTGGTCCTTTGTGGTCCTTGCAACATTTCACTCACAGACCCCCTTAGGGTCTCTTGTAGGGCTGGTTTAGTGGTGACGAATTCCTTCAGTTTTTTTCGTTTGGGAAGACCTTTATCTCTCCTTCTATTCTGAATGACAGACTTGCTGGATAAAGGACTCTCGGCTGCATATTTTTTCTGTTCATCACATTGAAGATTTCCTGCTATTCTTTCCTGGTCTGCCAAGTTTCAGTAGATAGGTCTGCCACTAGTCTTATGGGTCTCCCTTTGTAAGTTAGAAACTGTTTATCCCTAGCTGCTTTTAGAATTTTCTCTTTATCCTTGTATTTTGCCAGTTTCACTATGATATCTTGTGCAGAAGATCGATTCAAGTTACATCTGAAGGGAGTTCTCAGCTATGATTTGTTCAAGTACACCTTCAGCCCCTTTCTCTCTCTCTTCCTCTTCTGGAATCCTCTCTCTCCATTTCATTGTATCACTTAGTTCTCTAATTGTCCCCTCATTCCTGGATTTTTTATCTCTTTCTCAGCTTCCTCTTTTTCCATAATTTTACCTTCTAATTCACCTATTCTTTCCTCTGTCTCTTCAATCCGAGCTGTGGTCGCCTCCGTTTTATTTTGCACCTCATTTATAGCACTTTTCAGCTCCTCATGACGGTTTCTTAGTCCCCTGATCTCTGTAGCAATAGATTCTCTGCTGTCCTCTATACTTTTTTCAAGCCCAGCGATTAATTTTATGACTATTATTTTAAATTCATGTTCTGTTAAATTGCTTAAATCGTTTTTGATCAATTCATTAGCTGTCTCTACTTCCTGGAGCTTCTTTTGAGGAGAGTTCTTCCATTTCGTCATTTTGGGTAGTTCCTGGGGTGGCGTGGAACTGTAGGGCACTTCCCCTGTGCTGTCCGGAGTAACTTGTGTTGGTGGGCAGGGCCACAGTCAGGCCCAATGTCTGTCCCCAGCCCACCGCTGGGGCCACAGTCAGACTGGTGTGTACCTCATCTTTCCCTCTCCCAGGCACAGGACTCACTGTGAGTGGTGTGGCCCCTGTGGGCTGCTTGCACCCTGCCGGGCTGGTGGTGCTGCTTTGATGGGATTAGCCCGGGTGGATCCACAAGGTGCACAGGGGCGGGAGGGGCAGGCTCAGCTTGCTTTGCCATCTGTGGTCCCCTGTGGGAGGGGCCCTGCAGCACCGGGAGGGAGGTAGACCCATCAGAGGGATAGATCCACAGAAGCACAGCATTGGATGTTTGCGCCGTGAAAGCAAATTCGGTGATGGGAACTGGTTCCCTTTGGGATTTCGGCTGGGAGATGGGAGAGGAAGATGGCACTGGCCAGTGCCTTTGTTGCCTGCTGAGCTGAGCTCTGGCTTCCAGGGCTCAGCACCTCTCCTCCCGGTATCCTCTCACCCTCCCACTCTCTGAGCAGAGCTGTTGACTTTTAACATTCCAGATGTTAAGTCCCACTGGCTGTCAGAACTCATGTAGTCCGCCCCCTCTGCTTTTGCAAGTCAGACTCGGGGGCTCTACCTTGCCAGGTGGGCTGCCCCTCCACCGCCCTGGTTCCCTCCTGCCAGCCCATGGAGCACGCACCACCTCTCCACCCCTCCGCCCTTCCTACCCTCTTCCGTGGGCCTCTTGTCTACACTCGGCTCCGGAGAGTCCGTTCGGCTAGTCTTCTGGTGGTTTTCTGGGCTGTTTAGGCAGATGTGGGTGGAATCAAAGCGATCAGCAGGACGAGGTGAGCCCAGCATCCTCCTACGCTGCCATCTTTCATCCCAACCACCTAGAGATGTTAGCATCTGGACTGGTACAATGAGTAAAGAACGTTGCCTTCATCCATGGGGATGGGTATCATCCAATCCACCGAGGGCCCAAATAGGATAAAAAGGAGGAAGAAGGGTAAATTTTCTCTCTCTGCCTGAGATGGGACATCTATTTTCTTCTGCCTTCAGGCATTGGCTCTCCTGGTTCTCAGGCCTTTGGACTTGGACTGAATTACACTACCAGCTTCCCTGGTTCTCCAGTTTGCCAATTCCTATAATCTCTCTCAATCTACCCCCCACCCCCCCACTCTCCCATCTGCTGCCTCGTGTGTGTGTGCGTGTGTGCATGTGCATGTCCGTGTGTAGCGGGGCGGGGGGGGCGGGGCACAAAGCCCCTTTTGGAAGCTGTAAGCTTTTTTCTTTTTCTGATAACCTTCTTCCATATCAGTTACTTTTCTGCTCTGTCTTGCTTGACTGTGTCTCCCGCTCTGAATTTTTCACGCAGAGTTGGCCAATTATTGGGGTGCTTGGCCATCTCTTTTTGGATTCCCCACTCACAACTACTTGCCTGGATGGTGAGCTTCATTTTCCAACCCTACTCCCTGACCCCACATGGAGACCCAGTGCTGCCTCCTGTTAACCCTTACTGTCT
The DNA here is from genome assembly GCF_027475565.1 of Acinonyx jubatus. Lineage (NCBI taxonomy): Eukaryota > Metazoa > Chordata > Mammalia > Carnivora > Felidae > Acinonyx > Acinonyx jubatus. The sequence goes on along the minus strand of NC_069385.1, from coordinate 137,531,843 downwards.
CTACCACAAAGTTTGTAAGGATCATGACCCATTCCTGATATGATCAATCTGTTCATTAGTCAATAATTTCTTAAGACAGAAAGTCAGAAAGAGTAAAATTATCTTCCTAGTCAAGACAATGTTGGTATAGCATTATAAAGCTCAGAAAGACCTTACAAGATGTTCAAACTTCTAAACTCCTATTGTACTTGGTTTTACCACTCTATAATCTGACTTTGTAAATATCTTCTCTCTCTCTCTTAGAGGCTAGTAACTTCAAATTCCAAGAGCACTGGGTCTCTGTCTCATGAATCCTCTATCCAGACTGGTGCCTTGAACACCCTACTAAATTCTGATGGACTGAATGAGCCAGATGATGAACACATAAAGTCCAGGGTCAAACAGCTAGTCAACGGGTGGCAGCCAGAACTCAGGTTTTTGGGTTCCTTGGATTTTCTGTGTTTCAAAAGCCAATATATAATGTTGGCTTTACACTACCTGTATGTGGTTTTTTTATTGTAACTTCCTTCAAAGCATTCTAAAGGATTTTGCAGATTTCTCCCTTCCATTCATATTCCAGTGGGAAAAAAATCACTATTTAAAAAAAAAAAAAAGTACTTCCCAAAGGACTCACTGAGGTAAAGAAGTCACCTCTTCACACAGCTATATTCAATTTCAAACATTTGTCCCATCTGCTTTTCAGATTAGTAGTTAGATTTCCCTAGTCCCACTCCAAGGCGAAGAAAATGCTGCGGGCTTTGTCATCAGCAAAGAAAACATGGGTAACTACTTTACAGGCAGTTGGTGTGCTTATCTTTCAGCATCTATTATGAATCTATTATGAATCAAGCTATACTGGGCATATCTGTGAAAGAGCGTGTGAAGCTTTCTTGCAGAACAAAAAACAATAACACCCATATTCATGGATTGTGATATTCTGGGATAGCCATATGTGACTTTTGTGTCTTCAAAATATTTTATTCTGTTGATACATAAAAGGTTTGAAAATGTTGTTTGCTCGGCCTCTGCTGTTCGGGGAGGCTAGCTGGCAGGCTGGATTTTTTTTTTTTTTTTTTCTGCTTCATATGCAATAGCTATATGGGAAACCCCCTTCCTACATAACAAGTTAATCATCTCTTTGAGAGGGAAAATGTGTGTGCCCTGCTTTCTAGGGCCACAAAAGGCACGGGGCTTTAACAGAAAGTGACTGTTCGGAAATTACAAACCTAACAGGGCTTTGCCAGTGCCCAGTGAGTGACTTTTAATGGCACCATTGAATCGAAGAGGGTTCTCCTGCCTCTGCCCTGAGTCTTGCATATCAACATAAGAATATGTTGTATCATAAAGAGAAGGAAGAAGGGCGCCTGGGTGGCTCAGTCGGTTGAGCGTCCAACTTCGGCTCAGGTCATGATCTCGAGGTTCGTGAGTTCGAGTCCCGTGTTGAGCTCTGTGCTGACAGCTCAGAAACTGGAACCTGCTTCCGATTCCGTGTCTCACTCTCTCTGCTCCTCCCCCACTCATGCTCTGTCTCCCTCTGTCTCAAAAATAAATAAAACATTCAAAAAATTTTAAAAAAATAAAGAGAAGGAAGATAAACGGTTATATTTTGTTTAGTAATATCTCATCTAGACACAGAAAGGATTTAGGGCACGTTATACAGAGGCTTACCGTATAAGGAGAGAAAAAGTAAAACAGGTGAAATGAATGGGAAAAGTGAAGTGAAAGGAAAATGAGGGCGGTATATGAAATTTATATGGAATTTGAGACGCAAAGTCTTAAGTCAGTGCCAGATTTTTTCAACTAAGAAATATGCATAGCTATGGCTTACTTTTGGAGTACCAAACACACACAAATCCAGGCTTTTAAGCCAGAGAACTTATGAAGCTAATATTAACATTTCAAAAGCACTTTTCAGTTTACCAAAGAATTCATCACTACAGACATACCTCCTTTTATTGCATTTGGTTTTATTGTGCTTTACAGACAGTGGGTTGTTGTTGTTGTTGTTGTTTACAGATTAAAGGTTTGTGACAGCCCTGCATCAAGCAAGTCTTTTTGTGTCATTTTTCCAACAAGATTCGCTCACTTTGTGTCTCTGTGTCACATTTGTGCAACTCTCACAATATTTCAAACTGTTTCATTATTATTATATTTGTTATCGTCATCTCTGATCAGCGATCCTTGAAGTGACTATTGGTAATTGTTTGGGGGCCCATGAACCACACCCATACAAGATGGCGGACTTAAAACATGTCGTGTGCACTCTGACGGCTCCACTGACTGGTTGTTTCCCCATCTCTCTCCCTCTCCTGGAACGTCCCTATCTTCTAAGACATGAAAATATTGAAATGAGGCCAATTAATAATGTTATGATGGTCTCTAAGTGTTCAAGTGGAAGAAAGGGCCACTCATCTCTCACACTAAATCAAAGGCTACAAGTGGTTACACTCAGTGAGGAAGGCGTGTCTAAAGCCAAGATGGGCCAGGGGCGCCTGGGTGGCTCAGTCGGCTGAGGGTCCAACCGCGGCTCAAGTCATGATCTCACAGCTCGTGGGTTTGAGCCCCACGTCGGACTCTATGCTGACAGCTCGGAGCCTGGAGCCCGCTTCCAATTCTGTGTTCCCTCTCCCTCTCTGCCCCTCTCTTGCTCGCACTCTGTCTGTCTCTCTGTCTCTCAAAATAAACATTAAAAAAACCTTTTTTTAATAAAAAATAAAGCTAACATGGGCCAAAAGCTAGGCTTCTTGTGCCAAACAGTCAGCCAAGTTGTGTGTGCAGAGGAAAAGTTCTTAAAAGTGCCACTCCAGTGAACACACAAATGATAAGAAAGCAAAAAAGACCCTGTTGCTCATACGGAGAAGGTTCGAGTGGTCTGGACAGATAATCAAACCAGCCACAACATTCCCTTGAGTCAAAGCCTAACCCAGAACAAGGCCCTCACTGTCTTCACTTCTATGAAAGCTGAGAGAGGTAAGGAAGCTGTGGAAGGAACGTTTGAAGCCAGCAGAGGTTGGTTCATGAGGTTTAAGAAAGAAGCCGTCTCCATGACATCAAAGTGCAAGGTGAAGCAGCCAGTGCTGATGTGGAAGCTACCGCAAATTATCCAGAAGATCCAGCTAAGGTGGTTAATGAAGGTGGCTACACTGAACAGATTTTCAATGTAAACAAAACAGCCTTTTGTTGGCAGAAGATGCCATCGAGGCTTTCCTGACTAGAGAGGAGTAATTGGCTGGTTTCAAAGCTTCAAAGCCCAGGCTGAGGCTGACTCTCTCTTTAGGGGCTAATGAGCTGGTGACTTAAAGTTGACGCCAATGCTTATTTACCATAACAAAAATCCTAGGGCCCTTAAGAATGGTGCTAAATTTACTCTGCCTGTGCTCTAGAAACGGAACAACAAGGCCGGATGACAGCACATCTGTTTATGACATGGTTTGCTGAATAGTTTAAGCCCATTGCTGAGACCTACTGCTCAGGAAAAAGGAATCCTTTCAAAAGATCACTGCTCATTGACAGTGTGCCTGGTCACCCAAGAGCTCAGATGGAGGTGGACAAGGAGATTAATGCTGTTTCCATGCCTATTAACACAACATCCATTCTGCAGCCCAAGGATCAAGGAGCCATTTTGACTTGCAAGTCTCATTATTTAAGAAATACATTTTGTAAGGCTCCAGCTACCATAGACAGTGAGTGCTCTGATGTATCTGGCAAAGTCCATTGAAAACCTTCTGGAAAGGATTCACCATGCTACATGTCATTCAGAACACTCATCATTCATTGGAAGAGGCTAAAATATCAACATGAACAGGAATTTTGGAAGAAGTTGATTCCAACCCTCATGGATGACTTTGAGGGGTTTGGGGCTCCAGAGGAGGAAGTGGCTGAATTCAGTGAATTCAGTGACCTGAATTCAGCTCAACACCTCGAATAGAGTAGGCAGATGTGGTGGAAACAGCAAGAAAACTAGAGTTAGAAGTGAAGCCTGACGATGGGGCGGAATGGCAGCCACCTCATGATCAAACCTGAAGGGATACGGATGTGCTTCTTAGGGATGAAAAAGAATGTGATTTCTTGCAATTGAATCTACTCCCGGTGACGATGCTGTGGAGACTGTTGAAAGGACAACAAGGGATTAGACTATTCCATAAACTCGGTTGGAGAAAGCAGCAACAGGGTCTGAGAGGATGAACTCCAATTCCGAAAGAAGTTCTACCGTAGGTACGATGCTATCAAACGGCATCACAAGCTACAGAGAGATCGTGAAAGGAAAAGTAGATGAGCTAATGGACGCGGCACACTTCACTGTTGTCTTATTTTAAGAACTTGGAACAGCCACCCTGACCAGTCAGTACCCAGCAACACTGAGGCAAGACCTCCCACCGGCAGAGAGATTGTGACCTGCTGAAAGTTCAGATGATATTTAGCATTTTTTAGCGGTAAAGTATTTTTTAATACGTACATTTTTTAGAGACGATGCTATTGCACACTTAATAGGCTACAGTATAGTGTGAACAGAACTTTTATGTGCACTGGGAAACCAAAAAATTCATCCGACTTGCTTTATTGCAATATTGGCTTCATTGCAGTGGTCTGGAACCCAACCCACAGTATCTCTGAGGCGTGCCTGTATATTCCTATTTAGTGGTGCTTTTGCATTTATAATACTTTCATGTTGGGGGGCCTGGGTGGCTAAATCGGTTGAGTGCCTGACTCTTGATTTTAGCTCGGGTCATGATCTCAGGGTTCGTGGGATGGAACACCATGTCAGGCTCTGCACTGACGCGTGGAGGCTGCCTGGGATTCTCTCTCTCTCCCTCTCTCTCTCTCTCTACCTGTCCCCTCCCCAAAATAAATAAATAAACATTAAAAAAATGCATTCATGTTGATGTAGATAAAAGTTCAGTTTATCTGTATATGCCATCTCGAATCCTTTCTAGGACAAATGTGAGTAAATCATTTCTATTGCAAAGGACACGAGGGTACCATATGTATCCACAACTACCTTAGAGATATTTAACCAAAAACATGTATTATATGCAAGCAACAGTGATAACAACAGCATATACCTCACGCATAAGGCCAGGATCCCGTGTTCCAATCGACTTCAAGAGGAAATCACACATCTGTAGGTTCTCATCTTAGCTCCTTTATCATCCCCTAAAAAATTCCCATTATATTGCTTACTAAGCTATAACCTCCTAGAGGTTTCAAGGAGCCATTATTATCTGTTTGTCTGTTTGACCAGATAGCACCCAGCTCAACACCTTGAATAGAGTAGGCACCTAAAATATGTCCTGAATGTTGCATGGGGGAAGGAGGGAACAAATTTCTTACTGATTTCTCAAGCCACAGTCCTTACAGATCAGAACAAGATTCAGATTCTTTCACACATTTCAGCCCAGCGGTAGATTCATGTCGGGCTCCTGCTCTGGGGCAGCAGGGCTGGGGCTACCGGCAGCTCGGCTGTGGCTTGTAAGGGCAGGGACAGGTGGAAAGGGTAGGGAGATGGGGCAAAAAAAAAGAGGCAGTGGCTGGGTAAGAAAGAGGTGACACAGCCGGTCCTGAACTAAAAACGAGAAGAGGGTCAGATACAAACAATAAACCACAGTCACTGCCACGAATGGTCTCAAGGCAAGTAGGAGCTGCTGCCCTTTGACCCTTCCATCTTTATTTCTCCAGAAGCCATACTCTGTGGGGTTTCTCCCCCTTCACGACTGCTGTTGACATTCATTCTAATCATGAATTCCAGAGCTGTTGCCAAAGATTGATTAAAGAGACCTAACACAGAAGTTTCCAGAATCGTCCTGGATACTAAAACCCCCTGAGGTCAGTCCTCCTATGTATTCCCTTCTAGCTATTTTTTACCATCTGATTTGCCAGTCATTTCCTTGACGCTGTGTGTGTGTGTGTGTGTGTGTGTGTGTGTGTCTGTGTGCGTGTGAAAACAACCTTCTTCAACTAAAAGAAAGCTTCCTTTTTGAGTTTTTACAAAGTCCAAATAAATTCTGAATTTGAGAGTCAGATCTTTAAGAACGCTCTGGGCTATTCTTCAAAGGTAGTTCTTAAAATAGATTGAAAATAATGTGGTCAAGTTGAAAGGAAAGCACTAAAGTTTTGCTTTTAAAATAACTAGCATGCTCTTGAGTCACTTCTTAGTTTTCATGTAAAATCCTTGAACGGCTAAATCCCCCCCCCCAAAAAAACAAAAAACGAAAAAAAAAAACCCAAACAAACAAAAACCTGTGCCTTTAAATTTTTTCCTGCTTGAAGTTTGGGGTTTTTTTTTTTGTAATTTATTTTTGCATTTATTGTTGGATAATGATGTACTACAGAAATATATAAAACACAAGCTGTCTCTTATTCTGTTTGGTGATAAAATGCTCAATTAAAAACAGGTTATGTTGCTTGCCCTTGGCATCCTGCGCTGATATCGTATTGTTCAGAATAGCACATGTCACCCTAAATAATTTCACATGCATCTGTTTTATTAGTAGGTGCTAATTAAACATGCATCTTGTGCAGTGACTTTACATAAGATCATTTTGCAGTTTCCTGTGTTATTTATGCAACACTTTGGGATCTGTGGGTCACAAATCCTACTATAAACTTTTTCTCCTAAAATTATTAATGAAAAGTAAAGTCCCTCTCTAATAGTATTCTTCCAGACATGCTTGGAAATATATTCCAGCGCAAAATTTAAAACAAACAAAAGCGTGTTACTAATAGACACCGTGTTATCTATCTCCCAGAAGATTTACAAGCCACCACAAATGTTCATTATTAGAGAATAACGCTCTCTTTTCAGTGAAGGTCCACGACTCCTTCCCGATATCCGTCCAGTCTTCTCGTTGGGGCCAAAATATCCACGCAAGTCATGGTCAATACGAAGATGGCCGAAGGTGAGCTTGTGTGGTGCGGGAGCTGCCTCGGCCAGGGCTCTGCGTCAGCCGACAGATCATATGCACTGATCCAGTCTGGCCAGCATACTTCCTCTGTCTCTGGCCTCTTTCCAGATGTGTGTCAAAACTTCAAATCCGTAGCCATTAATTTTTTCAGAAATGGTCACCATCTTTTGTCCTTCCGTTTTCCAGTCCGTGTGATACCTCCATGGTGGTCACATGATTCGAGTGAATCATTCTAAAGCTATTTGCATGTAGGAGGGTTTGAGAACTTTAGGCAAAGCCCTGGACCGCTCTGGGGCTTGCTTGCTTTTCTGAAAAGAAAACAAATCAGCCTCTCTCAGAACTCTATGTCCATAAACTGGAAAAAAAAAAATGCGTCAGGGACATGTGCCTGTGACCCTCTTGATTCATAACCTGTATTAGTATATAAAAGGTTCTTAAGAAGTCCTACAGCAAAGAAACCCTTTTGGCTTTGCTTACTCAATGTCCCACAAATCATTCGGTCTCAGAACCTTTCTTCTGATAATACGTGTGCCAGCTTCAGAACCAGCGAGAAAACGTGTTGAGAATGCCACGCGAGGCCATCTTTAGAAGACTGTTCTAACCGTAAGGGACACTCTGTGATTCCCTTCTGTTATTCGGCTCTTCCTCTTACAAAAGATTTGAATGCTTAGGTCTCAGCTCAATTAAACTAAATGTTAACTCTGTAGAGCCAGCAGTGGGAAAAAAAAAAATGTTTTTAAGTGGCTTGAGCTTGAATCTGGGCAGTGGATCTGCCCACCAGTCCTATAGTTCACAGCATTGACCATACTCACACTGCAGAATACAGCGCGTTAAATCTCTCAAAGAGTGACTAATACGCCACTGTGATAGGACAGACGCTTGGGGTTTTAGCCAAATCTTGTAAATTTAGCGAAGAATATCAGAGCAACTCCTTCTGTTACCCTAAATGTCACGGACTCTTACATTTTCATGAAGAACACGCAGGTCTTGGTTTTAAAGGTCTTACATGAGCACTTTCATTGAAAATCATAAGGTCTGCCTACATTGAGGAAATGAATACTGTAGTTAGCCTATCCAGAAAGTTCCAGCAGGCACTGGGTATTTCAGCGGGGGATGAGGGGGGCTGATTAGATCAAACCTCAGCACTCTGAGAGCTCCAGTTTGCAGATTTCAGAACCAATATGACTTCTTTCCCCCACAACCAATTTTTAAATATAACATGTATTTTCTTGCTCTGCTGTTTGGAATTGACCTCCGTAAACTATGAGACCCCAAAAGCACGACCGAGCGTGAAGGTTGTTCTCCATGTTTTGCCCCAAATACTTCACTACACCAGCATAATCTAATTACTTCCTCTTCTAAGTAATCATTCCCTATTTCGGAATCGAGACTATTTAATTCTTGCCATAGTTTTATTCCAACATGAAGTCCGTGAGACAGTTCTGCGGAAGGCGAACTTAGTTTTGAGGAGTCCATATGCCTAGCACCTCATGTCTCCCTGATTGTTGGTGCCTTGATCCACCTGGTTCCAGTTTATTCGTTGAGTTCTATCCTCTTGCCTTTGTTTTGATTTCTAACTGTGTTGTGCTCCTGGCAACTCAACTCTTTTCAGAGAAACAACCTTCCATGATTGTTTCTCCCTTGCCTTGGCTCACCTAGATCTGGCCTCCCATCCTGAATCCAACTACAGTGACAGCACAATACTATACCAATGGGTCCATTTAGGTGCTCTGGGGCATAGACAGAGAACAAAGAGTGTTGAGTGCCCACAAATAACTAAGTATGTAGCAGCTGGGCTGAGTCATTTTGCAATTAAATGGCCACATTTGAGTAACACTTGTGCAAGCCTCTTGGGTACAGTTTCATGAACTTGCCTTCAGTGTGAACTTGAGCCACCATGGATTGCTCAACTCAGTGCTCATCTTCAGGAAGCCTTGCCTGACTGCCTGAGCCCAAAGAGGCTCTCTTTTTTTGAATTTATACAGCTCTAATGGTCTGCACCAAGTGCCAGGAACTTACCATTGTCTGGCGCTGAATTACCTGCTCATCTCTTGGGCTCTCCCTTTACACAGGTATAGGCTTGTAAACTAGATGAGGAGTGTATCTAAAAAAGTTTTATATCTCCCACATTACGTCCTATAAAAGAACGAGATAATCCCATAGTTCCATCAATTAGTGCGATATGGGGCAATGAGATATCTATCTGAGTAAACTGGAAGTTGAGAAAGAACATGTCTGTTGCGCGGGATTAATGGAAAAGGAAGAAGAAGGCATTTAGAGGCAGAGTAAAGAAGCTAAAAGGGAAGTTCCACTTTCTGTTCCTGAGAGTCTTGTTTAAACTGAACCTTTCCATTGTCTTTGTCCCACAAGGTTTTCAGAATTGCCTTCCTCTTTACATAATTACCTATACTAAACAGATTAAACAATAACAGACTTCCAAGACTTCCTAACGCCCCCATAAAACAAGCACAACAGGGGTCCCAGGAATTAAGATTTAGAGCCTCCTTCCCCTCTGACAGCTCATGAAATGCTCAACTAAGGTGAGAAGAAAACTCTGCCAAAAAATCCTGCCTCGTTTCCCTAATTCAACGCAAGCCTCAACAGCCTTTGGGAAGCAAAGACTCGTGTTCCAAGGAGCACAATGCCCCACTTAGAATGGTTGCAAAGTCAGGGGCGCCTGGGTGGCTCAGTCGGTTTAGCTTCTGACTTCAGCTCAGGTCACGATCTCGTGGTTCGTGAGTTTGGGCCCCGCGTCGGGCTCTGTGCTGACAGTGTGGAGCCTGCTTGGGATTCTCTCCCTCTCAAAATAAATAAATTCACTTAAGAAAAAAAAAAAAAGGGGCGCCTGGGTGGCTCAGTCGGTTAAGCATCTGATTTCAGCTCAGGTCATGATCTCACGGTTCGTGAGTTCGAGCCCCGCGTCGGGCTCTGTGCTGACAGCTCAGGGCCTGGACCCTGCTTCGGATTCTGGGTCTCCCTCTCTCTCTGCCCCTCCCCCGTTCGTGCTCTGTCTCTCTCTGTCTCAAAAATAAATAAACATTAGAAAAAAAAAAAAGAATGGTTGCAAAGTCAAAAATGCTCTTCTCATTATCACACACAGTCATTTGGTTTTTCTTTGAAATAATTTATGCCTCGGAGTGATTAGTTTGCCTTCTTTACATATTCATATCTTTTTGTTAATCTATTATTATGTAGCTCTGCCTTTACCGGTTTGAAAAAAAAATCATTTTTAGGAGGACAAGTGCTGGTTTCTCAGTGGCAATATTTGATTAACCGCAATAAATGATTCAGCAGATTGTTTGCCTTTAAAGATAGAAATGTAAATGTGGGGGAGAGTTTTCTTTCCAAAATAATTACAGTGGTGCCCAGGCAATTTAGTAAGCCAAAATACTCCCAAACAGCCAGGCCCAGCCTCCATTGGGGATCTGGTTGCGGACTAATAAAGAACTCATCAGCTTGCTTTTAGACTGATAGCTGTATGCTGTCTAATTGCAAAGGAGTAACTGTAAAGGTCCCACTCCTCAGAAGCTAGGACAATTTCCTTTAGTCTGTAATTATAAACAGGGGCAAATGAAGGTCCATCTAATATGATATTAAGAAAGAATCCAAGAAAAGAACTGGTAGCATGACGAACTCAACTCAAAACCATATCAGATAGGTAGGCCTACGGGGGCCGGAGGGGAGGGGGGATCCAAAGGCCTCTAAGGATTTACAGTTACCTACGGCTGCAGAAATTATCGAATTCAACACAAGAGGATGCCCCGGAGGTAAGATACATTTTTCTGTAATTGTTGGTCTGCTATCTGTGTTCTCACACCTGCCGCAGGATAATTGTACATTATTCTGAGGTTCTTATTCTGAACCACGAGGACACAAGTGTGTTCCCCGTCCACCCAGAAACATAGCCGTGAGGAGGACGTGTGATAATTTTGCAACTGTCTCTGGGTCCCGAAGAGCTGTCTGCCATTGACAAGACAAGGCTAGGGAAGACCTCCCTCAAGGTTTCCTGCCTCTGTTCACAGACGTTGCCGTAGACTTCTGTCCGTCCCTGCATTCCACGCTAGCCATGTGCCGCCCAAACCCAGTTACAGACTCTGCTTCTGATGAGGTCCTCCTCCTGTCCTTTCAACATGATCTTTTCCAGAGTACTTTGGAACTCCCCAAGATGGCCTTCGTCCAAAATGTAGTGTCCAGTTCCTTTTCGAACCACACCCAGGAGTCCTAGACTAGACCAGTACAACGCATGCTCAACCCCTCATCCTAAAACTCTGACAAGGACACAGCCTCAGGCTTTGGCTTGCCTAGAAGGGAGTTAAGAGCAGGTGATATGTAAAGGGGATGAAGACCGTATGATTCTAATCTGTTGTAAAGTAGCCACTGCCAAGGTCATTTTCCTTGATTATCCATGTGGTCCTTACGGCTTGTGCAATAATGGAGTATTCACTGAACCTTCTGAGGCAACCTGTTCTAACTTTGGATAGCTCCATTGATTGGACTAGAACGTGAGTCCCAACGTGGTCCAAGTGCTACTCCATGCTGCCATACAGAAGTCTCAACACTGTTCTGCATAATAATTATATATATATATTTAAAGACATTTCCAGGGTGCCTGGGTGTCTCAGTTGGTTGAGTGTCCAACTCTTGATTTCAGCTCAGGTCATGATCCCAGGGTCGTGGGATCAAAGATTCTCTCTCTCTCCCTCTACCCTTCTCCCCACTCACATTCTCTCTCTCTCTGTCTTTAAAATAAAATTAAAAAAAATAAAGACATTTCCTGTTCTGCCACAAAAAATCTGTTTTGCCCTATTGTTTCTTGTAGATATATTGCCTAATTCTGCACTGCCTGGTTTTCTTCTCTCTAAATACATTCAGTTTTCTTGGCTTGATTGTAATACGAATAATAATGGCTAATATCAATATTCAGCTAATAATCTGCCAACTCCTCAACAAGATTATGATGAGTGATTTTGTGAAGGTCCAAATACAGACTAAGAACGAAAGTCCAAAAGTCTATCTTATTTCCTTATCTGCAAGCCTAATACATTATCAACGAGAGAAATCAATTGTCTTTGCCATGATTTGTTCTCGGTGAATCAGTGCTAGTTCCTGGTGATCACAGCTTCTTCTGTAAATAACCTGTTTTAGCATCTTGGCCAGAATTCACTTTCATTCCCTTTCTGGAAATCAGAACGGCTTCTCAGTCTTTGAACATTCCTCGTTCTCTCTAATTCTTCACAGATTAATGACAATGTCCCAGCGATCTCTTTCACAACATTGCTCATTTAAATCTCTTGATAAGACATGAAGGGAGGAACACCACTTGGGTTGAAGAATACATTCATCTAACTACATCCAGTCTGGCATAGGCACTTCTTTCTGTGTATGCACACCTGCTATTTCTGAGGTCCCAGAGTTCTCTCCAGAGGGAGGCTGGTGAGTTGAGACAGTAGCTTCTACTATCATGGAAAAGCCAGAGTCCACAACCCTCTTTGTTCATGCAAGGTCCAAAAGAGCGTGCATTCTTTCCTGGTAGACTCGGGTCCACAGCGGGTGTAGAAGGGAAAAAAAAATCATGGGCAGAATCAAGAGGGATAAGCAAGTAAACGGGGGATGAAATGAATGAAAATTAGAACCTGTGCTTTAAAAATTTCCCAATGTGCAGCACCTCTAAAAAGAGAACTGTATTTGTCTCCGTATTTCTCCACTTCGGTTTGGCATAACCTGCAACATCTCTTCTCCGAGGGAGAAGACAAGTGTCTGCTCGTCTGGATTAAGACGCATTAACAGGGGAAGCATATGGTCATTTACACAGCGCTCGTTCCCACACCGTGCCAAGGTTAACAAATTAATAAAGAGGAACCGCGCTGCATGAATGTTGAACCTTATTAAGCATGAGATCATCCCTCCGAGCCATCTTTATTTTACAAGAATCTCAGTGAAAGAAATTCAAGCCCCGCTTCCATACATACGCACTGAAAATCATTCCTATAATAGCTGATCATACTTTTGTGGACACACAGCAACAGTTTTGTTTGGGGGGGGGGTTGTTTTTTTTGTTTTGGTTTTTTTTGTTTTTTTTTTTTTTGTGTTTTTTTTTTTTTACTGGGAGGTTGGAAAGACAGATTCTGTTCTCAAAAGGTTTTATTGAGATGGTATTGGAAGGAACAGTGTTATTTATTTAAGTACTGCATTGCATTTTCCTTTGTTCTTCCAACAGGTTAGTAATTACAGAAGTAGCGATTAGCGTTGACGGACAGTACACAAAACGATAAATGGATACTGTGCGCGGTGGAGGGGCTCTGTGGTGGCAAGCTTATAATTTTCAGTCGGAGCTAATTATCTTTATTATACTGCATGACTCTTTTTTCGTGAATTATGAGTGGAAAAGTGCTGAATAGAAATTTTTTTCCAAAGTGCCCCGAACTGTTCAGGGAAATGGAAATCGCAAACAATGAAAAGCTTGTTAGACAATGAGAGCGATCATCTATAAAGGGATTCTGAAGGAACTTCCCTCTTCCTGCACTATAGAAATGTAAAGTGCTTATCAGAAAATGATCTGGGGTTTGTTGTTGTTGTCGTTGTTGTTGCTGTTCCCGTTTCGCCACGGGACGAGAAGAGAGAATGAGGGAGACTCGGTCCCAGCCTCAAGCAAACCAGCAGGAAGAAAGATGGAAAGGCTTGAATATTTGCACAGGACCAGGAAAGGGGTAGGTAGGAGGCTGTGTGTAGACACACAGGGGCACAATGAATTTGAGGTAACCTGCCTATCCAGGCAGTTCAGTCCCCAGAGGCCGGAGGGCTCAGTGTGAGGAAAGGCACAGAGATTCTGCCTGGTCCCAGCGCCACCTGGGAACAGATCTGAGCCGAGAGACTTTTAATTTTCAATGCAGTTACTACAATCCTTTCTCTGTTTTCCCTTCTCCATTGCCCCCCTCCATTATAGGGATGCATATGAGCAAAATTCCACAGATGGTGCATGCTTTTATGAGCTCAGTCCTGAAATTTGGTTCGAAATTTCCCCAGTGTCCTCTGTGCTTCTGTCTTTGCAACAGATGCACTTAAATGTTAGCAATTTATTTGTGGCCTGTGCTACAACCAGAGCTGAAGAGGGGAGAAAGGACTGTCACAGGAGGAGAAGCTGAGGGACCAGCACGGCATGGTGATCCGTAGCCCAACTGCCGCAGAGGCAGGAGGAGGGCTTGGTTTCTGCGGGCACAGCCAGTAAGCCACACAAAAATCAATTTCGTCTTCCCCTCCGCTTCGAGCCTGTTCTATGAATAAGACGTTCAATCCAATTATTCTCGAGGAAGTTCTCTGCTTTCTTTAGTCTATCTTGCTTCATTTTCCCACATGACAACGTCTCATTTTCTGTTGTTACCATTTAGCATGCCTCCAGATTTCAGACGGACAGGATGGAGAGAAGTTCATGGGAGTCCAGGAGGAGGCAGATTCTTTTTAAGGACAATGGGAGCTCTGTAAGGTGACACCATCTAAGAATACAACGCTGGTTCCAGGGTAACATGTGAGTCAACCCTTTTATTTAGTATGTCAACAGTTCTATGCTCATTTAGCGGTACTGAAATATTCTCCAGCAGAAAGTTATGGGCTTTCTGTGTGGGTTTAGAAATGTCAGCCCAGATAAGCAGGCAATTAACAAGAGCATAATGTTATCTTCCGCTAAAGCAATCATCTCACATGTGGTTAGGAAGGTGATACACAATCTCCCAAATAGGAACATGCACTAGTAAAACATAATTAAGGCTGGTAGAATATACTGGGGAAGAAGCCACTTCCGTTGTGTCACTGGGATAAAATATTCCACGTATGCTTGTTATATTATTACATAGGTCAGATATGCCACTGGCCGAACTGTCCAGATTCCGTTCCCGGTCGAACGGTAGTGGGAAAGCCGCTCACCACCTTCCATCCCCGATACAAAGCGAATCTTGTCACCCTCTTTGTAGGTTTAGTTCACCTTTTCCAAAAGGCTCTTCACTAAAATGAAGATATTCCGATGTCCCGAAGTCCACGTTTTTAATTCTCGTTCCCTCTGATGAGTTAGGCTGGGTGGGACGTTCCTCTAATTTAACAGCCAGCGCTGCGACTTTGCCCCTGCCCTTGGCTTCTCTGATGACCTACGCGAGTGATTTAAATCTAACCCTCCACACCCTCCTCCATAAAACGGGGACACGAATAGGACTTCATTTAAAGTTCCTTAAACCACCGGGCTGAAATGTGGCGCACACGCCTTCAGCAAGAAGCGACACTGGCACCCAGTGTCTACGTACACGCAAACTAGGTGGCCTTAGTTGCCTGACATGTCTGGCCTCCAGTGGCCTGGTTGCTAAGCACGAAGTTTTAGAGCACGCACGCACTCACTCGATCAAGCTGGAGAAAATTACTTTTCAAAGGAATTCCATTAGATAATTAATACAAAGCTTAGTCTCTGGCATTCTAAGAGCTCGTAATAAATGTTATTTATACTATGGATAATAATTTGTATTCTTATCACTATTGTTTTACATAACTAATAACATTTATACTTAAATAACTAATATATATTCAGTGAATGTGTATTTAAATAATTACGTAATAATTACATGCAAAGAATTAAATATATGCTTAAATAGTAATTTAACCATGTTATTTATAATTATTATGATTTTATATGCACCACGGTCATTTACAATATAACAAGGTGCATTATGGAATCATGCCAATATTATACTCCTGTATTATAAAAAGATAATGCACCCAGCTCTAGTCCTCATCATCTGCAAAATGTTAAGTAGAGAGCGTCGATATGACTATCCGCATGCAATGAGTTCCACACGGAGAATGACTCTTCTAAAATCCAGATCTGAACAGATCACTCAGCTGCTTAAAACCTTCAACGGCTCCCACCGATCTTTCGTTAAACCCCAAACCTCCCAGTGAGACTTCAGGAGGCCCTCGTGACTAACCGCTAACCGGGTCTTGCCTCCAAGCATGGGCTCCCTGAGCGCAACGTCCTTCCTTCGCCTCAGACACCCCAACAGCTAACACCTACACAGCCTTCTGATAGGACTTTTCTCCCAGCAGTGTTCAGTTCTGCACACCAGAGTTGGGTGTACCTCTGGTCTGATCTTACAGCACTGTGGAAGGTTTTTATGCTTGCGTTGTTTGCGGTCAAAGAATTCTTTAGAATCGCCTCTTCTTCCCCTCTAGCCTTAGAGCTCTGTGAGGGACTGTGAGCATTGAGTTCACCACCCTGTGAGGGCTGTGCACTTAGGTTTCATTGACATAACAAATTTTCTTGAGTCTCTACATATGCAACGCTAAATCCTGCCTCCCCTGTAATGTGAGCTGTGTGGCTCAACTGGATTAGTAATTTAAAATTAGATTTAGCCTAATACACATACATACCATTCTCCTCGGACTGGCTTATTCTATTACCTTATGGCATTAGGAAATTCTAGGTGGAGGTCAAGGTTGGGGACATCTGCCAATAACTTCACACAAGTCAGTTTTTACCATGAGCCACAACGTGCCTTTGTGGGTGGGGCCAATGAGACACAATCTGGTGAGGGCTGTGGGAGTCATCCTAATGCTCATTAATTCATTGGGGCCCTATGGGAGGAGAATGAAACCCCTCCCACCAAGCCACTGGGCTGGGGCCTTCTGCCCCGGGGCAGGGGGGTGGGGGGGGGTGGGATATCTCTGACAGGCTTTGCGGGTTGACAGGTGTCAGCTTTAAGCTTCCACGCTGGCCCCCCCCAGACATCCCACCCTCACTTCCCAGTTAAGTGTGGGAAGCCAGCTTCCTGGAAATTCCAGAACACAGGAGCAAAGAGAGCTGGGCCTCCATACAGATTTTGCAAGGCTGCTGATCCTCAGAGGGTGTTCTGGGTTGTCAGGCAGTTCTGGCAAATGGGTGCCGTTCCCCACTACATTTCAACACCTGAAGTTCAGATTTTCTGATTAAGGGAAGGAGGCTTTGTGTTACTTGTTGACAGTTATGAGCTATACTCGTGTTTAAATCTCCCTGCAAACTGTATCTGTTATGCCAGAATAACTCTGCAAAGGTTTACAGCCTGCTCTTGAAGAGTAACTCCTGACGTTACTAGATTTTTAAACAGCTGTGATGTGGTGCTCATAGATGTAGGGCACATAAATCCGCAGACATTCATAGATTTTGCTAAGTATGCACCTCAACTGTGAAAATGAGAGGGACCAATCTTGTTTATGCTCCTAGCTTATTGTTTGCTTGGCTAAAAGTCAGGTTGCCATCAACCGAGAGGACAGAACATGAGTCAATGACTAAGAAAACTTAAAAGGCTTAGATATAGCTGCTTTTAGCTTTCTAAATTGCTGGCGCCCACTTAAAATAACAGATACGCTAATATTTCCCCTGTGTTCCACAAATGCTAAGGGCAGTGGAAAGCTGATCTTCTCATATTTCTTAACAGTTTTAGTTCAATTATGACCCTGCCTTGCAAATGCTAAGGTCTGCTGGAGCTTTTTACTATAATTATTTTGCTACTGGTCGAAACAGACATGAAATCAGTCAATGGAAGAAGCCTGCCCTCCTTTTCCAAGACTGGGAGGCTCTGCTAATTTCTCCAATAGGGCAGATTAATTATATTAATGTGTCAACGTAATTATGATAAGGATATGAATAAAATGAATGTATAGGAATAAAATGTATTTGCCTGTGTAACTGTTGAATTCTGCCCTCGGGGAAAAGAAGTCTGGTGTTTATGTTTAGTGATTTTTTTAAACTCCAATCTGTCAGAAGCAATGATCATACTGTTACAGTTAAAATGCTATTCCCTTTCAGACAGACAAGCAGAAAAGCCATGTATGTCCCAGAATATCTCCACCAGGGGCGTGTCCACGTTGGCAGGAAAGGTCAAAGAGATAGCGTTAAGGTCATTAGTAGGGTTATAAAATCACATAAGATCTCCAGATCTTCTCCATGATCTTACTCTTCGGGCAAGTGCCCGATCAATGCCCCATGGTGAGACAGCCACGCAGGACTGGAAGAGTGTGGGTAGATTGTAAACTTGGCTGCTTCTGGGTAGTGGTAATGCAGGATTCCATGTATCCTGCCTGGCTTCATAAACAAAGGCGAGCAAAGGTCTGCCTGCTGGAGGAGTGAGTGCCCCGCCTTGTAGATCCCCCCAGTGACTTGAGTGACTTTAGCTCTCTGAATGGAGTCATTACGCTCAGGCAATGCCCCGATGGCACACGCTACCTGCCTTGAACGTTCTTTTTTATGTCCTTTTAGTTACTGGTCTTTCTGACGTTTTTCCTATTCAATCTGCTCTCACGTCCCTTTTTAAAAAAGATTTTTATTTTACTGTGATCAGAATACTCAACATGAGACCTACCCTCTTGACAGCTCTTTAAGTGTATGATGCTCACACCGCTAGGCACAGTGTCATAGGGCAGATCTCCACAATTCATTCACCTTGCATTACTGAAGCTTTACGCCCACCGATGACCACCTTCCCGTGTCCTTCTCCACTTCTCCCCCAGCATCCACACTTTGCTCTCTGCTTCTCCGGGTTGGACCAGCTCATTTTATTTTGATCTGTTTATTGTTTTCACTCTTTCACTTCGATAGAGAGTGTGAGCGGGGATGGGGCAAGAGAGAGGGAGGTGGGGGAACTGAGGGGGGCTCCACGCTGACAGCAGCAAGCCCAACGCGGGGCTCGAACTCACGGACACTGAGATCGTGACCTGAGCTGAAGTCGGACGCTCAACTGACTGAGCCACCCCAGGCGCCCCTGGGTTTGACTATTTTAGTTACCTTATATGAGTGCAATTACGCAGTATTTGTCCTCCTTGGTGGCTTTCCTCCTCCTTCTGACCCAGCAACCTTAAGTCCGTAGGTGAGAGAGGTAGTAGACAGTAAGGTGAGCTCCAAAATCTGAGAGGCACTCGAGCAGTGATTTGCTGTGGGGAGTTGGGTTTTACATTCCTCTCTGAAACACGCATCACCATCTCCTGAAGCAGCTATTCCAGTGAGCACCGGCCTTTGCTGACCCAGGACTCTGCGTGACCAAAGGGTCTTTGAACCTTAAAACCAGGGTTGTCTATGGAACTATTAAAGACTTCCGAGACTTCTTTACAAGACTGAAATTACATCCTTGGTTCTCTAAATTGCTCTGTTTTGTTGGCTAGAAAATAGTTCCGTGATGGATCTGTTGTTTGGATCAAACACAGGTCTCTTCCTAGCAAAACTCTGGTTCCATTACAGGGGGACTTCATTATGTATCTCCATATTCTGGAAATAGAGGGCTTAGTTTCGTTTGTTGGTCTTGTGTTTTGATTGAGTGATAGCCTTTTACCTGAAGTTCCAGATTTACTTGAAGATTCTGAAATAATTTTAAATTAAAATAAATTTGCATGAGACTTTTGGTTTGGTTTTGTAATTTTTGGTCTGGTGAATTTTTTTTTTTTTTCTAACTTGCCATGACCAACAGCCTCAGTCAGTTATGGCTGTTGGTTTGTGTGGTGGGGTGTGGTTTGGGAGTGAGTCCTTTGGACTTTTACTCTACATACATCTCACTAAAACCATGACAAATAAGCCATTAGTTAAGTTATAAACATTTTGAACCACTATATTCTGAAATTAATAAAATACTAATTCATAAAAATGTATATTACAAACATCAAATTAACTTTTTTTTATATAGCACCATAGATTTATTAACGTTGAAAAAGCACCTAAGGGGCGCCTGGGTGGCACAGTCGGTTAAGCGTCCGACTTCAGCTCAGGTCACGATCTTGCGGTCTGGGAGTTCGAGCCCCGCGTCAGGCTCTGGGCTGATGGCTCAGAGCCTGGAGCCTGTTTCCGATTCTGTGTCTCCCTCTCTCTCTGCCCCTCCCCCGTTCATGCTCTGTCTCTCTCTGTCCCAAAAATAAATAAACATTGGAAAAAAAAATTTTTTTTAAAGAAAAAGCACCTAAGCGTTGTTTTGTTTTTATTGAGGTACAACTGACATAGAACATAATATTAGTACAATATAATGATTCGATATTTGTATTTGATATTATATTGCAGATGTAATGAATCAATATTATATTGCCAAATAATTACCACAATAAGTCCAGCTGACATTTATCACCATACATAGTTACCAAAAAAAAAAAAAAATCTTTTTCTTGTAATGAGGACTTTAAAGATCTACTCTCTTAGTGACTTTCAAAAACGCAAGGCAGCATTATTTCCCACAGAAATGGGTAAATGCTGGCCGTTTCAAAGTGATCCCAGTTGAAGAAATAGATTCAGTAAATGGGATACTGTTTATCCTGTAATAATATTAACATAATACTTATGTGTATTTTAAGCACTGAGTAAAATAATCTTCTGGTCTCTCATCATCACAGAGAATCAGCTGAGTCCCTGAGGGGAAAGTATTATAACCACTGCCCCCCCCCCCCCGCCCGACACACACACACACACACACACACACACACACAGTGCATCTCTGGACAGTAGCCCAAAGGCATCTCTAAAGGTACTTAGCGCTAATTAGCAGTTTCTATAAAGATCCTTATTTATGGAATTACTTACAGGGAGTCAGGCGTGTCTTAAAAGGGTGCTGAGTGTTCTTTAGTAGCTCATAGAGAAATGTTAGCTGCCTTTTAAAGATAACTTCTATTTTAAAAGAAACAAACAGGTATACCTGGGTGGCTCAGGCAGTTACGTGTGGGACTGTTGGTTTCGGCTCAGGTCGTAATCTCACCGTTTTGTGAGTTCAAGCCCTGCGTCTGGCTCTGTGCTGGCAGCGTGGAGCATGCTGGGGATTCTCTCTCCCTCTCTCTCTCTCTCTCTCCTTTTCTGTGCCCCTCCCCCACTTGTGCGCGTTCTCTCTCTCTCTCTGTCTCTCCCAAAATAAATAAGATAAAAAAAGTAAAAGAGGAAACAAACAACAGTGGGAATATCTGCAAAAACTTCTGAAAAATATGTATATGTTTAAAAACCCAACATGTAAGTTTATTAATAGCAGTGACGTAAGAATGGGACTCAGATTAAAGAGAACTATACTCTGTCCTTGTCCCGTCAGGAACTGTTGTGACATGTGCGCTCAATCTCAGGTTTTTGAGCCTCATTTTCCTTCCTGGAAGAGGGAGATAACATTTCCCAGCCTCCTGGGGTTATTAGAAGGCCAAAATGTGAGGATGGACATGAAGCACTTTGAAAAGTTGAGGTCGCCGAGTAAATGCAGTATCTCATTATAAGAATAATCCATACTCTGAAGTGTCTGAAGTCATTGAAAAATAAACAGATTCTTTGTAAAAATAATATGCCCAGAAAGGTCAGGCAATAAGTTCTACGGCTGTACATGTTCTTTAAAAATACAGACTGTCTGCCATTTTTTGACACGAGAGAGTTGGGCATCTCTCCAACTCCACCATGACCTCTTGAAAAATGCCTGGCGTTCCCAGGATTCACTGCAGTGAATGGTTTAAATTGCGCAGGCCTCAGAGCTGAAGCACCACTCTTTCTGGAACTTCAACGCAATGAGACCCTTTCCCATCCTAGAATGGTTTTCTAGTCTTGCCTTTTCTTTCCTTTTAGTTTTTTTCCCCAATTATATAAGCAACATATGATTATTTTAGAAATTTGGAAGATAGAGAAAAGCAGAGAAAAAGAAAAGAAAATCACCTGTAGTCTCATCATGTCTCTTAAAAGTTGCCTAAATGAAGGAGTAAAAGGTCCCTCTTCACGCCCCCAGTCCCACACCGGACACAATCACTGTTGTGCCCAAGATCATATACATCCTCTCGTACTCACCCAAACGTTGCCAGCCCATCAGCAGAACATCCTTAGATGAACAACAATAATTGAATCCAACTGCTTTAGAGGCTCCCAACTCTCTACCGTATGAAACCATAGCTTTGCACGTATCTTTTCGGCTTTGTCCATCTGAAGCTATATTTTAGTTAAGAGCGTATTAACCTGATTTACACCTTTTATGTACTGCCACAGATGGAAAGTGGCTTCCATCTGTGCTCTGGAGATGCTCTGGCCCCAGGCTCCCCCAAGCACGGGGCAAGGCCGCACCACACAGCGTGTGCTCCCTCGTCTCCTGGCTCTGGCTGGCCCTACAGAACCCCTCAGCCGCCATCTTGTACTTCACATCAACCCCAGTCTCCAGGTCTCTCCTATAGTCCTAAGAATTAGGATACTGTGTTATCAAAGCTTTTTTTACTTACCCATTCCTGCACGACACCGCGAGCTTATGAGGACACCGACTGGGTCACGTTCCAGGTACGGAACAGGCACTGACAAACGGTATGTTGAAGCAGTGAAACCAGGGACTGAACAGAACCAGCGAGGGTGCTGAAACCCTGAGGTGGAAACAGAGAATTACTCACCGTTCTCCTCAACTGACAATTCTGAAAGCCAGCCTCTAAAACGATATGAGTAAGGGGCCTTTGGCCACCTCATTCCAGATGCGTATCTCCCAGTATGTTTGTGAAAATGTCGGTGTCCTTAGCCTATAGTCAAATGTGATGTTTTCACCCTAAAGACGACCACTAACATGAAGTGCTCTACAGGGGGGTTGTAAGAGCTTTTAAAAATTAATGCATCATGCGTATAGCTGAGCTAAAACTTCTGTTTTGGATACTGTGGCTATATTATCAAACTCAACTGTTTCTTCTTGAGTGTGGTTGCATATCAGAAAGAACTGTGATTTTTGACCCTGGGAAGTAATAATGCAGGAAGGAATCGGAAGACAGCAAGTTGTAGGTAAGAGTCTGTCCGTGCCTGTTAAAGGCAGGTAAAACAAGTTGTGTCAGGCGAATTCAGAGTCAAGTTGCTAGTGTGGATAAAATGGCAGCCAAAATCTAGGAGAGCTTTCTGCTGGTAGACCCAGAATGACCACTTTTATCTCTCGGATCAATGTTTACACAATATAAAGGAAATCATAAAGCAAAGCCACCAGCGTTGCTGAAATACATGGGTCCATTCCTCAGCTTGCCTTCTGCAATCGTAGTATTGGCCATGGGCTTGGATTTTCATACCTATAATCTGGCAATTCTATATTTAGGGAATGTATTCTGAGGAAAAAATCAGTAAGATGCACAGACACACGAAGATGCTCATCACAGCATTGCTTATATTAGTGAAATGCTGAAAACAATGTTAATGTCCTACTCTAGGCGCGTGGATACATCAAATGCTGTGCATTCATAGGGTGACAGATTATAAAAACGTTAAAAATCTTGGAGTAGGAGGACATGAAATTGTGACGGGAAAATAATCGTGGTATACGCCACAGCATGTTGGTACATGAACAGTTTGTAAAACAGTCTACAATGTGATCCTACTGTCATTTTCACATTCCTAGGTATGCATAGAAAACTGAGTAGAATGACCTGAGTAGCAACATTTGACAGTGGTTATCGCTGGGCAATGTTAGAGGAATTTTTACTTCCATATTTGGGCCTTTCTCTAGTTTATAGATTGCCTACAGTGAACTTGTGATCAAAAAAATATATTTTAAAAAAGGATTCCCTGGGACGCCTGGGTGGCTCAGTCGATTAAGTGTCCAACTTCAGCTCAGGTCACGACCTCGTGCTCTGTGGTTTCGAGCCCCACGTCGTGATCGGTGCAGACAGCTTGGAACTTGGAGCCAGTTCAGATTCTGTGTCTCTGTCTCTCTCTGCGTTCCCTCCCTCTCTCTCTCCCTCTCTCTCTCTCTCTCACAAATAAATAAACATTAAAAAAATTTTTTTAATAAATAAAAAAGGATTCTCTGATTCCAGTATTTCAGTCTGAACGTTGAAGATGATCACATTCTACACTGGACTCCCATTCTGCGAAGTTCCCCACCCAATGCCCTCTTTGCCCACTTTGTGTTGTTGGGATGTCTGTTCACCTTACTCGCTAGATTGTTTGGTTTTCCGATGGCTGAGTTTGCGTCTCATTCATTTTCATGGTCCCAAGAGGAAATAAATAAAAACGCATAAAACGATCATAGGTTTTCTCAGAGATGCAGACACAATTAACCAGGAGAAATCCTGAAGTCCATGCCACCATGGAACATGGAGGCATCCTCCTTTCCGGGGCACGAAGCAGTCACTTAGGTTAAAACGTCATAGCAAACACAGTGCGATAGGCTCCCCCTGTATCTGTCTAATTTACACACACTTTTGTAAGCATTTTCCTATTCACTGGAAAGGCATATCACCCAGGTTTACATAAATAGTTGATTAAACATGGTATCGGGGGCCATTTCAATAAAACACTGAGGATTAGTCCCTTGTTCACAACATAATCCTCATCAGTGCATTATTTCAAAGAGAAATCACATCTTTTTCATCTTTTTCCAGGAACAGTCCCCCTCAGTGAGTGAGAGAGATGCTCTCCCACCAGGGGTTCTGTGTTCTCCGCAGGGGTGGGGAGAGGGAGGGGGTGCCCATCACTCTACCTGAGCCCTTGACTGGCCCTGGTTGTAAAGATGTCATTAGGAGATTTATAAGATCCAACTGGAGTCACAGTGACCAAGGGCGTTCCCTGGAATGTCTGTGGCAAGTTTAGACGCCGGTGCACATGGCAGGTAATTAGGGACAAAGCAACTAGTCCAGACGGGACCTTTCTGGTTCCAGCCCACCCAGCCAATCAATATGCATTAATCATTACACGCTTATTGTTAACGTGATTCAGCTTCAGTGACTCACTGGGATCACACACAGGACAGTCTGTTGTGACTCCAGACGGGCCAGAGAGCTTAAGGAATTGAGAAACATGTTTTGCCTTAAAGGTGCAGAACACTCCGGTGATGAGCCAGAAGAGCCCAATGGTAAGGCAGAGAGCAAGGCAAGCTAATGAAGGATTTGGGGAAGCGTGCGGACGGCTCCTTCTTAGCAGTGTCTGCATGGCCAAGTCAGCACGGGGCACGCGCTGCTTAGCACTGTAATAATTTTTCATTTCCAGATGCCTCCTCCTTCCAGCTCGGGTTGTACACTCCAGAAGGGCAGGGGCCGCATTGCTTCCGCCTGGGTCTCCAGCACCTACGGCGGAGCCTCGGGGAGACTGGCTGCGGACAAAGTGTGTGATGTTGACCAAATAAAGGTAAAACTCTCAGAGGTGCTGTCAAGCTTGATTGCCCAGTGAAACTTCTTTGGCCTGCTCATCACTGAAAAACAGGCTCTCTCACTCATATGAGATTTCCCCTCCTTCCTGTTCTCAGCTAGAAATACCATGAGAACAGACTGTCTCACAGTGTCTTCAGATTTCCACTTCTAGTCCCTGCCAAAAGCAGGAAGTGCAGAAGTGGGCGATAATTCTTTTTTTCTTTTTAGAACACTTTATTAAAGAGTTTTGGTTGTTACTTGTTTTTCCCCTTGAACCTCATTAGAATTAATTTGAGCAATGCTTTGAATTTGCATAATGATTTTCGCATAAGGTACACAAAGGGTTTTGCTTATCAATTCACTCCCCCGGAAAGGGAAGGTAGAAAGGTATATTAGAGATCGAGGGCACCTTGGGGACTTTCTACTTGTTCTACTCTAGCTTTTTTTTTTTTTTTTTTTTTAACTAATGAGAAACTTGAGACCCAGAGTTATCACTTGGAAAATTTCTCGCTCTCTGCTGGCGCCCACCCCTCCAGCCTCACACCCCCATGCCATGACACCCTTGTTTGTCTTGTCTTGCGCTCACATCACCCGACCTCGCACCTCCTCCCTCCCCCATCTATTCTGCCCTCTCTGCTCTCCTGCTCCTTGCTCGTCTAAGTCAACTCTTTCATTTTGGGGAAATCAAAAGCAGATAACCATCGCTAAAAGTGCCAAGAACCACCGTGTCTGACTATAATATTGAAAATGGAAGGAGAAGGGAAGAAAAGGAAAACAGGAAGGAAGGAATGAAGGAAGGAAGGAAGGAAGGAAGGAAGGAAGGAAGGAAAAAGAAAGACAATGAGCAGGAAGGGAAAGAACCAAAGTTGCATCAGGAACCAAGGAAATTGTATCTCTGTGACCAGCCTGGTATCTCCTTTCAAAATCTTACACGGTCTCAACATGCCCGTTGGGATTGTTGTTCTAGGCAAGGTGCCATTTTGGTTCTATCCCCTAGAGATAATTATTCTCCCCCACCTTGCTCTGATATTATCCCCATATCTGATGAGTCTATTAAAGCCCAAAGAGGTGAGTTCTCAAATGAGAGCTAAGTTGAAGCCAGAAGCAAGCCTCACAAGTGCCATGGGCTAACTTGTGTACCCTACCAAATTCCTAAGTGAAGCCCTCACCCCCAATAGGATTGTATTTGGGAGTAACATTTTTAGGAGGTAATTAAAGTTAAATGAGATCATATGGGTGGAACTCTACCCCAGTAGGGCTGATGGCCTTCTAGAAAAAAAAGAATTCTATCTCTCTCTCTCTCTTCCTCTCTCTCCTTTCTTCTCTCTCTCTCTCTCTCTCTCTCTCTCTGAGAATTCACAGAAGAAAAGACATATGAAGACACAGTGAAAAGGGGACCATCTAAACGCCAGGAAGAGGGCTCTCACCAGAAACCAAGTTAGCCAGTGCCTTGATCTTGGACTTTCCAACCTTCAGAACTATGAGAAATACATTTCTGTTGTTTGAGCCAGCCAGTCTGTGGTATTTTGTTATGGTAACCCAAGCAGACGAATACATAGGTTATTGATAAAAGCCAGATTCTAAATTTTTTTATGAGACTCTGGCCTCATGTCTGTTCATCCACACCACCTCAACATACGTACCTTGTGGGTATAATGACTTTCCATCATTAGCCTGCCCCTCAAGTAACAGACCTAAACTAAATTGTCATAGGACCAAAGCAAGGCAATGACACAGTATAAGGTCACAAAAAGGCAGGCGCTCATCCATGAGTGCTCAGGACCACGTTCACCTCTTTGGACAAAGGTAAATTTTCCATGAAGCCTTCTAAGCTTTAGCTTTAGGTGCCACACTTGCACGGGCCCCTTCCTAAGCCCTGAACCTGATTCTACATTTATATATTTTTAACTTTTTAAAATAGAGCCTCCGCCTAATTGTATGTTCCCCATGCCCCACATCTCGCCCTTGCCTCTGACAAGTATTTATTATGCTAGACCCTGAGTATACAGTAGGGAACAAGACAAGGCCATCACAGCACAAGCGAATGAATTTCATAAACAGATTATCTGTGCAACTTAGGTAAAAGCAATCCACATATGTACTAGTGGGATGAGACGAGAGGAGGGAATTTGTGTCCCCTCCACACGACCTCAGTGGATGCAACCTGGGTCGAGCTTGCCCCTTCACGGCTGCGAAGGTGCCAAGGATGGGCACATTTCAACAGGAGGAAAACGAATTCGTTGAGGACTTGCTGTGCTCCAGGGAAAGTACTGAGTATTTTGCAAATACTACCCCAATCATTTCTGGCATCCATGTGGTGTGAGCATTTATCACTTCCATTTGGTGAGGACACTGAAGCTCAGAGTTGTTAAATGATCTGCCCCACGGTGGGACCACCTTTATATACAGTTCTGCCTGACTCTAAAGCTTACGAGCCTTCCAGTTGGCCAAACCTACAGACGAGCCCCCATGGCTGAGGTGAGGGGGCTGACAGTGAGGGAAGAGATGATGGAGAGAGGGCAGGCAAGGGATACTCAAGCTTTCTGAGTCATCACTCCACAATTCTTCAACGGGCACTCTTTCCACGTTGCTCTTACTCACGTGGGGTCCAATTTCCGAGTGCCGTGCGTGGTGGCTGAGAATGAACACCAGCTTCAGGCATCACCATGCCTTTGAGTGTCGTGTTCCAGAACTTCCTCTGCTCTTTGTAGGACTTTGAGCTCGGTAACTCTGGGAATTTTTAAACTATGAAGCCCCTGATTTATGTCGGTCCATCCTTTGAACCCTTAATTCTACGAAAAAAGGAACTCATTCGAATTTTGAAAAATTTGGAACTGAATTCGTCATGCCTCACTATAAAATCTTCACCCCACATCGCCCTTATGTAAGCTCTTTTGAGGATGTTTCCTGTGCAGACAAAAAAGAAAAAAAAATGTGTCAAATGATCATAAGCCACCTCTCCTCTGGCTGTGAGTATAACAAGAAGTATTAGTATGACATGTAGTTTTTCTGCTTTTATCTTCTTAAAAGACCAACCAGAAATCCAATGTGAAAAAAGCTAATGTGATACTAAGTTTGCAAATTTAAACTAGGAGTTCTGCAGTCAAGACATGTAAAAGTTTCCATAGCAACATTAACTCTCATCTTTAGGATTTTCAGTTCTATTAAAGCCATTAAAACCCTACTTTTGTATATACATCAAATGTGCCTACAGTGTGGTCCAATTGAAGGTTGAGGCTTGTTTTCCGTATTTCGAGTCTAAAGGATTCCCGTCATGGGTCCCTGTGTCTGTTTTGTTGAGTGTGCCTTTTGTAAATGGATACTATTAAGCAGCGGGCTGATGTCTTTTATTCTTCCCCTAATTTTTTTGCATTTTATGCTCCATTCTCTCAGTACCTTGAATGCAGAGAGGGGGGAACCTAACAGCCAGGCTGCTCCAAGCCACGCGAGGAACCCACCTTACCATAATCATGGCACCACCCTCAGGCACAATGCAAATCCAATTTCCTCTGGGAGGCCAGAAAGAGAAGGGCAGGCGCTAAGCGTCTGTTCTTCCAGCTTCCCCCAGACTGACCTGCTCACATAGGCTGCCTCCACATTGTGTTTCCGGATCACTTTTTAAAGCTGCAAAGGAAACTGGCTTTGCCAGTGGTCACAGTCAGCCAGCTCCAGAAGGAAAAAAAAAAAAAAAAAAATGTCTCCACAAACTGAGTCTGAGCTGGAAAGGGTAGTTGCAGTCAGGATTCCATGAGCTACCCATAGAACATCACGCACGTAATGAACATTTCACTGCAGAAGAAAAAAAAATCCTAATAACGGTAATTTCTTGCTCTCAGTGTGGATGGTGTTTATTTTTCCAAAAACGGGTGAGGCAGATGGGGGTGGCAGGGATGCCGGAAGATTCCCGTGAGTTCCCCTAATATGAAACAGCGTGGACAGTCGAGGACATCTGGAGTGAACGTGGGGGGGAGGGAAAGGAAACGTTTCTTCAATGCACTTTTCGTCTGAAATAGTATCACGGTGTCATAGCCACGCAGAAGCCCTGAATGAAGCAGGCAAGTGGATGTGGCAGAAGGCTCAGAGTGAAACCAGCCTGCAATGATTGGGGCTATTTTTAGTTTTCTAATGAAGAAAGCAGCTGTATTCAGAAAGGCTGTCACTTGTTGCTTATGAGACCAATTTGTTCTGTTCCGGGGTTCCCGCATTCATCGCTGGTGAAGCTCCCCCGGGATCCTCAGAGAGGGGTCCAGACCGGCCATCATCACGGGCTTGGGGTTTTTAAAGGAATTTGGGGAGGATTCGTAAGGATCTGCGTTTATGGCCTATTAGAACCGGCGACCGATAAGCTAAATAACAAGCTATGCCTACACCTTTCTGGTACAAACCTGGTCCCATACAAATCCGTTTCAAAGCCTGAAGGAGCAAAGGACAAAAATCCCAGCTTACTCTTTTGATGACCTAAGTGGCGAGGCTCTGTCTCTTTCATTCTCTTTGGCCTGAGCTGCTAAACAAGAGGATAGAAGACAGTAGACATTTCCCAGAAACTGAAAGGCGAGCACTGAAGACTGACCCACTTTTAGAAATAAGAGCGAGCAAGACAGCGATTTACTGTCGTATAAAGGAGGAATTGAAGGAGTCTAGGTACCCTGAGTGAGGAAGCTGTTATCTGAGCTCCTGACAAAGTTGGTTTTCAGCGCAGAGCCTGTCACCCTCTGGGGGGAGCGGGGGGCGGGGTGGGCGGCGGGGTTCTCTGCACCGAAGTCTCTCCACACTATAAATAACACTGATGCATCAACTCTACCCGGGGCTTTGTCCAACACATGAGACCCCACATAGGACCTTCGTTAAAACCATGCTTCTTTGGCAATAGAGTATGTCCCTGATTTCTAAATATTTAACTTGCTGGCAGAAATTGCCCATTATGTGAGCAGGAACTTGGAAAATGACAACAGCCCTGCAGATGTGGGTCCTAAATCACACCCACAGGTCCAGACCCTCCTCTGCCTCGTTGAAATGGGGAGGAGGATGGCAAAGGGAATGGAGAGAGTTCCTCCCATGAGCCGAGATATGGATGGGAACCCCGCAGAGACCCCAGTCCCTCAACCTGTGTGTCCAGTGGCAGCGTCCAATGTTGAGGTACCTGGATGCCACGTATGAGAAGACAACCCGTAGCCACTCAGAAGTGGGTGGGGCTTTGAGAACCATCAACACTTACCTCCGGGTTCGACTCAAACAAAAAGGGCTTGAAAATCTCACGCACGCTGAAAAAGAAAAAGGGAGAGGGAGGTGTTGCGGATGTAAACAAATAAGCAAGCAAGCAAACAGAATCATCAATAAGCACCAAACTGGGATACCCGAGGCTGGCCTTCCATCGTTTGTCAAACAAGAGGTAGACTCCATGGTAATTTTACGGTTTCCTTCCGGTTCTTAAATTTGGACACAAGAGATGGTGAAAATTCCCTCCCCACTGCAGCTTTCATTTGAACGTGTAAGTGCCAGGGCACCTGGGTGGTTTCGTCGGTTACGTGCCCAACTTCGGCTCGGGTCATGAACCCACGCTCATGGGTTTGAGCCCTGCGTCGGCCTGTGTGCTGACAACTCAGCCTGGAGCCTGCTTCCGATTCTGTGTCTCCCTCTCTCTCTGCCCCTTCCCTGTTCATTCCCTGCTCATTCTCTGTCTCTCTCTGTCTCTCAAAAATAAATTAATGTCAAAAAAACATCGCATGTGTAAGTGTTCTCATGTGGTGGAAATTCTTCCCCTACCCCAGTGGGTCTCCGTCCTGACCACGCATTAGAATTGCCAGGGGAACTTTTAAAAACTAGTAATGCCCTGGCCCCAGCCAGACCAATTAAGCCAGAATTTCCAAGATGGTGGCACCCAGGCCTCCATATTTTTGTAGCCACTTTCATCTGCCCCACTTAAACTCCACGGGGTTTCCTCCTCAAGGATACTCAGAACAGCCATCCGGGCCACTCATCACCCTAGACATGAACCGTCCGTCACGTAGTCACTTAGCCACAGGCGACCACTGGAGCCGGGAAATGGGGCTTGTCCAAGCTGAAGTGCCTGATTATAAAATAAACACACCACCTTCTTAAGACTTACTGTGAAGAATGTAAAATATCTGATTAAAATAAATTCATATGGACTACATATTGAAATAATATTTCAGATACATTGAGTTAAAGAAAATACATCATTAAAATTATTTTTACCTATTTTTTTTTTTTTTTACTTTGTGTAATGCGGTGACGAGGAAACTCAACATGACTTACGCAGCTCGCGTATATTTCTATTGGACAGCACTGCATGGGTCATATTTTAAGCTACTGTTCATCTTTCTCTCTAGTATTCTCTCTTCCCCACCCTGAGAGTCCCAAGTCTTTCCATTTTTTCTCTTAAATTGTTTTTCCAGTACGAAGGGCTATTGCTTTTCTCCGAACCTCTTTCACGGTAGAGCTGGGAATAGATAAAACACATTTAGGCTTAGGATTTGGGAAACAGTGTGGAGGTTCCTCAAGAAATTAACATAGAACTACCCTATGACCCAGCAATTGCACTCCTAGGAATTTATCCAAAGGATACAAAAATGGTGATTCAAAGGGGCACATGCACCCCCATGTTGATAGCAGCGCTATCAACAGTAACCAAAGTATGGAAAGAGCCCAAATGTCCATCGACAGATGAATGGATAAAGAAGATGTGGCATAGATAGATAGATAGATAGACTTGGGAATATTACTTGGCTATCAAAAAGAATGAAATCATGCCATTTGCAACAACGTGAATGGAACCAGAGTGTATTATGCTAAGCAAAACAAGTCAGCCAGAGAAAGACAAATACCACATAACTTCACTCATGTGGAATTGAAGATACAAAACAGATTAACATAAGGGAAGGGAAGCAAAAAGAATAGAAAAACAGAGAGGGAGAGAAACCATAAGAGACTCTTACATACAGAGACCAAACTGAGGGTTGCTGGAGGGGTTTTGGGTGGGGGGATGGGCTAAATGGCTGATGGGCATTCAGGAGGATGCTTGTTGGGATGAGCACTGGGTGTTACATGTAAGTGATGAATTACTAAATTCCATTCCTGAAATCATTCTTACACTGTATGTTAACTAACTTGGATTTAAGTTTTTTTAAAAATTGGGGCACCTCAGTTAGTTGAGCATCCAACTTCAGCTCAGGTCATGATCTCACGGTTTGTGAGTTTGAGTCCCTCGTCAGGCTCTGTGCTGATGGCTCAGAGCCTGGAGCCTGCTTCGGATTCTGTCTGCCTCTCTCTCTCTGCCCCTCCCCTGCTCACACTCTGTTTCTCTCTTTCTCTCTCTCAAAAATAAATAAACATTAAAAATATTTTAAAAAAATAAAAAATTGGGGAGCTGGTGGGTGAGCAGGGGTGGGGCAGAGAAAGAGGGAGACACAGAATCCCAAGCAGGCTTCAGGCTCCGAGCTGTCAGCACAGAGCCCGACACGGGGCTTGAACTCACGAACTGGGGGATCATGACCTGAGCCAAAGTTGGATGCTTAACCGACTGAGCCACTCAAGCGCCCCCCAAAAAATCTTTTTTTAATTTAATCCTTAGAAACAGGTAAAATAGGATGTGATTACTCATTTCACAGGAGAATTCCTCCTTTAGATAAGATTGGCTATCTTTTGCCTTCAAATAGCAACTCCCCTAGACAGAGTGTTCAAAGGATTCTATGTACAAAAAATCCCACTTAATCGTATCTACAGCAGAGAATGAAGCACCTTGTATCTCAGAAAAGACCAGCAAATTGTTGAGAGTAATGAAAAGATCCTCATCTTTCTGTCTTCTTCTGCACGCATTTCAGGATGTTGCCTAATTTGTCACCGCCTGGTGACAGACCCGCGGTGGCTTTTCCACACCCATCTCTCAGGTCAGCCCCTCCCCCGCTCCTGGCAACACTTCCCAGGGTGTCCTTTCAGAGGGCTGGATTTTCTTGGTTTCTGACATCACCTTCAGCAGCCCCAAGGCGTTTTTAGGTGCTGGGGCCACCCCAAGAGTTACCTCCTCGGCTGGGGGCCAGCTGCGGTCTCTGTTTTCTCATGCAAGCCACTGTGGAACATGCGAGCAGAGCAGCCTCGAGGGGTGAGACCGCATGGTGGGCACAGACCCGGGCAAAGGAAGGGCAGTTCCAGCTTCTAAGCTCTTCCCTTACTTAAGAGAACCCTCCCCCCCATTCCGTGGTGAGCCCTCCTTCTCCTACTCCCAAACCCCACTCTCTGGCTGTGCCCCTGACCCTGAGGTCCCTCCTCCCATTTCACACCTCTATCTGGAACCCCTTCCCCTCTTAACCCTTTAAATTCCACTTGAAACCCTTGTGACTTGCAAATTTTCCATGATCCCCACAGAGAACACTGCTGCTAGGGAACGATTCTCTGTCCTTTTGCCTGGGCTATTGTCCCTGCTTTTAGAAATCAATCTTGTATCGCCAAACAGTAATGATTAGAAACCTGCAAGGTCAAGTCCAGGGGAAAGGAAGGGCTCAACAACCTCAGCCAGGGCCGAGAGTTGAATTGCACCCTCCAGCCCCATATCACACCGTCATATCTGGCACACGGTTCTATTTTGGTCCGGTCATGGTGAACTGGAGTTTGTGGTGCAAGCCTATCTCCACTACTGCTCCTGGAGGGAAGGAAATGTGTCTTATTTCTGTCCTTATCTTTAATGTTTATTTGTTTTTGACAGAGAGAGAGAGAGAGACAGAGTGTGAGCGGGGGAGGGGCAGAGAGAGAGAGGGAGACACAGAATCCGAAGCCGGCTCCAGGCTCTGAGCTGTCAGCAGAGAGCCTGACACGGGGCTCGAACTCACAAACCGGGAGGTCGTGACCTGAGCCGAAGTCGGTCAATCAACCGATTGAGCCACCCAGGCGCCCCTCTCTCCTTATCTTTAAACGTAGGATAGTGCCAGTCACACTAGGCACTCAATAAATGTTCGCCAAATGGGTGAATGAATTAAGTAAGCTCATCAGCTCTGTTCAGCAAACGGACTGGAAAAGAGATACCTCTCAGACCCAAATATGAAATCTGGTTAGTGATTCCCCATAGGGAATCTGGATGTTTGAAGCAGAAATGATCAAGATTAGATTAGCCCCCATAAGGAAAGCACACAGGACGCAAAAAGACCTAGCCACCGGCCGGTGAATATTGTCAACAAATAACACAGGGCGGGAAGGCTAGGACAGGGCTGGGAGATGGGCACGCCCCCTGCAGGGCCACCCAGCCACGGGATGTGAAGGGAGGCGTCAGTTAGGGGTGGGCAGCACAGCACACAGCCCGAGGGTGTGCGGGAGGGTCCTTGGATGCCCGGCCACCAGAAGTATGGCAGAGCCCTGGGAAAAAGGGCACGAGATGAAGGGCGGTGTTGAGGCCAAAGACTGAGAAATTGCTGAAGGAGACAGAGGGTCCTCTAGTCCAGCACCCTTCCTGTCGGTCAGCTGTGGGGAACATGAAGCTCTCCCCACGGGCCAGAGCTCCTGGGTCACCGACCAGAGACTTCTGGAGCATTTTGAAGTGGGCCAAGGATCACCAACTCACCTCCGAGCCAGAATCTCTTGCTAACTCACCAGTAAAGGCATTCGCCACCACCGATGGTTCCCACGGCGGGGGCCCTACACTCTCAGCCTCAGCATCAGCTTCCCCGGAAACGGGTTACAGGCGCACGTTCTCTGATCCACCCAGACCTCCTGATCAGGGGAGGCCCAGCCATCTGTATTTTCACCCAGACTCCAGAAGCTTCTGAAATGAATTCCGAGCAGGTTAGTTTCAAGAAGCACAATCCTTAGAGATTCTGATTGCTCTGGAAGCTTCATCCCCAGGTGATTCTCATTCCCAACCACGGTTAAGAACAGTAGCTTATGGCTTCTTTGAATTCGTGTAAATGAAGCCAGTTTCCTTTTCTCCCTGGGCTTGTTATCTCTTCTATAAAACTGGGATAACACTATCTTATTGACCTCAATGCAAGGTGCCAAATTGGATGAGTTCTTGAAGCACCTTTCAGCTCTAGAGAAAAGATCCCTGGTCCTTGAAAAAAGAGGAGAGAGAAAGGAAGAAAGAAAGAAAGAAAGAAAGAAAGAAAGAAAGAAAGAAAGAAGAGGGAGAGAGGGAGGGAGGAAGAAAGAAAAAGAGAGGGAAGGAGGGAGAGAAGAAGGACGAAGGAAGGAAAGAAGGAAGAAGGAAGGAAAGAAAGAAAAAAAAGGAGAGAGAGAAAGGGAGTAAGAAAGGAAAAAAGAGAGAGGGAAGGAGGGAGGGAAGAAGGACAAAGGAAGGAAGGAAGGAGAGAGAGAGAGAGAGAGAAAGGGAGGGAGGGAGGAAAGGACCAGAAAAGGCTGTTGTGGTGAACAGCTCCACAGGACAAAGCGAGACTTCTAGAGGTGGCCAAAGAATATTTGTAGCTGAATCAAATACATTGATATCTCTCTATTGGCAAGTGGATTTTAATGAAAGGACCATTTCAAAACACTTTTATATAAAGACAAAAGACAGGCACTCCAGTTTCCATAATGAAAACTATATGAAGGTCAGACCAGTATCAGACAGGGCGGGCCAGAATGGGCCCAGGTTTGGGTCTTTTGGAGACAACTTTAGTATTCCCTTCTTCTTTCCTCTTTTCTGTACCTCCACCTTCTGCATAGAGGGAAATTCTGGAAACGCTTCCCCTGTTTCCACAGACATTCCCAGGACAAAGTGGGACTGACAGCAAAGCCTAGGGTCTGGGGATAGGGACACAACTGGAAATAAAAGCATAAGCAAGAGATTCCTTGAGGACCCAAGATGCTGAGTCCTGGCTGGGAGCCAGGTCTGCCCCGAGAAGTCACTAGGCATTGCCAGGAGCATAGCGAGTGTCCAAGTTTCTGTGTTCAGAGTGGGGCAAACCTAGCAGAAGAGTTGTTGTGGGGATGGGCCTCCAGGTGGCTGGCTGTGCCAGACTGGGATGATAGCTAGAGTGGCTAAAAGAGGACTGAGAATAGATCACAGCTAGGGAGGAGGGTAGGGAGCCCGGAGTCAGAATAAATGTCCGTTGTTGAGTCCATACACACAGATTATGAGTTGTGCAGTGCTCAGAGTGAACAACTGTGCATGGCAGCATCTCATGATAAGTATGATCAAGAGATATCATTGGGAGTGGCCCTCTATTTCTTTCAAATGTCTTTTTCTCAGGGACTGTTATGTTGAAGACACGGCATAAAGGGCATGAATGTAATCTATCTTCTAATTCCTTTTCCATCCTGTTGTTTCCCTCACCTTCTTTATTAACTGGCCCCTTAGCTTCTCAAAGACTGACAGGGTAGCTGGGATCAGAACTAGGGCGAAGCATTAGCAAGAGCCATTTGAGATTCAATTAGATAACCCTTTCAAAAATACGTTAACTTTGAATCAATTTGGCACAAATTTAAACGAGAAAGCTTGAATCTTTTCTGTTAATTTAATTATTTTGAGCTAAGAAAAAAAAAAGAAAGAAAGAAAGTAAAGCAGATGACAAGATCATTATATTTTGCAAACTTCTTTCCAGAGAGGTTATGCAAGATCCCCCAAGTGTGTCCTAAATAAAATCTTGGAGACAAATGAAATCTATATCCTCGCCGTGAGAGTTACCCGTGAGCTCTGAGAGAAGAGAGTCATTTCATGGAAGACAGAAACATCAGCAGCGAACGGGTGGCCTGGAAGGTGTCTTGGCTCGAGGTGGCCAAGATAGAAAGAAAACGAGAGACGTACCTGGCGTCTTGGCCACATTCCCTCCTTAGAACAGAACTTCATTTTATGGAAGACACAATTATGTCCCAACTCCTCCAATGCTGGCTGGCTGGCCAATTCTATAGAGACAGTCTATTTAAATGTTCTAGGAATGGCTTTGCTGACAGTGCTTGCATATGAAATGCAAGGCCTCCCAAAGATTTTACAGAGCGGTAGAGATTGTGGTGCCTAATTCTACGGAGTGACTAGCTTGTCAGGCCTAAAAGTAGGTACCTTTTACTTTTCTGTAATTCCGTGCATATTTTAGAGACGCTACACATTGGCTCGTTCTACTTGCGGCTATAACTTGCGGTTAAGACAGAACTCAGGCTTCCGTCTGAAACAAGGAATAACTAAGTTGACTCATGGGATGAGTGTCTTATTGTGGGACCTGCAGCACCGGCCCTTCAGGAGCAAAGGGGACTGGGGGCAAATGACTGTGTGTAGGCACCACGGGGCTATGGCAACATCAGCTCCCAAGACAGCGGGGGGCTTCCGTTGGGGGTGGTTCTGATTTTCTAGATCACTCAAGGCTACAACCCATGTCCCAATTGCCCCAGTGCATGGGAGACACAGAAAAGTGCACACGTTCTCAGGGCAAACTACATTTGGACCAGTTCCTGTGAATGGGATCCATGATTGTTTGTGGACAATCACAGCGTGAGCAGAACTCCCCAGACGGTCACCAGCTAACGGCACGTTCATAAAGGGAGGGTGAGTAACCTCGGGGTTATGCCTTTGTGAGGCCTGGGAAGATATATAAGTAATAGAGACATCTCTCCTCTGTTCCTGAACTCAATAAAGTACCCTCCCCTACTCAGACAGGGGAGTCACCCTGGCGGGGTTTTTGTGGTCCTGCTCTTACACTGTAAGAACCCCAGGAGAGGCCTTCAAATTTTAGAAAAAAAAAAAAAAAAAACAACAAAAAACAAAAAACAAAACCTTGTTGTGGGAAAGGCAACAATATTCTGGGGCTGGGGAGAAGGAATTCAGGGGCTATCAGAAGAAAACGGAAGAACACAGCAGTTAGGGTCTTGGGAATCTCCATGACAGTGATGGAGGAATAAACTCTACAGGGGCTCCTTGCTGTTTCTTCTTTCTGACAAAACGAATCAGTGCTTCTATTTTTTTTTCCCCCACCGAGTTTCAGAGCCTCCCCCACGGATCAGCATTAGCAGAGGCATTAGACACATCCACGTCTGCGAAGCAGCTTAATTACAGTGAAGCTGGGAGCATGGTTCCGAGATTGCGTCCCCCTCCAACGGGAGAGTCTGTCTGAGTGCAGGAAGCAAGAGAGAGAGCAAGCCTCGTCCTCTCTTGCAGGAGGATTTTCGTTAGGGCTAAAAATAAGCCCAGCACACACTGGGCCAGCAGTACGTGACCCCTTCCCACCTGCTTGGACATGACCCCCACACCCCACCGTCTGTTCCAGTGTAGAGCAGTGGGGAAGAGTGTGTGCCCGGTTGGCAGTGACTCATTAAATCCCAGTACCGCGCCTTTTATCCCCGAATTTTGGCCAGGTTACTCAACCAGCAGCCTCCATCTGTAAAATGGGGCTAATACCCATGCTTCCTGCATAGAGTTATTATGGGAACAGGTAGATGTAATCCATGTGCCGTGCTTAGGGCCCTGCAGGGCGAGTGGCTCAGTAAGTGTTGGTGGTTCCTTTGTTATTATAATTTCCTGTTTTTCTCAGCGTTAGGGATGACCCTTGTCTTCATAGGAAGCAAACTGGCTAGTGAAGAATCTTAACGGATGACCAGGATGAGGGTAAATAAATGTGTTCTTCCAAAAGAAAAATTTCCAGGCTTGAAAAATAAATGTTATCCTAGGACAGGGGTTGGCAAACGTTTTCCAGAAAGGGCCGGATAGTAAATATTTCAGACTTTGCTGGCCATTCTGCCTCCGTTGCAATGACTCAACTCTGCTGTTTTAGTGCAAGGTTGGCCACAGGCAATATGGGAGTGGATGAGCGTGGCTATGTGCCAATAAAACTTTATTTACACCAACAGGCAGCTGTTGGCCCGCAGCTAGAGTTGGCCAACCCCTGTCCCAGGCTACAAACTCCATGACAGAGGGACCAAACCCGTAACGTTCACCTCCGTGTCCTGCTGGTTAACGTTGTGCCCAGCTGCTCACATTCTGATTATTTCTGAGTGAATGAATAGAAACCCCAGAGGGGTGGGTTTTCCATTTTTAGTTTTTCAACGTTGGCCTTCGGCACACCTATCTGGACTGTGACACGCACACTTCTAAGTTCTGCCAACAGACATGCTTATTCTGGGAATAAGCACCATGCCTATCCAAGGGCTTTAGGCTCTCTGCAAATAAGTGTTATGCCCAAAAAAATAAATAAATAAAATTTAAAAAAAAAGTGAAAATAATGACACAGACTCCAACAATCCCCAGAGCTGACACTCATAAAGCTTTATCTGGTGGCCCGTTATGGATCTGGCACAAATGGTCGGCCATGTACTTCTGGGCAACCCCAAGCCCAGAAATTTCCGCTGCTTTGTTCCCGCTCCCCTACCTGGGTTCCCGGGACAGGCAGCCCGGTCATGAGTCAGACGAGCTCATGGACCCTGTGAGCTTAAGCAAATGACTTCCTGTCTTTATGCTTTGGCTTCCTCACCTGCAGAAAGGAAATGGTGACACCACTGACTTCCGTGGCTCAGGTGACGATGGCATTCCGCCTGTTGCCTGATTAGCACGCCCTCCACAAAAATTAGCTTTATTGTTTCCGGACCGGCACCTCGCTCCTGTCAAAGTAGTTGCTAAGGGCAGCCTTGCCCTGCTTTTGCACGGACAGTTGCCTGAGAGGCAGCGCTTCCTGAGTCCCTCCCATCCTTATGGAGCTTTCTTCCTGCTCTTTCCCTCTCCCACCTGGCAGTTTCCACATCAGCAGGGGGTGGCGGTGTTCTGAGCCCCTTGGGAACCAGGACATCCTCTCGAGGCTGGAGAACATACTCCCAAGGGCTCAAAGGAGAGAGAAGAGTCGTGCTTCGAAACACACTTGAACGGGCAAGCAGGACGGGGGGGTGTGTCCCGTGCTCTTCTCTTTCGCTGGGCCGTGAAAGGCAAGGGTTGTGTAAATCCCATCAGAGGTTCTCACTGTGCCCTAGGCTCCCCAATTGAAAACAGGAAATTGAGGGGCGCCTGGGTGGCTCCGTCAGTTAAGCGTCCGACTTCGGCTCAGGTCATGATCTCACAGTCCGTGAGTTCGAGCCCCACCGTCGGGCTCTGTGCTGACCGCTCAGAGCCTGGAGCCTGTTTCAGATTCTGTGTCTCCCTCTCTCTCTGCCCCTCCCCTGTTCATGCTGTGTCTCTCTCTGTCTCAAAAATAAATAAACGTTAAAAAAAATTAAAAAAAAGAAAACAGGAAATTGTAATTTCAGGACTGCCTAGGGAATAATAAAAATGAGGGTTTTAAAGCACTTTGCAAAAATAAAACGCGGTTGACATACGGTGACATCATTTCATCGTAATGGTTTTACAGATAGCAGGATAATGATACAAGCCACCAAAGGTCTAAAATAGTTTTAGGGACAGCTCTACCTGGAGGCTAAATGACCTCAAAGCACCTTCTAACTGGTTCTCTATGACGACGATACACCTTCACCAATTTCAGAATGATGCAGCAGGGGTGGGGAGCAAAGCCCATTGGAATTATTGAAGAAATATGCTTTATTGCAATCGGTCCACCAAAGCTAGCTCTTTTAAATTTTTGTTCTTTCTTAACGTTCATTTATTATTGAGAGACAGAGAGAGACAAAGCATGAGCATGGGAGGGGCAGAGAGAGGAGGAGACACAGAATCCAAAGCAGGCTCCAGGCTCTGAGCTGTCAGCACAGAGCCCGACGCGGGGCTCGAACTCAAGAACCACGAGATCATGACCTGGGCCGAAGTCGGACACTCAGCCGACTGAGCCACCCAGGCGCCCCAAAGCTAGCCCTTTTAGAAATAAGAAGTGGACAGAAAATAACCAAATGTTCCCACAAGGTGTTTGCCTGGTAACAGATAAAAGTTATTTATAGTTGCTTGTACCTGAAGAGGTGTTTACAGAGAGTTCCAGGGTACTTAAAAACTGTTTATTCTCTTAGTATAAATTTTTGTCTGCATTCTCTGGCCCCCATCCTGGGGGTGTTGTTGTTTTGCTTTGAGTTTGGTGTAAAAAAAAAAGATAGGAATTCCTTTAATTTGCTTAGCAAGCCCTATCTCCGTAGACATTGCCAATATAATCTAAATATTTCCTGTATAAATCACACAATTTCACACGTATGGCATCTGCATCCCTAAGGGCTTGGGCCATGCGAACGGCTCAAATCACCGTGCAAAGTCACAGGAGTGCTGAAGGGCCCCATCTGTGGCCTTTCCAGAGCAAGTGTTGGTGAGCACATAGGGACCTCTCACTCACCACTCCACCCTGACCACAGTATTTTTGGCCCCTGACCTGCATATAAATGCTTGTAATCTCTGACTGGCTAGGAGAAAAAAACAAATAAGGCTAAATGACCTACTAACCAGTC
This sequence comes from Acinonyx jubatus, assembly GCF_027475565.1. NCBI lineage: Eukaryota > Metazoa > Chordata > Mammalia > Carnivora > Felidae > Acinonyx > Acinonyx jubatus. The sequence continues at coordinate 137,490,594 of NC_069385.1, read as the reverse complement.
TATGGATCCAGGGCCTCAAGAACTTTCGTCAGGGTCCAGAACTTTTGTTCCTGGGGCGACTGCCAAAGGGCTGTGAGCGAGCTCACGTAGCTTATGGGTTCAACGTGGGTTGCCCCTTGGTGACCCCTTATTGACTGGACTGAGGTTTATAGACAGCAGGAGCAAGTTCAGAGCAGAGGTACAAATTCCACAGAGCAACCTCGTCTGCCCCAGGGTTGGGTGTGGGGGAAGAAGGGGTCCTGGAGGGAGCTGGCCAATGCACGTTGAAGAGAAGTTCAGCCAAGAATCAAGAGAGGACAAGTGCCTGGCCAGTGACAGCAGGGATGGTCCAGGCTCCACCAGAAGTTTGCTGACTATCACGATCCTGTGTCCCTAGCTCCAAGCCCAGAGCTTGTCACATAGTAGGCCCCCAATAAAATGAATAAGCATTTGTTTCTTGGTTGAATGAATAGAACTGTCCAAGCCACACAAAGCTACCCGTGGGGAAGTCTGGGGCAAAGCGCATTTACAAGGGTAGGAACAAAGCTAATGAGGCAGGATGCGTCCTGTCTGAAATTGCTTGCCTAGGACCCCAGGTTCCAAATGTCCAGCATCCACCCCTGGTTCATAGGAGAGCCCACCATGTGGCCTCTTCTGAGACACATCCCTGTGATTTTCTCAGGGTCTCGCATCTTGCCAGTGGGAATTGTCATTTATTAAGTTGGTGATACACCCGGCACAGTGCAGTTTTCGTGAAAAGTCATCCATTTTTTAAGGATCAGCCAAATATTAGCTTTGCATCCAGTGGCTAGCACTTTGGTAACAAAAGCCCCCGAATGCCCTGTGGAGTTTGATAACGGCTTGGTCAAATTCATGTAGACTCCTAACAGATGATGAATCCAGCCACAGTCCGTAAGTGTAGTTATGGATGGTCAGTGTGTGGATAGACATAACACCATCACTCTCTGAAGACCCCTGATTTCAGTCCGAGATTCAGGAAGAGGAAAAACTTTCTGTGAAAATCTAAGGCAGGCAAAATTATTCTGAATCCTGAAGAATCCTGAAAGAAATAAGGTCACAGGGCCTTCCCGGGTGCTATGATGATGTGCAGTGAGTTCTTTCTCTCCTATTACGTGTGCCATCTGGAAGCAAGCTTACCATCTGGGAGGACGCTAAGTGGATTCCAGAAGGATCTCCCTTTGATCCAGTCGATATAGACAGGAGAGCACCCAGAACAAACGCTATTCTCTATTGCGAGTTGGCTGCTATATTTCAGCACATGAGCTAAAAAACCAACCCCACCCTGGCAAGAGCCACAGGGAACAGAAACACCTGCAGAGAAGGGCCAGGAGGGACAAGTCAGAGTCTGAGGACACGCGAAGTACTTGCAACACTGTAGGTCACTGCCTCGGAGGACTGTGCCTTCATTTCAGGCTCCACCTCCTTTTAACCGAAAGGTCACGGTCACTTTTCATTGTCTGGCACATTTGAGAAGAGTGGAAGAAAACAAAGTTAACGATTAACTCAACGCTTTCTCCCACTGGCTGTGCCAAGCTGCTACACACACGGTGCCACGCAATAGAGGAGATAAAGTCAAGTGCAGGTGCCTGGGGTTTCTTCTCAGCAACCCAGCAGCCCTAGAGCCGAAAGTAGAGAACGGAGATGACACTACCTGGCAACAAGAAGGCAAAGAAAGGCTTGGGAGATGTGAGCGACAATTCTGTCCTAATACGTGAATAAGGATGCTTACCGCACGGGGTTGTGGGAAGAAACAAAAGCATGCAAAACACCTGGTAAAATGCTGGGCATGTAGGAAATGCTCAATAAACTGTAGAGCTGGTTTTCTTTCTTTTTTATTTTTAAAGTTAAATCCAGTAAAACCTGGCTTGGCGAGCATAACTCGTTCCGGAAACATGCTTGTAACCCAAAGCACTTGTAGATCAAAGCGAATGTCAAGAACCATTGGCTCAGTTGCGATCCTGTGATGTTCGGCATCACGTACAACTTGTATGACGAGACGTCGCTCGTTTATCAAGTTAAAATTTATGAGACCTGTTTGCGGGTCTTGCGGAACACGCGCAGAACAAGTTACTCGCGAGCCACGGTTTTACCATAATGCCTGCCAGTCATGGTTTACAAAGTACTTTTATAACAGTCATAGATTCGAAACTTTTGTGAGAAAGGACCAACCATGGTCTCGGGACTGTTTTGCTCCTGAAGAAATTGCGGCTGGGAGTTTTAGTGAATGGTTGGAAGTCGCACGTCTGATAAATGGAGATCTTGGACTATGGAAGCCACGGGACTGGATTCTCACTTCACATGGCCACTCACTTCCCTCTGCCACGTGCATTATCCTTTTTATGGCTTCAGTGCTCTTCCTTCCTTTTCCCCTGGATTATTTTAGAGTTCTGCATCGACGATCCTAGAAAGATGGTACAAATACTGAGAATTGGTAGTCTTTTTTCAGAGATGCCTCATTTCAGGTTGTTCTCAATAGTTGTATATAACATCGAGTAAACCCTTCGGATAACTTGGAGACACAGTCATCTGTGTGTGAGTGGCTATGTTTCTACTCTGGGCTAAAGTACAGGCACTTAGCCCTGATATTATCCAGAAAGGGAATCATTGCTGTAATTCTCTGCTACACAGAAAATTCAGTATATTGTACATTTGGTAAACTGCACATAAAGCAAAATACTTGTGGCAGTTAGTGTAGACAAATAATGGTGGTACATAATCCGAATTAAAGAAGGATAAGAGAAAATATCCAAAAAAAAAAAAAAAGATAGCTTTTTCATGTTTTATGATTAGCCCCTATTGGGTTATATGGTTCTAATTTGTTTCTATAACTTTACTAAAGACTTCTGGATATTCTCCTCATAAAGCTCTATTTGTGGAGAGCTTAAAAAAAATCAGAAAGTAAACCCTTTACAAGGGAGAATTTTCTATGTGGTTGGTCACAGTCTAATTTTTGCCCAAACGAAGGCTCTTTTTCCAGGCCTATTTAGCTATTGGAACAAACCTGGGTGCCTCAGCCGTAGACATTTATTTTGTCTAATAAAAACATTGCGGCATTTGCCTAACATATTTCAATACCCAGGAGATTTTCAGTTATTTATTTATTTGTGTGTTTATTTATCCACTCCTATTTCTGAAAAACGTAATAAAAAACCCCAGAAGATAACACCAGAGAAGCATATGTTGAAATCGTCCCATCTCATGGCCCTTGGTATGTGTACCAAGGAACAAATGTGCCCGGTCTTTCTCTGCATGTGATGCACCAGAGGCTCCTTGAAAAGTTGAGAGACGCAGAGATCAGGGGCTTCTGGTGGGAAAAGTCCGGTTTGGCACCCATGGCCTCTTCTTCCCTGGGAGTAGTGGTTTAATTCATGGTGTTGGAAAAGTGAGCTAAACACAGACACTGCTGAGTAGGAGGGGGCGGCCTAAAGGTCCAGCCTAGGGTTTGGGGCCTTAACCCAATAGGAATTCAAGAGAAAAATGGTGCGGCGGCCCAGCCCCTTTGGTGCTTTCTCTTCTCTTGTGAGTTAAGATTAGTTACAAGTGCTTCTCAATCTCTTGTCCTCTCACAGCACATTGCAAATGATATTTGAATAAGAACACTGAGGAGTATGAATGCAGGTCCTTAGACCAGAGGTACTAGTTCAAAGAGCTCAATCCTTCCTTCCCTCCTCCCCATTCACAATGGCTAACGAGATCCATTGTCTCTCTCTCTCTCTCTCTTTCTTTCTTTCTTTCTCTTCCTCTTTCTTTCTTTCTTTCTTTCTTTCTTTCCTTCTTTCTTTCTTTCCTTCTCTTCCTTTCTTCCTCTCTTCTTTCCTCTCTCTTTCTTTCTCTTTCCTTCCTTCCTTCCTCTTTCCCTTTCTTTTTCTTTTCTTTCTTTCCTTTTCTTTCTTTCTTTCTTTCTTTCTTTCTTTCTTTCTTTCTTTCTTTCTTTCTTTCTTTCCTTTTTTCCCAGCCTAATTAACATACAGTGTCACACTAGTTTCAGGTGTGCAATATAATTATTCAACAATTCTGTACGTTATTCACCAAGATAAGTGCACTGTTGATCCTTGTCACCTATTTCACCCATCCCCCCACCCACCTCCTCTCTGGGAACCACCAGTTTGTTCTCTATAGTTAAGAGTCTGGTATGCTTTTGTTTGTCTCTCTTTTGTTGTTCTGGTTCATTTTGTTTCTTAAGTTCCACATATGAGTGAAATCATATGCTATCTGTCTTTCTCTGACCAACTAATTTTCCTGGTGGTCATGTGACCCATCCCCGGTGCATTGGGAGGACAACTTAATTTGGGTCCCAGGGAAGAAGGAAGAGAGGATAGCAGAATATATAAATGTCTAACTACAGTGCAGGTAAGTATTAGAAATAATATCGATAAATCCCCATCTTTATCATGTTTTAGTGATTCCTTTCGACTTAAAAGACAGTACCAGTCTTGGGCTGAAGTTAGAGAGAAGAGACACAAAACTGCCTCTGGCTACCCAGTCCTTGGCAGTTTCCTACAGTAAGCAAGGCATGCCAAAGTCTGGTCTTCAGCTTCAGCAGATCTGGACATGTTAGGGTTTTTTCAGCATACCCAGATGCAGGAGTTCTGGTTCACATTAACCAACCTCATAAGAGACTGATGGATAAACCATAACATCACTTTAAAAGTTTCTAATAGAAGCTATTTTTTTTCTTATGGTTGGAAATTCAAAGTTTATCATCTACATTGCCCACTTCTCAACATCAGGAAAGTCCATTTGGAACCAGAAGATTGTTTGAGATGCACAGAATCAACACACAGAGGGATGGCTGGATTGCCTCTAGAGAGACTTTAATTAGGCCATGAATGAACTCTCATTGCCGTACTGTGGAGTATCTCCCTCTGTAGTGATCTCGATGCTCATAAATGCTAGATCCCATGTGTTAGGCCCTGGATAATACTGGATAAACACAATTCTTTCCCTCTACCTTAAAAGAGTCTTAACAGGCCGTATTCTATGATACAGTATAACTGACCAGCTTAGTAAAATCACATTCTGGTCACATCCCTGAAATTCTAAGCAAGTCATTTCAAGTGGTATGGATGGTCTTTCAGACCTTTTTTTTTTTTTTAAGTTTATTTATTTTGAGAGAGGTGTGGGGGTGCGGGGGCATGAGCAGGGGAAGGGCAGAGAGAGAGAGGAAAAGAGAGAGAATCCCAAGGAAGCTCTGAACTGTCAGCATGCAGCCCCATGAGGGGCTTGAACCATGAGCCCTGAGATCATGACCTGAGCCAAAATAGAGTCGGAAGGCTTAACCGACTGAGCCGCCCAGGCACCCCTGGACCTTCCTTCTCAAGTGACTCATACAGCTGGTGCTACCAGTTATGTATGCATTCTGAGTGTTGTGAAGTCGATATTTTCAAGTTCAAGGGGAGTATCTTATTTCACTTTACCAGCATCCTCCGGTGATAGGTAATGAGAACAGACAATAAGGTCCGTTCTCACCTGACTATATGTGGGTCAGTACTTTCTAATAAAAACTGTGCAGGTTGAAAAAAAATCAGCTATAACTATAGCTCCTTAATTCAGCTTACTTGGGGAAAAGACTAACTTGAATTAGCAAAAGTCTTAATCACAGCTTTTGTTTTTTTTAAGCTCTGACTTAATGAAAAAGAGTCTGAATTAGAATGAATTCTCGATTCTGCTTCTCTCCTCCATTCACTTTGGCCAAGACCATTAACCTCTCCAGGTCCCATCTCTTCATCTGTTTTATAATGAGAATATTGAGCCAACTTGCGTCCGGGGGCCCTCCCTGTGTTTACTTCCTTTAATGTGTGTATCCGAAGCCTTCAGGCAGAAGGATTGCCATTTCCAGGCCAGCAAGAGTACTAATTAGAGGATCCTGCCCCAGTGTAACACAACTTTTCATCCCTGACACTCTCAGAAGTGTAATGACAACAAAAACAACAGACACTAAGTTCCTAAATTAATTCTGTGTTTTCCTTTAAGAATATACAGCATCTCAGGACGCCTGGGTGGTTCAGTCAGTTGAGCATCTGACTCTTGATTTCAGCTCAGGTCATGATCCCAAGATTGTGGGATCGAGCCCCATGTTGGGCTCCACCCTGAATGTGGAGCCTACTTAAGGTTCTCTCTCTCTCCCTCTGCCCCTCTCCCTCCCCCCACTTCCCACACCATCTCAAATTAGGCTTGCATGAATGCCAATTATTCAAAAACCTTTCTTGACCACATATTACTTATTTGGGTTTGGGAGGCGAAGGGGGGTCACAGAGGTGAAAGCCCCATGGTCTCTGCCCTCAGAGCTCAGACGCAGCAGGGAATATAGCAGGTCACATCTGCTCTGTAATATGGTACCAAGTGGGTCTTATTATATGAAACCCCCTGACAAAGCACCCAAAAATGGAGCGATCTACTCTGCCTAAAAAGGAAAAGGAAAAAGAAGACTTCCTGGAGGCGGTGACATCAAACCAGCTCTGAAGGATAAAGTAGAGAAAAATAGGGGCTGCAACAGGGGGCAGGGTAATCCAGAGGGTGAATTGGGAGCGGGAAGGATTGCCATCAGATGAAGCTGGAAACGAGACTAGAAATGCGAGGGGGCTTTGAATGATACACAAAAGCATTTGGACTTCACCTTTAAGCGGGAGAGTTCAATGATCAGGTTAGTATTTTGAGGAGGTCAAAGTGTTGTGGTGAGAGGTTTTGAACAGGGAAAATCTGGAGGCAAGAAGAACAGTCTGGAGACTATTATAATAGGCCAGGTGGCAAGGGATGGGGGCCTGTGTTAAGATAGTACCAGAAGAGATGGATTTGGAAGACATCCCAGAGGAAGAAGAACCCACAGGAACGTGGCAGCTAATTGAATGTGAGAGATAACAGATAAGGGGAGCATGAAAATAAGACTCTCGTGGGTTTTTATGAGATTGGTGGGGTCCGGTGGGCAGTGGTCTCCTCTACGCTAACAGACATGGATAAGCTGCGCTATACAGAGCGTGGGGCTTACGAAAGGTGAGTGATCTGTAGACTGGCTGCATTTGGAAAACCAGAAAGGCACTATAAATAGAACCCACAAACAAAAGGCTTTACGTGGCATAGACTTTACATGGCAGTGAGGTATTAATGACGTAAGAAAATTACAATGACTCAAAGGAATGTTGAGCTTTGGGGAAAATGTGTTTTTGAGAGTTTGAAGTTATAGCTTGTTTAGAGTTATGTTTGCTTGCTTGTGTGTGCCATTTTGGTATGTGGTGGTGTGTATGGGTGTGCTTAGTGCTTTTTGCATGCTTCTTGTTTGCATAAGACCGTCTTGAACCGTAAAATGGAAATGATGTAATAACGACACAATGGTGTGACAAAGGGAGGAGAAGCAATCAAAGTTGGCAAGCCAGCTTCATTCACCAATGTGCCTTCTTGCCCCCACGGAAAATGACTACAGAGCAAGTACACTGTAGCATGCACTAAAATATTTTGCATTTCTATACACAAACAAGATGCAAAATAGATTATTTTATTTTTAAATGTTTGTTTATTTTTAAGAAAGAGCGTGAGCAGGAGAGGGAGGGGGGCAGAGAGAGCGAGGGACAGAATATCTGAAGCAGGCTCTGTGCTGATAACACGGAGCCCAATGAGGGCCTCAAACTCATGAATCCTGAGATCATGACCTGAGCTGAAGTTGGATGCTCAACCAACTGAGCCACCCGGGTGCCTCACAAAATAGATTCTTTTAAACTTAATTTTGCCAGAGGCATGTAATGAATGATTCAATAAGCCACTGTTCTAAGTGATTGTTCTAATAATCGTGATTATCCTACTCAATCTCACATCAGTGAGGATTATTGTTTCTATTTAACAGGTGAGAGAAACTGAGGCATAGAGAGGTGACAGAAGTTAACCAAGATCATGTAGCTTATAAGCAGAAAGACTAGGGTTTGAGCCAGGCAATCTAACCCCAGAATTTATGAACCTAGCCTCTCTGCTACGTTGTCTCCATTTAAATATGACTACATATTTTGCAATATTTGCAATTAATAGCAGTATTAAATATAGAACCTTTCCTGACATGGGGAAGTATAGAGCCTATAATTTTGTGAGTAAAGAAAGCTGTGAAACTATGTATAGACTAATTCTTCTAAAAACTATGTTCCATATATTACACCTGCATACACATAGGCATAGGAAAAAAAATCTACCCATAGTTTACCGTGAGTATCTCTGTGTAGTGGAATTATTGGAGATTTGTATTTTCTACTTAATAATTTTCTGCATTTTTCAGGTTTTTTAAGATAAACTTGAAAAGTTGTATTTGAATTTCCCATTTCCAGGCCAACCTGCAAAGAGCTGGAAAATGGTCACCCCTGTCCTCCCAACGAGAAGAAAGTGGAACAAGCTAAAATTCAGTGACTCTTCTGGGATCCACCAGAGAATTAAGGTCACAGAGCAAACTGCTGTCCCCAAAACTGGAGAGACAGACAGACAGACACAGAGAATCACAGGTGACATGGAACAGAAGTGCACAGCTGGAGCCAGCATCTGTAGGAACACTTAGACTATAATGGACCAATTACTGGAGGCTCTGAGTGCTCTAGACTGGGGGTTAAGAACTTCTGCGGGGCCTGGTCCCAAAGGCCTCCCACCCGCTTTCCTGAGTTTTAAACTCCAGGAGCCCTACCAGGTTCCCACAGTGAAGATGGGTGGAAAATCCCCTCCTGCTTCCGGTTGGGGAGTGGGAGTGAAGGAGTAAACATTTTTAAAGAAGCCCAAAGCATTCTATTCTCCTCAGAAAAGCCTGCCCTCGAGAGAAACTGTAACCGGATGTAACCGAGGGGGGTTTTGCCAGAACGTAACCAACCAGGGGAAGGGAAATACCCAACTCTGGCTCCCTGGAAGGAAGACCTAAGGACAGGACTGAAAAACACTTTGCCTGCCCCCACACCTTCCCACCACATCAATCAGGGCTTCTGTATAATAACGGTGATTACAGACCTGCAGGCCTGTGACCCCATTTAAGGAGTCTCTAGGAAAACCCAGAGACAATGGGGCAGACAAAAACAGTGACCCCAGAGGGAATTTCGCCCTCTGATGCCATAGATACAGCAAAGGGTAAACACAGCCTAACTGCTGGCCAGATTCACACAAAACCTCATGTCAAAAGTCTAACTATCTCAGTTTCTTTCACCCCATATATCATGTCCAGCTTTCAACGACAACAACAAAATACAAGGTGTAATTTAAGGCACAAACCACGGTCAGAACCAGACTCCAACGTGACAGAGTTGAGAATTATCAGAATAGGAATTTAGAAATAACAGTGGTCAATATGTTAAGGGCTCTAACAGGAAAAGGAGACAACACGGAAGGTGGGTGATGTAAACAGAGAGATGGAAACTCAAAGAAAGAGTCAAAAGTAAATGCCAGAAAGCTAAAACACTGTAACAAAAATGAAGAATGTCTTTGATGGGCTCCTCAGGGAACTGGACACAGCTAAGGAAAGAATCGGTGAGCTTGAAGATACGTCAGTAAAAACTTCCAAAGCTGTAATGCAAGGAGAAAAAGAAATTGAAAGACTATCCGAGAACTGGGTGACAATTGAAAAAAAATTTTAAGTAATAGCGAGAGAATTTTCCAAAATTAATGACACCAAACCACAGATGCAGGGAGCTGAGAGAACACCAAGTAAGATAAATACCAAAACTTCGACACCTACGCATATCATATTCAAACTGTAGGAAATCAAAGACAAAGAGGAAATCTTGAAAGAAGCCAGAGATTTATTTTTTGTTAACTTACCTGCAGAGGAACAAGGACAAGAATTATATCAGACTTCCTTTCAGAAACCATGCAAGAGGAGAGTGGAGTGAACGATTTTCAATGTTGAAAGAAAAATCTACCAAACTAGAATTCTCTACCGCATGAAATGATCATTCCAACGTCAAGTCATGACTTTCTCAGACAAATAAAAATTAAGGAAATTTGTCACAAGTAGACCTGCCTTGCAGGAAAGGTTACAAGAAATCCTTTGAAAAGATGGACAACGATCTAGGTCAGAAACTCAGATCAGCGTAAAGCAAGGGAGAACATCGGAGAAGGAATGGAAGAAGTAAGCCAAGAGCCCCTACTCACACTAAAGAGGCAGGAGCCCACAGTTACCTACCATTGTCACCACCACTGCCAAGGTCAGAGCTCTGTGAGGGCAGGGCACACTCTGCTGCTACAAGTGCTAGAACTGCCCTGACCGAGTAGGCACCCAGGAGCTTCTGGAAGCTCCATCAGAAGCAGGAAACAAAAAATGGCTTCTTTTCTCTTTCGTTCAACCCCCATCAGTCTCCCGCAGATAACTGGGATGGTCTACCCTTTGGTTACCAGGCACTCCCCTCATCACTCTACCCCGTAACAAGGACAGGGACAGCATCACGCATCTGCCCAACGTCATGCAACTATTCCAGCTAAGACGAAGACACCCTCACCCTCTTCTTAAGAAGGGAAAGCGCAAAATCCTATCTGCTACCATAGCCACCTCTGGGAGATACAACTTCTTTTTGGGGGTGGGGGGTCTTCCGGTAAAGACCGGAAAACCTGCTAGACAAATTCTAAAAGAGCTGTTAACACTAACACGGGGAGATACTACTTCTGCTTCCAGTTCAGCCACAGTCTTGACTTATTATATTCTATAATTGAAAGACTGAATTGTAAAGCTAACAGCCACCAACGAAAATGACAGACCTGGATGGAGCCTGATGGACCAAAACAGAAGAGAGAAAGGATGCCAACAAGCGCCAACATTTTCTATACAAAATAGAAGGAAGGAGGGAAGAAATTGGTTTTATACGTTTAGGGCTTGTGCGTTGAATTGCGTCACCCCCAAAGCTGTGTTCAGGTCCTAGCCTCCAGGCCCTGTGAATGTGAGCCGACTTGGGAACGAGGTCTTTGAAGACGTAATCAAGTTAAGATGAGGTGGTTCTGCGTGAGCATCGGTACAGACACACGTGGAGAGAAGATGCCACGTGACAGCGGAGGCTGAGACCCGGTGAGACAACTACGAACCAAGGAACGTGGAAGTTTGGCAGCAACAGCCAGAAGCTGGGAGAGGTAAGGAAGGACTCTCCCCCAGAGCCTTCAAAGGGAGTTTGGCCCCCTTGGCCCCTTGATTGAGGACTTCTAGCCCCTGAGCACTGTTAACGGAACAGGACAAAAGTTGTATTTACTTGACAGTTTTTAAAAGGCGCCCTCCGGATCCCCAGTTGTCCTTGCCTCGCGGTGGCAGCTGGGACACAGTTGGGCATCTGGATCCCCTCCCCTGGTTTAGCCTCACTTGGAACACGTTTTACAAGAACCCAACTGTACCTTTTATCCCCTCGTACACCATATCCTGACTTCTTTCTTCAAGTATACGTCTAATTTTCAGGCAAATGCTTAGCTGCTGTGGTTTTTAGAAATTTCAATGGGGGCGCCTGGGTGGCTCAGTCGGTTAAGCACCCAACTCTAGATTTTGGCTCAGGTCGTGATCTCATGGTTTGTGAGGTTGGGCCCTGCGTCAGGCTCCGTACTGCCAATGTGGAGTCTGCTCGGGATTCTCTTCCTCTCTGGCCTTCCCTGGCACTCTCTTTCAGTAGATAAATAAACTAAACAAAAAAAAAAACAAACAAACAAAAACAAAAAAAGAAAGAAAGAAAAGAAAAGAAAAGAAAAGAAAAGAAAAGAAAAGAAAAGAAAAGAAAAGAAATTTAGATGAAAGTGTTAAAAAATTTTAGGAGTATTTAATTCTCTCTATGCATTTATTGGACCACTGTTGTGGTTTTTTTGTTTGTTTGTTTTGGTTTTGGTTTTTTGCTCATCTAATTTGTACCTCTATTAGTCAGGGTCCCAGCAGGAAGCAAGCGACACCCTAACATTAGGATGATTTGAGGAGGTGTGTGCAGGGTATGGAGAAAGAACGAGAAATGGGACCTGTTACAGCAGAGCCATCGCCAGCCCTGGGACCAAAGGGGCACATGACATTTAGATGGAAGAGCATATCTTAGAAGAAATATCTGGATTCTACCATGTAGTAGAATGCAGGGTGCTAGATGCAGGGGAAAGAGTGATACACACTTTCCTCCCTCCTGTACGTGGGACTTTACAAGCAGCGGGGAGACAGAGACGCTCAACAAATGACTACGCAAATAACTGTCACAGGCAATGCGTGAGTTCCATGAATGAGAAGTAGAGAAGGCTATGAGAGACTTCAGCAGAGCGGTAGGACCTGGTTCCCACCATCAGGGAAGGCTTTTCTGAGAAAGTGATGTTCAAGCTAAAATCTGCGGGATGCAGAGGGTTTCCAGCTACAGGAGTGGGCAGGGAGGGATGCGTGTGACCTGATGCGAACAGTGCTGCGGAGACTCTGTCGTTGGAAAAAAAAAAAGGTGCATCAAAGTTTCCAAGAGAAACCTCATATAGTTGAAACTCACCCCCAGGAGGGTGAGGGGAGAGACGTGGAGCTGGAAAATGGGGAGGAACCAAATCATGCAGGGTCTCCAAGGTTGGGTTGTGGATTTGGAACCGTATGAGGAGAGAAAAAGAAAAAAAAGGATTGTAAATGGGATGGGATGCCAGGATCTGTCTAGATTTCTAAAAGATTCCTGGGGTGCCTGGTTGGCTCAGTCGGTTAAGCGTCTGACTTTGGCTCAGGTCATGATCTCCTGGTTCATTTTGTTAGTTGGAGTCCCGCATTGGGCTCTGTGCTGACAGATCAGAGCCTGGAGCCTGCTTCGGATTCTGTGTTCCCCTCTCTCTCTGTCCCTCCTCTGCTCGTGCTCTGTCTCTCTCTGTCTCTCAAAAATGAATAAACGTTAAAAAAAAAAAATGTTGTGGTTTTTTTTTGTTTTTTGTTTTTTGGTCCTAAAGACAAGGGCTGTATTTTCTAATCCTGTGTGGTAACCTTACACGAATTGATGCTTAACATATTTATTGAACTGCATTTCAATTCTGTAAGAATGGTGTTTTGGGAATTGTGTTTAGTAGTAAAAACTGAAGGAGGGAGTATGGAAGTAAATTTGGGACTGAGCAATACTTTACTTCCTTCTGGAAATCTATTTTCTCTGATTACTGTATGTCATGGTCACATAAAATGAAAAAAGATACAATTTCTGAAAACAGCATAATAACATCAGCATGGAGAAAACAGTATTTCTAATGGATACTGGTGAAAACCATCAGCTATGAAATCAGACCAAATGAGTTTGAATCCCGGTTTACTTGCTGTGGGTCCTTGAGCAAGTTACTTAGCCCCTCTGTGCCTCAGTTGTCTTATCTGTGAAAAGAGATTATAATAGTACCTAGTTCATCTTTTTGTGGTAAGATTACAAGAGAATGCATTAAGAGCTTGTCAAAGACTGCCAGGCACGGTTAAATGCTCAATGAAAGTCACCTATTACTAATGGCATACAAATTTCATGGTGTGTATAAAAAGTGGCTTTCCCTGACTGTAAAATATCTAGCTCTTTAAAATGTTCCCGTTCCTTGATTCCTAACAGTAGCTATTGTTTATGTGCTCATAATAATTATACAATGGCAATATGACTTTTACAAAATGTTTAATGCGTCAGGGTTGGTTGGGCTCATTATAACAAGTAATAAGATCCCTCCCCAATATTAAATTGTTTTCAGATACGTTCTGGATAATGCATTTTAAGAAATGCTAAACCTAACAACACATAAGCCCACGGCACGTCATTTTCCTTGATTTCCAGGTGATAAGAAGTGTTACTAACCATGTCTGGGGTTCACAAAGAGTCATGGTCTTTATTCTTTTTCCCTCTTGCCCATATCTCAACTGCCAGGCAGCTGTGCATTTTAATACTGTTTCTTCCCCAATCTCTCCCCATGTATTTGTAAGTGAAAATATGCACATCAGTGCTTGAACATTCACACAAATTGATTACTGAGGCTCATGAAGGTTAAAAGCTATCCTTTAGCTCAGTAGACAAGATACTCTCCTTCTTCTACCTACAAAACAAGATTTCTAGTCTGTCAGTTTCATAGATCACTCTCCAACCAGTGCATGACAGATAAAGATCAAAGAACAAGTTAGCGCTGAACTGGTTACAGATTGGAAATCAGGTGACAGCAGGCTCTATTGTTTCTTCTGTAATGTCCCCCAAATGGGGACGCTTTTGTGCACGGGTGAGCACAGCCCATACTTGTTGACAGAATTATTTTTAGAAAGTAATGCTTTCCCATTTATAAAACCCGGAAAGAGGCAGCATAGTGTGTAGGCGGTAGTTCTCAACCCCGGCTGCCGATGAAAATTACCTGTGGAGCTTTATAAAATGTGCAGATCCCATGACCTCACTCTAAACCAATGGTTCTCAGCCTGGGCTGCACATGTGAATCGCCTGGGGAGTTTTTGAAAACCAGGATACCTGCCAGGCGGCCCCACCCGGGACCAATTGCATCAGAATCTCTGGGGGGAGGGCCTGGAGAGAGGCATTGCTTAATCAGCTCTCCAGGTGATTTCTAATATGCCTGGCCTGAATACCACCGTTCTAGATGTTTTGAATTCACTTATTCATCTAACAAACATGTACTGACTGCTACTATAGACAAGGCATTGCTGGCCTCAGAACAGTTAAGGACATAAACACTTCCCTGCTCTCCTGGGATTAGAAATCTGAATCAAAACCTTCAGACGGGGGGGGGGGCCGAGGCATCTGAAATATCTACTAGCTAATCAGCCAAGATTGAGAATCATCAGGGGGTGGGGGGTAGCAGAGAGAGCAGGGAGTCCGATGGCTGTGTTTGAATCTTGGCTCCTCTGTTCATTGGCTGTTTGATCCTGGGTAAGTTATGTAACTGTTCTAAGCCTCTGCTTCCTTATCTTTAAAATGGTGGGAAGCAAATCTTCTGTTCTAAGGCTGTTAACGTGTTCTAAATAATAATTTCTGAAAATTGATAGAAATCTCAGTGCAGTAGCTGGTACCTAGGAGGCATTCAATAAATGTTAGTGTTCTCCCTTTGTCTTGAAAGCGATGTGTATGCTAAGTACCTATGTTGTACTATTGAAATACCAGATATTGGCCCTGGCTTTCCAGGAGTTACGGTGTAACAAACAATTAGCCACATCATACATAAGCTATTCCTAGGTGTGTGTTGTGGGTTTCTTTCATTGCTGCGAGGGTTCCGAATGGAGAGAAATAATCACTGAAAATCAGGAGCCAGAGAGTTCCTAAAGAGGAAGAATTTGAGAGGGGTTGTAGAGGTGGGTATGTTTTGCCAGAAGAGGAGAGGGGGGTTAGCACAAGCTGAGGAAACAGCACAGCAAAGGAAACTTGTAGATGATACCTGAAGGCAGGTCATGTTTAAAAAAGACATATACCTTTTCACCATTATTTGACACGTGTCTATGCATGTCATTGATCAAGAAAGTGGAGTTTACCTTTTTTTCAGTATCTGCATGAATTACAGTGTAAGGGTTTTATGTACTTAAGAGCATGTATGAGGTTTATGTTTGGAATGATACATCCATTTGTTTTATATGCATATTCCTCAATATGTTATTTCGGAAAATGCTGCATGCATCTATTTATTTCTACTTGCGTTCTCCTTGGGGGTACCAGTGTCTTCGTAGACTCTGGTCTACTCGCTAGCCTCATAAATAACAATGAATTTTCCCAACACGAAGAACAAAGAGCTGAATCAAGATGACATCATCCTTCTCACAGCGAATTTTCATTCAGGTTAGGAGCGAAGTCCTGCTAGAGATTTGTCCAGAGTATTAGTCCCTGACCAATTGTAAACGGCCGAGAGAGTGGATTTGTTTAAAAGCAAGCCTGTCTGGCGGCTGTTCGAGGAAGGCGAGGAAGCACCTCGCAGTAGCCGCCTCCTACCAGGCGGACCAGCGTCACGTTCCAGCCTCCACTGCAAGGTCTGGACCTCCTCGCAGGCTCTGTGGACTGTGGCTGACGGCGTATCCCTCCTCTGCTGGGATTACTTGGAATGACCTACTTTGAAAATGGTGTGAACTCGGCCGAGCGCCAAGGAGTTGGGGTGCAAACAGGCCTGCCCAGAGGGCTTCCAGCAGGAGAGAGCAGTCTCAGTCTCTCTCTCTCTCTCTCTTCCTCCCTCCCTCCTCCAGGAGCCTTGTGTACGGTTTTGATTGGGGGCGGGGGTTGGGGAGGGGTTGCTCTTTTTTTTTTTTTTTTTTTTAATTCCCAGGGCCTTGGCTGTTACAATTCATCTTTCTGCTCTTGGAGTGCGGGCTATTGATTGGCTGAGCCTGCTGTTTACGTCAGAGAAAGGCAGCCAATCAGAGCAGGACTCTGCCTGTCTCCCTGCAGCAAACAGCTGAAGTAGTAATCAACAGGAACGCGAGGTAGAGCCCGAGCCCAGCTGCAGCCGGCTGTGTGCTTTCCAGGGCAAGGCCAGGAGAGAGCACGGGGACTCAAAGCTGAATGACAGATCAGGGGCCTCCCGAGGCCGGGACCTTGGCCCCCCACGTGGAGCGTTGGCTAAGCCTCCCTTCCACCCAGGTTCATTTTACTCTGAGTATCTGGCTTTGGAAACCACCATAGATGGTTCTGGGGCGTGGGAAAGGAAGAAACCGGGGGCGGGGGAAGGGAACAGAAATGTTGGCGATTACCTTACCTCCACCACTTGCACTGATGACTCTAGATAATCCTATTCTCCCCCTGCCCTCAGGACTGCCCACCAAAAAAGGAAGTCAGCGTTCAATCTAAGGGATTTATCAGTACTCATGAATCAGCTTAAAAATGACTTTTTTATTTTCCAAAGCAGCTGCCCTGAATTCAGAATAGGTAAATTCCAAGTGCTTACCATCTGATAAGATTTTTTTTTTTAAGTGAAGTATTTGTTTATACACATATGAAGAGAATAGAGTCTGGCTTATCAACTTTTCCCTCAGGATACTTACAGCATAGTCATTTATTTGTGTTGAATCAGCTTGGGCTGTTATGAAATACGAAGGAAGGGAGAAATTCTACTTTACCTCTTATATTTGAACTTAAAATGCAATACTCGGGATTTATCTGTAAAGTCCATTTAAAAGTATATACAGTTGACCCTTGAACAAAACGGGGATGGGGGTTAGGGGCGCTGACCCCTATAAAGTTGAAAATCCTCCTATAACTTTTGACTCCCTAAAACCTTAGCTGATAGCCTACTGTTCACGAGAAGCCTTACCCATAACATAAACACTGAATTAACATGGATTATGTATGTTATACGTATTATATGCTGTGTTCTAACAATAAAGTAAGCTAGAGAAAAGAAAATGTTATTAAGAAAATCATAAGGAAGACAAAATACATTTAAGTACTGTACTATGGGGTGCCTGGCTGGCTCAGTTGGTTGAGTATCTGAGTCGGTTCTAGCTCAGGTCATAATCTCACTGTTGTGGTATCGCGCCCTGCATTGGGCTTCACGCAGAGCGTGAAGCCTGCTTGATCCTCTCTCCCTCCCTCCCTCTCTGCCCCTTTCCCACTTGCTCTCTCTCTCTCAAAATAAATAAGCTTTCTAAAAAATGCATTTACGTACTGTACTATAAAAAATCCACACGTACATGGACCTGTGCAGTTCAAACCTGTGATGTTGTAGGGCAATTCTGACCTGCTGCTCTGAGCGCTTCTCCCCCTGTTTATTTGGATTTTTTAAAGGCGTAAAGACACCCCCCCCCCCGCCCTGCCCCCACGATTCTCCACTCTGAAGTCCCCTCAGTTGCCAAGGGCTCCTGGGAAACCCACTGCCTTCAGTTTCCTCCGGGCATTCCGGTCTTTTTCAGACCTTGGTTTATGGACTGCGATCAGTTGAGGGCTGGAGAAACTTTCCTGAAAGAAAGACCGAGCAAAATGTTAAAAATGGAATCATCACCCCGAAATGCTAAGCATGATTCTTCACATAAATTCACAGTTGGTAGCACGCTGGTAAATGTTGGCAAAAATGCGCTCTAAGGGTTTTAAAACAGGAAAAGATGAACAAATTTCGTACCTATCCTGAAGTGTGTTCTGAATCTCTTCCGTGCATCTTAGGCTCACTGTTGCTGGCACTGGCCCCCTCCCACTGGTTCTGAGGGCAAACTGCATGGGGGGGGGGGATGAGAGAGAGGGGGAAAGCAATAGAATGACATCATGAGTTCGACACACAACAGTTACTGACTATACTCACCATATGGGCCAGGCCGGATCCTTACGTTATCTTTGGCAGACTATTGTCTCTTTCTTCAATCTAACTCCTTGGGGCCTTTTAGCTGACAGATATAAGAACAGAAGCTACAATGAAGCTGACAATTTATATCAGCAGGAACACTCACACAAGCCTCACCCTGGCAGTTTTAATTTAAAATGCTGAATGGAGATGGCTGTGCCTGAGACTTGATGGCTTCCAGGCAAAAAAAAAAAGACCCACACTCCTCTGGTGGGACAGTAGGCATGTCTGCTGGGCCACCAAGCCCTGCACTGAGAATGTCCTCTTGGATGCAGGAGTGGAGCCAACTGGAGGAGAGGAGAGGAGAGGAGAGGAGAGGAGAGGAGAGGAGAGCCAAGGGCTGAGAAAGAGAGAAGGGCCAGTAAAGGAAGACAGAGTCAGGAGGCCACATGTCTGTTAGTGTCTGAACCTGGGGAAGAGTCCTAATGATGGAGACAGGGCTCTGCAGGCAGCTTAGCCATGGGGGATGGGCACGTCTAATGTGGTTGAGTAGACACGTCCATATTTTTCCCCCAAAAGAGTGGAAGTGGTTTCTGTTTTCATTTTACAGACCAAGTGAAATGTCGTAGGCTTTGTGAGGTTCTCTCTCATCAGTCGCTAATAGTCATTAATGTATTAAACACCTGCATGCATGCGGTGCTACGTGACGTGTCACTCAAGAGCGGGGCAGCCCTAAAGGAATATGGAGGTGCAAACAAAGACAAGAGAGTGTCTTCACGCTCTTGATTGTAGTGCCACATCTTCCTCCTCTTTTCCCCCCTTGAAGTTTTGTAAATGTTTCTATTTAGAACATCTGCTTAACTTTCACTAGATCAGCCACAAGAATAATGAATACAGAGAGGGGAAGGAAAAAGAGTAAAGAAGGGGTGAAGGTTTGGATGCTCAGACAAGCCATAAGACGCTTGAACATTTCACGTGGACTAAGCCATCCTTTGCCTGACAAAGAGACCGCTCACCTACTGCTAAAAATTCCTGAGCTTCTATTTTCCCTCCGTCCTGAAGTTTTTCAAGTTTTTGAGCAAAGACCATAGAACCAGAAATTCACAAAGGGTCCCTCTCCTGTCCAGGTGGTCTGGCGTACGTGGTGACCCTTCTTCCCTTCTTCTCTTTCTTCCTCTCTGTCCTACATATCACCTGTTTAAAGAACCACATTGAATTCAGTGGTCGTAAAAGGAAATTCTATAAGACAGACCTGGAAGAAAGGATCAGTAGCTATAGTAGAGACGGTTGTGACTGGGCAAGAGCAGGGAAGGAACATTCCATCACCTCTAGGGGGAGGGACATACCATGATGAGGAAGGAGGGAATTCTAATTCAATATCAAGGGTGAAAATTTTTGAAGCCTTCCAAAGATGTAGGCAAACAAACCTGAAGTGTGTTTGGGGACATAGCTGTGATTAGATTTTGCTTTATCATCTTCCATACAAGGAAGATCATTCGTAAGCAGACAATAGAGTGTTGTCAGCTTTTCAGTGGGGAATCCAAGTATAGCATCTCCTAATGCCCAGATCCCAGGAAGATGCCGAAAGGAAAGCAGGAAGCTATATTCGATGCATAGAAATCAGAAAAACACAGTGTTACGAGGTCTCAGTCACAAAGAGAAGGAAGAAGTGAGGGTACAAATATCAATTAATGCTTAGTAGGGGCTTCGTATTCGCTGGTGACAGAACTATGGTTTAGCAAGGAATTCTCTTTCGTTCCATGATTGCCAGTGGGGAGGACTGGTCCGTGTGTTGGAAATATCTATGCTGCATCATTGTGGGAAGGATGTTCATTTCATCTAGGAGATGGCAAAAAATAAGCTCAGGCCGGTCACCGGGTGTCAGAGCGGCAGGAAAGTGATTTTCTTCTTTAGATTCTGCGCTGAGGTCTGCTGGCACGCTGCATTAATATGAAATTAACAACACATCACTCACATGGAACTTAGCATCTAAAAAAAGCTCACATTGTGCTTTAAGCCTTTTATTACCAAATAATAGAAGTCATGAGGTTAAAGTTTGTTCCTGCAGCGTTCCCTGAGACATCCGTACAATTTTACCTGGGGGATGAATGTCTACACCGTGTGCATCTTTGTCAGTTGAAGATGGGATCAAAGAGCTGGTGGTTCAATATTAAGGCTCAGTCCCTCACGCCACCCCACCCCGATCACATATATATGATTTCCTGCTTGCAAGGCACTCCGGAAAAAAATTTTTTTTTTTTCAAATAAGAAATACCTTTTATGTTCCCGTTCATTGTCATTATTATTATTTGCTGTGTCTCAACGGTATGACTCATTCCAACTAAAAGCCCCCAGGAGAATAGAGGAGAAAGGCTAAGAAGCAAATTTCATTCAATAAATTACTATTGGGCTCTTACTATGTTTGCCACCAGGCGGCTAGAGTCCCCGCGGGGTTCGCAATCCAGTGAGTGGGCTATGTCAGGCGGAAATGCAAATAACTCTAAATCAGGGCAGAGTAGGCTAAGTATCTTACCAAAGTTGGTAAAAATGTGGAAAAGGGGAAAGGCCCAGCCAAGGTTTCCTAGAGAAAGTGGTAAATGGCAAAGGGTAAGTAAGCCAGATATCAGCCGGGATCCTTACCCCACCCCTCCCCTGGCGGGGGTCAGATGGAGGTCAGACTGGCCTGTATCCGGACTCGAGGTCCAGCCCTCCGCGTCACGGCCTCCCCGTTCCTGCCTCCACTTGGCATCGTTCACCAGTCCTTGGTTTTAATACTCCTCCAGGTGTCCTGCCTTCTTGTCCCTTCATTCTCCTCTTTGCTGCCTCCCTGCCTTTTTCCTCCGGGGAGAGAGGCAGAAAAACCCAAATTACCTTCATTTGCTTAAACACCATAATTCATCCTATATTTTATCCTCCACTCTTCCTTCCGATGAAGGACTGGGGCCTACTTTTCCCAACAAAGCGATCCACTGATGTACTGTTTTCTTACCGAAAGACTTGCTTCCCACCACCCACCCCCCCCCCCCCAAAATAAATTCTGGTTTGATACAGTTTTATTTTTAACTCGCTGCAATGACAATTTTGCAAGGCAGCGCTGGAAGATAAGGCCATTCCTAGGGTCAGGAGTTTTAAGACCCGGAAGAATTCTTACAGATTTTTCAAATACCTGTGTCTCATTTTACATATAAGAAAACAGGCTCAGGGCTGCTCAGGGAGGTGTATTTAATGGGGTAAGAACTCTGCCAGGTCAGTGCTATGAAGGTATAGAATTAGAGAACAAGGCATTCATTATAGCAGGCGGAGTTAGGAATGTTGTAGGGTTGCAAGGATGCTCAGTCTTCACTGTGATGTGCATAGTAAAGGTAGCTTCTTTATTTGCTTGTAAGTGACCTCATAAGCCGCCTATCCCACCTCACCGGGCCAGTAGAAACAACCTAGACTTTTTACATAACAATATCTCAGTCTCTACCAGTTTAGCTTCCTTCAAGTTCAAACCCTGCCAATTCAAAGTTCAACTCCCCGTTAATGTCGGCTGACTCAGACTCTATAAAGTAAACATTCAGTCATATGGAAGACGCAGCAGGTTCTATGGCAGAAGAGAAAGGTCCTTTGAACTATTGCTGGAACTCTCCCGGAACATGGTAAAACTGGGGTGCTTTACGCACTGGTGACCACAAAGGAGCAGCTGGTCCAGTCTGACCTGAGGGTGGTATGCTGGTCCCTGCCCCTAATAGCATCTGAGCCTTGGTGGAAATCTTCAACCATAAAGGCCTCTTTTTCTTCCCCACAAACCTAGGGTATCGGGGCCTTTGAGACATCCAGATAATGGAGAATACGAAGGACTAAATTGCCAGGAGATGTTTCCCTGGGGCAGAGTGTCAAGGTGACCTCAGATCTTTATAGGAAAACTCCAGCCTTGGGCTCAGCGCCCTTTGGAAAACAGTACTAGCTTGGAGGTGGTGGCAAAAAGTGGGTAAGAGATGACTCCCAGGCAGCATTTCTGGTTCCACCCAAGTCCTCCCATAGTCCTGGTGATTCAGTATCTGTTGGGGTGATCTATGCAGCACTTAACTTTTTAGACTAATTTTTTTTTTAACGTTTATTTATCTTTGAGAGAAAGAGCATGAGTGGGGAAGGGGCAGAGAGAGAGGGAGACCCAGAATCCAAAGCAGGCTCCAGGCCCCGAGCTGTCAGCACAGAGTCCAACACGGGGCTCGAATCCATGGACCGTGAGATTGTGACCTGAGCCAAAGTCGGACGCTCAACCGACTGAGCCACCCAGACGGGCCTAGACTAATTATTTTTGTTTTGAGATAATTGTAGATTCACATGAGGTTGTAAGAAACAATACAGAGATCCCATGTGCCCTTTAGCCAGTTCACTCCCATTTTGCAAGACAATACTGTGCTATCACAACCAGGTTGTTAACTGATACAATCAGGCAAAGAATATCTGTCCCTGCAAGGACTCCTCATCGTGGCCTCTAATAACCGCACCAGCTTCTCTATACCTCCATCCCCTCCTTGAGCCTAGCAACCTAGGGTCCCTAATTGTTTCTCCATTTCTATAATCTTGCCAGTTTAGATATATTATATAAACCGACCCATACAGCATGTAACCTTTTGGGATTGTCTCTTCTAACTCAGCATAATTCTCTGGACGTTCATCCAGATTGCCACCTACATTAATAGTTCATTCTTATTACTGTTGAGTAGGGTTCCACGGCATGGATGAGCTATGGTTTTGGTTAGCCATTCACCCGTCGAAGGACATCCATGTTGCTTACCATTCGGGACTATTTCAAGTAAGGTTGTTGTAAATATTCACAGACAGGTTTTTGTGTGAATTTAAGTTTTTGTTTCTCTGGGAGGAATGCTCAAGAGGGCACTATCTCTGTCCTATGGTGGTTATATATTAATTGTTTAAAGCAACCATAAACTGTTTTCTAGAATGGCTGGACTATTTGCGGTTATCAAATGTACGAGGGATCCAATTTCTTCACCTCCTCAGCAGCATTTGGAAGTGTCACTGTTTTTTGTTCTGATAGAGGTGCAGTGATATTGCATGGCTTCAATTTGTATTTTCCTAATGGCTAATCGTGCCGAACATATTTTCATATGCTTGTTTGCCATTTGTATGGACCCTTTGGTGAAGTGTTGATTCATGCCTTTTGCCCATTTTCTTTTCTTTTTTTAAATTTTTTTAATGTTTATTTATTTTTTGAGAGAGAGACAGAGAGACAGAGAGACAGAGTGTGAGCGGGGGAGGGTCAGGGAGAGAGAGGGAGACACAGAATCCAAAGCAGACTCCAGGCTCCGAGCTGTCAGCACAGAGCCCGATGCGGGGCTCGAACTCACAGACCGCGAAATCATGACCTGAGACGAAGTCAGACGCTCAACTGACTGAGCCACCCAGGTGCCCCCGCCTTTTGCCCATTTTCTAATTGGATTGTTTATTTGTTACAGTTGAGTTCTTGGAGTTCTTTATATATTCCAGATTCCAGTCCTTTGTTGAATATGTGGTTTGCAAATATTTTCTCATCATCTGTACCATGTCTTTTCATCTTCCTAATAGGGTCTTTACACAGTGAAATTTTAAAATGTGATGAAGTCTACTTTATCCATTTTTCGTTTTGTGGATCATACTTTTGGTATCAAGTCTAAGAGTTCTTTGCCTAGCCCTAGATTCCAAAGATGTTCTATTTTTTTTTTCAGAAGTATATAGGTTTATGGGTTATTTTGTTTACATATGTATTTCCATTTTGAATTGATTATTGTATAAGTTCGAGGCAGTTCTTTTTGTTTTTGTTTTTGTTTTTAAGAGAGAGAAAGAGAGTAGGAGAGAGGGGCAGAGGGAGAGAGAAAGAATCTTAAGCAGGCTCCGTGCTCAGTGTGGAGCCTGATGCAGGGCTCGATCCCATGACCCTGGGATCATGACCTGAGCTGAAACCAAGAGTCAGACGCTCAACCTACTGAGCCACCCAGGCGCCCCAAGACTTGTTTGTTTGTTTGTTTGTTTGTTTTTTCTCAGCAAGTACCCAACTGTTCCAGCACTACTTTGGACAGCTACCGATGTTCTTACAGCGTCAGAATCTAAACTGTAAAGTACTTTGTGAAGTGATGGCATCTAAGGACCTACAAATGCAAGGGAGCGTCTGGATGTTCTCTGTGTCTGACCATGTCTGCACACAGCTTTTCTTTGTATATGAGGATGGCCAGGCAGGCGACGCCAACGTTAATACTGGGATCCCAAGATACGGAGGGCAATCACACATGTGATCAGAATCATGCATGTGAAATCATGCAGGTTTTCACAAACTGAGGGGGCCCCAGCCCTTGTATGACCCCTGTGCCCATCAGAATCCATCTGCCCTCACAAAAGGCAGGCTTCCTTGAGGAATCAAGGAACCATTACCAAGGGACAGCAAAAAAAAAAAAAAAAAAAAAAAAAAAATGAAAGAGGCATCCTTCATGATCCAGACTGACCCAGAGATTACTCCACATTTGGATGGTCCAGACTGACTCCCTCCTCCTGATTCTCCCAGTTGACTTCACACTGTTTGTAAATAAACCAATAAAGACACGTTGTGCTCTACCCTACTTCCTTCTTTCGGCTCTCTCCCTCTCTCTCCCTCCCCTTTCCCACAACAGTTACTGAAGCCACCTCCTCCAGTCCCCTGTCCTGATATGTCCCCACGTACCTCACTCTCCTCTGCTACTTCATGGGGAAAACAGAAGCCAGCAGGAAGGAATGACTCTATACCTACAATTTTGCAGGTGTCTGTGCCCATTCTTACTACCTTCCCATGATGAAAGGAGGAAGTCCCTCCTTCGAAAGCCAGTCCCTGCATCCGAGCTACATGGCTCATCATGGCCGGCACACTCGGTAACCTTACTCATCAACCATTGCCTCTCCCCTGCTTCTTCCTCAACACTATCGCTCCTAAAAACCTTGTCTTTGAGCGTAACACAAAATTCTCCTTGCTTCCCCTCTCATTACCTCTCCACCTCTCTCCCTCACTTCAAAGCCAGGATTCTTGAATGTGCTTTCTGTGCTGGCTGCTTACGCGTCCCGGCAACCCATTCCCTCCTTCAAGTGCAGCCTGGTCTCTGTCCTCACAATGTTTAAGCAATTCTCTCCAACATCTCCAAAGGCATTTCATTGCCGAAGCCAGCGGACATCTTTCAGCCTTATCTTACTTGACATCTTTATCGTATTTGCACAATTGAACATCTCTTCTTTTTGAAAACATGCCCTTCTCTCGGCCTCGTTTGCTTTCCCTTAATGTCTCTGCCTACTCGCCGGTCTCTAGTCATTTCCTCCTGCCTCTGCCACTTCTCACTGTTTCAGGCCCACTTCTCTGCTCTCTTTACACACTAAGCCTGGACACCCATCCCATCCTTGATGCTCCTCCTCCTTATTCTCTATAAGGAACACATTTCCACATCCTTCATCCTGCTTCCGTGGTGTGTCAGCCAGCCCTGGCTGCCATAACACAATACCACGAACTGGGCGGTTCGAACACAGACATTTATTTTTTCACAATTCTGAAGGCGAGAAGTCCCAAATCGGTCGTGGTCAGTTTCTGGTGAGGACTCCCTTCCAGGCTTATAGAGGGCTGCCTTCTTACAGTGTCCTCGCCTGGTAGAGATAGAGTGCAAGCTCTCCGGGGTCTCTTCTTATACGGACACAGATCTCCTCGTGAGGGCCCCACCCCCCCGACCTCATCTAAACCTAATCATCTCCCAAGGCCCCACCTCCCAATACCATCATATTGGGCTTTAGGGCGTCAATGCATTGTGGGGGAAGGGTACGTAATTCAGTCAATAGCGTGATGCTCTGAAATTCTTCCGCCTTTCCCATCTCTGCTGCCATTTTTCTTATCTAGATGATTTCAATAGTTTCTCAGCTGGGCTCTCTGCCTATGTTATCTCCTTTAAAACCATTCTCCGTCCTGGAGCTAGACTGATGGTTTTGAGTCAGAAATCAGGTCTCATTAATCACTTGCAAAAGATTTTAGTAGTTTCTGATAGACTTCCTGTAAACTCTACACACCTTGATGGAGCACAGAAATCCCTTCATGCTTGGACACCAGCTTATCTCTCTGGTTTGACCCCTCTCTCCCTTCCCCCTTGTACTCAGCGATACACTCCATAGCACTGTGGACACACCCTGCTTATTAAATTTCCACATTTTTTTTTAAACATTTGTTGATTTTTGAGAGAGAGAGACAGAGACAGAGCACGAGTGGAGGAGGGGCAGAGAGAGAGGGAGACACAGAATCCGAAGCAGGCTCCAGGCTCCGAGCTGTCAGCACAGAGCCCGTCTCGGGGCTAGAACCCATGAACCAGGAGATCATGACCTGAGCCGAAGTGGGATGCTTAACTGGCTGAGCCCCCTATGTGCCCCAAATTGTCCACATTTTCAAGACTCAGCTTAGATGTCACCTTCTTTCTAGCAAGCTTTCCATGACCCTTTGGCTAGATTAGGTGTTTTTCCTAAATATCTCCACAGTGTTCACCTCTTTCTCCACCCTTAGCCAACATGGTCAGAGGTCATGGTTTCTTACTGGTCTGTCTCCTTGACGTGGCTATAAGCTTCTCAAGGGCAGCAGCTCATTCCCAACTCCTCACTCAATGCCAAGTTTATGGTGCAGCCCTGAGCACAAGCAGATACTCTGTGTTTGCTTATTACGTGAAAGCAATTTGGTGCAACTTCTTTTATTGATGAGAAAACTAACAAAGAGAATATAAGCTCTCACTTGAACAAAGCCCAGCTGGCAAAGGAGCTCAGGAACAAAGGCTGTCGCTATCCATAAGTCAGCTATCAGCTTTTCCAGGGCCGGTATTGACACCCCTGGAAAAAGTGATTAGAATCGAATTATCTTGCTTCTTTGGGCCTTTGTCTGTAAAATGAAGAGGTTGCACTAAATCATCTCCTAAACTTCCTTCTAGGAAGGAAGGCTAAGGTTTTATCATTTCTTATATGGTGACCATACACATCTGGTTGGAACTTTTCATAAGTCACCGACTTAGGATCTTTCTTACTCTACCAGAAAAGAATTTGAGGATAGCCTGGGTTTATAAAGACCCTAGGCAATCAAGGCTTCTCTTCCCTGCCCATTCATTTTTGTCATTAATTCAACATTTATTGAGCACCTGATGTGTACCAAGCATATCATGCTTTTCAGCTTAGACATTTCACAAGTGCTGAGAAACAACAAGTTCCAAGGACACAATTCTCTGTGAAGACCATTTCCTGTCTAATTTTCCACACTCCAGATAGAAATGCAGTGGCTTCATAGGGGAAAACTGTATAGAAGGCACTAAGAACCGTTCTATTCAGTTGCATTTAGAAATGGTTATGTAACTACTACATTGAACAAGCATGACTCATAGGATGTAATCAATCATAAAGCAAGACTTCAAATGTATTCCCCGGAGTGAACACTTTCTCTGCTCTTAGATGAAATTTAGACCAACATTTTATTCTCTAGTCACTTCCGGGTCATAAAATGTCCTTTGGCCAGTCATCGGCATGTCTAGCTTCGGGTCGCAGTAGCAACATCAATTTGTTTTCGCACTTAGACTTCTCCCTTCCTCGGCTCAGCCGCCTACAAAAGGCTGCAACCCGGTGAGAAGAGCAGCCCGTGGCCTCACTTTTCCTCATCCCTGCATCTTTCATCTTTCTAACGGGGATTTCACTCCTCTCTCGGGTTGGAGCAGTGGGAGGAAGCTGGGGAAGGCAGAGAAGCAAATCTCTCACTTGTCTTCTCTGGCCTCGACAAGCATTCAGAGTTGCCTCTCTCTCCTTGGGGTTTCAAGACACTGCAGGGTAGGGTTTTTCTAACCCTGTCGACAGATGGAGATGTCTTCATATGGCTGATCACTTACTCTTCCCTCAGACCGCGGGAATCTGGCACCAACGCCAGTCTTTTTTTTTTTTTTCTTCTTCTGGTCCCCCATCCAGATGACCCTCTTAGAAAGGACACAAGATAACCTCCTGCCTGCTTTCTCTCATGGGTGGTCCACGTCTTATCCAAGGGAATCACTCACACTTTCTTTGCTCCCAAAGCCTTGGAAGGACAAGGGGGGCAAACACCCAACACACAAGACTACTCTGTGCAAACCAACCCTTTCCTTGCACCCGTAGTTCTCCTTCTTAATGTACTTTCTGATTTATGTAAGAAGCTGCAAAGTCACGTAATCAGCTTTTGACAACCTCCTTTGCAAATTTTGCAAATGAAGGTCTCCCACCTCCCTTAAAAATGTGGTATCGACGCCTCGGTGCTTTAGCTGAAACGTTTGGTTCTTTTACATTATACCTGCCTTGCAATGTTGCAATGGCCAATCCCTCATCCCATTTTTGGTCTGCATTCACTGGGTCACTGTGACAAGTAGCCTTGTCCTCCCCCTGGTTTCCTTACCTAAGAGAAAGTTCATATGAATTTTCGTATGACATTATTTGCATAATCTGGAAACGGGGCCTCGTCTGAGCTTCTTGGGGCTGCCATGATTAAATACCACCAACAGGGTGTTGGAAGCAACAGCACTTATATGTCACAGTCTCGGAGGCCACAGTCTGAAATTAAAGCGATGGGGCGCCTGGGTGGCGCAGTCGGTTAAGCGTCCGACTTCAGCCAGGTCACGATCTCGCGGTCCGTGAGTTCGAGCCCCGCGTCGGGCTCTGGGCTGATGGCTCAGAGCCTGGAGCCTGTTTCTGATTCTGTGTCTCCCTCTCTCTCTGCCCCTCCCCCGTTCATGTTCTGTCTCTCTCTGTCCCAAAAATAAATAAACGTTGAAAAAAAAAAATTAAAAAAAAAAAAAAAAGCATTAACCAGGCCACATCCCTCCAAAGGCTCTGAGATAGAATCTGCTCTAAGTCTCTCTCTTAGCTTTTGGTGGTTACTGGCAGTCTTTGGCTTGTGGCTACACTGCCTCAATCTCTGCCTCTGTCTTCACATGAGGGTTCCCCTATATGTCTGTGTCTCTGCGTGGCCTTCTTCTCTTTTTTTTTTTCAGAGAGAGAGAGAGAGAGGATCCCAAGTAGACTCCACATTCAGCTCAGAGCCTGACATGGGACTCAAACCCATGACCTTGCGATTATGACCTCAGCGGAAATCAGGAGTCGCAGGCTCAACATACGGGGCCACCCAGGTGCCCCCCTCTGCATGGCCTTCTTATAAGGACATCAGTCATTGCATTTAGGGCCCATCCTAACCCACTAGGACATCATCGTAACTTGATTACCTCTGCAAAGACCTTATTTCCAAATAAGGCCATAATCACAGGTTCTGGGTGGGCTTGGGTTTGGGGAAGGGGGGGGGTACACTCTACAGTCCAATACCGACACTGAAACATATTCTGTAGAAAGGTTCAAAATCAGTGCATATACCATGTGGCACATTCCCCCCCCCCCGCCCCCCAGTAATTTTTTTTGATGGAGGGATTACATTAGTTTCCGAAAGGCCCATGGAAATAGTACCTCTGGGTTTCACCGCATAGCAATAGTCATGTTCATAGAGGACTACGACGAAAGCGGCATTCAAACAGCTTAATAAGCATGGTTATGCATGTATGGGAGAATCTGTGCAAACTAATAGTAGCTCCCCTCGAGATGGGCGAGCGGATGCTTTTTCCGCAGCTGCATCGGGAGTGGTACGACGTTTTTTGGTTTTTGCCACGTGACTTGTGAAACCAAAAAAGATTCAAAAAAGACAAATGGCGTTGTCATTTCGAGTGGTCTGACTCTAACTGCGCATGCCGACGTTGTAGCAGCACTCGTAGGGATATGTCGCTCCAGATAATTATCCATTTCGAGGCCTCTGCAACATTTGAGATATTTTTCCTGGGACTGCCTCCTTCCCGACCCCGTACCGGATTTCCCTTCTCCCGAAAGTTCAAGCGGTCGGTTGGAATTTCGTTCGAATGACGACGTAACGGCAGACATGCAACGGAAAGCAAGTAAAGGAGAACCTTCCTCATAATACGCATCAAAGTTGGTTTTTCTTTTTTTAGCAGAAACTTCAAGTACAATTTCTTCACGCTTCGTCAACTGAAATCTATCCTGAGGAAAGGTGGACCTTTAGAAGGGTGCAATGAGCGGTTAATGCATATGTATATTCTATTTCCTGCCCATTTGTCTTTTTTCTAGTCGTGAGTAACTTCTTCCCAGGACCTTTGAGTTTGTTGGCCAAGAACGCCTTCTGGAAAATCATGAACTTCTCCATCCTGGCTAACTTAATGAGATTGTGATGGACATTTGGAAATTGGGAGTGACTTCATTACATTGCAAGTATTTCTCAGAATGCTTTTAGACCTTTCTTATGACTACTTTTACCTGTATTTGATGTGCAACTTCTTCTCTGGACGTGGCGAACACAGGTACCTGCTACCTTTGCACGTGCAAACGGGGTCACTGGACACCTACCCATTCTTTCCGTGCCAACGATTTATGCCAAATTAAATCTTCCTTTGGGTAATTGTTTTCCTTACGTCTTACTGTGTTGCTGCATTTTTTTTTGCAATTTGTATTGTATTTTCTTCTGTAAGACATTTGGATTCTTGTGGAAGTGTTGTGTATGTAAATAATGGAAACAACACCCACACCATTACTTAGCTACTGTGGGTGCTGCCACACTTTTTTCTTCCTGTTTTCTTCCTTTCTTTTTTAAATCACCGTAAGAATAGTTCTTTGGAATAAAGATGATGCAACAGTCTTAAAGATACAGTCGGCGCTCTCTGGTATTAATTAACGGAGAGTAGCGTTTATTGAGAAACTGTCCTCTATAACTGATAGGCAGCACGACTGGTTCGAACTGCATGGCATTCTGAATCTGTGCTGGCTTAAAACGCAGCGGCAGGTCGGGGGTGGGGGGGCTGTGTGGCTCAGTCGCCTGAGCATCTGACTTCGGCTCAGGTCATGATCTGGCGGTTTGTGAGTTCAAGCCCCGCGTCGGGCTCTGTGCTGACAGCTCAGAGCCTGGAACATGCTTGGGATTCTGTGTCTCCCCCTCTCTCTGCCCCTCCCCTGCTCATGCTCTGTCTCTCTCTGTCTCTCAATAATAAATAAACGTTGAAACACAGCAGCAGGTGTGACACACATTGTGTAGTGTTCCACCATAAATTGAGCATGGCAGGAGGTATACAACTCTCAAAGTGAAATGGTTACATGGTAACCAGACAAATGATTGAGCTTCTATATGGGTTGGCCTGTTTCTATAAAATAAGTCAGGCAGCAAAGAAGATTTTTTTTCTCCGCTCTGGAGAAAGGACCGTAAGTGCAAGTTACACAAAAGCGCTGGGCACAGTTGTACTCAGTAGTCTTCTAGGACTTTCAGAATATCTGTTACCTAACAGGCTCCAAGGGCACTGTTTGAACTATCAAGGCGCACTTGGAAGCAGGTCCGTGGAGCCCTGGTCATAAATGCTAAGAGAGGGAAGGGACTGAAGCCTGCTTCCCTTGGTCTCTGCTGGCCTCCTTGGGTGCAGGACAGGCTGTGACCACATCGGCACAGACCATGGGAAGGAGGAAGAAGCCAGGATCCAGTGGGGGGACAGGGTCCAGAACCTGTCTTCAGAAGCTGGCCCGTCCCCAGGAGGCAGCGAGGCAGGCCGGTGAGCGGCGGTCAAAGGGCACGACTAGCTCAGATCGGGCCAGGCTATTTGGGTATCTGAGTGAGTCCTCTCTGCCAGCAGAACACAGTTCTGGAAGAAGTCCAGGTGACGATCCTCAAAATCAGGCACAGTTCCAGGTGATTGGTCCAGTCACAGCAGGCCCCCCGCCAGAAACTGAGAAGAGAGTAGGAAATCACATCCTGCTTCTGAAGAGAAGGGGAAGAGAGCAAGGGTTTGCAGAGCAGAGGAAGCAGGGGTCCAGGGCAAGCATCCAACTGCTGCACAGAGCTAAAATGCCTAGCAGAGAAACTGAGGCCGACTCAGGTCACAAGGCTTTGGCCAAAATGATCAAAGAACTCTGAGACTCCCGAGTCGACACCAGGAACCAGATTTCCAGGTCTCTAGGCAACCAAAGCCATTCCGTCTATTAATAGGTCTCAGGCTGATGACACTGATCAGGACTGGCTCTGACTGCTTGGGGGCGACTAAGAGCTTCTGGAGCTTGAACGTGCAGAAGAATTACCTGGGATCTTGTTAAAATGCAAATTCTGATTGGATAGGTGCGATTGGGGCCAAGAGTCTGAATTTCTAACAAGAGCCCAAGTGATGCTGCTGATTTGCTAGAGCAGCAAAACTGAGAGTCCAAACTTGCTGTGAATTCGCTTCCCTCCCCGCCAACCGCTCCCATCCATGACACCTGCGAGAGCAACACGTCCCTCTTCCCCCACCCTCCTCATTGTCAAGTCTGACCATCTTCTTTTCCTGGCTTTCCTTCCCCCCACCCCCGATCCTCCCAACTCCTTTGTCCTAGTGCATTTCTTTTTTTTTTTTTAATTTTTAAATTATTTATTGATTTATTTTAATGTTTTTATTTTTGAGAAAGAGAGAGACAGAATGAGAGCGAGGGAGGGGCAGAGAGAGAGGGAGACACGGAATCCTAAGCAGGCTCCAGGCTCTGAGCTGTCAGACGTGGGGCTCGAATGTATGAACCACAAGATCACGGCCCGAGCCAAAGTCCAACGCTTAACCGACTGAGCCCCCCCCGGGCACCCTTGTCCTGCTGCATTTCTTCTGTCGAGACCACCAACGGAAAAAGAGCTTTTGTTCAGAAAATAGAAAGACCAAGGTAACAAAAGCCAAAATCATTGTTCCCATTGTCAACACACAACTAAATGCTTATATGTTTGATAAACACAATCAATCCAGATTAATGTCTTTTTCAGTCACCATTTCCTATAGAGAGTAAAGAGCATGTGACCTCTTCCCTTTCCCCCCTGATATCCTCAGGCAGTGAAGAAGTGTCTTCTGAGTGCTCACTTCAACAGCACATACACTAAAATTGGAATGATAGAGAGATTATCATGAACCCTGCGCAAAGATCACATGCAAATTCCTGAAGCGTGCCATATTTTTAAAAAGACATTAAAACAGACCCAAATTAAGGAGAACTGTACCATGTTTATGAAAGAAAGCGATGGAGTAAACAAATTTAATTCTACTCTAATTAATCCATAAAAACAATGCAAATCCAACAGAAATCTCAATTGATTTTTAATACAACCTAATTCTAAAATTTCAGTAACAAAGCAAATGGCCAAGAATAACTAGGAAAATTTTGGAGCTAAAGAATACAGTGTGGGAAAAAGGAAAAAAAAAAAAAAGACTAGGGTGTGGGAGGGGAGTTTTCACTCTACAAGAGCTTAAGACTTAATACGTAGTCAGTTATTAAAATGGTGTAACAATAGTTATAGCTCTGTTTAACGTGATCATAAGTGATTTCAATTTTATTTGTGCTCTTTTGATTTTCTACACCAAATATGTACTCGTTTCGTGATTAAAAAATAAGCCAAAACTTGGGGCGCCTGGGTGGCTCAGTTGGTTAAGCGTCCGACTTCGGCTCAGGTCACGATCTCGCGGTCCGTGAGTTCGAGCCCCGCGTCGGGCTCTGGGCTGATGGCTCAGAGCCTGGAGCCTGCTTCCGATTCTGTGTCTCCCTCTCTCTCTGTCCCTCCCCCGTTCATGCTCTGTCTCTCTCTGTCTCAAAAATAAATAAACGTTAAAAAAAAAAAAAGCCAAAACAAACAAAAAGCCAAAAAACACCTAATGCTTTGAAAAAAGGGAAATATCTACTAAAAGGTTTTAAAAAATCAGTATGGCCTCACATATTTATTTTATATCCTTATTCCCTAAAAATAGATCTGTATATAGTCTCCACTGGATAGTTTCCACTTCCAGCAATAAGGGGTCACTATTTCCTGGCTTACACTGGAAACTAATCATATAATATAGGGCTGGTTGTTTAAGCTCTCTCAGTGTTTCAACCTACCAAATGGTGAGAGTAATAGCTTCCCAGCTCACCTTGGAGTATTTGTTGTTAGAACCGTACAAGATAGGGGCACCTGGGTGGCTCAGTGGGTTAAGCATCCCGCTTCGGCTCAGGTCATAATCTCCTGGTTCGTGGGTTTGAGCCCCAAGACAGGCTCTGTGCTGACAGCTCAAATCCTGAAGCCTGCTTCAGATTCTGTGTCTCCCGCACTCTCTGCTCCTTCCTTGCTCTCTTTCTGTCTCTCCCAAAAATAAACATTAAAAAAAATTTTTTTTTAAGCAATTGTACAAGATAGTAAGTGAACGTGCTTAACCAAGTATCGAAACCTATACACATGCATACCGCTCTTTGGTCAGTATTTGAAACGGAGCAGTTACAGATTTTAGAACTTTGTACCGACCCATGTTAGTGTGGCTGGATTACTGAAGCCACTTGTGCTCAACAGGTAAAGAGAGCATGCCTCCTTTATATCACCGCTGCACTCCCCGTGGCCCATCTCCTTACACACTGTTTCCCATGTATTCAATGACTACACTTACTGAGCGCCAATAGGCACCAGGGCCAGAGTCACGACGGTGAAAGAGACACTGTCCTTGTGCTCATGAAGCTTACAGATAAGCAGAGGATTTGTGGACAAGAAAAGAGGAAATTTCAACATAGGGCGACAAATGCTGGGACGTGGTGAGTCCAGAGTGCCATGAGCTCTCCTGGGGCCACTACCCAGGTTCGGATGGTCACAGAATGGTTCTTTAGCCACGTGACAGGTAAAATAATGAAAAGGGTGAAGAATGGTGGAGGGGACTGGAGACGGAGGGAAGGGGGGAGGGAAACATGTTCCAGGCACAGGGTAGAGCCCTTGAACTGCCCCCAGAGGGCGAGGAAAAGCATTGGAACTACTTTGGGCTTAAAACAAAACACACCCTAGATCATTTTGAAAATCTGCTTCCTAATGTTGCCTAGGCCAGGCTCAGCATGGGCTCAGCATGACATGTTTTGTGGTAAGTTGTAGGATGACCCCTCCTCTGCCTCAAGCCTCCAGACCACTCCCCTGCTGGCCTTTAACCCCCACCTCCCCTCCACTGCCTGGCCTTTCCTTTTGAAAAGATAGCACTCTGAAGAGGTGGAAAGAGGCTTTTCTCTTTTGAAGCAGCAGCATTATTAACAGAGAAGGAAAAGTCTCCCATGAGCTACAGCAAAATCCTGCAGATTGGTTTATGAATCAATGTAGCTTAGGCTAAAGCAACCTAATTTCCTGAAAGCCACTCCGTGGCTTTAGGCTTCCAAAGGGGCATAAAGCTTGTATGATATTTACTCTTAGTTAAAATTAAGTGGAAATGGCCCAAAACAAAACAAAACAAAACAAAACAAAAAAAACAACCCTGAAAAGGAATTCTTCTGGGAGGTCATATCATTAAAAAAAAAAATAAGGCCTACAAAGAAATATGGGAAAAAACGCATATATTGGATTAAAGAAGGTTTGGCATTATACACATTAAAATGTTAAATTATTAACTATCTCAGAGTAATTGGGTTTCATGTGACTTTTATATCTTTTTTTTATTGTGAAATATAACACACATTTGGGAAAGTGCATGATATATAAAAGTTTAATTTAGGGGCGCCTGGGTGGCTCAGTCAGTTGAGCGCCCGACTTCGGCTCAGGTCATGATCTCACAATTCGTGAGTTCAAGCCCCGCATCGGGCTCTGTGCTGGCAGCTCAGAGCCTGGAGCCTGCTTGGGATTCTGCGTCTCCCTCTCTCTCTGCCCCTTCCCCTCTCATGCTCTGTCTCTCTCTGTCTCTCAAAAATGAATAAACATTAAAAAAATTTTTTAAAAAAGTTTAATTTAATAAATTCTTGTAAAGTGAACGCTCACATGACTGCTACTCAGGTTAAGAAATAGAACATAGCCCAGAAGTCCTCTCTCCATCGCTTCCCAATCTCAACCCGCCCACTTCCCAAGAGGCCACTGTTGCCCTTAGGTTTATGATAATCTCTTTTTTTGTGTGTCTTTTTTTTAGTTTCACCACCTAAGTATATATCACTCAATACTATAAATACTGTAAAATTAACTGTATCTTTTAATGTTTTTTTGAACTTTAGATACATGGGAGAACATATATATATATATATATATATATATACATATATATATATCAACACTGTTTCAATTTGTGGAATGTACTGACTATATATATATATATATTTTTTTTTTTTTTTTTTACTTTTTTTTGCCTCTGGCTTCTGTCTCTTAACCTTAAGTTTCTCAATTTTATCCATGCTGCTGACAGTACTGTGGTGAACCCATCTTCAATGCTATTTGGTATTCCAAGGTTAGATGTACACATTGTATTTGTTCACTCTACTGTTGATGGGCAGTCTGGCTTGTTTTCAGTTTGGGGCTATTAGGAATAGGGAGTTGCTATTCTTCAGGTATCCACGTGCCCGTGTTACTATTGGGTATACATCCATGGGTGGGAATCTGGGTCACCAGATATGCATATCGCTAACTTTCATAGATAATGCCGAACAGTTATCCAAGAACAGCAGCAGCAATCAACCTTCCCGGTAGCAGTGTGTGAGAGTTCCTCCTGCCCTGCACTCAAGTTTTATGTAATTTTTTCCTTTAGCTTATCTGAATTTTCTCTTTTTCTCTATAATAAATATCTATATGTGTTTGATTAGCAAAATGGCTTAATTAGGCAAAATGCTATTCTAATATCTCTTAAACTTGGGCTTCCCAATGAGGGTGTTATTTTTCTAACGTGATAAGATTTGTGTGTGTTTTTTTTATCTTTTCAACGTTTTTATTTTATTTTTGAGAGAGAGACAGAGTGCAAATGGGGGAGGGACAGAGGGAGAGGGAGACACAGAATCTGAAGCAGGCTCCAGACTGAGCCGTCAGCACAGAGCCTGGTGTGGGGCTCGAACTCATGGAGTGTGAGATCATGACCTGAGCTAAAGTCAGACGCTTAATGACTGAGCCACCCAGGCGCCCCTCAGTTCTGTGTGTTTTTGACCATCGTGCGAATGGAACAATCCAGTATACATTATTTTGTGTCTAGCCTCTTCCCCCACCCCCCCATCATTGTGAAATTCATCCATGCCGCTATGTGTAAGCGTAACTTTGTTCATTTTCTTCCTTTCTCATCACAAGGAAGAGATACTGACCTAAAGGATCTGATCTTTCAACACTTTCAACTTGTGGAATGTACTGACCAATGCCACACATGGATTAGAACACTTTAGGGCCGTTTGTATTTTTGTTTTTTCCACAAACAAAGATTATAGAAAGGTTATAGGTTAGAAAGATTATATGGAGGGTGAGTGTGATACCTGTAGAGCTACGCTGATCTCTGTAATAATGACTCCACTCGGAATCGTCTCTCAGTGATAATGAACGTGTTCTCTCCCTTCTTGTCCACCGAAAATGCAAAACTGCATCACATCCCCAGGCTCCACACTTTTATGTAAAATAGAGCTGTCACAGGATTTTACTGAAAAGTTGATTTATTTCCGAGGATCATGAGAGTCCAAGGATGAAACTGGCATGTGGCCACAGGGAGAGCCCTTGACCTAAAAGCAGGGACAACTTCAAAGCTGTGTTGGTACATAATGGAACACGGCACTTTTAGCATGAATCATAGCCTCAAAACTTTCTAGGGGAAAAAAAAATCCTAAAACTGTCCTCCAAAAGGAAAGGTGAAATCAACAGTTTATATTTTTTTACTCTTTCAAATAAGCAATGCTAACCCCTTCTACAAAAGCAATTGCTTAAATCTAGCTTCCAAGACCCCACTTTCTTCCTTTCTTTTTTCCTTTCTTTCTCTCTTCCTTCCTTCCCTCCTTCCTTCCTTCCTTCCTTCCTTCCTTCCTTCCTTCCTTCTTTTCTTTCTTTCCTTCCTTCTTTCTTCTTTCTTTCTTTCTTTCTTTCTTTCTTTCTTTCTTTCTTTCTTCCTTCCTTCCTTCCTTCCTTCCTTCCTTCCTTCCTTCCAGAACAAAGTGTCAGCTGAGCTTGAACTCTTAAAGTGGGATCTTGATATGAATCTATGTTTTCAAGATAGCCAGACAGGCTCTCTGAAATTAGCTCTCTGAAAGGCTGTGTGTGAATGCATGGTATATGTAATTTTTCTTCTTTTTTTTTCTTCAGGCCTTGAGATGTAATTATTACAGCTTCAAATGTCCCTAGTGATATTAGCTAGATAATCAAATTTGGATCACAGGAATGAAACCACCTAGCGTGTGCTTTCATTACTGCTCTCCTCAAAATAATTCACTGAAGGGGTGCCTGGGTGGCTCGGTCGGTTAAGCGTCCGACTTCGGCTCAGGTCACGATCTCACGGTCCGTGAGTTCGAGCCCTGCGTCGGGCTCTGTGCTGACAGCTCAGAGCCTGGAGCCTGCTTCAGATTCTGTGTCTCCCTCTCTCTCTGCTCCTCCCCTGTTCACGCTCTGTCTCTCTCTGTCTCAAAAATAAATAAACGTTAAAAAAATAATAATAATTCACTGAAGATAATTCTGCCCTCCCCCACCCACAAATATGTCAGTAGACCATGGACATAGCCAGCAAATTTAGCAAGAAAGCTCTAAATGGTCAAACTGATTCTCAAAACAAAGAATGCAATGTTTGAACACAACAGGTAAAACATTTTTCCATCACAAAAGTCGAACAAAACATTGCTGAAATCAGGTGCAAAAAATGACATATCAAGAATGCTGAGTAGAACTGCAAAATTTAGGAGACCTCATTGCCAACCCCGATAATGACGAGCTTACTGATTAACTTTCTAAAAGAACAGGGGAGGATAACATTTCTTCAATAGTTGATTGAGAATTACGTTTTTATTAGTGAACTACGTAGGTACCCATTGGTAAAAATATCTATGAGCGTATAAGTCATTTTTAATAAGAATACGGTTAATCTTGTAGAAACTTAAACTATTTGAAATCAAGATTTCATCAAATTGAACAGTGCCAACATGCTTTTTTGTGCTTGCCTTCACGAAGGAGATAAAAAAAAAAACCCTTTCCTACTCTTGCCCCCACCCCTACTTCCCATTCCTTTCTCCGGTTGAGGCTACGAGAGAAATTCTTAGACCGGGAAGGCACTGGGTAGAAAGTTATTGTTCTCTTTTGCCAATGCTTTTTAATCCCTATCAACCAATCTCCTCTGCTATTTCATAAAAAGAGGATCCCAGCTGTGCCAAATCATGTGATGGCTATATAATCTCAACACAATCCACGGGGGTTTAAGGACAGAAATTAACAAATATATTTCAGCTTGAAACCTTACCCAGAAAGAATATCAACTAGTTTCCCAAACATAAATAGACCA
The DNA here is from genome assembly GCF_027475565.1 of Acinonyx jubatus. Lineage (NCBI taxonomy): Eukaryota > Metazoa > Chordata > Mammalia > Carnivora > Felidae > Acinonyx > Acinonyx jubatus. Next base: position 137,451,205 of record NC_069385.1, on the reverse strand, counting down.
GGGATTCCATCGTCTTGCTTTATAAGAACCCAAGAGTGAGGATTACCATGAGAAAGGTTTTCTAGAATTGGATTTTGCTTGTCACAGAAACGTCCACCTTCTGTGGCTGCTCAAGTAGAACAAGCATTGAACTGAGAAATAAATGTCTCAGGTTCCAGTACTGCATTTGCCACCAACTAGTTGTGTAATCTTTGCCAATTTCCTGCAATTCTTTGGCCCAGATTCCTGTCTATAAAATGAAAAAAATTGAACTAGATTCTGTAAGTATCCTTCCAGCTCTAATAATATGGTATTGTATAAGTTATATTTCTAGACTATGATTAAGTAATAGAACACTCTTTCCACATTATTCTACATCCAGTTGGGCTCATCAACACATTTTCTTTCTCGCGGATGCACTGAGAGACGGTGCTGGGATTGGAAACCTAACTCAGTCCTGGTACCCACTCTTCGGTCCCTTCTCAGATGCAGAGTCAACTGAACATGTTCAGCATCTGATCTCCTTACGTTCCTCTTAGAGCAATCCATTATCCTAACGGGTCCTTCTTCAGGCATTGGAATTCCCCTGATGTTCTATGGGCACATTATAATATCAACGTGAAGAGTTTGAGAAAGGCTAGGTGTGGAACTCTGGGCTGCCATATATGTTTGTGTGGATCCCTAGAGGACTTGGGATCCCTAAATAAATGGATCTCACTCCTTTTAACCTTTGAGAGTTAGCATAGGGCTAATGTCAACTCTAAGCATTGTAACTAGAGTTCAGAGGACAATTTGAAATGGTAAGTTTTAAAGCATTAGCCCTGAGACCTGACACGCGAGAGGATTTTCCCGCACTCTGAACCACAGCGGATGCCCCGTGCGGAGCTGCAAACGGGGAGCAAATCCACTCAATCCCTACTCAGAGCCCTTCCTGTTTTGTCAGCCAGCATGGTTTCCTAAATCTCAAATTACAGCAGAACTGTTCTGCAATTCCATGCCTAGCTATTTCGGGAGCCTAACACAGCAGGACAAATGTGCACAAGTCCACACAGTATGACAGAAGAATTAAAAATGTATTTACCATCTGTTGGTAGTTTCCTTGCGGGGCTTTTTTTCTTTTCCTCTACTGCAGCCACAAATAGGGTCTTCCTTCCTTCCATGCTCAGAGAGCAGAGTTCTCTCTTCACATGTTTGGAAAGGCAAGGCTTTTTTTTTTTTTTCTTCTCTTCTTTCAAATTCCCCCAGGGTGTTGAACTCTGGGACTATTTCAGGGTCTAGAGCATTTCTTTTCCTTCATATAGAAAGTGGAATGAGTCTGGGAAGAGTTCATAGTGTTTCACACCCTTTATTTTATTTTATTATATTTTATTTTATTTTATTTTATTTTATTTTATTTTATTTTATTTTATTTTATTTTATTTTTTTATGGCCAGGTCACTTTCAGATCTGACCCTTGAGTTCTGGGCATGAGCTAGAAAGCTCTGAGGTAGAACATGTAAAGTCAAACATGGGCTAACTGAAAGGAAGCTAAGTCCTTACATTAAGCTTGGGAAGTCATGGTGGTCCTTTACAATCTATTAATCCTGATCATGACAGGATGTGCCGGATGGGAACCAACATTTCTAATAGGACCTAGGAATGTGACCATGGACTTCAGTGAGATCCATTTGCGGCCATGTGGTAGCATAGGTAAACATCGTAAGCTGGAGTATCATTTTGTTAGTTGGGAAACTAGCTAGCTTTGAGCCGAAGCCATTTGGTTAATGTAGGAACGCTCAATTCTCAATAAAAATCACCAGCTTTAATTTCTGAAGTATATATATTATTCGCTCAAAAATAAAATCTAATAAATAGAGATTGGGGAGCGCCTGGGTGGCTCAGTCGGTTAAGCCTCCGGCTCTTGGTTTTGGCCCAGGTCATGACCTCACAGTTCCGTGGGTTCAAGCCCCACATTGGGCTCTGCACTGACAGTGTGGAGTCTGCTTGGGATTCTTTCTCCCTCTCTCTCTGCCTTTCTCTCTCGCTCTCTGTCTCTCTCTCTCAAAATAAATAAACTACAGAAATAAATAAATAGAGATTGGTATTAAAAGTGTGGTCTTAGTCAAAATATTGCAATGAGGTATTATGACTCTAACTGTTCTATTTCACTCAGGTAATGATTTGTTAAAAATTCTCAGGCTGCATAGGTGGGCAACTTCACCTTGAAACTAGTGCTAGGTGACCTTGGACCTTGGGCAGGTCCCTTAAACTTCAAGCCTCAGTTTAATCACCTACAAAATGGGAATCATGGGGTGCCTGGGTGGCTCAGTCGGTTGAGCATCCGACTTCGGTTCAGGTCATGATCTCACGGCTTGTGAGTTCAAGCCCCATGTCGGGCTCTGTGCTGACAGCTCAGAGTCTGGAGCCTGCTTCGGATTCTGGGTCTCTCTCTCTCTCTCTCTCTACCCCTCGCCCGCTCATGCTCTGTCTCTCTCACTCTCAAAAATAAACGTTTAAAAAAAAATTTAAAAACAAAAACCAAAAAAAACAAAATGGGAAGCATGATCTTTACCTGATGGGATTAGATGAGATGACATTTACAAAGCTCTTACCATGTTGCCCAGCATAGACTAAGAACTTGATAAATGGTCATTTTTATTATGATTATTAGAAACCGTAGCTATGCTACTATTTTTCTCAAAATAGTTTCTCAAAACTTGCTGTCAGGTTCATACATTCTCTTCAGTTCTGTTTTTGAATTTTTTTATTTTTTGAATTTCTTCATGAATCCAAGCCCGATTTTGAAATTCAGCTCATTCTGACTCGGCTTTATGGGCTATATCAGATATAATTAAATCAAAGATCAAGTAAATAGAATATGTACCATAGCTTGGCATTTGTTTTGGGTTAACTTCTAATGACATAATTGTTTTTGTTGGGCCTTATACGGCTTTGTACGTAGTAGGTCTTGAAAAATATTGCTTCATTAATTCACTTAACAGCTGATACATCTTTGATGAACATCTATGGTGTGCCAGGCACTGTTTTGGCCATGTGGGTTTTATCAGTGAATAAGACAGACAAAAATCCCTGATCTCCTGACAGTGAACAAAAATAAAAAATTAAAAAAAAAGAAAATGACACAGACTGTTTTAAGGTAATGCTTTTATGAGATAATAGAGGAGGCAAAATGGACCAGGAAAGTCAGAGTGTACAATTTTAAGTCGGGTGGGTCACATTAGGCTTCTCCGGACCCTTGTGTTTTTCTTTAAGAGAAAAGCACTGAAGAAGGTGAAGAAGTAAGCCATGTGGAGATTCAAGGAAAAGCATCTCAAGCAGAGGGACCAGCAAGCCGAAAGGCCCCGAGGCAGGAGAGTGCCTGGCTTACTTGAGGACCAGTGAAGACAACAATGAGGGTGGAGCCCTGGGAGCAAGGAGAGAGTGATAGGATACAGGATCTGAAAGATTGAGGGCGTCCCGATTGTGTGGGGTATCGTGGGCCGGGGGAGGACTTTGGCTGCAAGGGGAGTAGAGTAGAGCCATTGGACGCTTCTGGGCCGCATCGTGGCATCGCGTGACGCAATCAGCTATGGTGCAGGCTGGTAATGGCAGAAGCAGACGGACAACTTAGTGCAATAATTCTAATGAAGTTTGGTGGTGTTTTAGCTTGAAGGGTAGCAGTCCGAGTGGTGAGAAATGATGAGATTCTGGATATATTTTGAAGGTAGAGCCAATTGGATTTGGGGGCAGATTAGAAGCGGGGTATGAAAGAAAGACGGGAGTTAAGATGCTTTTTGACCCCAACAGGCGGAAGGATGGAGTTGACCATTTACTGAGGTTTGGATGCAAGAACTGTAGCCTACACCTCGTGGCGACTCTGAGAATAGATAACTCCGGATTCTGGGCTTATGCTTCGGGCCTCCTATCTGCTGGGGAAAACTGCCTGAAAAAAATGAGCTTCCAGTCTTTCTTTGAAAAGATGAGAATCAGAAAGACTGAGGTTTTCATAAGCGCTTTTATAACACTCCAATGAACAGTCAAAAAAAAACAAGTAACAGTGTTTCGGTCGTATTTACTTAAAGCCAATTAACTAATTATTTAATTAATGTGAATTAACAATTAATTTGGTTTTTTAAACTTCTCCTCACCCTACTCCACACACAGGAATACACTTTTTTTTTTTTTTTTTGAGAGAGATGGAGACAGAGAGAGCAGGAGGGGCAGAGAGAGAGGGAGGGAGAGAGAATCTCAAGCAGGTTCCGCACTGTCAGCACAGAGCCTGATGTGGGGCTCCTTCCCAGGAATGGTGAGATCATGATCTGAGCCACAGTCAAGAGTCGGACGCTTAACAGACTGAAATAACCCTTCTGTAGCAGGAAACTGTTGGTACATTCTGGAACCTGGCAGAGCAAGCTAAGGAAGCCCGTGGAAGACTTTTGAGCAGAGGCCCACTGGGGAGCACACTGTGCTGCCTCAGACCTCCGGGGACCTCTGTGCCTGGGGCCAAGAGCCGGCCTTCTCTGTGATGATGGGCAGGTCGTTCTGGAACTCTCCTGACAACTCCCCTATCCCATTGACCCTTTGTTTATTGGTACAGTCATGAGCAAAAGACCGACCATACATCCAGAACTGATTACCTGTATCTACACAAGAAAGAGATACGACACAGAGGTAAATAAAGAGAAGAAAAAGAACATAACAAACCTGGAATCATGGATGTCAGAAAGGGGATGTCTTAGTTTCCTGTGGGTGCTGTAACCAATGACTACACATTGGGTGGCATGAAACAAGAGAAATTGATTCTCTCATAGTTCTGGAAGCTCGATGTCCAAAGTCAAGGTGTCTGCAGGGCGATGCTCCCCCTGGGGCTCTAGGGAAGGGTCCTTCCTTGTCTCTTCTAGCTTCTGGTGCTTGCTGGCAATTCTTGCCTTTCCTTGGCTTATGGCCGTCTAACACCAGTCTCCACCTCTGTCTTTGCTTGGCCTTCTTCTCTGTGTCTACTCTGTGTGTCCGTGTTTCTCCTACTCTTATGAGGACAGCAGTCTTACTGGATTTAGGGATCACCCTAACCCAGCAAGACCTCATTTAAACTAATTACATCCGCGACCCCATTTGCAAATAAAGCCACATTCACAGATACTGGGGTGAGGACTTCAGTACATCTTTTTGGGGGGATATAATCCAACCTGCAACAGAGGGCAATGGGAGCTCACATAAAGAACTGACCCGCGGGGAGATGTCACATTAGTGGAGGAACGAACAAAAAGAAAACAGTTGCATGCTGAAAATTATAAGCAGAGGTCAGATGGGTTTGGGAGTAACAGGAAGTGTTCGGATAAGAGACGCTCTCACTTAGGATACTCTTTCCATCTGTGCATATGGCCCTGGTGGCTTTTTTTTTGTTTTGTTTTTTTTTTTTCTCTGTCAGAGTTTTAAAAAAATATTGTATAAATAAAAAGAATAAGAAAATAGCACTTCTCTGACTCACACATTGGGCAGAACACAGACTCTTGTGATAATCAGGAAAGACTTCACAGAAGTGTTGATGCTTGGGCAGGATCTCAGAGTATGTGGATAAATCACCATGCAAAGAAGGGGTGCAGGGAGGAGAGAGGGCCTCCCATGCAGACATAAAGCACATGCAAAAGCACAATGTGATTTCAGTGTTCCTCTCTTTACCTCCGTAAGCAGGGTGAAAGGCCTTTAAAGGCAAGGCTGAGAGTGTCTACTTAATCTGCATTGCTCAGAAACAGTATTAAAAAAATGAAGGGGTAAAATGCTTCTGGTTTTAATAAATGCACAAATAAACACCCGATAACCTGGAAGAACACTAGGAGAATATAGAGGGAGGAGTCAATTATTGGGCACATTTGCCAAAACACAAATATGGAAACCCCACCCTCAGCCAGATCTGGAGAAATCAAAGGGCTGAATGTGGTATAAATTCCTCTGCCCTGATTGCATAAGGAGATCTGCCAACATTTTTTTCTCTGATATATTCCTTTCTGCAGAAAGGGCTGAACCGGGTTCTTAAAAACCTGATCATGAACTGAGATAGGCAATTCTGAATCACCACCATGATCTAGGAAATTTAACTCCTCGCTGATCTTCCCAGATAAGCACCCAAGCTCCTTGCTTCTGACATCTGCATCGGGATCTGGCTGGGCTTCTGTCATAGAGCGACTCCCCTTTTTTGGCATAAGAATGTACAGGATGCCAGGAAAGTTCACACGGGGTCACCTAAGTCTCTTTAAATGCATGATGATTCATGGCTGGGGGTGGGGGAGAGAGGACAGTGAGGGGGAAGGAAGTGCTGAGCCGGGAGGCGGAGCGCCGTAATTATGAAATTGACTGCAGAAAACGCTAGCTCTGGGAGTGATGGGATCACGTGTTCTTACTATTGGTATCGAGGCTACAACTTTTAAGCCAGGGGCTGGGGGGAAGGGCCACGAAACAGATCAGGTCACCTGCTCGGCGTTCAGGAGAGAAGCATCAGATGCCTGGCATGTTTCTTAGACCTACAATGTATTAATTTCTCTTTCTCTCTGACAGAGAAGAAAGGCTCTCTGATGACAGTACAGTTAGCAGAATAAAAATCTGGCTGTAGTGGGATGAGGGAACAATTTGTCTTCTTGTACCTGATTTACTCGCACTCTGGCTGACAGGGCCTTCCATTCGGTGCATTCGTTTCGTACTTAAAAAGGGATTGTTTGTAATTTACAGTTGAAGGTTGAGTGCTATTATTCTGCCCTGTCAGGAAGCGTCTGTGGCAGTAGTTTTGCTTCTACGTCTGTGCCACAGACACCAAGCAAATCTGCGTCTTCAGGCTCCAGTCTTGCGAGCCCCCCGAAATCTGCCAACAGACTTGCAGAGGGCCTGGCAGAAGAGGGTTCTGCAGACAGCAGACAGCCCGCAGCGAAATCCCCCGCGCTGGCAGGCCAGTTTCCCCCGCGAACTCTGGTTATTTGTGTCAAAAAGCAAAGTTTGCCAAAGCAGTCTTCTCTAACCCTGCCTTTCTGCAAGGGGGTGAACTTGGTAAGACCCTCATGAAAGAATCTTCTTAAACTCGGACCCTCATTTGGGTCCGTTTCCCGTTGCCCGTATTGACTCAAAAATAGAGCGAGAGAACTTAATAGCTAGTGTATTTTGATGTCGTGACGTTGGAATAACAGAGAGCTTCCATAACAATTTGATGTTTATTTTTTTTAGCCTGTTGCCCATGATCTTATTTTGAAGGCATTCTAACTGAGCTTAACACGTACAACCCATCAACTGGCACTACCTTAAATTCAAACAGTGGCGGTTTGGGGCTTTGATTTTAATTTGGAAAATGTATTTCTTTTGAGGAAACAAGATGCCAAGTGGTTAATGAAATGCCTTTAATAGATTTCCAAGTGCTCCCAGCCAACAGCAAACAAAGTTCAACTCACTCATTGCAAGTCTTAAAATGTTCGTTTTCTTTTCATATTACAAGAGCTGTGTTCTTTCGATGATTAAAGACCATAAATTCTGATTTTTCGTAGGTCACTGCGTTACATTCAATCTTGGTCAGAGTTACAGTGATGAAATTTTATCTAGGTCTTGCTTGCAAAATAAATAATAGTGGCTAAAAATCATCTCATTTCCTTTTGACACACTCTATTGTGCTGAATGTATTAGAAAGTTGTTTTTTTTTTTTTATGAAATAGATTTCCTTTTGGTGGCCTTGATTTTTTTTTCAAGTTAAGCAACAATTATATAATTGTCATTATCAATACCCATCTGTCACTAGAAGGTATCAACCCCGTTTAGCGAAACCATCTAGCCTCCACAGCAAAACCAGCTATAACTCTAGAATCCTTGTATTTCTAAAACAGAGCATAAGCTTCTCCCACGGTGGCAAAGTAACTGAGATCCTCCCAGAAAAGACCAAAGACCTAGTCACAGATGAGCCTAACAAATTTTGGTCTTGCAGGCCCATACTAGGTCGGTCTACCAGTGAGATCACGGCTTGCTCTCAGGGGTCATTTTAACCAGGGATAAGATCCGTGTATTATATAATAGAGTGCAAGGGGGACACCTCTGGAAGGTAGAAAATAATTGTTGACTTCACTACTACTGAGAGTCATGCCGGAATCCTAATGTCTCCAATTGTGGGTTCTTAGAACTAATTCCTGTACCTCTGTAGTCCTATTATCTCTTACTCGTGCTGTCCATTTGGAAATACAATATGCACTCCATCCACATGCATAATTCCAAATTTTATGGTAACTACATTACAAAGAAAAAAAGAAACGTGTAAAATTAATTATAACGCTATATTTTATTTAATCTAATATATACAGAATATTTTCATTCCAACATTTAATCAACAGTAAGTATTGAGGTGTATATATGCCTGTGCATGCATGTATATGCATGTGTATGTGCACGTACATACTAAGGCTTTTAAACCCAAGGTATATTTCATACTTACAACATATCTCGATTTGAACTATTCAAGTCCTGAATAGCCACACTGGATAGTGGCTACAATTTGGAGGGCGGACCCGTACTGGGGCATTTGTTTTTATTTCTAATTGGAGACAGAATCTTATTTAAAATTGCCTAATGTGTGTACTGTTAAGTTACAAACTGCTGGCAGATGTGTAATACAGAGGGCTTAATTTCCCTCTTGACTATTGGTGATGTCATCTGCATTGCCCCAAACCAGTCCTGCTACAGTTTGGTGGAAAGTCAAAAAAGATGATTCAGGATCTTTCAGAGTCTCTGCTATGCACAGAGCCCAGTGACTTTAGTTTGGGTGTGGTGAGCTGACCTCAGAGTCTATTGTGTGAGCAGTTTTCACTTTTGTTTTTAGTTTATTTTACTTTTCCGGTCGCCCCAGCTTTTTGTTTCAGAGTGCAATCTAAGGAAGGCGTATTCGTTCTGCAAGTATACTCTGATTTGCTCAGATTTTAAAATGACACATGTAGGATCACACCCTCCCTATAATAGCATGGTCAAAGGTCTGTCAGTGTTTCCATTAAAAAGTCAAACTTTCCAGGATTTATTACATAGCCGTAACAAATGGCTCCAGGCAGAAACTTGGCAAATCCTTCTTTAACGTAGGAGGAGAGGCTTTTTAACAATTTTTGAAAAGGAAAAAAATAAATGTTTACCATTTGTATTTACTCATGTGAGTTTTTGACAGGAAAGACATTCGGATAAAATGCACATCGTATCTTTGTTTATACAAATTTGAAATATTAATATTAGCTTGTAAGTCAGATTTTGCTGAGGAGTTATGCAAACTGGCCTCCCCCTTTGCCAAATTTTTAAGACTTTAGTATTTGATTCTCACATTTGTAAGTCTGACGAGTATAATGATGTGGGGAGGTGGTGGACCAGTTGACTCTGAGACTTGACGTTTCATTGTGGTAAAAATGGACAGTTTCAAAAGATAAGATTTGTCATGGTGGGAATTCCTTGCAGGCAGAGATTTCTTACTCATCTATATTCTCATATATAGGGCCTGATTATTGTAGATGTGCAATAAATCACTGCCAGGCAAATGAATGATAAACACATAAAAAGCAGCTAGAGAATTAAGACAGAGTCTCTGTTCATAAGTGTCTTATTTAAATATTCACCTATTAAATATTCACTATCTAGTAACTTGGGAAAATCTTTAAAACTACAAAAAACATGCTGCCAGATCTTTAATGTCTCTGTGTTCTCCCTTATTTCTGAACACCTCAGTGGATCATTATAGCAATTAAATGACCAACGCCACGAAAGCACAAGCTGTTTCCACAACTTTTTTGAGGCTTGGCTTTCTCATGTCTTATCCACCGCCCAGGAGTGTTTGAAGATGCGACACAGAAGGCTGTGGGACGTATGAAATGCTGTATAGATGTAATTGAAATGTAAGTACTCACCAGTGCAAACATTAAGGATAGTCCCCTCCCCAAATTACTGTGAGAGTAAAACATGGTGAAAAGCGCACATCCTTTTACCAACATATTTGCCTCCGGGATGAAACCGATTTATCTGAAGTAGTGTTGGGTTAACGGACGTTTTTAAAACAAACAGGAGCTATTCTTAGAGTTACCTTATTCTGTATCGCACTATTTTTTCCCTAGTTTTACGGAGAAGTAATTGACATACATCAGTGTGTAAGTTTAAGGGGTATCACAATTACATCAGTGTGTAAGTTTAAGGGGTATCACATGATGGTTTGAGTTGCATATATTGTGAAATGGTCATGTTTATCTTTATTTTTGACTGGAGGAAAGCTAGGGGAATTTTTCAAGGTATGACTTTTGAAGTCCACTTTTTAAAAAAAAAAACGAAGTCTCAAACTCAAAATAAGTGTATCTGTATTCTATTTAACTTCCCGCCTGTTCGATTATTTCGTTGTTATAACCTGGTAAGCTGTTTGCGTTTGCTTGGCTTTGTTTTGTTTTGTTATGAACTATGGAAGAAGCTACTTCTGCTGAAAACATATACTACGCTTCAAAATCCTTTACCATTTGGAGGGCTTGTATGCTTGTTTTATTAAGCACTCTTGTGCTCCCTCTGCTGCCGTGAAGAAAACCTTCACATTCAAGACCCCAGGACACTCCTCAGAGTATCCACTTGGCAATGATCATGCAGACGTTTGCATTCAATTGGGGCTTTTCTGAAATACGGTACCATTTGGCCAAAGCATTAAATGTAATAATGTTTCGTTAAAAAGTGCAAATTAGTTAAAAGGGGAGGGGACAAAAGAGGAATAAATAGAAGAATTATGTTCTGCGTCTGTGGGCCAATTCACCTAGACAGAGCCCTGTGGTACAGACGGCATTCTTCATACTACAGTGTGCTTAGGAATCATCAGGGTGGCTGGTTAAAAGGCAGATTGCAATTCAGTAGGTCTGGGGTGGAACTCTCATACTGAATTTCCAAAAAGCTCCCGGATGCTGCCACGGCTCTGAAGATGAGGCTTTTCGAAGCAAAATGTAATACATAATTATAGGATATCGTATTTACCCAATAGCCTACTTTAAGCCCTCAAAAGTAGATACTATCAAAACAACGAAGTAGATATAGGGGATAAAAATGATTTTCCACGGTGTTTGAGCAATGCAGAACACAGAGTAGGGGTAAGGCTCAGCAGGCCTTATCTCTCGATTTCCTTTAATTTTGAAATGTGACTTAAGCTTATATGAATACAATAGCAGGTAGATGAATAGGACCATAGTAGCATATACTTGCTACTAACTTCTTGAAAGCCCTGCTCTTTCCTGAGGCTTTATCTGCATCAAAAATCTTGTTTATAAAGAGTCAGTTATTTGTGATTGTACATTTAATAGTTGGCTGTCTGAAAAGAAAACGTTTCAACACTAAAGGTAATGAAACTGTATCGCGAGAATACCATTTAAGCGAGACCTCGCAGGAAGGAACAGTTACAGACTTTCATGGCAGTTTATGGCTTTAATCTTAATGGCTAAGAAAGGAAATGACACATTTCTTATTAATTGTCTTTACTGTTTGGGTAATATACATATTTAGCCTCCTTAAGGGAACATTTAAATTAATTGACTAACTCTAATCTGAGTTATGTGTTTTAATTTAAGGTTGTTAAAATAACTTAAATTAACTGCCTGTGTCAATGTAATAATTAAAATATTAGCTGTTTTTGGCTGAATATACTCTCAATGGAAGATGTCTAAAAATAGACTGGAGGTGGATTGGGCAGTCAGAATAAAAACACCTCGGCTAAGCCAAAAACATGGCAACCAATATTTTCTGTTACAAAAATATTTTAGATGAAGTTAGTTTTTATGAAAGCTGTCTCAAACAGAAACGAGGAGCAGAAGCTCTCTGTTTATTCGCAGGCCAGTAATAATTATATACCTGCAGCACAAAGCATACGTCTCTTGGGTGCTGAACCAACTGCTTCTGATCCTTTCAGGAACCCACTCGGCCAAGCAGGGGGAGGGAGGAGCTACTCCCCACTTACATTCTGAGATATTAGCCTTCACCTTGACAATGCTTGTCAACAACAAAACACCAGGAAGAGCCTTTTCAGGAAACTGATTTTAACTGTCCACTAGAGGCTGTAATGAGACCAACAATGTCACTTTAGACCAACCTGGGGTTTAAACTGTAACAAGCATTTCTTTTTAAATGGAAAAAAAAAAGAAAAAGAAAAAGTTGTAGAAACGAGTAAGAGTGAACAGTAGTCTTATTTAAATAGCCACGTATATGTGCATGATATTTCAAAATGCGAGAAAAAAATGATTTCCGGGGCTCCACACCTTCCTAGTTGTTAGCAGGCTTATTTTTATTTCTGGAGCACGTTGGCTCTACAATACAGTTGTTTCAAAGCTGACACATTTCTCTGGGTGATTCTGTACCCTGCTTCGGTTGGTGACTAACCGTTAGGTCATAAGCAAACTCAGCCAAAGGTTTCTCAGATACAGCTTACAGTCAACAGTGGTGGCTTGCAGAGAGAAACTTACGTGGAAAGATCGTGTTTCTAGACACTTGGTTCTAAGCACCTGAAAGAGGTCAAATGCTGCCCCGACACCTACTGGTCTTCCAGAATTATCTGCAGCAGGGAGAACGCCGCACCGAGCTCCCTTCCGCATGGATGTGCCTTCTCTTCCTCCAGGTGCCACACCTGTTGGCAAGGTGCACCCTTCCACATAAGATTTCCTCCCCGGGATGCTAGCACCCAGCGGTGGTACACGCGGAGGGGGCGGGGTGGTGGGCAGTTGAGAACCGCGCTTGAAAATTGAGCGCAGAGGAAGTTCTTCAGCGTGGATTCACCAGAACTGCCATTTGATGCTCGGTTTGCTTTCTGTATCTCCTGCACTGGTTACCTCATTTCCGATTAAATTAATGATCCCGAATTAGCTGCGAGTGGAGCGCGCGGGTCGTCTTCCAAGGCGGGAGCTGGGTACTCCAGTACCCAGGGCAGATTTGCAGACCTGCAGAACACGAAAAGGAGGTGGCGGGGTGGGGGGGGAAGGGGGTGGCAGGGAGGGCACCCGCTTTCCCTGGCAGGGAAGGTGACGGTGCACAGGCGGGGGAGGGGACTCGTCAAACTTTCCTGAGTTGCACGCCGAGGCAATCCCCGCAGCCCCGTGGTCCTGGTTCCGGAACGAAACCGGCTTGGAGGGCTAACGTGCATGGCGATCCGAGTTAGTCCTCTTGGACGATTCCCGGCGCGCCTGGGACGAAGGGCACATCGGGATCAGACTCGACCCCCCCCCCCCCCATTCCTCCCCCTGGGGTACTTCGCTGGCTCGGAGCTGAAGCCCGACACCCCTCGGAGAGTCCTCCAGGGCGCCCCAAGTTGCACCCCGCGGTCGCTCGGTCCCCTCCAACTAGGTGCAGGGGCCCGGGGAGGCGCGCGAGGACCGACCGGTCACCGCTAAAATTACCTCATCGCTTCAGCTCCCCGCCCCTTTCCCAAACCTGGAAGAAGCGTCCCCTCCGGCCTGAGCCGCCCCCCCCCCGCCCCCCTTCCCCTCCCCCCCGGCTGCCGAGCCGGTTCGGGGCACGCGCCGCCTCCCGGGGGGCCGCGGAGCCCCGGCAGCGCGCAGCCAAGGGTTAAGGGCGCCGGCCGGCCGGCCGCCGCGCCGTGCGCTCTCGGTGCTCCGAGCGGCTCGCCCTGCCGCCCGCCAGAGGGTGCCCCCCCCCACCCCCAAGTCGGATCCTTGAGCTGCGGCGGCGGCAGCCAACTGCTCCATATTTGGCTTCTATTACACATTTACATACTGGAGCGAGCGAGCGAGCGAGCGCGAGAGAGCGCGAGGGAGGGAGGGCGGACGGGCGGAGGGAGGAGGGAGGGGAGGGGAGCAGGGGGGGGAGGAGGAGGAGGAGGAGGAGGACGAGGAGGAGGAGGAGGACGAGGAGGAGGAGGAGGAGGAGGAGGAGGAGGAGGAGGAGGAGGAGGAGGAGGAGGAGAGAGCAGAGTATACCGCAGACATCATTTCTACTACAGTGGCGGAGCCGTACAGGACCTGTTTCACTGCAGGGGGATCCAAAACGAGCCCCGCGGAGCAGCCACCAGAGCTACAGCAGCCGCAAGACACTGTTTCTCTCCCTCTGCCCCCCCTTCCCCACGCAACCCCAGATCCATTTACACTTTACAGTAAGTGGCTATTTTTTTCTCCTCTGATTCTTTCTCCCCCCTCCCCCATCCCCTTCGCCCCTTATTTAGATTAAAATTTTACCCCTACCGCTGCTCTCCCGAGAGGGGCAAAAGCAACAACCAGCAAACAAACCCCAAACCCCAGTCGCCGGCACAGAAAACAGCTGGAAGAGGAGCGAAGGGAAATCGACGCGTCGTGTTGTGTTGTGGTGTGTGTGTGTGTGTACGTGTACATACAACCTTCTCCCGCTCCAGCCTCCCGGGCCGACACCCCCGCTCGGGGCGCAGGGACTGACGGCAGGGGGCTGCCGGGCCGGTGGGCGCCCGCCAGGCGAGGGGGCGCGCCCGGGTTGGGGGTGCGGGCGCGGGCGCGGGCGGGGAGAGCGGCGGCGGCGCCCCGCTCCGGCGGCTGCTGGTCCGGCCGCGAGTGCGGAGAACCGTGTCCCCCTCCCTCGAGGTGGCGTAGGGGTAGGCGGCGGCGGCGGCGGCGGCGGCCGGGGGTCGCGCTGCCCTCCTCTCCCGCCGCACCCTTCCCAGCCCTCTCCCCTCGGAGGGCGGCGGAGCGAGTGGGTCTGCAGGAGGGTTGGGCTCCCCCCTCCCCCGCCGCGGGTGGCCGCCCGGGCCTCGGAGCCCGGGGCGGGGGGTCTCCCTGGCGGAGGCTGGCCTCGCCGGGTGCGCGACTACGGGCCGGGACTCTGCGCGCGGCCGGGCGCCGGGCGGTGGGAGCGCGGGGGGCGCGGAGGGGTGGGCGCGGGGGGGAAGCCGACGCGCGGGTGCCGGGCGCGCGGCTGGAGTGGCGGCGGCGGCCCTGCTGCCGCCGCCGCCGCCGCCGCCACCGCCGCCCTGTTGGTGCGGCCGCTTCCTGATCATGTGCGGCGGCCGCCGCCCGGAGCCGCGAGCCCGCGAGCGCCCCAGCCCGGAGCCGGCGCCCCCGCCAGCGCCCGCGCGGCAGGAGCGGAGGAGCGGCGGCGGGCGCTGCCCCGCCGGCGCCGGGAGTGAGCGGCTGCGCGGCTGCTGGGAGGGTGAATGAAGCCAGGAGGAGGGGAAGGAGGAGGCGGCGGCGGCGGAGGAGGCGCTGCGGGGACTGGGATGCGCCCTGGAGCCCCGCTGCTCGCTCACTCTGGGCCGGGCCGGAGACTCCGCCACTCCCGCGGCCGCCGCCGCCGCCTCCTACGTGGTTCCAGCGCTGCGAGCAGGCCGGTCCCGCAGGGGGCAGGGAAGGGGCCGGCCGGGCGGAGCGAGAGGTGAGGCGGCGGCGGAGCGCGGCGTGAGTGTGAGTGAGTGAGTGCGTGCGTGTGTGAGTGAGTGTGTGTGTGTGTGTGTGTCTGTGTGTGCGTGCGCGCGCGCGGAAGGGGGGCGGCGAGGCCCGTCGCGGTGGGGAGCGGCCCCTCGGTGGCCACTTGGCTGACTCTGCGGCGCCCCGAACCCTCCCCAGCCCTACCCCCACCCCACCCCACCCCACCCCACCCCACCCCACCCCCAGCCCTCAGGCCTCCTTCCTAAACTCCGGGGCTTGTGCTTTCATTTTATTTCCGACCACGTAGGGGGCTGACTGGGAGCGGTGGAACAATTCAGGTTTTTCTAGGGAGACAGAGCGAGGACCTTAATGGGGGGTGGAAGTAGGGTGGTGGTGGAGATCTTGCCAGAAAGCAAAACAAAACAAAACAAAAAATTCAGTGTCCAAGGACCGTGGGGTCCGGTTCAACCCCGTGGCCGTTCTGTTTTGTTTTGCTTTCTTAGTATATAATCCTGCAGATAAGAGGGTAATATAAATACTTCGGGAGATTGAGAAATTGCTGAAGAGTAGTAAGGGCAAAGAAAAAAAAAAGCCAGTCGGAAGCTGGTTATATAATGCGCGATGTGGCTAACGAGAACGGCAAGCTATTTTTATTTTGTTTACCGTATGCTGTGCAGTAGGGACTCCTCCAAACTGGTGCCGTCCCCGAAGAGATTCTGAGCTTCCCTGTGCGAGCCACAAGATACAATTAGCAAAAATTGGAAGACCCTATTGCGCCCACAGAATAAAAACTACTGGCTTAGAGTGGCATACGCCCTGCACATCCTTTCCTACGTGCACGGGAATGTGTATATGCAAATAAGTTCCTCCTTTGGCAATCTAGTAGTCACATCTCAATGACATTTGTGTTTTGTAATGCAGGCTGTTCCTAATATTTAAACATTGTCGTTACATATCGTACAGAGCAGTGGGTAGTTACTTGATGGTTATTTTTAGGCACAGCTCGTTACTTTTCCAACGGTGTTGGTTAAGCCTTTTCTGTTTGGAAGGAGCCCTGCAGTTCCTAGAAGCCCCCGTTAAGCCCACCCTGTGGTGTATTTGTAGTTTGATACTTGGGCTTTTTTTTTTTTTTTTTTTTTTTTGAGTGTGGCATGAAGCCTATGTTTGAGGAAACCACCCAAGAGAAGGTTGAGAAAATCCTGCACATGAACTCTTGGAAGGGGATTGCACCACAAGAGCTAATGCTGTGGCATTTAATCTCCTCTGATTGCCCTCCAACTGTGCATGCATCAGTCAATATTTTAGCAGCTCCGCAGACAAATGGGCTTGAAAGCCACCTTCTAGGACCGGCAAGAGGTTGAAGGGCTCCCCTGAACCTCCCGCCCGCCTGTCTTTCTCATCATGTAGATACGTGTCAGCGGTATAGGTTTTCCCTGCACTTACTCTGGCCCTGATCACTCCTGTAATTAGATCGGGCTGCCATGGCAACAGACAGTGTTCCTCGTCCATTCAGGTGGGTTTGTCTTGTGCCTGGACTACACTCCAAGTGTTTTATGCCCAGTATTTGTGCTGCTCAAGTCAGAGGAGAGGCTTCACTATTTCAGTTGCTGCTGCTTTCAGTCCTTTGGACGGGCGACCCTGAATGAGGCTTCTAAGCTACTCAACTTTTATAAAGGAGACCAACAAGCTGTTCTTGCCCGGTGCAGGATGGAAATGCATCTCCCCAGACAGTGAAAGGAACCTGGCACTCCTGCTGATGTTTATTGTGAACAGATCAACAAGTATTTGGTACTTGTGAGAAACCTTCCAGAGTTTCTAAAGCGACATTTCTTTTGCAGTCTGGTGCCTTTGGCCTTGCGGGCCCTTAACCCCTTCAGGTGTGAAAGCACCTACAGGACTGGTTTTCTGAAGGATTTAACTCTGCACAAGTGATTGATTTAGGAAGCATATCCACATTGTCACATTTCAGAAGTTTACTGTTAGAAGAGCCATTATAATAACAACAAATGGTACTGACTGCCGGAGCCATTCTGAATGGATGTATTTTTTTTTGAATGTATACATTTTTAATTTGGACCTCTTAGCCATCCAGCATCTTTTACATCTGTGATAGTAAGTTCAAAGGTTTTTCTCTCCGGTGAGAGACGATACAGGCCTGTAGCTAGTAGACTGACCACGGGTGGTGCTTTTGCACAATAAACAGCTTGTACTGTATTTTGAGATATAATTTAATGAGCGTTTAATAATTCAGAGAGCAGTAGTTTACTCTTTGCATTAGGACACTACCTCATTAAGTCCGCTAGGCAGAGAAGAATAACAGAGAAAAAGGAAAGAAAAGTAGCTTTGGTTGCTGAAGCTTTCCGTTCCTCAGGAAATCCACCTAAGTGGGAGTATTTTAATAACCCTGCTATTTGGAAGAAAAAGTAATTGAGAATAATAGTGTCTTGATTTGGTTGTGATCCTGCCAGTGGGTTTAGAGTTTTACAGCCCCATAGCTAAATTGGTAAACCCTTACTTTCCCCTGGGGTAGGATTCATTCCGGGGGGGGGGGGGGGGGGAGGTTTACGGCTCTCTCCCGGTTTAGTGGGTTTATGCCCTGGGTAACTTGATTGTGGCCTGTTCAGATCAAGTGTTGCTGTGGTTAAGTTAAAAGGAGCTATTTTTTTTTAGGCTGTAAATAGATGGGAAGCAAGGATATGAAATAAGGTCCAGAAGTTTGAGTTTTACATGCTTTGGAGGTCCTAGGTTATATTTGCAGCATACCGAAGATCTGTTCACTTGCAGTAAAATGTGAATGCATTTTTGAATGCTAAAATAAGTATGAAAAATGTTGCTTGATTGGGAACTGTGAAAGTCAATATTTTCCTGTCTGGATTTCGTTTTAAGAGGGTTTGGGTAACAGAAGTGATACTTTGTCGGAAATATTATAGCTAGGCTCCCGGGCCTCTGAATTGTCTTTCAGTCTTGAAGAAAGATGCAAGACAAACTCTTTAACCACCAGATTATATATCAAGTGCCTGTAGATGGCCTTACATTTCAATGGCTGTGAGTCTTGGGCAAGGCCAGCCTTATGAGAGTAGTGAAACATTAGTAAACACATTTCAGTGAGTCCAGTATTTATTGTCATTGTAGAGTATAAGGACTTACATTCCTTTTGTGTAATATGCCTTTATTTATTTATTTATTTCCATTCGGAAATGTCAAGTGGATTTTACTTTTGCAGTTACCTTGAATGACAGTTGGCTGATTACTAACACACTGTAACAGCGGCTCATTTTGTTTCCTGGGAGAAGTTAGTCAATAAACATATTTTATGAAAACCCGGGAAATGAGTGTAGGGGTGAATGTTAATTCTTTCAACTACAGTTGTGTGTATGTAACAACATGGTTTAGACTCTGAACAACTTAAAAATCTTGCGTATGTGATGGGGCATAGGGCGAGAGACAGGATATCATTTTTGGGGTGGCCCTAACTAATTTGATTTCCATTGCTTTTTCTTTTCAGAGTTATTCAGTAATTTGAATGATTGGCTTCTGTGAGAGATTCAGATATGTACAAGCTTAACTGCTTCAAAGAATGGATTTAATTCTGGTCATACTTTCAAGGTTACCAGAAGCAGGCCCTCCTTATTTTGTTAAAAGCATTGAAAATAAATGAATTGTAGAAATCTCAGCAGAGATCGTAATTTCTGTCCTAGGGCATTACCCACAGGACTGCTCATTTTTAAGAATGAATTTTGCAGTCCGCAATTCTGCTGTTCACATTTTAGTTTCATCGAATTCAGTTCAATAAAATGCTCATTCAAAATTTCTTTAAGGGATGATATAATAGTGAGCATGCTGATTGCTGATTTAGAGAATTAAATTTTTTTTAAGTTTATTTATTTATTTTGAGAGAGAGGGAGAGAAAGAGAGACAGAGGGAGAGAGCACAAGCAGAGGAGGGGCAGTGAGAGAAGGAGAGAGAGAGAATTCCAAGCAGGCTGTGCACTGACAGTGTGGAGACCGATGCGGGGGTTGAACCCAGGAAGCGTGGGATAATGACATGAGCTGAAACCCGTAGTCCGACCTGTTGCCAGCTGAGCCACCCTGGTGCCCCTGGAGAATATTTTTAAATGTTGGCTGAAAGAGTTGTAATTGGATCAGGGTTTTGAAGAAATATGTATAAGAAAAAGATTTTAGGTAAATAATCTTTATTTGTGGAGGCAGTTTGTAAAATTTTATCCCTGTTTCATAAATGATGTATTGTTGTCTTTATCAGTGTAGTAATATGTTTTGTAATCCTGATAGACATGAACTTGTCAGGCTAGTGTATTATCAATGTTTGTAGTGCAGATTAGCATCCCAAATGTACTAAAACATGTTTAGAACTATCGCAGACAAAAGAGCGACAAGCATTGTATTTTCTTTGATACGTTCGATGTTAGCAGAAATGTCTCATTGATTTTTCTATAATTTTTAATGCATATCATTTGCGGAGTAATGAAAATGCAGTGGTAATTGCCATAATGCAAGCAAAAATGATATATCCTACCTGAAAATGACTTGTCAGAAAATTCATTGTAGTGTAATCAGAATTTGAGACTTAAGGGGGCAGAGGTTCCCCTGATCATGCTCTTTTGATTCAGGCTAAGAGGAACTCTTATTTATTTATATATTATTTCTTCTTTACTATCACATCAGTTTTATTCAGGCCTTCTTTCTTAGCAGTCTTCTGCTATTCACGGAACTGTGTTAGGTGGTTCTGCTGTGCTTTTGAAATACGAAGGGTTCTATTTTTAGTGTGTGTGTTGTAGAAAACATGCTATAGGTTATTTCTTTATTTATTATTTTTCGTATCTTGTTTGTATGTTTTTGCAGTGAATCCACCCTGCCTCGCTGTTGTTCTTGGGTTTCTTCCCTCTGAGGGAACAGCAAGTTATGTCAACTCTGTTAATTACTCTAACTGGTGCAGCACCACAAATACCTGGGAAAGAAGTAGGCATACCAGTGTGAGGGTAAATTAATATTTTACAGCCTTTGCATCATGTTTGACTGTTCTGTGCACTTCAGCAGAATAGGAGGAGACTGTAATTTGGACTCTATAAAACCTTATCTGCCGGGTGATATGCAAATAGGACTGTGTGCACACACACAGATACACC
This sequence comes from Acinonyx jubatus, assembly GCF_027475565.1. Classification (NCBI taxonomy): domain Eukaryota; kingdom Metazoa; phylum Chordata; class Mammalia; order Carnivora; family Felidae; genus Acinonyx; species Acinonyx jubatus. The sequence goes on along the minus strand of NC_069385.1, from coordinate 137,430,760 downwards.
AGCAAACACTCACTGTTAGCTCGTCAAGCGAGTGCTCTCTGCAAATCCACGGTGCCTGCGTCTTGCTCAGAAATGATTATCCAGTAGGTTGATGCTTCATTTGAGAGGTTACTAGAAAGAAACAAGAAAGCAGGTACTGTGTAAGAGGAAATCGAATTTGGTGAGCTTCTCTTTAACTTGGCCACCATTTATATGTGTCACGCAGCAGGCTTCTTGGTAGAGGGACAGACTTAGGTGGAGTCTTGTAAGGATTTCAAAGATACTGGAATCTAAAACAGTTTACCTACTTTCTCTGCACTCACGGATTACGTGTGGAGAAACCGATAGCTAGAAAACTTCTTTTGCATTATTAGTCCGGGGCATGCAATAGACGCTTAAATAAATACTTGGTGAACGGCCTCTTTAGAAGGAAGAACGCTTTGGCTACTGTTCGTTACTTTGAAACGTGTTGGAAAGCGATGGAGATTAGTTTCCTTTCCAGCTGGGCCGTCCTCTTAAAAATAGTGAGTGTGTGTGGATGAGAATAGTCATGGCTACCGAGATGTGTTGCCATCCAAGGATAATTGGCTCATTTACCTGTTTACGGATTATTCACGTTGGAGATTGTATTCATAACTCCAGAATAGTTTCTTTCTGACATCCAATATAATCCTGGGCTTTCTCCCTACTTCTGTTACCTGGCGTGGGCTTAGGAAACCCAAACTAAATTTAAAATTAGCCCAAACAGCTAATCAGAGAGGGAAAGTCTGCCCAGCAATGACCAGTTTGGGGGTTAGTTTACAACTGTGCTACTGATTCTTTCTACTTAATGTGGACCATTGGGGATGATCAGTATTTGAAAACAGTATTTTCATAGGGCTGAAAACTCTGTGAGCAGATCAAGTCCTCAACTTCTTCCATTTCTATGCTTAGGTCTTTACCTCACAAAAACTACAAGCACCAGGCTCCCTGATGGAAAGGTATATGGAAGATTCATTCATTCTTTCATTCATCCATTCACACATTCACTCATTCATTATACGGTGGATTAATTTTTACTTAACCATGCGCAAGGCATTGTGGCAACGTGAAAATGAAATAGACCTATAGTCAATAAGTAAATAATTTCAAGTTCAGCGGAAAGTCTCGCGGAACACTGCATACTTTTACGGTGTTTTCCGCACTTGATACATTTTTCTATCCCATTAGACCAGTATGCTGATGACTGTGCTGTCCCATGACTGCCCTTCTAGTTGCATGTTGATAGTAATATATGCCATATTAAAATTAGACTTTGGCTCGATTACTATTCAGTTCATGCCCATTTCACCAGTTATCGCTGTGATGACCAGCATGTGTTTATCAGATGATTGGTTAGGATCATTAGAGAAAAGAATGCCAGTTCGTGGCTCAAATGGGGCGACCAAGCTCTTAATTTGATTGAAGGGATGACCTTTTCGTGGGTTGGCCTCCCTCCGAGCCCTGTTGGATAAAACCAGACCTGCCTTTTGGACTGGCTGGTAACTGTAGTTTCCATAACACGAAAATGCAAACATTTGATGTCCTTGAGGGTCTGGGTTTCGGTGTACAGACAGTTTAAGGTGGAACTGTTTTTTTTGAAGCCGTCTGTTCTGCTTCTCATTGTGGATTTCTTCTCCCGCACCCCCTCGACCACCGCAGGAGCATCGTGCAGAAAGTCGCCAGGCCGGTCGGTGCAAGCTGGGGATCTGTGTGTCATCCTTGTAAGACCGTCTCCTGCTCCACGGCCACTCAAGGGAAGTGCATCCCGTGTCAGGTGAGAGTTTTTGCTATGCTCATCTAGGTACCATCTGAGGATAAGGTCTGACCCGGAAAGTCACCTAGTACCCACGCTTTTGCATGCTGTAGACTGTTTGCCGTAATTGCCTTTGCACACTAGATCCAGAGGGAGGTTGAGAAATTGCCACGAGAGTTTTTAAAAACTTGGCTTCAATATCTCTCCTGTTGGTTTAATTTATGTGGTTCCTGAAGAAGTCCACGTTTGAGTTGGAGCTGGTTGACCGTTGTGTGGTAGGCTTGAGTCCCATCGTCTTTGTTGTCCCCTTTACATAATGCGGTGAGACTGTTTTTCTACCCAACTGTTACCTTAAGTCACGGTTTTCGTGGTACAGCGATTCAGGTGTGCGGAGACAGAGGCCCATTTGTTCAGCGGCAGCCAGGATTTGTCGAATCTTGAATTTCTTTGTGTCTGTTTGGATTTTACAACTTCCTGATTGCCTCACGTACAGTAAATTTTTCTGGCCTGGAGAGTCATGCCGACACAGGGTGTAAACAGCGTTGATGACTCATGGTTCTGTATTGAAGAGAGGACAAGAGGATCCTGCCTAAACAAAATCGGGAGACGTGGAAGTTAGACAGAAGTTGGGGCAAGAGGGCTTTGAGAGCACTGGTGGGTGCAACCAAAGGAGATTATGACATAGATCTCCTCTTTCTGTTTACTTTGGGAATAGTCCTGCTGGACTCTTTCAGAGGTTCCCAAGCCTGGCTGGGCAATGGAATCACCTGGAGGGTTTAAAAAGAGGGGGGGGGAAGGATTGGGGCTCCACCTCCTGAATCCAGATGAACCTTAATGGTCTCTCGGAATCATAGTGATGCTCTGCATGTTTGAGAACTTCTGGACGAGGTGGTCTCTGGGCAGCTCTTCCCGGTCACGTGCCATTTGCTTACCAGGCAGGACGCGGGTCTGTTGTTCCTATATACCTCACGTATCCAAATCTGGATGTGCAACTGATTTGTTAGGAGGCGGATATTTGCTTTACCAAAATGTTCATTTTAAAAATGATTCACCAGGAGCACCTGGGTGGCTTTGTCGATTAAGTGCCCAACTTGGGCTCAGGTCATGATCTCACGGTTTGTGAGGTCGAGCCCCGCGTCGGGCTCTGTGCTGACAGCTCAGACCCCGGAGCCTGCTTCGGATTCTGTGTCTCCCTCTCTCTCTGCCCCTTCCCTGCTCACGCTCTCTCTCTCTCTCTCTCTCTCTGTCTCAAAAATAAATAAACGTTAAAAATAATTAGAAAAGAAAATGATTCACCAGTTTTCTTTAAATAAAGAGCTCCCCCCTCTACACCTAAGATCCGGTTTTTAAGCTGCGGATAAATTCCGTGGCATCTGGGATAAGAGCACCGGCTCCAGAAGCAGCCTGCCTGCCTGTGGAACTGCCATTGTGTCCTGGAAAGCCCTAGAACCTTTCTGTGCCTCAGTGTCTTCGTGTATAAGGTGGAGATAAGATTAGAACTGTTTTCTAGGGCTGCTGTAAGAATGGAATGAAATACGCATTTGCTGGGTAGGACAGTGCCTAGCTTATGGTTTGTGATCTGTGAACCTAAGTCATCTTTGCATGCGTGCTGCCGAAGCGAGCTCTGCACATAAGTTTTATCTTTGTGATCGTGTAACTTTTCTCTCGACAGGATGATTGTAATGTTCTTGTTTTCTGATGGTTGCTCCTGGACCGTACATGACTAGGAACAAGTAAATACACTTGTACCTTGATCTTTGGACCAACGCTGTAGACATTTGCAGCTTTGCAAAGCAAACGAGCCTTTTATTTATTTTTCTGAATTTTGTGTCAGCCCCACCCTGTTGCTGCGATAGAATGCACACGTATTGTTTTTATATTGTCGCAGGGTGAACTGAGAAGTTGCGTGCACAGATGAAGCGATTTGTGGTCTGAGTAAAAATGAACGAAAACCTGAGTTGCAGAAAGGGTCGTCAGTAAGGTCCTCTTGGGGGATGGGGCAGAGGAGGGAGGCAGTTATCCCAAACACTGTATCCTTGAGAAATACGAACGGGGTCCTTTACATTTTATTGGCTGCGGTCCAGGGAGGGGTTGTTTCAAAGGAAATAGAATAATAGAATACCCACCCCCCCCAGAGTTACGTGCAAAAGCTAAGCCTCTTAAGGTCTGCAAGTGTCAGCTGCATGGAAAGGGGTAAGATATCTCACCACTGCTTTATCTCTTTGGGGTATTATCATTTGATATGCTAGGGAGAGAATCCTCACCTTCAAGTTTTGGGGAGAAGTAGTTTGATTGCATTCGTGGTTAAAACACACGCACATTATTTTTTTTAACGTGCGATGTTTACAAGAGAATTTTATTGTGGAAAAAAAAAAACGGGCATCAGAAAGTCCTAGCTCTTGGTCAGTATGTGCAGCTGAGAAGACACCGAGGTTTTTATAGTATATTAAGCAAATCCAAGTGTCTTATGAATACGTATTGTATTACCAACATAGTGCAGAGTCACCTTGAGTTTTAAGTGGCTGACATTTTCTGTGATTGCATTGAAAGGAAGCTTAGAAGCATTATCTAAACATTTTGCATAAAAAACGGCCCCTTTATAATCCTCACAATTGATGGCTGAACCCAAGAAGGGGCACAGTACCATTCGTGCGGTATTCTGTTATATTCATTAAGTTGTTTTTGTTTTTTAATTAAAACCTAGGCTGCAAGTATTTCTGGTTCTGCTTCCTTTGTGCATGTGATACGGCTGGTTATGACCTCGCTGGTTCCCAGGCACTCTCTGTGTAAAGAAATGATTCATTCATTCATTCACTGCATCTTTTTTTAAACTACTACTCGGTGCTGTGGGAATGAAAACGAGTAAGAGCTCCCAGAACGAGGTTGCCTTCTTCGTGGTCAGGTAGGGGCGAGGAGAAATGCCCGGCAAGACCTAACGAAAGCAGAATGGGGTGTCTTGCCCTTACTGGGGTTACGTTCTGATATGGAAGGAGTTCACAGTGACGCCGAGGAAAGACCGGGAGGAGGAGGGCTCGTCCGAGTTCAGCTCTTGAAGGCTGGCCAGCATTTCTGTGGGGAGAGGCGGCTGGAGCAGGGGAAGACCCGTGCAAGTGCCTGGGACGTCACTGACGAGGCCATTCTGGCCGAAGCCCAGGTGCCGGGGGGGCGTCTGCATTGTAGACAGGGCGGGGGTAAAATTGCGGGGAGAGGTCAGGTCTGGAGAGAAGCTTGGAGGAGCCGCAGAGCCGACTTTGCGATCGGGAGTTCTTGCGCCCGCAGGAAGTTTGCCAGGCAGGAAGCGAGGAGGACCGTGTTTCAGGGCTGCAGTCAGCAGGCGTGAAGTGCACGTGGGAAGAGGCAGGAGGCAGCGGCACGTGGGTGCAGCACGGCCTTCGGGCGCTTGGCCTTGAAACCGAGGGGAAGGGAAGGCTGGTGACAGGCTGGAGGGCGCCTTGGGGGGATAACAGGGTCCTCTCCCTGGAATCTCAGATGCCTTGCCGAGGACTGAACTGCAGCTCAATGAAATCATGTTCAAACCTTTCTTCCTTTAAGACCTTAAGGAAGGAAGGAAGGAAGGAAGGAAGGAAGGAAGGGGAGGGAGGGAAGGAAAGGAAGGGGAAGGAGGGAAAGAAGGAAGGAAGGAAGGAAAGAAAGAGGGAAGGAAGAAAGGAAAGAAAGAGAGAGAAACCTGAGCTAATTTTAGCTAAATCTAATGTGTGTATGACAATGAATGCCGCTTTTGAAATTCAGTGCACGCGGCATCTCTTTTCATTTAAACAAACGACCCTTCTATTTTCCTCTAAACAGTTTTATTAAGATTTTCAGTGAAGCCCTGTACGTACTAAGAACAATTCCAGCATTTCTTTTGATCTTTCCCACCGTTGATTTATTTATTCATCTCATGTGATAGGCGGAAACCACATTGCTCCATCCACCCAGCTCTGGAGCACTTGTTCACCTGTGGAAAGTCATCTACTGTACTTTGTTTGATAAATCACATTAATATGGGTGTGTTTTGTAACTTTCAAGGCTTTCCGGGAGGCTTTATGTGGACTCTTCTAAATGTGACACACACACACGCACGCACGCACGCACGCAAGGCACAGCTTTCTGAGCAATTTGGCTTCCCATTTATACTTTATAGAAAATGAAGAAAGACAGAGCGAGTGAGCTTTGACTCCGGGATGAAAAGATGCTAAGAAGACATGGCTGGAGATGATCTGGTTGCAGTTCTGTTAGTGGGCAGTCGGTTTTAATATAATTAGAGAAGACTAGAGGATCATTCAAGATGTTTTTCTTTGACCTGAGTTATTTAGATGGGTTGTCTCTATTCCCCAGACTAGCTTACAATGAGGCAGTGAGTTTCCTACCTTCCATAAAAGACAAGAAGGTTAGGACAGGAGTGAGAGGGCTGGAGAAAACCACTTCAGGGGCAGATCATTCTGTCTGCACATCTTTAATGAGCATCTAATATGTGACAGGCATTATGCCAGCTGGGCTCTGAAAGAAATATAGAGATGGTGAGCCATTCCCACTTACTGTGTATTAACTCATCTCATCCTTACTGCAGTCCTTGGAGGTAGGTACTGTTATTATCCATTATGTGAATGAGGAAATCAAGGCACCGAGAGGAGAAGTAACCTGCCCAGGGTTGATTAGCTGTTAAGTGGTGAAGTCATGCTTGGATTCCACCCTGTACTCTTCTTTTTTTTGTTTGTTTTTAAGTTTATTGATTTATTTTGAGACAGCGCAAGCCGGGGAGTGCGACAGAGACAGAGGGAGAGAGGGCGGGGGAGGGAGAGACTATCCCAAGCAGACTTCTTGCTGTTAGCACAGAGCCCAATGCAGGGCTCGATCCCACGAACTGTGAGATCATGACCTGAACTGAGATCAAGACTCGGATGCTTAACCGACTGAGCCACCCAGGCGCCCCCCACCCTGTACTCTTAACTGCAGCCATGCATTGACTCTTAAGCCCTGAGCCCTGTGTGTAAGAAGCTTACAGTTGAGTCTAGAAGGGAGGGCGTCTCTTTAATATTTAAAAAATCACGATAGGGCTGTAGCATCTTCCGCGAGGTCCAGGTCAGGGAAGGGTTCCTGCGTGCTGAGCCTTCCATTTGGATGTTTGGATGCTGGCCTGTTAGCTCAGTGTTGCCCCCAGGCCATCCTGGAGGTGTTACCGTGTTTTTTTTTCACTCGTCCTCATACCTCCCTGAAGTTCCTACGCACTTTGAATAATTATTAATTGAAAAGAGCGATGGCAGTGGCACCAGGCTTATCTGTGTCGCAGGGGATTGGCTTGAGCTGGGCTTCAAATGCGGTTCAGCGTCAAGAGTCCCAGTGAGACGATGAACTTTTGACTCTTCCAAAAGCTTCCCTGGGTCATGGCTCAGCTTGCAAGATTTGGCAGATACAAAGTATTCATCTCTGCAGTTTGCTAGGTGGTGGGCTGGCACTGGATGTAAGCTCTAAGAGCAAAGCGGGCGGTGAAAGGAGGTCATGCTTTCGTCCGGGTGGCCGTCAGGAAGCCCCGGGTCTCCTGTCCCCTCCTGTCCGCGCCCCTCCCAATCTCTCATTTTTTTCTCCTCATCTGGACAGGTGGATGAATCTTAACCGACCCACGTCAGAAGGATAGAGAAAGGATAAAGATCACTTTTGTCTTAGCCCGCTTAGGGGAGACCGGTCTGTCTTTCTTACGTTGAATGAAAATTACAGGACTTAAAAAAAAAAAAATGCCTTGAGAGGCAACGTCTCTCGCTTTATAGATGCACGGAACGCAGAGGACTTGGGATTTACTATCCGTGCGCTCGCCTGGCAGCCCCAGCCCACATCCCAGCTGTAATCATACGTGATGCATTTTTATTTACAGATTAGGAGGCTCTGACGCTGACATATGACTAACCGAGAAGCTCCTCCCTCCAGCACTAGTATGTCATCTGCTTCAGAGAACTAATTGCTTGGCAATTCCCCTTTGGTAATTCCCTCTTTATTTTCTGATGAGTTACTTAACAGTGATGGGCTTGTAGAGCAGAGCGTGGAGTTTAATGTGTGCTCCAGAAACTCCACTGTAGGCCTGGGGGATATGTTTTTTTGAATTCTGTTTAGCTTTGCTGAAGGAACACTGAAACCATTATATGGCCTGTTAATATTTCACTCACTACGAGGTTAGACGCCGAGCGGTGTGCAATTTTCCAAAAGAAATCAAAACCGGGCCCCTTTTCAAAATGTTGCCCCTGTGCGTTTGAAAATTATTAAAAAGGAACTTAATATTTACAGAATGCTTAATGCTCTTTCAAAAATGTGATTTGAAATGGAATGGCTTTCCAGTCTAAGGCAGGGTGCGTGTGGTACGGGGAAAGGCAGAAGGACCACTAGTTAGGGGACCGAGTTGCCGCTGTTTCCTGACCTGCCCCAAGGTGACTTGGGATGCTCAATCTACCTTGCTGGGCCTCAGTTTCCCCATCTGCAGTAAGCAGGGCGGTGAACAACCTGATGGCTCAGGTCCCTTCTCTAACGCTGGGCAGTTCCCCGCATAGATTTCATTGTAATTCTTCCTCTTGGCTCCCCTAAGACCTTTGCTCTGTCAAACATCATTTGCTGTTGTTTGACTTTGTTATAGGTTTCGGATTTAATTAGAATTTACATCTTTAGCGATTATCGCGTCATTATTTATAGAATGAGTCATACGTGGTGCCTACGACCATTTGTCACCCTATCTATGTTAGTTTCATACCTTGATACTTCCTCTGTTCCTTTTTACTGTTCTTGCTTCCCTGCTTCTGGAGTGGGGGCTGCGTTGTGAGCGGAAAGAAACTTTCAGCTGATTGTGGAATTGGTTTCTGCAGGCAGAGCGCAGAAAACTCCGCTCTCTCTGCAGTAATGTCAAGGGTCACAGTCTGCTCTTGATTTGCGAGTAGAACTCCTTTGGATGTCATTTGGTTTTTACCCGCACGTGCAGGCTTGTGTCTGAAGGTAATTCCTTTTCTGTTCTGCATCAGCTTTCCCAATCAGTGTGGGCCGCATTACCTTATCTTACTGGTTAATTTATAAGCAGTTCATAGGATACCTCTGGATTCGTTACAGTTTAACCAGTTTCTTTAGGCAGCGAGAACAAAGAGAAGAGGGGACACAGCAGAGCCTTGGGTAGTTTGGTTTGTTACCCAGGCAGAGAGGCAGGGAAGAAAGAGTTCTTAGGGTGGTTGCAAGCGAGGGCTTTGGAAAATGGGAGGTTGAGATTTGAGTTCGGGCTCTGGCTCCTTAGGTGTGGGGGCCAGGCCACATTGCTTAAATCTGTGATCCTCAGTGCCCTCATCTGTAAAATGGGCATGTAAGACGATGCCATCTATCTTACAGGATTGTTGGAAGGATCCAATGAGCATTTTCCCACATATATTTCATATGGTAGCATCTCAATGCATAATGAAAAGAAAGAAGAGGAAGGCATAGAATTTAATAACTGGGGGGGGGGAATGAAAGCAAAGGGAAGAGCTGTGTGTTTGGAGGTACTCGGGCTAGCAGGAGCCCCTCTGAGCCCCCTCGTGGTCAGGATTTGAAACCCACACAGGCCTTTAAAACTTGGGAAGGTCTGAGTACCCCAATTCGGGCAGATGTTCCCCACGGTTTGATCTGCTCCCCAGAGGAGGGTGTTTGCTCCTTCGTGATTATCGATAGAAATACTACGTTTTAAACATCCATTGCCTATATACGTTGGACCAGTAAAAGAAAACCAATAAAAGCAAAAGTTCCCTTTTATCCCACCAGTCCATAAATCATCCTCACCTCAATGTGTTGTTTTCTCGTTCTGGATTATATTTAACACAAAACTTTTCTCAGCTTTGCTTTTGTTTTCATGTAGCGTAAACATTCTCATTCGTAACCTACACTTTGCAGTGATCCCTGGCAAGGATCGTGTGCTGCTCTGTCGAATTGTTTTATCTTAATTGAAGTTCCATATTATGTGTGGACATTCGCGTTGTTTCTAGTTGTTTACTGTTATAAAGCAGCTGTGCACATCTTTGTACACATACGTAGTTACTTGGGATGCAGTCACATCAGAAGGTAAACTGCCTTCGTTGGGGGGAGAGGCTCTGAGTTGCTTTCTAGAAGGCCTGGACCAGTGTGCATTGTTACTAACGATACAGGAATGTGTCTTGCTCCAATTTCATTTTCTGTGGGACCTGCTCTTTTTTGGATACTTCAGCAGGCTTCTTGGTTTTGAACTTGGTATTCCTTCGGTCCCTCTCAGAGATAGCATGTTTCTTTACGCATTTCCATATATGTTAATTTACTAATTTTCTTTTACACAGTTAACCAGTGGAAGTCTTGGTGTTTTCTTTCTTTCTTTTTTTTACGTTTATTTATTTTTGAGACAGAGCATGAGTGGGGGAGGGGCACAGAGAGAGGGAGACACAGAATCCGAAACAGGCTCCAGGCTCCGAGCCGTCAGCCCAGGGCCCGATGCGGGGCTCGAACCCACGGACCGCGAGATCGTGACCTGAGCCGAAGTCGGACGCCCAACCGACTGAGCCACCCAGGCGCCCCAGTCTTGGTGTTTTCTAATCTGTGTATGAACTCATCATGTGTTGTAGATGCCGGTCCTTCCTCTGTGGCCGTCTTTGCAGTCTGCTTTTCTTTTCCCTCCATCGAATTACTTTTCTTTGTGTGGAAGTTCAAGTTTTTATATGACATCTCTCGTCTCTTCTGTGATCAAACCCAGGGCCCCCTGGAAGGGGAGCTCATGTCGTGCACTGCCCGGCCAGCGGCACTGCTGGGAACTGTGCTCCCTCCCTTGGGCCCGAGCTGTCAGTCGGGAGTTTTGGGCCTGGTGAAACGGAGCCATTATCAAAGATCCTGGGTTGGGGTTCTTCAAACCTTTTGCTCATTTAGCCGACAGGCCCCCATGCTGAGGAGGGGGCTCATTGGTCGGAGGGCTGATTTTCGTCCACCCTCCGGAGACTAGAGAGGCTCCCTGCTACCCTGCTTCCTTCCTGTTTCCACTCTTCCCCGGAGAGAGCGCTTGGGGCAGGTGGCTGCAAATGGTTTTCTGGGTATCGAGCTTTGGGAAGTCTGGTCTCAAGGTCTGAACTTGGGCTAGTGGCTCGGCGGGGATGTGATATGTGCCCTACGTGGCCTCTCTAGATGTCCTCTTGTGCTGGTCTAACCCATTTTCCTCTCTGGAGCCAAGATGCACGTTTCTCCCAACTAGAGGTCTGTTTCATCTGTTTTCCTTCTCTCCTCCCTGGTTGTTCATGGCGCTCGGGATGAGTCCAGAGCCTGTAGCCTGGCGCTGCAAGCTGGGGGACCTCGCTCGTCTCTGGCCCCCCGCATCTGCTGCCCCCATTCACTTCTTTTCCGTCCCACAGCATTGCTTGCCTAGAAGCACCTTTCTCTCCCAGCTTTTAGCCATGCTGCCCCCTTCCTTGACATCTGCCTGCTCACTCCTGTCTTTCTGGCTAAGTTCCCCTAATTCCTAAGTCTCAACCGAGTCTTTTCCCCAGGGAGCCCTGGGACTAGGTTATGTGCTGACAGTCTGGGCTCCCAGCACCCTGTTCTCCCAGCCCTGTCATAACACTTTGTCCTCCCCTTTCCCAGCTCGGTGACAGCAAGGACCACCCCCCCCCCCCCCCCCCCGCCAATTCTTGGCATTTGGGATCTCGCAGGCCTGCAATGAATATATAAGCATTTCCCCTATAATGTGGGTTTCTCGGATCCAAACTGGATGTGATTCCATCTATTAAGATACACCATGACTTATCCGTGGAACCAGCATGGAGTCTAGAGGACAAAGTTGTGGACAGAGTTTGCTGGAGTGGCTCTGTCCATCACAACAAGGGATGATAAAGGTGACAAAAACGTGTAAGAAGGCTGTGTGTGCTAAGCAGAAAGAAAGAATCAAGAAAGACCGGATGATGACTTTTCCAGAACAAAAATTATGTGGAATAGAAGGTTGGATTGGTTCAGTGTATCTAAATTTCATCGTACTACACAGGTCACCACACAAAACGCTATTATTATTGAAAATCAACGTAGGCAAAAATTGCTTTTTTTTTTAACGTTTAAAACTTTCTTTGTATTGAAAAAATTCCTATTGAATTTCGATGATGTAAGGATTCTTAGAAACACAGCTAGCGGGTGTTGAATGAATGAATGAATTTGAGATTCGCCTCCCTAACACCTGTTCTCTGGCCTTAAGTCCTCCTGTGACCCCAGTCTCCCAACTCAGGTGGAAGCTCCTGGGGAGGAGATGATTTTACCTGGAAGAGAGTGGTTCTGGAATCCTAAACAAGGTTGGTCAAATTGAGGTAGACCACCACACAGATTGGGGAACCCCGTACCCTCTGTGTAACCCACCCGTGATGGGGTTGGACAGCAGTCTGCCCATGGTATCTGTGCCCCTTTGAGTTGGCTGGCCAGATGGCCATCGCCTCGTCCCTCTTGCATACGAGCTCATCCAGAAGTTGCCTGCTGGTCGTGGGTGAGGCCACCCTTCCTGGGTAGAAGGTCATTTGTGGTCATTGATGTGCGGGACTGTATACTTCTGACAGAGGTCCTGACAGATGTGGACAAGGTATAGAAACTGAAGCATGGCTGCCTCATGTGATGGGGCGCCCCTACAAGGACGTGCTCCAAAGCCCTTTTTACCTTGCTTTGCTCTGGAAAGTTCCAAGGGGGTGCAGAAGAGACTCTGGATGAATTTTGTTTCGATTGCTTTTTTCTTTTCACAGCTCCTGTTCAGTTCGCCTCTGGGTCTTTCCTGGTCCCTGCAGCCCACTGTGACCCCAAGCTGCAGTTTTTGGTGGGGGGGTGGGGAGGAGGGGAGCGACAGCCTTTATAGAAGGAGCTGGGAAAACAATGTTTTGTTTTGCTGCATCTGGTGCCCTGACCTCTGACCTGCCACTTTTCATAAGATTAGCAGTTTTGTTTCTTTGTTTTTCCTTTTATAAGAGGTCATAGGCCCTTAAGACAAGTTTATTGTCTTATTGGTAGGAGAAAAGATGATCTGGTTATTGATTCAAAAATCTTCTTCCATAAAACCTGGCTTTCTTTTGAGTTTGAATGAAGTATAGAGACAGCATGGAAGGCCCAATCTTGCTGTTTTATTTTCACTTTGCTGTTCTAATGAAGCGTCTGTAACTCTTTGTATCTCTCGCTGCTCCTCAGAAGGAACAGGTTGTATTTTTTTCCCCCATTTCAGCGTCCTCCAAATGAACAGTTACTATGTAAAAAAAATCAATAGGGTGCCTGGGTGGCTCAGTTGGTTAAACGTCCGACTTGGGCTCAGGTCATAAACTCGTGGTTTGTGAGTTCGAGCCCAGCCTCGCGCTCTGTGCTGACAGCTCAGAGCCTGGAGCCTGCTTCGGATTCTGTGTCTCCAGTCTCTCTGCCCCCCCCCCCCCCCTTGCTTGTGCTCTGTCTTTCCCTCTCAAAAAATAAATAAATGTTAAAAAAATAAATAAGTAAAAATTTAAAAAAATTTAAAAATCAATAAAATCAATTGATTTTATTAGGGAGGGAGACTCATTTCTTTTTTGTCCCTCCCTTCAAGCTTCAGATCCATTTTTGTCATCCTGGAGATCAGAATAGGCCAATGGGGAGGAAGAAGCAATGTTAAAATGAAGGAGTCTTTGGAGTGCCTTGGGTGGCTCAGTCCGTTAAGTGTTGGACTTTGGCTCAGGTCATGATCTCACGGTTCGTGAGTTCGAGCCCTGCATCCGGCTCTGTGCTGACAGCTTGGAGCCTGGAGCCTGCTTCAGATTCTGTGTCTCCTTCTCTCTCTGCCCCTCCCCCTCTAGCACTCTGTGTCGCTCTCCCTCTCAAAAATAAACAAACATTAAAAAATTAAAAAAAAAAATGAAGGAGTCTTTATGAGGGCAACTTTGAAGCACAAGTCTCACCAGTAGTATAGGAGGCTTCTTCAAACAGAACGATGCAGCTCATTTCTTATTTAGGTCCTGGAGAGAGGGTTATTAATCTATGGAAATGAACAAACACTAGCTGTTTGCTATTCTGCTGTGCAGAGAACATTCGGTGACCTGACTAATCTCAGGGTTTCGGTCTCTAAACGGTGCACTTTTCACTCTTTGCCCTGAAGGCTCAGGAAACAATTTCCTTTTTTTAACTTTTCCATTTTAAACGTGCAGGGTGTTCAAAGACTTCACCGGGATGAAAAGTCCTGTGTTTTCCTGTTTCTCTTGTAGGACTAGTCAAAACTACCCTTTTGTCTTGGGGATGTTTTGCAGCCTGAGCCTCTGTTTTACTAAATACAGCCTTACAAAAAGCACAATCATGTGGACCACGCACCGTGGCTAGTGTGCCGTGGGGTCTGCTGCAGCTGGTAAATCACCTATCACGGAATTCGGGGGCGCCTCGGGTAAATCGTTTCACTGGACCGTCATAATGACTCCTTGAGTGGAGACGATCATCCTCAGTTTCCCGGGGAGGAAGCAGAAAGCGAGAGGTCAACCGAGGTGCTGGGTGCTGGTAGTCGGAGCCCATGTGGGCTGTGCCGTGACCCCGGCATCCGGACTTGGAGTTCAGCTCTGTTTACCGTCACCTTGCACAGCCAAGACACCCCAGGACTTATGCAGTTGTGTCCCTGAATTTGTAGTCTGAAAAGACATAACTTTGCTTACTGATGCGGCCCGATAGAGCAGTTTTGAGACGGCGGTGAGAAGTTAGAAGAGTCCGGGCCCTTGAATATATGCAGCCCTGATCCTAAGACGTTGTATCGTAAATTTAGATGTTAGATGTTTTTACAGTGCCTGAACCTAAACTTGATGGACAGAGAGTGCTGTTTCCTTTTGTAGCCACTGGACCTTTAAAGCTAAGCTTCTAGAGCTGTGTTTTCTTTAATGCACCATGTCGGCAAGGGTAGAAACGTCAGGAAGTCAAACCGATCTTGTATATGGAATCTTCAGTCCGATGCCATCTTCTCTGAGAATGGATGGAGGGCCTTTGCACTCAGATCACTTCTGTCCCCGAAGGTGCCTACTGTCTTTCTGCGGGACGTCACCGAGAGGGTAGGAGGAAGCTCACGCAGCCCCCTGTGATTCAGATTTGTACGTCCTGGGCTGAACAGAGCCAGCGCAGGACATTGAATTAGTTCCATGATGAGGATCTACTGTCCTACGACCTGTAGAGGTTAATCATGCAGTAAAAATCGTCATCCGTCTCTTGGTGCCAGGAGCATATAGAATCACTGTGATGAAGCCTTTTCCTTCTTTGCAGAAGTAATTTGGTGCCCGATGGCCGTGCTGTTGGTTTCAGAAATACCTCGAGTGTGATTCACTTGGAGACTGTACCGAAGCTAGATTTTGTATGCGGAATCCTCACGAGTGGTCTTGCAAACATGACAGAGGGCGTCTCTCTTTTAGGCATCCCCTCCTCAGTCTCTTTATAGCTTTTTCCTAGGAGTCAAGGTGATAGAGCCTGGCGGGGGAGTTTTGCTTGGTGTTGGAGTAGCTAAGAATGTTTCTCTCTAACAGGTCACAGAGAGTGCTGGTGGACATCTCTTCTTGCCCCAAGATCTTCGTTGGAAGTCCACGGGACTTGGTGTCTTGGCCGTTCAAAGTAGATATGAGCTCGCCAGGAGGCATAATGCGTCACCATTTTATTCTGGGCCACCCTAAAGGATGACACCCAGCTTCAGAGACCTCCTCTCGGACATCATCCCTGAGCACCAGTGTTTTAGCTCTCTCCCATTGTCTGAAATCTGTTTCCCACCGATTCTGAGCTGGCTCAGGCTTAGTCATTAAATGGCTAGGACAGTGTTGGATATCTTCCCCCATCAGCTTGCAGCTATATACCTTCTGTCACCCCAGACCGCCTCTTGAGCTCGTGTTGCGTCTTTACACAGATATGCTCAAAAACAGGCACCGATCCATTCTTTCTAGCTTGGCGTTAACCCCCAGGCGTAGTCCTGGGGTTACCTGGAGTGGAGGCAATGGAGGATAAATTCATCTTGAACGGACGTGTCCGTGCTAGCCTCTAGTCTGTCTCCCTAGCTTTTAAATACTCGAGCGATTGGTTTTGCGTACAAACGTGTAGGTTGTTGGATTGGAATGATTTTCTCCCTGGATTTCTAGTTTTTACATAAGCAGATATAAAGAGACGGTCTGTCGTTGACTTAAGTAGCCCATTTTAAAAAGTTATATACACTTAAGCATGGTACAGAATAAAAATGTAGGTTTAAAAAATTTTTTGTTAAATGGTAATGCAGCCCAAAGGTGGCTAGGAATGTATTTTGCCATGAGAGAGTCAAAACTGAAAACTTGCAACAAAGACAAAAGTAGAATAGAAACAGTGCGAACAGAATCTGACCAATATATGCCCCTTGTTCGAGTTCAGCCCGTGGAATGTTATGTAGGACAAAAGGAATGGAAGAGATATTTCAGTAACATTTTGTTCTCTGTCAAGAACCTTCTGAAATATAAATCTGCTGTGTATTGGAGAATGGAAAAGCAATTGATTCAAGTTGAATAGCTTTCATTTAACTAGAATATCCCACAGAAAGCTGTTCTTGTTCTGACAGCCATATTTTTGCTTTTCTTGACTTAAAGAAAATTGAATTCGTGTTTACATATTTTATAGGGTTGTTTTATGGACAAAGACACAGGTCAAATCCCATCTCAACACAGTGGCTATTGTTGCAGCAAATAGAAATATTTCTAAGTGAGATAAAACATTTCTATGCCATGGCCCGTGGCCCATAGTAATAAATACCAGGTTGATATTATGCAACCATTTGCAACTATAAATAATTCACTCATACATGTGCTTTTTTTTTAAATTTTTAAAAATGTTTTTATTTATTTTTGAGACAGAGAGAGACAGACCATGAGCAGGGGAGGGGCAGAGAGAGAGGGAGACACAGAATCTGAAGCAGGCTCCAGGCTCTGAGCTGTCAGCATAGAGCCCGACGCAGGGCTTGAACCCATGAACTGTAAGATCATGACCTGAGCTGAAGTCAGACGTTCAACTGACTGAGCCACCCAGGCGCCCCAGATGTGCTTTTTTTTAAAAAAAAAAAATTGTTTTTTAACTTCTAGTCTCCTGCCAACACATATATGCATACATATACTCTTACCTATTTGCATAGTAGAGAAGGAGGAATAGGAATATATATTAACAGGAATTAACTTTATTTTGGACTTTCTAGAACAGACCACCCTCTTTTTTGTTTCTCCTCGTGATGGCTCCCTGAATTGCTTCCAACAGTGAAATTGTGAAATTTCCTAATTGGTCACAACTATGGATGTGTCCTTCTGGGGTCTCGCTCTGTCATTCAACCCCGCTGAAAGCTGGTAGCTGGTGTTAGTGATTTAGGAAGCTGAACTTCAGAATTAGGACTTCCCTCCCCCACAAAGGATGTTCTTTTTTTTTTTTTTTTAATTCCCCATTTCTAGACCTTCTTAAGGAGAAATTAGGTGCTTGTTGTTCTGTTTTGTTTTGTTTCAATTCCCAGACCATTCTGGCATTGATCCTGCACTCATTATAAATGTAATTTTTTAGTTGTTTTTTTAATGTTTATTTATTTTTGAGAGAGAGAGAGAGACAGGGTGCAAGCTGGGGGGGAGGGGCAGAGAGAGAGGGAGACACAGAACCAGAAGCAGGTTCCAGGCTCTGAGCCGTCAGCACAGAGCCCTATGTGGGGCTCGAACTCACGGACTGTGAGATCATGACCTGAGCCGAAGTCGGACACTTAACCCACTGAGCCATCCAGGCACCCCTGTAAATGTAATTTTCAGCAATAACTGTTAACTCTTGAAGTACTTTGGCTCTCTGTGGCCTATGGTTCAGTGGCATATGATGTTTTCCCAAGTGCATCGAAGACTTAAATACAGAATGCCTTAAAATTTTAGGGGTATTGATCAAAAGAAAGCTTCTCTAGGTATAAAAGTTTGTTAGGTCTTAATTCTCTTCTACCTTCAAGATTCTTAACTGGATGCCTTATGTTGTGTTTCCTTTCTGTGTTTGTACTAGTTTGCTACTTGGGTTTTTTATTTTCTATTTGGAAACAGTTTTTGTTTTTTTTTTTTTAAATACACGGTTCTTAAAAATACAAAACACTTCTAATCTGCTCATTCTTACCTCAGCTATCTTTTCTGTCTTATGGCTGGACCATTGCTTCTCTTTCTACTTCTCTTCTGGGATTTTTATCTTGCTCAGCACTTCTAGTGTGCGATTCTGAATTCTATGGTTAGAGTTTCCTGACCACCTCCTCCTTGTATCTGAGTCCATTTCCTGTGCTTAAAGCTTTGGCATTTCATTCACCGTCCTCGTAGTCAAAACTGAAACTTTCAGCGCTAATAAGATGAGTCTTTGCAACACTACTAATTTCTTCCTTTCTATTTCTCACTCCGTTGTTACTTCTCTAAGATGAGAATATATTTGTCATCAGGAACTTCATTTTGGTGTCCCTTCCTAAATATCTCCTGGTTTGTTTTTTTTATTTTTTTTGTTTTTCTGTTTTACTGTTACCCTCTGTAGTTTCGAACCGCGGCACGCATCAACAGGTCTTTGACAAATTAGTTGTCCCTGTGCATAGTTTACAGTATTCCACTAGCTGTTTAAAAATAATTAAGCTTCTCTCCGTGTTCTTTGCTGTGGGTCAGGAATCGACTTCCTTTGCCATCCAACACAGGAGTTAATCACAAACGGGTCCTCTGAACCAAATAATTAAAAATAGAGCAAAGTTTCTGAACCAGGCAGTTGGCAGAAAAGTCTGTATTTCCATCTGTGTACAGTTAGGAAAATATTTCATGATGTTCAAATAGTGTCAGCTTTGCTCTCTTGTGTGCGAGAGTGTATGTGTGTGACTGCATGTAATTCATTGCTCTGAAGGTTTGGCTGGTTAGCTCATCATATATATATATATATATATATATATATATGTGAGTATATATATAGGTGTGTGTGTGTGTGTGTATATATATATATATATATATATATATATATATATATATATATATATATATGTCACTGGCAAGAAACAGGCAAGCAAATGCAGGTGTCTTGTGTATACTTTTTTTTTTTTTTTTTTTTTTTTTTTTAAGTTGTAGGTTTCTGTGAAGGAGGAATGGTCTGGCTTTTCTTTTTAATGAAAGTTTTTCTCTTAGCACGTGACTCAGAAAATTAGAGAGCGTTACGTTTTGACTTTGAAGTCTTTTTGCCTTCTGATTCTTGTCTTTTGACTTCCTACTTACAAACAACCTCTGCTAATGACTTTTAGGAGCTGTTCTTAGATATGCACGCGAATCTGTTTCAGTGTGGAATGTGACAGACAGGAGTTCCTGCTCTCCGGAAGGGGATTTAGGCCTGGGAGTATACATCACCCTCATAAACACTTTATGACATAGGGACAGACATGTGAGTGATTGATTTTGAGAGAAATCTAACTCTTCAACTTGGATTTTCCTTTGTTCTTACCAGGAATCCGTATCTCATTAAACATGTTGAGTTTTGGCCAGTTCTGCAGCTATGATATGCCTTTAAAAATAGAGTTTTTGTTTATAAGGTTTTAATTGCTGTGTAATATAAAGACTATTTCCCTCTGGTATTTTTCTATTGTAACTATCTCTTTTTATTCCTGGAAAACTCTTATGTTTAGGTTGATTTTTTTTTTCTCCCAGGAGAGCCACTGTATTAAATAACAACTAATGCTTAAAAAATACACCAATGGGAGATTCGGAATTATTAACAGGAAAAAAAAGGAAATGTCTTAATTTCATTCCTTTGGCTCTGAAACATACATATTTCTCAGTCACCAATTTCGTTATGCTTCTAGAAACTCAGAGCCTTGGCATATTCTTAATACTATGATAATAAATGAAGCAGTGAGATTGAGAGCTGTGGTTTGATCATGCTCGCATTAATTGAAATGAAGGAAGGTCTTCCATAAACTTCATTAGTAAAGTAGCAGTGAGGGGAGCCTGGGTGGCTCAGTCGGTTAAGCGTCTGACTTTGGCTCAGGTCACGATCTCACGGTTTGTGAGTTCGAGCCCCATGTCGGGCTGTCAGCCCCATGTCTGTGCTGACAGCCGGGAGCCTGGAGCCTGCTTTGGATTCTGTGTCTCCCTCTCACTGTCCCTCTCCTGCTCACTCTCTCTCTCTCTCTAAAAAATAAATAAACATTTAAAAAAATTTAAGTAGCAGTGAATTCTTGAGTTTAGCTGTAAACATCCACCAAAGTTGGTAATCGTTTGATCATTTAGACACTTTGTCATTCATGATGTTGGAGGGACCATATGCATCTTTCAGTCTAGCCTCGTCATCTTACCATCAACTTAATCTTGTTCATTTCTTGTAAACCTGCTGTGTGCGAGGCACTGTTTTAAGAAGGAACAGTTAAATTGTAGCCTGTGGCTTCAAACAAATTAATTTGTGATTTCCTTTCAGTATTACTTGGAGGGGGGGGTTAACTTGGGGGAGACAGCTTTCAAAGAGATTTAAATGGATCTTGCTAATTGTTATTCTTTGTCACTGTAAGATATTAGGATTTAACTTCTTTTGTGAACTCCGGATACACATAAAAGTGAATGATAGATGTCTTTAAACTTGAAAGTTAATGTTGGGGCGCCTTGGTGGCTCAGTTAGTTGAGCTTCCAACTTTTGATTTCGGCTCAGATCGTGATCTCGCGGTTTGTGGGATCGAGCCCCACGTTGAGCTCTGCGCTGATGGCACGGAGCCTGCTTAGGATTCTGTTTCTCTGTCTCTCTCTCCCCCCCCCCCCATGTCTCCAAATAAATAAACACTTAAAAATGTAAAAAAAAAAACAACTTTCAAGTTAATGTTGGGTTGGTCTTCTCTTATACGACTTGGCTAACACTACTGATGCATTTGACTCCTCTGAAGCCATACCTGGATACTCAGGTTGCTCCCACTTTCCTTGTGGGTCGGCTAAATCTGTTTTCTTCATTCATTTGGGCATCTTCTACACGGACATAAGGAATTCGAGTGAAACTGCATTTGATTGTTGATACCAGTATATTATTGATGAACAGATGAATGATTTACTCAGTAAATCATCCAGTGAACAGAACTGCGTTTACCAGATTCGTGATTGAAAACACACGAAACAGTGTATGCACTCGATGGAGATCACTGAGCAGAGAACCGATTCTTTTATGGATAATCGTGGCTGGCTGGCAGGCACGCTGAGGATTTAGGCTGTATTAGTCACTGTGCTAATCAGTTAATCCTCACGGTGAACCTAGGGGGGTAGTTATTATCTCCACTTTATACGTAAGGTAACGGGGTTAGTAGCTTGCCCAAGGTCAGAGAACTAGTAAGTGGGAGGACTGGGATTCAACTCATACTGTCTTAACTTCAGCCTCTGTGCTGTTGACTAATTCTACTTTACTGCCTACCACCCATGTTGTTGTGGGACTTACAAAATCGTGTTTGTAAGCCTTGAGTATATACAGAAGCATCCTCACGAAACAGGTAAAGTATTGAAAACGTAAGGATTCAGTGAGCACTCAAGTAACTCTCTACCTGAGTTTAAAAATTACCGTGAATTTGGGCACTTGGGTGTCTCAGTTAAGTGTCAGACTCTTGGTTTCAGCTCAGGTCATGATCCAGTGGTTTGTGAGTTGGAGCCCTGTATCAGGCTCTGTGCTGACAGCACGGAGCCTGCTTGGGATTCTCTCTCTCTCTCTCTCTCTGCTCCTTCTCTGCTCGTGTGTTTGCTCTCTCTCTCTCTCTCTCTCTCAAAACTGCATAAATAAACTTAAGAAAAATTTACCATGAATTTGATGACCTCCATATGGATCCCTCCCCTAACCCGTCACCTCCCCACCCCCGCCTCAGAAAATTTTCCCTAAAGAGAAGCAATGTTTTAAAATATTTCTAACAAAAGCGCACCAGAAAATGCAACCATGCCAGATGATTATTCTTCCTTCCTTGTTCTTGTCTCTCTTCTTTGCTCTGCCATTCCTCTTACTTCTTCCCCCTTTTCTTGCCTTGCTGTCTTGGAGCATAAAGAGGAACCAAGCCAGACCTGCAGAAGAAGGTTCGGGAGGGTGTTCTCTGCTGGGCTTCCAGGCAGAGGTGTCATGGCTGGTGTTGGAGATTCTCGCAGAGATGATCATCTCTTTGTCGTGCTCGAGTGACACACATCTGCCTCCAAGCAAGATGTGCTTCGGAGGGCCCGTGACAAAGACACCAGCACACCACGGGAGGGGGTGATTTAATAAGACTCTGCTGGCAGATTGCTAAAATGCTTCTCGGGGTCATAATTCACAAATACTAGCTCTGTAGACGTGTGGTTCCTTGATGGTGTGAATCTTAAAAATAGCAGTACATTTTCGGTAACCCGTGTGAGGGCACGTCATGACACCATCAAACATGTGTAGATAGTATAGCCTTGTTGTCCCTTAATGCTTCAATGCAGTCTTTTAGCCAGTAGAAATACCTGGGATAGTATGCAAGAACCAGAATGGGTTCTGGCCTGGTGGGAACAGTATAATTCTTTTCATCAGTTGGAAAATAGAGTCTAATAACTAACTATGTTAAAAAAAAAATGAGCCAGGAGATTTTTTGGTTTTTTTGTTTGTTTGTTTGTAAGTCGTACTCGGTTGCATGAGTAATTTTCCAAGGACTGGACGGTTCTGTAGGAGGAGGTGGTAATTGAATGCAGTCTTAGCTCTTATGGATTTTAGAATTAATGTTACTTTTAGGCGAGTCTTGGGTAATTATAAAAATCTGGAATGAATTTATTTTTTTATATATTTTTACAAAATTATTAAATTTTTTTAAATGTTTATTTATTTTTGAGAGACAGAGTGTGAGCAGGGGAGGGGCAGAGAGAGAAGACAGACACAGAATCTGAAGAAGGCTCTAGGCTCTGAGCTGTCGGCACAGAGCCCAACATGGGGCTTGAACCCACAAACAGTGAGATCATGACCTGAGCTGAAGTCAGACGCTTAACTGACTGAGCCACCCAGGCTCCCCTGTAATGAATTTAAAAAGCTAAAAAAGAACCCCATCTAGCTAAAGATAAAAATGCTTACAAAGGCATGTGCAAAAATCTGCATGTAATTATTTGCACATATACATTTATATGTTTGTATTAATATTTTTCTAGTGCAGCACGCATGTGTATGTATAAATATAGTGTAACAATATACTATAGTGTAGTATATGATATAGCATAGGATTACAGTAGGCACCCTCTATAGAACTAGGGTTAGAAGAGCCTTTTATGGACCAGCTGTTTGATTTAGAGCTTTATCATTTGTAGTGACATTTTCCGTGGTCATGTTTTTGGCTTGAAATAATCAGCACTTACAGTAATGAGGCTGAAGTGTGAGTGTCTGTCTAATGTTCTGCCTCTTACCATTTTGCGCAGAGACAGATCTATGTTGAAAGATACGTATGTGCCTGTTAAGAAGCTTCAAATATGAAGTGAAGAAGCTACAGATGACACTTTGTTGCAGTTCTGTGCATTGTCTCAAAAAACACGCCTTAAAAATTTGGAAACTAGAAAAATCTTGGCAAATGCAGCCTAAGAGTGTAGCCGATTTAAAAGCTGCGTTTGAGTGTTCTGAGTACTGTTCTGTGACAGCTCTTACTGTAGGAATTGGCACCAGCTAAGAAAATTTACAGTTTAATACTTTAGAGCAAATAATTGCTTAAGATGCTTTAAATAGCACAGGAAATGTATCGAGTGTTTACTTGACATTTGTTATATTGAACACTAATACTGAAACAGATTCTTTGACCACAGAGAATGCCAGTGTAGGTGGGGTGGGGGTAGATGGGAGACAGAGGCAGGCAAAAACCAGCCAGCATGATTATCTAAAAATTAAATGGCAAATGAGTTTTTCACGATAGAGAGATACCAGGAGAGAGGAAAAAAAAAAGCTCATTTGTTCAATCAAGTAGTCTTCAAGTATGGTAGCAGAAAGCAAAATGAAACAACTCCCAGAGATTAGATTTCTCTTGGTTTTAAGGCACGAATCTTGCCCACAGCCGCCTCCACCAGGGGTCAAAGCCTCCCAAGCTATTGGTTGGTCTGGTTTATTTTTTAAGGTCCCGAAAGCCAGAGGAATGACCTCTCTTTTTATAAAAAAAAAAAACAAAAAACACAAAAACCCAAAACCTCTCTTGTTATCTGTTTAATCTGCACATGCTTGTGAATGTTTTTTTTTAATGACAGCTTTAGTGCTCTCCTTTCTCAGTGCTGCTCAGTACTTGTGATGTCTTCCTCCCTGAATGCATCTCGCCCTCCAGAGTCCTCTCTTCACCCTCGCCAGGCACTAAGTTTCCGCGTTTATGCGGGTCTCAGAATGGAGTCTCTTGTAGTGAGGCTCTTAGGCGCAGGACGTTTCTTTTTGCTCAGACTGTTTACCATGCATTGTGATTCAGCTGTATCTAACGGGAAAAAATAGGGTATATTTTAGGCTCCTAAACCCTCTCCCATTCATATGTATTTGAGTCAGTTATACTCTGTTTTAAAGGGGGTTTTAAATGCGTATGTAAAAAACGAATTGGCCTGTGTGATAGGTCCAGGAATGTGAAATTGTGCAATATTAATGAAATTTGTAAAAGCTTCTTCCTTCTATCTTGTCAACATGAGCTGCTTTTAAGCACTCCAGGGAATTTTGAAAATAGCAATCAGAAGTCAAAACTTCACCAGGCAGGATGGCCCAGCACCCAGAACACTCAGCAGCAAAGAGGCTATATTTATGGCTTTTCCACCGACTTGAGATTTGACCTTGAATAAATCATGTTTAACTTCTCTATGCTTCAATTAACTTCTGAAAGATATGTGTGGTTGTGTATAGCCAGTGGGGAGGCAATCGCCGAAGTTCACAAAAAAGGAAAACTTGGAGGAGATTTTTATTGGAAAAGAGCAGCGAGCACGAATGTGAGCCTTGCAGGGTGCTGTTCACAAAAGTCTTAGTACACATGGCTCCTAAGGAAGGTAGGAGGTTTCTTATAGTGGTCTTCCTGTATTTTGTAGAATTAAAAAATATGTATAGGCATTGTTTTACCCTCTGACTCAGAAAGCTTTGTGTTCATACACCCTTTTCTCTAAGTTCCCCCCATGAAAGGGATTCTCATTTACCATGTTGTAATTCAGATTATAATCGAGCAGTACCACAGTTCACTTGATGACACAGAGCCATTTCATTTTATTTTTTTTAAAAGGAATTCTAAGGTCCTATTCATTTAAAAGCTCACTTCTTTTAGTCTGTTCCTACCCCTGAGATCATCTAACTGGCTTTTCATTTACTGGGGAAGAAAAGAAGAAAAATAACCAACGCTGATGAAGTCCTGATATGTGCCGAACACACTGCTAAGCGCTTGGTCCTTAAGTATTCCGCGTGATTTATACTCAAAGGGCCTGTCTCCCCTTCCCGGTGCATCAGGGCCTGACTGCCAGGGCCAGAATCCATAAGAGACATTAAAATATAGCCATTGCGATTGATAATCAAAAGGAGGTGCTTTTTTGGTTGAAGGTACCCAGAGTGCCACATGGTCACACGAGGCGGTGGGATCTCAGCGAACCAGTAGCTGACAGGTGGTCCCCTCCCCCCCGCCCCCCCCCCACTTGCTGACCTTCCCAGCATCAGGTGGCAGCGAGCTTACATAATAGCGCCAAACCACATCACCCTGGTCAAGCCACTGTAGTTACTGCCTCATTTGAGTTACGTTGTTGTAAAGAGGACTTAGGTCCCAGAAGTCGAAGTGCCTTAAATTTGAAGGAAAGGCCACGAGCTTTCAACGCTTACTAAGATCCTGACTCCGGAGTCGGAGATGGTGTTTGGGGTGAGTAAGTCTACAGTCCACAGCTCCCCGTATAGGGGAGAGAACGTTTCAGAGTAAGCCAGAGAAAGACTATAGGTTTAACACAGCACCCGTGACTCACTTTCTCTTTGCTCTCTCTGTCCAGCCGTTATTCATTTACTGCTAACCCCACAGGAAGGTTCCTTTTGATGTTTTCCTCTGGCTGCTTTGCAAAAAATATAAACACACAACTTGGGAGAATAGGGCGAGAGACAGAGAAGAGACAGAGGTCACAACTTTTAATCCTGGTTCTACTGATAACGAATTCTGTGACCAGATACTTTGCACAGCACGGGAAGGTGTCTTTGAAATGCATTCTGGGTTGCCAGATGGCAGCCATCACTCAGGAGAAGGGCTTGTCTCAGAGTTTCTCAGACGGCCGCCATATTGGATTGCTGAGGTACCTAAGGAACCATCCATGTGGATCAGCTCTTACAGACTTTTGGAAGTAACCCTGGAGGTGTGACAGCAGCCTGCAGAATCTTTAGCAATTACAACTGATTTGTCAGAAAGGGAACCAGAAGGAATCAGAGCCCTGTGATGGGGGATGAGGTCCTAAGCTATTCCGAAGCTGCTATCCAAGCTTGTTGGGAGCTTATGCTGTGTGGTCGGTTGTAGTTGGGTTTGCCAGAGTTGTGATATCTCCTTAATTTGAATACCAGCCCTGCTCACTTGGCCTGCTCACTTACTCTCTCTGCCTCAGTTTTTTTCCTCTGGAAAGTGGGGATCGTAACCTGGTCAGGATGAAATAAATCAATACGTGCCCTCTATGCACTTGGCAGCTGGTAAATGCTGTTCGTGCTTTACCCTATCATTATGTTTTTGTTCTCCTTTAGAGTTTTCTAATTTGTTTGTGTAGCATTTAGGGCAAGATACCAGGCATTTGGAAGATGGCAGACGTAGGGTTGGTGAGAGGCTGCCTGAGGGTGGCAGAGAGCGTGGGCCAATCCTGGTGTCTACCCCGGGTCTCCAACGTTGTCTGTACATATGTTTCTGAACACCAGGCTTGCTCGTTTTATTCCCTGAGCCCTCCACCTTCACCTCTCAGTGTTCTGTTCCACTGTGGACGTCTGGCATGAGCCTCCCCTTTTCCAGGACAGAACGGTGTCCCCAGCTGTTTCAGCCCAAACCAGTCTGCCTCCCTACTGCCCTTAGTTTTATCACAGCAGTTATTGCCTTGCTTGGTTACTCAGATGTCTTGCTTCCCATGTGACTGGAGGTTCGTGCCACCTCTCGGCACCCAGGGCGGTGAGGCAGAAAGAGCAAGGGGCAGGGACCAGGGGGCGGGGGTGGGGGGGATGGTGGTGATGGGGACACACTCTCTTCTCTCCAATGCACTCATTGTGCTCGAGGCATTTGGTCCCTAATCCTCAGAGCCTGCTCAGGTAGGGGCTGGACCTTGAGCTTCTTCCCTCGCAGCTTCATTTTAGAGTACTAAATGGTGAATAACGACGTGTCAAATAAATGAACAAATGTCCTTTCTCAAGCTGTGCCATTATGATGGCTGGGGTTATTTTCATACCCAATAGCATCTCTGCTTGGTGAATGGAGGAAATGGTCTATATGATGAACTTTTCACTTCCATCGGACGGAGGTTTTGTTAATTTTGATCCTTTCGGGGTCTGAATTTGTATCCACGTCGGACTTAAATACAGTCATTTGTCTATGAGAAAAGATTCTCTGTGCTAAAAAGCAGCACAGAGAATATCACAGACTACTAAATGTTAAGAGTACATAATAAGAAAGGAAAAGAGTACCTAAGAAGTCACTTTAGAAGTTCTTGTTTGAGGGGCCCCTTGGTGGCTCAGTTGGTTGGACATCTGACTCTTGATTTTGGCTCAGGTCGTGAGCTCACAGTTCATGGGTTCGAGCCCTGCGTTGGGATTCTCTCTCTCCCCCTCTCTCTGCCACCCCCCCCCCAATTGCTTTTTCTGTCTCTCAAAATAAGCAAAAAGAAAAGTTCTTGTTTGCATGCTTCCTAGTGTATTTCATATATTAGACCACATATATAATTATATAATATTAATATGTAAGTTCTCATAGTCTAATCATTAAATAATTCATTAATCATTTTGAAATTTTCCTCTAAGTAGTTAACAGATTTAAATTTTTATTTCTTTTTAAAAGTTCATAATTTGGACTTGTTTTCTTAGTCATGTTAGGTGTCTTGTCTGAACCAAACGTGCCGAGCACATTATTTTTTGGTATATTAGGGGAATTCATATATATATAGTGGTTGAAATGTTCAGCATCCTGTCTTTGGAATTACTTGGATGTTTCATTTATTCCTTTTTTCTCATATCTTTAAAATTTTTTTTTTACATTTATTTATTTTTGAGAGACAGAGAGACAGAGAGAGAGAGAGAGAGAGAGAGAGAGAGAGAGAGAGAGCATGAGTGGGGGAGGGGCAGAGAGAGAGGGAGACACAGAATCCAAAGAAGGCTCCAGGCTCCAAGCTGTCAGCACAGAGCCCGACGCAGGGCTCGAACCCACAGACTGTGAGATCGTGACCTGAGCTGAAGTTGGAGCCCAACTGCTGAGCCACCCAGGCGCCCCTCCTTTTTTCTAATAGCTATGCCCAGATTCAAAATTGCTTGCTCTTTTATCGTATTTAAAGTGTGTGTTTACTTTATGGTTTTACAGATATTTGAAAATTTTAAACAATTGTGAAAGACTTTGAACTTACTGATCATAATTTACCGGGAACAGAGGGAGGGAGGGAAGGAGGAGAGAGAGAGAGATGGAACAGAATTTGGCCACTTATCTATGTTTGTAACCATCTTTGTACATATTATAACATCAGAGCAGTGGCTTCGTAATTGAGAAAAATTTGGGGGAATAAACCACTGTTTTTTTCAAACTATTACTACTTCCTGGAAGAGAGAGCTTTTGAAATATTATTTGTTATACTAGTTCAAACCAAGGAGGGAGCATGTTCACTGTCTAATTAGGCTCCATATGGCTTGAACTCTTGGGACATCTACCTGAAATAGGACCCTGTTAAGAAATTATTCTGTGTCATACATAATCAGGTTCAGGAGGTCTTAGACATTTGCATTTTAGAATGATAATTGGCATCATCCTCAAAGACAAGTTCCACAAACTTAGATGTTTTCAGTTTAGCAGCAACACCAAGATATATATGGAATCTTTTATTTTAAAAAAGGGTTCCATGTGATCAGCAGTTGAAGAAAATGTATTTAAAAAAAAATTTTAATGTCTATTTTTGAGAGAGAGAGAAAGACAGAGTATGCGTGGGGGAGGAGCAGAGAGAGAGGGAGACACAGAATCCGAAACAGGCTCAGGCTCTGAGCTGTCAGCACAGAGCCCGACGCGGGGCTCAAACTCATGGACTGCGAGATTATGACCTGAGCTGAAGTCGGATGCTTAACCGACTGAGCCACCCAGGCGGTCCCTTTAACGTTTATTTTTGAGAGAGAGTGTGAGCGGGGCAGGGGCAGAGAGACAAGGAGACACAGAATCCGAAGCAGCTCCAGGCTCTGAGCTGACAGCACAGAGCCCGACGTGGGGCTCGAACTCACAAACCATGAGATCATGACCTGAGCCGAAGTCAGGCACTTAATCGACTGAGCCACCCAGGCACCCCTGAAGAAAAGATTTTTTAAATGTTAGTGGGACTCCCCACCCCCAACTTTTTGTGGTTCACAGAGTATAAGAAGGTTCTTTTTAGTATTTTATTTTAATCCAGTGATTGAAGTTTTTTATGTTATGACCAGAAGGAAAAATGTATGTGGGGAGGAGGCCTTGGAGGAACAAGAGGTCAGGAGGGTACAGAAACATCAGCTGCCTTTATTTACCAAATATTTACCAATCATTTGTATTTGCTCCTTGTTTACTTGGATCTGAGTTGATAAAAATAAGGTCTGTATTTATTGAGTTTTCTCTCTTAGAAATGCTTAGGCTTCACTTTGGTGTTTGTTTTTTTTTTTTTCCTTCTTTTAAAATGGTGCAGAAAAATGTCGCAATAAATGTAGTCCATTTGTAGGGATGGTTCCCTCCCTTATCTGGGCAGAAATACCGTTAGAAGAGAGAATGTGGGAGTAGGTACTGGCCAAATATGTACACTGGGTGCAAGTGATGATTGACCTCATTGATTGGAGAAAGGAAGAAAAATAGTTTAAAACGATTTTTCACAGGATATTTCAACGAAGATGTTTTTCTGAACGCAGATTCTGATTTGAAAACTGGACTGAGCTGTGGTTTGTTTCTTCTGAACAAATTTGCCTTGAATTGAAGGGGGGAGAGTGTTTCTTAAGCCTCCATATCTTTAGGCAGTGAGTCATTTCCATGCTGTTGAGACATTTTCTAGCCTTTCTTGCCGTGTAGTTCATGCTTTTCTCTGGATGTTTTGACTCCTTAAGAAACTCGCAATAACAAATTAACAATCACACTCCTCTGGAATGAAAACATGGGGTAGTGGAGTAAGAAATAGCAGATCTGGAAATCTGAATAAACAGAAATACTCAGCTTTCATACTCAGGCTCTAAAGAAGGAGTCCAGTGTTGTCCAGGTACTAGCAAGATGCAACATTTAAAGCAATAAAACAAAACAGAACCAAAAACCAAAAACCGAAAAAAAACCCCAAAGCCCTACAAGAATGTGCTGTCCGTCTTCATTATCCAAGAGACTGTGATACAAAACCATACGGCACTTTTACTCTTCAAAATTTAATCGGTAATTCTTATTTGTAGTCATCTGACCTTCCTTCCCTCCCTGTGGACCCTAAGTTAGTTAACACATTGGTCTCAATAAAATGAGCTGTATTGGGTTGGGAACCCCACCTTGGCCTGGACTTCTCCATTTCCTCTAGCACCTGGGCCCAGGCCTTGGTGGGAAGGACTTGAATCAGCACTGCTGAGAGACAGTGCTTCCCGAGCTGAGCATTGCACATCCATGTATCAGCCTGGTCTGTCCCATTCGCTGTCCCATTGGAATTTTTAGATGGGAGCCAGGTAGTAAACAGACCGCTCCAGTGGCTACTTCTGCCCTATTGATGTGGTTCCTTGTTCCGGTCGTGTGGATGGAGTAAACTTTACAACCTCCCAGCGTGAACCCTTGGTCTGCTAAGAGGCCTCTGTCAGGAAAGATACGGTCGGTCACTCTTTTCATCACCGTGCATGCTTGGAAAAAAACTTTGATGCCCACAGAATCCGAAAGCCTTGGGGCTCTGGATTTCGCGTTCGCCAGGAAGGCAATTGAAACGCTTGCTGAGATTTCATGGACTTTCTGTCGATTCTTAACTCCCGGGTTGGGGCTCGGAATTTCGTTTTTCCTCCTCACCTGTTTCAGATTCTCATGAAGTTTGTCCATACTTGGCCTTGAGTCAGCTGAAAGGGAGTGCCGTTCATTTTGTGCTCAGGACAATGAAGCTCTTTCCTCACCTGTCTGGAATAGCTGATTGGGCTAAAC
This sequence comes from Acinonyx jubatus, assembly GCF_027475565.1. NCBI lineage: Eukaryota > Metazoa > Chordata > Mammalia > Carnivora > Felidae > Acinonyx > Acinonyx jubatus. The sequence goes on along the minus strand of NC_069385.1, from coordinate 137,399,783 downwards.
TTCTAGTCTGAGGCATGTGAGTCAGACAGAGGCAAAGATTTAAATGTTATTAACATGAGAAAAATCTTTTGAACGTGAAGTCATCGTGCTTGAGGTTACTTTGAACCCTCCTCATAGTCTTTTTTATGATTTGTACCAGAATCAACATGCTTCGGTTTTATGCTAAAAAACACCGTGGAGTAAAAATGGGCACAAACTGGAAATTACATGGTGGCCAGAAACTTTCATATTAGAGAAATGTTAATACTGCAATAAATATTTAGTGAAGCTGCTTGACTCATGAGCGGTTTCTTTTAATGGTTTTTGGGTTCAGGAATTTTGTTTTATTTTAATTTTATTTTTTTAATTTCCATCCAAGTTAGTTAGCATCTAGTGCAACAATGATTTCAGGAGTAGATTCCTTAATGCCGCTGACCCATTTAGCCCATCCCCCCTCCCAGACCCCCTCCAGTAACCCTCTCTTCATTCTCCCTATGTAAGAGTCTCTTATGTTTTGTCCCCCTCCCTGTTTTTATATTATTTTTGCTTCCCTTCCCTTGTGTTCATCTGTTCTGTGTCTTCAAGTTGGGTTCAGGAATTTTTAAGTCAGATGCTTTGTAATTTAAATTAACTTCTAAGCAAGGAAGTACACTATGTCATTAATTAAAAATACATATATAGTTAGAAGTTAAAATTGTGTAATTATCTTAATGCTCCAGAGCATCTTTTCTGACTACACATTGGAACTTATTCTGTTGAATGCAGGGATTTGTCCAGAAAAGCTTAAGGAAATTCAGCCTACGCAGGAAAATTTGCTAGATTTATAAATAAAAGGTTTGGCTAAAGGGATGATACATGACACAATTTTATTTTATCTACAAAAGATCGTATTTGAGTGTTTTTCTCTTGGTCCTTCTTTTAGGATTAAGTAATAATTTGGTTGCTCTAGAGCAGTAAGATTTTTGTAAACTGTGGGTAATTGAACTCATTTTAGCTGCATCAGGGTTGACTACCTTTTAACGAATCCCCAAAAGGTATCTTTTTTATAAAGTGCAAATGTCCCCAGAGATAGCACATGTGAGATGCTGAAGTAGGAAAGAAAGATAATATAAGTATGCCATCTGTTTCTTGAAGGAATGACCTCTTCTATATTGAAAAGTAATGTTAAAGAATTCAAAGTTTCGAATTTTTAGTGGAAATCATTTATAAATCATGGCACTGACTTTTAATCCTTAGCAGAATTCTTCTTTATTTCTAAGAAGCTTACATAAATGTTTATATAAATGTAGCCTTAAATATTTTAACATGTCTTCTTCTTCTTCTTCTTCTTCTTCTTCTTCTTCTTCTTCTTCTTCTTCTTCTTTTTTTTTGAGAACATAGAGAGACAGAGCATGAGCAGGGGAGGGGCACAGAGAGATAGGAAGATAGATACAGAATCTGAAGCAGGCTCCAGGCTCTGAGCTGTCAGCATGGAGCCTGACGTGGGGCTCCAACTCATGAACCGTCTGATTGTGACCTGAGCCAAAGTCGGACACTCAACCGAATGAGCCACCCGGGTGCCCCTAACCTTAAATATTTTAAATGTAGCATACCAGCATTATTTAAAGACAACATTATGCATGATAATGCACAATGTTTTTACATAAAAACGCTTTATACCTTCTTTGGAAGAAAAATCTTCCTTTTTTTTTTTTAAGGAAAAAAAAAAAAGCTCCTGAACATAACGCCTTTTGGAGCAGAGTAGGAAACTCGTATTGTTGTGCTGTGTACATGCAATGAGGGAAGTAACAGTGTCTGCTCGGCTTTAGCAAGTTAGATGCTTCAACTTCCTCAAGAAGCTGAGTTACAGAACCTACATTCTTTTTTTTTTTTTTTTTAAACGTTTTATTTATTTTTGAGACAGGGAGAGACAGAGCATGAACGGGAGAGGGTCAGAGAGAGAGGGAGACACAGAATCTGAAACAGGCTCCAGGCTCTGAGCGGTCAGCACAGAGCCCGACGCGGGGCTCGAACTCACGGACCGCGAGATCATGACCTGAGCCGAAGTCGGCCGCCCAAACGACTGAGCCACCCAGGCGCCCCGAGAACCTACATTGTTATTGCAGAAGTATGATTAGTGTTTGGTGAGGCTGATATAGAGTCAGGTGTGGTAACGGTAATGACTCAGAGGCTTTGTCATTTGACGTATTTTCTCTGTGTAATTTTAGACTTTTCCTGTTATTTTGGAATTTTTTTTTCATTATTTACTAGGGGTTCAGCACCCACAGAGCCAAGAAAAGCAATTGTTACAGGGCTCAGTGTACAGAATCAGTTTTGTTGAACAAAAAGGGAGAAACAAAAAATCTTGTTTTTAATTAGGCTTATCCATTTAAATGTATTATTTTTCCTCATCACTCCACACACGCCCAACATAAAAGTACATTTTGGATTTAAAAGAGAACAAGAAGAGGGGCGCCTGGGTGGCTCAGTCGGTTGAGCCTCCAATTTTGGCTCGCGGTCCGTGAGTTCGAGCCCCGCGTCGGGCTCTGTGCTGACCGCCTGGAGCCCGGAGCCTGCTTCGGATTGTGGGTCTCCCTCTCTCTCTGCTCCTCCCCCGCTCATGCTCTGTCTCTCTCTTTCTCTCTCTCTCTCTCTCTCTCTCAAAAATAAACATTTAAAAAATACTAAATAAATAAAAATAAAAGAGAACAAGATGTTTTAGTAAAATGGAAAGTTCAAGATTCTTTGTTTCTTGTACCTTCCCCAGCCATTCCCGCCGGTTGGAGCCTGGGCCCGTGGGGGGCGCCGGGCAGCTGCGGTTGATAAGGGCACATCCCCTCGCTGGTTCACAGCGCGCAGACAGTAGGGAGAATCCCTAACGGGAGCCTGGGATCCTTACCACCCGTCTTGCATTCCCCCCACCTCAGCTGGCGCGGCCTGGTTCGTGGGGTGACCGGGGGAGGGGGCCGTGTGACAGAGCTCGTTTGCCTGGCGCCACGCTAAGGTGGTCGGGAGTCTTCACTCCTGCTCGCAGGGCTCTTGGGAGCTCCCGTGGCTCCAAGTGACCGACTCACAACAGAGTGACGTCACACGGGCGTGCGTTTTTCTGGGGAGACGGGTGCAGCTTTCGTCAGATCCCCAAAGGATTGTGTGTCCCTCAGAAGGTCAGTAAGAGGCTCTCGTTTACAATGAAGAGATATACAGCCCTTTGTGGAGAGGATATTAAGGCTGAGGTACAGAGAGCAGGCCATAGGCTACCTTTTTTGTTCTATCAAAACGGCCCACGGCACAGTCCCACCAAGCTGGCCCCGCACGCATCCCCGGGAGGTACTTAAACCAATTTGTGTACTTTGAAATAATGGGAAAAGCCACGTCTCAGGGCTCGTAGCATCTGCATTTTGAGCCGACGAGATGCTGCACCCTTGTTCGCTGTAGCTCCGCGTTTTTCTTGTATTGGAAATTGCCCAGTGTGAGACAAATGAGCTGCATTTGGGAAAATGTGTGCATGATCGAGTGAAGACGGTAATAGCAATCTTTAGACAACTGGCTTCTAGTTTACATTCGTATTAAGAACTGTGCGGAGCCAGAAGACTTAACGTGGTATGGAAATAAGGATCTGGTTATCCGCTCGATGTGTCAAGCACAACTCTCCTGTACCTTTACGTTCGCACAACACTTGACAGTTTGCAAAACTGAGCTTAGATGTACAGCTGATAAGGGCAGATGTTCCTTGTCTGGATTCTAGCTGTTCTCACCATGCCGGCCCCGTACCTGGCCTGCCCCATATCTGCAGAAATCTTTTGTTGGGCAAATTACCTCGGTAGCTTCTCAGAGCAGTCCTGGGGACATAGACACAGCGACTTTTAGCGTTCCTCTCTACAGACTCAGGGAGGGCAGATATTTACCTGAGGTCACAAGGCTGCTGGGGAAGGCATTGAAACTTCTCCTTTACACAGTGCTTTACCTTGATCTAGATAATGAAAGTGCAAAAGCCACCTTTTGACGAACTGAGTTTTCACAGAAGAGGATTAGGGAGTGCTTGTAACCCTCAGATAGTCTCAAAAACAATAGGAGCCTGCTTGGTTAAACAGGGAGAAAAGCTGAAGGTAATACGTCTTGTTGGTGTTATCAAGTCAGGCTTTTTTTTTTTTTTTAATGTTTATTTATTTTTGAGAGATGAGAGAGACCGAGCACGAGGAGGGGGAGAGGCAGAGAGAGAGGGAGACACAGAATCCAAAGCAGGCTCCAGGTTCTGAGCTGTCAGCACAGAGCCTGATGCGGGCCTCGAACCCACGAACCGTGAGATCATGACCTGAGCAGAAGTCAGTTTGCTCAACCGACAGAGCCACCCAGGCGCCCCAAGTCAGGCTTTTATAATTAGTGGAAGAAAAGGAAGATAGTTTATTCATTCCCATCCAACCAGATACTTATTGACTGGCCCTACGCTGGGCCAAGCGTAGTTGTATGCACTGGGGTTATAACAGGGAACGGATGTTGTATAGGTCCCTGCCCTCAGAGAGCTTACCTCCTCACTGGGGACACTGACCACAGAGTAAGCCTGTGCATTTCCAGAGAAACAAAGAGAACAAGGTATGGTAGGGGAGAGAGAATGATGGCGACAGGGAGAGGGATTGTTTGGGTAGGATGCGGCATTTGTTCAGAGGCTGTGACTTATGATGTACAGAAGCCAGCACTGGAAGATTGGGATGGTGACGGAGGGGTGGGACGTGAGAATCTGGAGTAGAGCCTTCCCTGTTGAGAGAATGGCCAGGCTAAGGCCTTGAGGTCAGAAGGAGACTTTGAGTCTGGAGCTAGACGCAGAAGGTCTTGGATTTCGTTCTAGATGGGATGGGAGAATTCGTTTCCTTGGGCAGCCCTAACAAATTTGTCACAAACTTGGTGGCTTAAAACGGCAGAAATTTGTCCTGTCATTGTTCCAAAGAGCACAAGTCAGAAATCAGGATGTCTATAGGGCCGTACTCCCTCTGAAGTCTCCAGGGGAGAGTCTGTCCTTCCCTGGTCCATCTTCCTGTGTCTCCAACATTGCTTGACTATTGGGAGTATCACTCCAGTCTCTGCCTCTGTCTTCACATGGCCTCTTCCTCTGTGTCTGTGCCCTGGTTTTTTGTTTGTTTGTTTGTTTGTTTGTTTGTTTTTTCTGTCTCTTTTGAGGACACTGGTCATTGGACTTAGGGCCCATGCAGATAACCCGGGATGATCTCATCTCAAGATCCTTAACCCTATTACGGGTTCTAGGATGTCTGTCTGCAATCCACCTTTCAGGAACCACTGAGTTCCCTAATGGCTCCCATGACAGGAACCACTGAGGGTGTTTAAGCAGAGGGAGGATGGCATCCACTGTATTTGAAAAGGATGGCTCTGGTGATATGGGGAAATGGTTACAGGCAATGAAGAATCCACCAGGGTGACCATCTGGGAAGCTATCTCAGTGATCCAGGCAGGGGCAGCGATGGAAAGAAATGGGTAGATTTCTGTCTGCCTCACGGGTGACACAGAGGGAGTTTGTCGATGGAGTAAGTAGCAAGGAAGGAAAAGAGAAAGGTGCAGGGGGGCAGTGCCTGTCACCCAGAAGGGGGAAAGCTGGTTTAGGACCAGGTTGGTGCAGCAGTGGTGACATCCGGAGTTCTGTTTTGGACATGCGAACTGTGAACAATGGAGATGTATTTGGACATATGTAGCAAGATGCAAGTTTGAGCTTTGTCAGCCTAGACATGGTTAGCGTCTGACGCCCTCACTTCCACCTCCCTAAGGGGAGGGTTTTCATGGAGCAGAGACGGTGACTCAGTCCATTAGTATGACCATCACAGACTGATGACCACCTGGTATTTCGATCAGGGCCAGAAGAAGAAGGCAAGCCAGTAAGACGGGGCCATGAGGAGAATCTGGCTCAGCTCTCGCCGGCTGTCATAAAGGCCGTGTGTGGTTGGCTGTTATTTCGTAAATATCATCGTTTCCTTTGAAATCTTATATTCTAAGCCCGGCAGGCCTGATTGGCAGAGTCACTGATTTTTCTAGTTTGGGATGATGTGCTTATTCTTAAAGCCATCCTCATTTATTAACCTACATTCATTTTTTTTTTTTAATTTCAGTGCTCCAATCAATAATTATTTCTCTTGACAGTATTTGACAGCCTGCTACTACATTTAGCTGTTTAGCGTGAATGCAAAAGGTGATCTCTCAATTTGCACAAATGGAGTAAAGTTGGTCTTTTATCCTGTGCTTTGGGGGAATCTGGAAATACAGGCGTGTTTACTCTGCCCTGGGGGAGTTTTTGAGGTAGGAATACTTAATACTTTTCTATATGAGAAGATAGAGAGCTGCAGGGCACTAAAATTTTCTGTTGTGTGGCGTTTTGCTGATGTTGTAAGATTCACTTGAAAGGCTGGATTTCTCTTAATTGGAATTGATAATGTGAGGTCAGCCACAAAATTTGTACTCATGGTGTGCCAGGCACTGCGATAAATGGGATGGGAGATTATACCCAGTCCTTAAGAAGTAGAGTGGACAGCGGGGGGGGGGGGAATACCCCCCAAACCAAAACAAAACCAAAAAGCCCCAAAAAACGCCACCTCTAAAATGATGATGCCTAGAAATACATAGAAGATGAGAGTTTTATCTTGCTATGTACATGCACTTATGATGGTCCTGCCTGGAAATCCCAAGTGACAGATGAGGAACAAAAGTGCATGATTATCCTCGTATGGATACATCACGTGCACACACGTATGTGGGCATGTTACGGTCAAGGGCAAACCTATCTAAAGACCAAACAGCAGGGGGAAATGTTCTTTCTCACCCCAATTGCAGTGTTAAACCTCTTCTCAGTTCTCTGCTGTAGCTGTGCGTTTACGTCTTGGTAACTTACCAGCGAGCACATAATATTTAATTCCTGGTTGGATCGTGCAACCAGACAGTCCATTCCCAGAGAAACAGTGCGAAATGTGGAAGTAAGTGTTTTCCTTGAGAACTAGCAGCTTCCTTGCAAGCGCTTCTTCTGTGAGTATGAGAATGACCTCTAGGGTAGAAGTTCTGGAACAGAGGGAGGAGAGCAGATTGGGTCACAGTTCACAGGAAAGGAGGGGCTTGGTTCTTCCTCGCAGAGTCTGCCCTTAGCTCTGATGGCCCTCCTTGGGCTGGGGGCGTTGGGCCTCACACATCCTGGCATGATTTAGGGAAGCAGGTAGTGACCTTCTCGTGCCCTCTCTTTCATTTTGCCCCGGGCATATTAATAGAAAAAAAAAAAATTCACTGTTACATTTTTGTGGCTAAAACTTTTCCAACTCCCGTACTGAGCCTTTGTTTTTCAGCTTAGTAGGACAAAAGGGCTAGCATTTTCTGGACATCATTAAGCCTTCACCATGCTTTAGGTTTCTTTCAAAAAAAAAAAAAAAAGAACGTAAACTCGATCGCGCCCGATTGTGGTAGCTCTACCGGGGCACCAACAGCTCTACCGGTAGCTGTTGGCTCTTACTAACTTCGCTCTGGTTTTTAGATGACTTCTTTAAATCTGGTGCTGGTTTCCAGTCCACATCCACTCACAGGGACGCAGACGTGAAACTTTGTCCCGAAGCATTGAGTTCTTTGGCCTGTTGTCCCAGGAGGTACTGGGGAAATCCGTCGAAAACGAGCAGACATGGAAGGGGTGTGTTAGCCGCTGCAGAGGGCCGCCCGATCTCCCCGCCCTGGTGGCCGCCTCGGCCCTTCAGCCCAGAGATGGTTGCAGGTCTGTGTCCAGGCCTCGCCACGCCGGACTCAGGGAGCTACGTCACGTGAGCCTGGCATGGCGTGGCTGTGCCAGGGAGTTAATTCACAACGCAAGACGTCATTTACGTATTCTTAGGTCCACTTGATCAGCACATTCTGTCTCTGGGTCCGGCCACGTGGGAATGTAAATAAATCCTAGCTGGAAGCTGCTTTATGGATTCATCCTGAGAAATTGCTACCTGGATGCAGGTAGCAGTCGTGTCTCGCACACGATGTTTCCTGAAGGGATATCGCGTGGAGGCAAGTGGTCGCTTGGTGAGCGGGGAGTCGAACAAGGGAGCGTGGTGTTACTGTTGAGTGGCCCCACGCTGGCACAGCCTGGTGCTCTGCTCATGGCAGGAGAAGCCTGGTGTCTCTAACGGGATCAGAAACGCTGATCAATGGCTACAAGTCCCAGGAGACCTCTCGGCAGGGTGGCCTTGCCAGTGAAGCTGACTCCCTCCCCCCAACAACCTTGGCATTAGCTTTAATGACTATACTTCCCTTTTGAGGACATCGTCTTTTCATCGGCTGCTGTCCAGGGCCCTGGGGGTAGGGGTGGTAATGGTGGGGATGATGCTTTTCTTTTTTCAGTTGGCTTTGTGCACATTCTAATCCACTACATCTTGTTCTTGCTGTAAACCTCTGACTACGCCATCCCTTTTCCCCATTTCCAGGTTCCCAGCGGGGAAAGAATAAGTCCCTTGGTGACTTTAGGATAAACATTCCACGAGTTATCCCTTCAGATCAAGCGCTGTGAGTGGCTTAGCAATATGGAGGCATTCGTCCAGAGCAGGGGTAGGCACGCTATGGCCTGCTGGCCAAATCCAGCCTGCCAGCTGTTTTTGTAAATAAAGTTTTATTGGAACGCAGCCATGCCCATTCATTGATCTGCCGTCTACGGGTGCTTTCGCACTACAACCACAGCCCTGAGTTAAGTAGTTGCGAAAGAGGCTGGAGGCCAGCACAGCCTGAAACACTTACTCTTGGGTCCTTTTCAGAACATGTTTGCCAACCCTGGTCTGTAGAATTTGCAAGTCATAATTGCTGCAAGTAGGAACTAGAAGTACCACCCCCCCCCCCCCCCCCCGCCTGCTGCCCCCCCCCCCCATTCAGTAAACAGATGGAGGGATCAGAGAAAGAATGTGACTTGCCTTAAGGTCACAGAGCTGGTTAGTGGGAGAGCTAGAAGCTGAATTCAAACCTTCTGGTTCCTAGTGTGAGTTTTTGGCCCCTACTTTTGGAGGAGGAGCACTGTGAGCTTTACCGTTTACAAGCCATCAGCCATTACAACATAACGAAATTTAGCTTCTTTCGTAGCCGGCCCTGCCTTCCAAACTGACTTCACCAGATAAAATCGCCAGCCAGGCTGGCATTGATATTCATTTATTAATCTTACAAATAATACCTCCCAGATCTAGGAACGGAGATAAGGGCTAGGGACATGGATGAACAAATAATGCCTTTACCCACAGGAAGTGTGGATGAGAATGGTCAGATATTTGCACGTTGTTTTTTGCAGGGTGTTCTGATAGGGCCATGCACAAAACAAGGCTGTGATCATGTAGAGGAAGGATGGTGTTAATTTGGCCTTAAGGAGGTAGTGGTGTTGTCAGAGTGGCTTCAAAGAATTAGAGATGTTTGAGCTGGGAGTCTTGCAGGCAGAGAAAGGCGGTAGAAATGGCCTGGGGCCCTCCAGGCATGAAGTTTGGGACTACTTGTCGACCATAGTGAGAGAGTTGGAAAGGTAGATTGGGGCCAAATTGTGGAGCCCATGGCATTTCATGATAAGGATGTGTAGTTTACATTCTGGAAGTTTCTGACCTATAGATTCCGGAACACGTGGGCAACCACAGTTCTTATAAAAGAGGGCCATCTTGAGCAGCATCTTTAGATTTAATAATTAATACCACAAATATAGAAACAGCTTTCTCCCCAATATATGTAGCTGGCTGATACTATGATTCATCAACCAAAAACTCATTGAAGTGTTATAAACTATAAATTTACACTATTTATTAATAAGTTGATAAATAATTATTATTAAATAACTTTATAATTCATTATAATTAAAAAATACTTCATTGATACTATTATAAATCAATAGCATCTTTTTGCTTATTGGATATTTTCTTGATCACTAGATACTGAATAAAAATAGATATTGACTAAAAGTAATTGCCCGAAGTGTCCAAAATTTTTGATTAAAAAATGTTAGGAACTGCCACTATTGACAGTCATGAAATTTTTTGAGTAAGTGAATGGCCCAGGTTCCAGAGTCAAGCTGCTACAAATTTCATTGGCTGTGTGACTTTGAGTATCAAGTTGTTTAATCTCTGCAAGCTTTAGAGTCTTTCCCTCTAAGGGCAACATTTGCCTTTTCAGATTGGTACAGAGATACCATAAATGTAGGAAAAGCCTGTAGCGAGAGGTTGGTGCCGAGTGATGCTTACTGGTTTTGGTGGTATGGGCAGATGTGCCTTAGATCTGACCCAATATGGAGGATGAGTCGACAGGGGGGAGTTGTAAGACCTTTTCGTTATCCAAGTGAGAAATAATGGAGGCCTGGATTAGGGCAGAGGAGGGGGCCTGGAGAGAATGGGAAAGTGTATACATCCACCTTCGGCAATGATGTGGAAAGCGAAAGAAGCCACTTCTGTTCATACCTAAAGAAAGGGACCGGGCAGAGATTAGAGTTTAGCGAAACCTAATGGCATGACTTCCTGGCACCGTATCCTGTGAATTATCTGGCAAGTTCCATGGCTCTTAATTCCTGGAATTGATCTAGATAAGAATTCACCCAGGGTAAATTTCTTTTATTAGTTTAATGAATTAATGAACTCCTCCCTGGAACATGTTGAAACTAGAATTAGCACAGAAGTACCTCCTTTCATTAGGATTTAGCAGAGCCCTGCCATTTAGCCTATACCCATACTAGAACTTTCAAAAGAATGTATACAAGGCAATGCGTGGCATATTCCAATTTTTAAAAAAAATGAGCTGAAATTTACATATTAAATATTTAAGCGCCTATGCTTAGAAAAAGTCAGACAGCATAAGTGTTAAGTGTCATCTGAGAGATTTTTATTTCCTTCTTTGTCATTTCTGTATTTTCCAAAATGAATATATGTATTTTTAATAAGTGCTAAAAAGGAAACCAACAACAGAAAGGAACAGATCAGAAGGGCTTCAGGGAATTTGCTGTTCCTGTCTTTTTGAGTAGCTGTTTACAAATGCTAGTGGTAATGGGTGCCTTCCCAACTGTGTCTCAATTCAGTCAGATGGTGTTCTATATCTAGGGATATGGGGGCTAGCTCATAAAGGTGGGTGGCAGTGAGAAATTAGAGTAGCAGTCATACGTGCCGATGGGGCCAGTCAAAATTTGACTATTACATTTTATTGAATTATTTTTAATGTGAAATTCGAGTCCAGGCTAAGACATATGATTTTTGTTATTTACCATCGTCTTTCAGTCTGCAGATTCTCACACGCGTGGGTGTTTCCGTACATGCATGGGCATACACCGCCGAGGTGCCGCAACGTTCACCGTGAGCAGCGACAACACAGATCCAGAAATCAGGAAATGGGGGGTCTGGTCTCAGCTCTGTTACTTGGTTTTGTAATAGGCTTGACTAAGTCACTAGGCTCCCTGAGCCCAGATTCTTTATGTGTGAGTGAGGAATAATCGGTAAGAGTTCTGACCACCTCACAGGGGTATTTTGGAAATCCATTTTGAACGGATTATAAAATGCCATGCATATGAGTTGTTTTCAGTGCTGGCTTGGCTGCTCGTCAGCGTCGTGGTTATGGACACGTGATGGCAGCTCTCTGGACCCCAGTGCGATAAACTCCAGATGACCTTGCTGTCCATCCAGCACAGAGAGGTGGGGTTCAGAGATGGTGGGTCAGAAAGGCTTGCCCTGGGGGCAGGTGGTTTCCTAACTGAGCAGGCGTCAGAATCACCTGGAGGGCTTGTGCTACCACTGATCCCTGCCTCCCCCTCAGGGTTTCTGATTATATAGAGTGAGGCCTGAGAATATTCATTTTTTAAGTAGGCAGAATCCAGTGTGGAACTTGAACTCAGGACCTGGAGATCGAGACCCGAGCTGAGATCAAGAGTCAGACACTTAACCGACTGACCCACTTGATCTCACCCGAGAATATGCATTTCCGACACATCCCCCATGATACTGGTGCTGCTGTCCCAGAGGCCGCACTTGAAGGGTGAGGGCGGGTAGCGGGCAGGTGGGCGAACTGTACACGCTGTGAAAAAGCACGTCGCTGAATTACTCAGTATTCACTACCCCCTCCCATGCACGCACGCCAAAATCACCCAAACTGGATGTTTTCTGAGATTTCGTTCCTTTTCCTGAATGTTTGGTTCTCTCATGACGCCTCAGCCTGTGGAAACACAAAGTGACTTTTGGATCAAGCAGTTCTTGCCCACGTAACCCTACGGAACATCGGCAAACTTACTACCCCCCATCAGCTCAGAACGCGGACACGATTGTATTCATACGTGTGTGTGCACCAGAGGCCAGTGATGTCTTTGGCTCTGTTCTCCTTTTTAAAAATGCAGTGAGTAAGCTAATTTTGTAGGAATGTCTCAGAAAGCTATTCCTGTAAACCCAGCATTGTTAAGCTGAGATAGAGGAAGCAGCACTGATGAGCGCAGTGTAGACGACTAATCGTGTAGACGACCCTCCAGATTCAGAAGGTTTGGACAGGAACCCTCTGACTCATCCCTTATGGCTCTGGTGTGTGGTAACGTTTAATTTTCTCCCGTGGCATCTCTTTTTTCAGCCAGGGTTAATACTTCTATGCGATTCTTTCACTGGAGGGGATGAGTAAGCGGGGAAGAGTTGGCATTCATTGCTTCATCAACTGTGTGTGTGAGTCATCTCCCGCTTGTCTTATTAATTCAACTGGAAGGAGGGGAAATGTTATCTCTGGTTCCTGAGGCCAGTTTGGGCTTCAGTTAACTAGGAGACTCCCTCGAGGGACTCGTGATCGTAGGTTCATTCACTTACTAAGGGAATGAATAGATTGTGAATCTCATTACTGTAGCATGTATACATAAGTGATATAAATGGCGAACTTACGGTAACATCGAGATGTTTATTGATGATCAGGCGCCACAGGCAGGATGTTAGCTCCGGGAGGGTATTCTATGAAAGGTGGTGGACTTAAAAAAAAAAAAAAGGATGAGTTCAGATTCATACCTTCACTGAATGCCTCTCTTCTTGCTTCTGATTTGATTAACAGAGTTGTTGAGGGAAGAAGAGGACAATTTCCAAATAAAATAGCCTCGGATCCTTGTTTGGATTTAATGTGGTAGCCGGGCTATTTTGAAACACAGTTCTATGTTTCTTAGTTTCTACTTCTAATGCTCAGTTCACTCGTGTCTTCCTGTTTGGCTTGTACCTTCCCCTTCTGACTCAGTTTTCTCTGTTTCTCTTCTTACTCTGCCAGACCACTATTGTGCCTCTGCCTTTGGCTTTTCTCGCTTACCGGCTCCCTTGTATGGCCTTTTTTACTGAAGCATGTCTCTGTTCACTGTTTCTTTATCCCCAGGCAGACCCTCCAGATGGAAGGTTCGTCTTTTCTTTTAATGAATACATTTCATTTTGATGCGGACAGAATTTACATACACTGAAATACAACATCTATCTTAAAGGTGCAGTCCAATGAGTTTTGATAAATGGGTGCCTCTGCTTAGCACCCCAATCTGGATGTAGGATGGTTCCATCACTCCAGAGAGTCTTTATTCCTCCTTCCTGTCAATTCCCATGGCCCCGTATCCAGCCCCTGACTTCTTATACCATAATGAGTTTTGTCTGTTCTCAGACTCCATACAAATGGAATCATTCAGTGTGTGTTTTCTTGTAAATGCCTTCTTTTGTTCAACACATTTTTGAGATTCACCCTCATTGTTGCATGCATCGAGACTTCATTATTTTTTAAAATGCTGGCCAGTATTCCACTGTGTGTGGATGCTACAGTTTATCCATTCACCTGTTCACAGATATGTGGGTTGTTTTCACATTTTGACTGTTGTGAAGAGAATAGCTGTAAATGCTCTTGTACAAGTCTTTTTGTGGATATATGTTTTTATTTTTCTTTGGAGTGGATGACGTGGGACATAGGGTAAGGTGTGTAACTTTGTAAGAAACTTCTCATGAAGCAAGTGGTTGTAGCAATTGTATGCTCCCTCCAGAAGGGTATTAAAGTCCCAGTCACTCCTAATCCTACCAATCTTTATTGTTCTCGTTCTTTTTAATTTTAGCTATTCTAGTGGCTACATGAAGTATCACATGGTTTTAATTGCATTTCCTGATGGCTAATGATGTTGAGCACCCCCCCCCTTTTTTTAAAATATGGTTTTTGGCCATATGTTTAGTGTCTGTTCCAGTCCCTTGACCGTTTAAAAAAATTGAGTTGGTTGCCTTTTTTTTTGGATGTGTAAGCGTTCTATATATATCCTGGATATAAGTCCTTTGTCTGATATATGTATGACCACATATCCCCCCAGTGTTATCTCTGGTTCCTTTTTTCATTTTTTAACTGCATTTTTGGATAAGGAGTTTTTAATATTAATGAATTGTAATATATAATCTATTAAGGTACATATATTTTTTCTGTGTCTTTACAGCTTTTTGCTTACCCTCTGGTTACTAAGATATTCTACTGTTTTCTCCCAGAAGCTTTTAAATTTAGCTTTACTATTTAAATATATGACCTATCTCAAATTAGTTTTTAATGTACGGTGTGAGGTAGGGATCAAGATTCAACATTGTTTGCATACATTTATTGGAATGTATGAAACAGTTATGGAAAATACTTTCTGTCCTCATCAAATTGCCTTTGTTAGAACTCAAGTGACCGTCTTTGTTTTGTTTCAAGACTCTTCAATTCCATTGATCCACATGCTGTACTAATGTCAGTACTGTACTGACTTGATTAAAATGGCTTTGTTGCAAGGCTGCAGTGTGAGTCCTCTAACTTTGTTCTTTCTCAAGATTATTTTGGGCGTTCTAGCTTTTTAGAATTCCGTATACATTTTAGCATTGACTTGGAATTAAAAAAAATGCTTTTTAAGTGCACTTTTGGTGATGGGCACAGGGTATAACACTGCATGTTAACTAACTGGAATTAAAATAAGAACTTAAAAACCAAACAAAATAAAACAAATTGTACGGCTAACAACAAATTCTTTTAGAAGTTTGTTTGGATTGCATTGAACTATGAGAAATCAACTTGAGGACAATTGACCTATTAACAATTTTGAGAACTTCCAATCTGAAAATATACTATATCTCTCTGTGCTTTTATTTATTAATTTCTCTCAATAACATTTCCCCATTTTTGCAGAGGTATTGAATGGCGTTTTTTTTTTAGTAAAACTTAACTGTATTTTATGTTTTTTGATGCTATAATAAATTTATTTTTTATAGAATCTCATTTTCAAAATTTTTAATGTTTAGATAAGAAATACAACTGATTTTTGTTACTTGACCTTGTATCTTATGGACTGCTAAATTCACTTACTAGTGGGGGCACATAACCATGTTCCTTACCTTAAGGGGAACACCCTTTCACCGTTAACTGTGATGTTAACTCTGAGTTTATCATAGTTGTCCTTGATTGGCTTGAAGACGTTTCCTTCTATTCCTGATTTTCTGAGGGATGTTTATTTATTTGTTGCTACCAGCAAAGGATTTTGAATTTCATGTAGTTCTTTTTTTGCATCTAATAAGATGTCCTATAGCTTTTCTCCTCTATATGGTGAATTACATTGATTGATTTTAAATGTTAAACTAACCTTCAGTTTCTGGGATCAGAAAAAGTTACTGATAGTTATCACTATTCTTTTTACCTATTCTCTTAATATCTTATTATGTATATTTACAACTGGGACCATTAAGAATATTTATCCCTATGGGGCACCCGGGTGGCTCAGTCGGTTAAGTGTCCCACTTTGGCTCAGGTCACGATCTTGTGGTTTGTGAGATGAAGCCTCGCATTGGGCTCACGTTGGGCTTGCGTCGGGCTCTGTGCTGACAGCTCGGAGCCTGGCGTTTGCTTCGGATTCTGTGTCTCCCTCTCTCTCTGCCCCTCTCCCCGCTTGTGCTCTGTCTCTCTTTCTCTCTCTCAAAAATAAATAAACATTTTTTAAAAAGATTAAAAAAAGAATATTTATCTCTAATTTTCTTCCCTTGTATAGTATTTACTAGGTTTATTAAGTGTTGGTGTTATGTTGGCCTCATAAAATGTGTGACAGACTATTGCTGTCTTCACCATTTTCTAAAATAATTTTTTGTGATATTTTATTTCTTTTTAAAAAGATGTGCAATTCAGTAGTGAAACCATTGGGCCTAGAGTTTTCTTGGTGCAAAGGTTCTAAAAGTATGACACTGTGATTAAAAATATACAGGAAAGTGTTCTTTTTTTTCTTTTGGTGAACAGTTCTCTGAGTTGTAACACATACGTAGAGTTGTATACCTTCTACCATAGTCAGGATACACAACGGTTACATCATGGTGTGCCAGGGATTTTGATAATGAATTCAGTTTCTTCACAGAGAGCAAACTATCCACATTTTTAATTTATGCTTTGTTATATTTTGGTAAATCGTGTTTTCCATTTGTCAAGAAATTATTCCTTTCATCTAAGTTGTCAAATTTATTGCCATAAAGTTATTTATAATGTTTCCTCACTGTCTATCTCATGTCTGTAGGATCTCTGAAAATATCCCCCTTTTCACTTCTCATATTGATTTTTTTTTTTCTTTTTACTTTTGTGATTAGTCTGGCTGGAAGTTAATCAATTTTAGTAATCTTTTCAAAGAATGAACTGCTGCTTGTTTTCAGATTCATTGATTTCTGCTCTCATCTTTATTTTTTCCTTCTTTGTCCATCCTTTGGGTTTAATTTGCTCTCCTCTTCCTAGATGACTGATTTGAAAATTTGTCTTCTTTTCTGTTAGTAGGTGCCTCCTCTTTTAGGATTATCATGTCTACCTAATGAATATACCCTTTAATTATGATAAAATGGTCCTTTACCTCTGGCAACTCTCCTTGTTACAAGTCTGCTGATACGGATGTGACTACAATAGCTGTAGGCCGTTCAGACGTCAATCACCCACTTGTGCTGAATCCTCCTGGCTTAACTACATGGCACAGATTTAGGTATATAATAAATACTTTCATCGTTACATAACTCAATACAGACGTTCCCCGACTTAAGATGGTTTGACTTACGATTTTTCAGCTTTATATGAGAGCAAAAGTGATACGCATTTAGCAGAAACCGCAGTTTGAATTTCGAATTTTGATCTTTCCCCGGACTAGGATATACAGTGTGATCCTCTCCTCTGATGCGGGCCGGGCTCTGTCGGCCATGTGATCACAAGGGCAGACGGCTGATACACTGACGAGCATTCTGTACCCATGTGGTTACTCTGTTTTTCCCTTTCAGTATAGTACATAAGCGTTCTGAGCACGTTTAAGGTAGGCTAGGCTGAGCTATGATATTCGGCAGGTTATGCCTATTAAATGCATTTTCGAATAAGGATATTTTCAACTTAAAGTGGGTTTATGAGGACATAGCCTCATTGTGAATCAAGGAGTATCTGTATTTTGTTATTTCCGTTTTATTTCCTTCAGGTTTCTTTAATAGTAAGTATTTTTAATTTCCAGAAATAGGGAGGATTTTTAAAATTTCCTTTTTTTTAATTTTTAAAATTTTCTCCATGGGTGTTACTTTATTTTCTTTAATGTTTATTTATTTATTTTGAGAGAGACAGAGAGAGAGAGAGAGAGAGAGAGTGAGAGAGAGAGAGACACAGAGAGAGAGAGAGAGACAGAGCCAGTAGGGGAAGGGCAGAGAGAGAGGATCTCAAGCAGGCTCCGTGCTGTCAGTGCAGAGCCCAATGCAGGGCTCGAACCCACAAACTGTGACATCATGACCTGAGCTGAAATCGAGAGTTGAGAGTCAGATGCTTAACTGACTGAGTCACTGAGTATTGCTTTAAATATTTTGAGGCCGTTTTGTTGGATGCACATATATTCGTGACCGTAAGACCTTTTTTTATTAATTGTTCCTTTTGCCAGTATATAATGTCCTTTGTGGTCATTTATAATGTTTTTTTTTTTTTTTTTACCTTATATTCCATTTATTTGATAATAAAAGCGCTACCCTGGATCTTGTTTGTATTTCGTTCATATTTTTTAGTTCCTTATTTTCATCTTTGTTTTACGCTTCATTTTATTTATTTTTTTTTAATTTTTTTTTCAACGTTTATTTATTTTTGGGACAGAGAGAGACAGAGCATGAACGGGGGAGGGGCAGAGAGAGAGGGAGACACAGAATCAGAAACAGGCTCCAGGCTCTGAGCCATCAGCCCAGAGCCTGACGCGGGGCTCGAACTCACGGACTGCGAGATCGTGACCTGGCTGAAGTCCGATGCTTAACCGACTGCGCCACCCAGGCGCCCCAACACTTCATTTTAAATGGATCACTGTTTTTCTCCCACATATTGTATATAGTTTGGATGCAGTATTACTGTTACTTGAGTAGTGACTTTATACCCAATTATAATTACTTTTATTAATAAGACTTTTTTTTTAGCTTTGTCTAATGTTTTCTACATGCCATTTATTTTTGCTGCTGCTGCTGCTTCTTTTTTTAACCCTTTCCTTCCTTCCTTTGGCTAGATTGAATTTTCTTTGGCTAATTTAAAAGAAGATATTTTATATTATTCGTATAATTATTCTTACTTTTATCTTAACCTAAACTTAGCTTTCTCTAAGACTTACCAGTGACTTCATTGTTCCCCCAGTTACTCCTCACCTCATAACCATTAGACCTCTCCTGTCTCAGACTGCTGTTTTTCCAAATTTCTACCCTTCTGAGTTTCTCCAAGAGTTTCCCTGACTACTAGTGTTTGTTAATGGCCAGCACTCTGAGATGGGTATCAGTCCGCAGCCTGTGCAACTCCCCCAGCTTGTTTGAAACCAGAAGTGACTTGACTTGATCTTTAAGAAAGTTAATGCTTCTGGCAAAGTGAAGGGTAGATTTCATTGGGGTAACATCGGAGGCAGAGGTACCTCTAGGGGTCTTCTGCAGTAGTGCAGAAGAGTTTATGATAGTGGAAGTTCCGTGGAAGGATCGATGTGTTTGTACTTGAGGCGTGTGGGAGAAAGAAGTCGATGGAGCTAAGCCTGAGTGGTAAATATGTTACATTTCTTTATTTTTCAAGTTCCAGTCACATGATTTCTTTTTTTTTTTTTAATGTTTATTTATTTTTGAGACAGAGAGAGACAGAGCATGAACGGGGGAGGGGCAGAGAGAGAGGGAGACCCAGAATCGGAGGCAGGCTCCAGGCTCTGAGCCATCAGCCCAGAGCCCGACGCGGGGCTCGAACTCACGGACTGCGAGATCGTGACCTGAGCTGAAGTCGGACGCTTCACCGACTGAGCCACCCAGGCGCCCCTTCAGTCACACGATTTCTTACGAGAGTTTTGCTGGCAGGGTTAAGTGAGGTAAAACATGTAGAGTACATGACATATCCTGGTATAGAAATGATCATGTAAAAACTGGACGGCTGATTTCCACATTTCTGTCTCAATGGCTGTATGAAGGGGCGTAGGAAGGCGGCAGGTGCTCTAGAAGTGTTTTTGTTGTTTTTGCATTGGAGAGCAGGGGATAATATAATTCTTTTATTTGTATTCCTTGTCATTTTGAATTTGAACTGCCGATGAGACATCTAGGTAGCAGATAATTGGGTATATCCGTCTGGAGCTGATAGAAGACAGGGTTTTGAGAGTAGTTAGTAAAACTATAGGGGGCCTTCTAGCAAGACGTGACGGGGGAGAAAGAGAAGAGGTCCTTGGAAAAACATTTATAGAATGGATTTGGAGGAAGAAGATCCATCAGAGAAAATTAGGAGGCCTTGAATCTTTTTTTTTTCCAAAGATTGATTTATTTTCGAGAGAGAGAGAAGGGGCGGAGAGAGAGGGGGGGGACAGAAGATCCAAAGTAGGCTCCACGCCATCAGCACAGAGCCCAGTGCTGGGCTCAGACTCTCGAGCCATGAGATCATAACCTGAGCCGAAGTCAGACGCTCAACTGACTGAGCCACCCAGGTGCCACTAGGAGGCCTGGATTTTTGTCCCATTTCTGACACTAACTAGTTTCCTTAACCTTTTAAGAAACAATCTTTTCAGGGGCTTCTCTCTCTCTCTCTCTCTCTCTCTTTTTGAGCTGTTCTCTCTCTCTTCCATTCTCCCCCTCTCTCTCTCTCTCCCTCCCCCTTCCTCCCCCCTCCTCCTTCCTATGTTCTCTTCCTCCATTCTTCATTAATTTCACAAATATTTCATGAATACCTGCACAGAGCACAGAACCCCAGAGAAGGAGCACCTAAATCAGACTGGGGAAAAGGGAGTCAGAGCAGGCTTTCAGAACACATGCCCTTCAAACTAAGCTTTTGAGAACGAGGAGTGATTTAGACAGCCTGTGCAAAGAGAGACCAGAAAAAAAAATGCAGAATGGTGTATGGACAGACAGGAGTAACAAGCAGATCAGTGAGTCAGGCCTGACAGCGCAGGAGGGGCCTTGTGTGCAAACACGGGACCCTGGATTTTATCCGGAATGTAATGCAAACCCCCAAATCCACTGGAGGACCAGAGACAGGGCTGTGAAAAGTCACATGTGTCGTTTAGAAACCTCATTTTTCCAGTGCTGTGCATGTGGCATGATAAGGGAGCAGGTGGTGGGCAGGGAGACCAAAGAGGAAACTGTTCTAGAAATTCAGGTGACAGAGGAATGTTTATTTAACGACCGTGGAGCACCTGCTCCATGCTAATTGCCGGCCTGTGTGCCAGGGATCCCGCGTGGGCCAGGACACTCAGGCCCCTTATTCTCAGGAAGCTTGTGGTGACCGTGGAGATGACAGGCGTGTAAGAGAAAGCAGATTGGAGGGATGTTAATGAGACAAGATCTAAGGACCCGAAGGTGAATCAGACCTTGGAGGTGAGTGAGAGGGCAGGGCCTTCTGGTTTGGAGAGCTGGGTGGACCGCGGCACCACTCGGTGCCCTGGGGAGCCCGGCAGAAGAGCTGAGTGGGGCTTCCAGGTGGAGGTGTCCAGCATGTGCTTGGAGAAACATCTCTGGACCTCAGAAGGGGCCTCTGCGGCTTCTTTGTGTACTAGATGGAAGAATTGAACTAGTTGTTTCACTTACTTGATTCTCTTCCCTTCCATGACTGCATTTCAGCGTCTGCGTCTGACAGGTGTTTCACTAAAGACCAGACTTCCTTCTACATCTCTGCAGAACCTCATAAGGAGCTGGGCAAGATGGTCGAGTTTACTGATCGTTTTAGGTGGATCTGGAAGCCAGTGCTATCGATTTCATTACTCACTGCTGGTCCTTGCTTTCCCCTTACCCTTCTAGTCGCTACCTCGACTTTGGCTTGCTGTGTGAATTGCTGTGGGTAGTTGTGCCATAGTCTGTCTATCACACGCACTCTGAGGGCTTTGGTCCACTCTGCGCATTTTATAGAGAGAAGAGACCTGGAGGGTTCGTGAGGCTTCCAACGTGCTGGTGGAGCTAGGATTAGATCTCTTAATTCACTGGTCCCTTTGGTACTGCCTTCCCTCCCCCTTGCAGAGTGAGTTCTTAGGTATATATTTGTGCAAGAGTTTGGAGATGACTAAGCCTGTGTATGTGGCTTTGAGACTTCATGTCAAGATTGCCAAGAAGCATTGGATTCCGTTAGCTGTGACGTAGGCAGGCGGCCGTCCTTGGTGCCACCAGTTGGATTGGGGCAGCTCTCTGCCCACACGCCCTTGTTTGGGGTGCCCTCAGGAGGCTGTCAGGAATCCTTTTACCCCAGGTGTAGAGTCCTACTGTGCTGTGACTTCAAAGCAAAAGCAAAAAGTGCAGAAATGACCTGCCGGAGTGTGAGAAGCACTTCTTGCTGGTTAAGAGTTTCAAGTGCGAGAGAAAGAGACGTGTTGAAAGGACATTTACTTTCATCAGCTCAGAACATCTGCTTTTTATTCTTTAAAAGGAAGCAACACCTCAAATTACAGCAGTCCCTAGGCAGGCAAGCACTTGAGATTTTGATCTGTGCAGATTCTTCGAGGGGCTGCCTCCCAGAGCTTTTAGGAGTGATTTGTAGCACTTGACAGATTTTGGAGGATGACAGACAGGTTTTGTGGGGAAGGGGAGAGGGCAGCAAAGACAGGGGAGGAACCGCTCTGTGAAACAGCAAATGAGCCTTTTCTCTCCTACCTGGGTAGAAGTAGAAGCTGTACTCAGCAGACCCCGGAGACCACATTAAAATCGGAAATGAAAACCAAACGCCGTTTTTTTTTTTTTAATAATTATTATTTTTAATGCAGTGCCCACCTCCAGAGCATTCCTCCAGCGTGGGCTGCATCGTAATTTCCCCTTTTATATAGATTTCATTTTTTTTTTTTTATTGTGCTGAAATATACATGGCATAAAACTCGGCCACGTTAACTGTTGCTAATGTGGGGTTCCGGGACATCAAAGCCATTCACAGTGGTGGATGTCACAGCTGTCCTACATTTGTTCTTTTTATTTTTTATTTACTTATTTTTCCCTTGGGTAATTATTTTATTTTTTTATGAATATAATTTATTGTCAAATTGGCTTACATAACAACACCCAGTGCCCATTCCAACAAGTGCCCTCCTCAATGCCCGTCACCCATTTTCCCTCTGTTCTTTTTGATTTGAGGTGCAGGTTTCCCAAATTAAGCACCTTAGGAGGCAAAGAAGCATCACCCCTAACCCCAGAGCCCATCGTAACATTAGAATGGAGCTGGTAGGTGCCAAGGGTTTTTTCTTATTCACGTGCTTTTGTTTAAACCTAGCTGTGATACTGTTCTAGGAGGCTGTAACGTGAATTTCAGAGTTGTAAGGAAATTTGAAGATGGTTCACTCCATTCCCCTGTTTTTAGATTAAGAAATGAATAGCCCAGAGGGACAATGGCTTGCTTAGCTGGGTCCAGAGCCCAGGTGCTCTGTCCCCTGAGACCACTGCCCTGGGCTAGTCGGTCTTTAGTTTCAAAATGTGGTATAAAAAATTCATTGGCGGTTTATTTTTAGGGTAATCTCTCTCTCTCTCTCTCTTTCTCTGTGTGGTTTCTGTGTCTGGATTTTTTTGTTTTTTTTAATGGCGTCTTCAAACAGGAATTTGTTGTAAGCAAGAAAATCACAACCTTATTGTTTACCAGCCATGACCTTAGACGCTGACATTCACTCCTGTCCTGCCTGTGTTCGGATATCACTATACCCAGGATCTTCCTTCTTTCTCCCCCACCCCCGTTTCTTCTGCTGATTGTAGTAAAACCAAAGTTTAAAGGTGATCCTTGTTTTTCCCCAGTTGGGCTTTTCCAGACAGTTGCTCTTGCTTCTTAAGATCTGTTTCCCACTTAGGGAGATTAGGTGAAAACTTGAGGAAGCAGAGCCTTGCAGTTAAAAACACAATGTCTGCTTACCACTGCACACCCTCGGGGCCGGCCTGCCTGTTCCGTCTCCTCTCCTGCCTCCCAGGGCCCACCCGCAGGCATTTCTCACCTCCTCCTGCCCACATCGGAGGTCTGTGGGAGGTGGTTAGGAAGCCGGAGGACTGACGGGGAGCTCGGGGGGGAGCTGGGGTATATTGTTTGGGTCGGCCATGTAAGCCTTGTGCTGCTGTGTAAATGGCCACGATTCAGGCGTTATCTCGGGACTTCTGCTGGGCACCAGACAACCCGATCTCCTGGTAAGGTTAAACTTGGCCCTCCCCTCCCTCCCGCCCTCTTTGATCAGCCGGGAATGGCCCCGGGGAGGGAGGGCAGGAGGGAGGGGGAGGCCAGAGCACAGCGAGATGTGCACTCGGCAGAAACATAATAACCACACAGGCGGAACAGGGAGTGTTTTCTCAGTCTGTACCCCAGATACAGAGGAAGAAGTCCATTCCCGAATCCTTGCCCGAGCTCATTCTTAAAGGGTACCTTTAAGACACCTTCGCTGTCAAGAGCCTGCCCAGACCATCAGCTTGGCCGGCAGCCACGGGGAAAGTCCGAGAAGACCCCGGGATTGGGAGAGAGAGGCTAAAAAGCATGCACTATCTGCCACGTGTGTTTCGTAAAAATGTAATTGAAGAAGACAAGAGTAAGCTCCCACTGCTGCCTAATAGCTTATTTTTTTGACTGAGAAGAACGTTTCTTTTCATTCAGCAGATCATTTTAGGTGTCATTCAGTTTATTTTAAGCAGTGTGTTTCATCCTGAGCAGATTAAGAATTTTATTTTTTTAAGCTCTGGACTGTGTTGCTTCGTACAGGGAAACTTTTTTTTTTTTTTTTTTTAACGCCGATGAACAAAATCTATGCGGTCAGGTACTGAATTTTTGCATGTTTGTCTTCTAAGAGGCAACACAGTCGATTCTTCAAAATCATGTGAACCTGACATTTCACTTGGGGAAGTCGAAGGAAGTCGGCGAGGTCTCACGTTTGTTCATGAAAAGACGTGCCTCTTTTCCTCCTTATCACCTTTTAGTATCTGTCCTGCTGGCTGGCGGGCTGTGGTCTGGCTTAGCTCTCTCCCTGGAAGTCACATTGTGCTCCAGAACCCTGTTTACTGTGACCCACAAACAGTTCCCAGGCTTCGTAGCGAGGAGCCAGAGGTAAAGCCATCAAAAAGCAAACGGTGGTTCAGCCCTCCCCGAAATCCACCTGGAATGTGTCTCTGAATTCAGTTAGACCTGTTTGCTCTCCTTTTGCGTCCTCACTCGCTCCTAACTTGCAGTGCCCTGCTCCCCCTTTTTATTTTCACTTTTATCATTTGAGTAGTAACGGACGGGGAAGTAGTTACTCAATTTGTAAAACGTTGGGTGGTGAGGTCACAGATGCCGAGATTAGCCTGTAGTTTGTAACCGTTTCAGACAGACGACAGCAAGATCTTGCCTGTGTATTTCGGAGCTGTTTTGTTGGTCTTTTAAACGTAGTGGTAACAGGGAAGAACAGAGAGGTTGCTTTCTGCCATGGTGCTGCTGAATCCTTGAACACAACCCATCAGCCAATCCAGATGCATTTCAGCAGGCGTGGAATATTTCTTGTCTAGTGGTGAACTGAACATTGCATAGAAGAAAACAGAAAGGGGACTTTTTTTTTTCTGGAAGTAAAGATCAGGTACTAATTTCTGGACAGACCTTCTGTTGCACAAGTTAAATTTTCATTCCTCTCCGGTTGTATTTTCTTGGTGTATTTGAGCTTTCCTGCCGTTTTTTTTTTTTTTTTTTTTTTTTTTTTTAATTTGCTTCGTTGAAAAAAAAAGGCAGTATGGATCACTGTATTTTGTTTTATTAAGCTGGAAGGACAATCATAGAATCTGAATTTTAGAGTTGAAAGGGTTTTAATCTAACTGAATGTTCTAATTTTACAGATGAGAAATCTGAGGCATAGTGAGGTTAAGTGACCAACCTTACAACACACAGCTTGTTTGTGTGAGGGCTGGGCTAAAAACCCAGCTCCCCAGAGACTCCTACTTCACTGTTTTTCTTCATTGGGCATAAGTTTTTAGCTCCAGCTAGGATCTTTTTCTGTTATTGGGATTATTTCTGAAATGGTTGGGTCTTGAAAATGTATTATTTCAAACCTCCCTCCATGAAATCTCATTACCATGTAACGTGGAGAGTGTATTCACACATGCCAAAACAGTCTTTAATGATTGTCAGTGTGCCCTATCTGGAAGTTTTAATCTTCTTTAGAACAAGGTTTATCTGTTTAAGAAAAGCCCAGGGGTGTGTTAAGTGTGGATGGAGAACAATGAAGCATTACCTCCCAGGTCTTGGGGGACAGAGTGGGAGAGGTGGAGGGAGGGGCGTCAAGCACGTTCTTACTCCCATGGTCCATGCAAGTTGCTCAAATAATTTATCAGTGACACCCTTCTTTGCTGCAAGGCACTAATGACCGAGTGATGTGTGTAGACTTGGAGGTTCTGGGCCCTGTTCAAATGAATCACGAACATAGTCCATTTCCAGTGCAGATGAGAAGTTAATCCCGTGGAGGCAGAAGTGGTTACTGTTCCCCCTGCGCCATTACCTCTGTGACATTGTCTCTCGCGGTGCCTTGGGGAGAGATGATCGGAAGGGGCAAACATTGTCTCCTGGTGCTCGTAGCCATAGGAAGTCATGAAGGGTAAGATGTGTGTGCAGGGTGGGCAGTACGTGCTCAGGAAGGGACCTCCTTCTGTCCCCTGGCCAGAGCTCCCGGGGGCCCCGTGGGTCTCCTCCTAGTAGCTGGGGCACCGAGTGCCGGAGTGCCGTGGCTTTGGATTGGTGACAACAATACCCATTGCCTATAAGGACATGATTATTTATTTGGCCTTAGGTGTTACGAAGATGTTTGATCTCCATTGGGCTTTGTTAGAAGTGTATTAGAAAGTCCCAGGGCAGAAATGTTTGGTCCCTTTGGTGGAGGTAAGTCACTTACTCACTACATGAGTACATTGAAAACATGTTTTTTTTTTTTTAATGTTTATTTATTTTTGGGGGGGAGGGGCAGAGAGAGGGGGAGACACAGAACTGAAACAGGCTTCAGGCTCTGAGCTGTCAGCACAGAGCCCAGCATGGGGCCCAAACTCATGAGCCATGAGGTTGTGACCTGAGCCAAAGTCAGACACTCAACTGACTGAGCCACCCAGGTGCTCCCAAAACATTTGAGAATTAAGCCTAGTGAGAGTTTTGCATCTAGTATGAGAGATTTGGGGAGTTGGGGGCAACTACAGGGGGAAAAACATAGAAAAAAGGAATTTTTAAAAAGGAAAAAAATCAGGCTTAGCTCTTCAGAGACCACAAAAAAAGTGCAAAAAAAAAAAAAAAAAAAAGGGAAAAATGCTGTTAAATAGCCATATTCTAAATAGCACCACAGTAACTGGGATCTGAAGAGAATGGAAAGCAGGGAAGGTCTTAGGGAAGTCCAAGGGGAGATTGTAACAGTTTGGGAACATCCTTGTACGTGGAATTTTTTTGCCCTTAATATGTGATACTGTGTTAACAGTATGCTGAGGAATTTTCCCAATTAGCAATCCAAAACGGAATCACCTCACATACGTATATGCTGTCGGTGAGATCCAGTTAAAAGAAAACGTGTGGGTGGGTGGGTGCCTCCTTCTTCCCGCTCCCTCCTCGTCCTGCTGCGGGTGTCCACTTTAATACGATGCAGGTGTGGGTGCTATACAGGTGCCCCTGTGCAGTGTCTTAGAAAGGAGTCACCAAGTTCAGAATTTCCTTAAAACTCGTACTAACAGAGGTATCCTCTCCATACAGCAAAGATGTTAAAGAGACTTTAAGAGCTGAGAGTCTATTGCACTAACGATGTCCCTCGTCTCCCCTCTCTTAGCTTTTAGGGTCAAAACTACCTTTCCCTTGAATACGAGAAGGAGAGAAACCCCTTTTTCCACTATTCCTACGACAGAGGTTTCAAAACTCCCTTGGTTTACCTAAAACTAGGAGCTTCATGACAGGCAGACCTCTGACCAGTAGATCAGAAGGCAGATTTCTTTCATTCACGTGTTCCTTTCCACCAAAGAATGCAACACTATAATTCCTTTGAGTTCCTTAATGATTATTCACTTTTGTTCCCTCATGTTTCTCTAGTAGAGATTTAAATATTTAATTTTGTATACTCCTGGAATTAACTGCTTTCAGAGGGTATTCGTAGTCAGCATATTTAAATGCATCCGGTGCCGACATTGTTAGAAGGAAGAAAAAAAAAAAAACCCAACCACCTCAACATTTTCAGGAAGAAATTATTGTAAAATGAGGTATAAGGTTTCCTAAATAGAGTACAGGATAGTGGACATTAATGTAACCTTTTTCTTGGAGATTTACTGTCATTTCTCTGAAATGATTGCACTGATGTAGTACGTTATGATGCCCCAGAAGCTTGTGATTCTTCCTGATGTCATGGCCTCTGTCCCATTCACTTTTCTTGGTTGCCGTGTCTTTAGAGCTCCTTTTATTTGCCTGTCTGATCTGTTGTAAACTTAAGGGAAACCAGAGAACCAAGCTTATAAAATTACTAGCCTGGATTGGGTACCTGGATTCTTACCTATTGCTTTCCCCACGTTCCACCCTGGCCCATGGTGGTCACGGCCACGTTCTGGATGCTGAAGGCTGAGCCAGGCAGGGAGGAATAGGATGTTATTATGTAAAGTAAGGGCTGCCAGTGTGCATGACGGTTTTTATTTAGTAACAGCCCAGATCGGCATTGGATAAAATAATAAAAATAAATATGATCCCTTCTGTGCTTTAAACTAATCTTGGTTCAGGTTGAATCTGTAACAAGATGGTGGTCTAGGACTTCAGGGTTTACTATGAGACCGAATGGGAGACCTGTCGGGGGTAGACCAGAAGTTTCAGAAGCAATCTTCATCCCAGACAGGGGATTGCCTGGCTGGCATGTCAGGGTTCGTGGGTAGAAGCTCCTGGGGTACCTGTGCCTTCCTCTCTCTTCAGCTCCATTATCCCAGGAGGCAGGGGAGAGGTGACGATCTGAAGAGCATGGGTGTGTGGCTCTCCCATTTTGCTTCTTCCAGCCGGGAGAGGAGCTGGGGAATTTTATGCACGCACCACAACACTCACTGGGCTCACAATGTAGGTAAGAGGACAGAGTAATAAATTATTCCGTGTGCGTGTGTGTGTGTGTGTGTGTGTGAAACATATTTCCCCCCAAAGTGGATACAGAATGAATATAAATCTGACCTTAGGAACTCAAAATATTTTTTTCATAGAAATAGCGTATGCCATGGCTGGGTCCCAGGAAAGCCCACCAAGCCCCATGGTCCCTCAGGGCCATGTCCATCCACTTGGATGTAGTCTGCATAGATCCTTGGTGCCAAAGGCCCTTCAGCTGATGGCACATGGTTATGAAGAATGGCCACTGTGGCTTATAGAATAACAGTGAACAATGTGAGTAGAAGCAGTTTGTTATTCGACTGGTAAAATGAGTGAGGCTAGCAAAGGACCTGATGGGAAGTGAAATCACTTACTGAAGTGGTTCCCAAGGACCCAAATAAGAACTAAGAGCAGAAGGGAAGTTAAAGGTAAAGAGAATTAAGAGTTCTGCCACTGGAGGAAGAACATTCTAACATCAGGGCTGCCTTAAAAATAGAACAAGCTGATTGATGAGGTAATGAAACCTCCATCACCTGAGATGTTCAAGCAGAGGTGAGAGGCCCCTCTCAGGAGGAATTCTCCAGAAGGAAGCCATATATTGAATGGAGGGTTATAAGTCACAACCAGTCCTTTTTCTCCTAACACTGATATATGGTATTCAAGACTCGCATTTGTGAGGTAATGTAACAGCATTGAAATAATTTTAACAAAGGCAAGTAGCCATAGTTTCACAACCCTAATACAGTATAACTTTATTTTTTTTATTTTTTTAAGCTTTATTTATTTTTGAGAGAGAGAGAGAGAGTGTGTGAGCGGGGGAGGAACAGAGAGAGAAAGAGAGAGAGAGAGAGAGAGCAAGAGAGAGACAGAATTCGAAGCAGGCTCCAGGCTCTGAGCCGTCATCACAGAGCCTGACATGGGGCTCGAACCCACGAACTGTGAGATCATGACCTGAGCCGAAGTTGGACGCTTAACCGATTCAGCCACCCAGGCGCCCCAGTATAGCTTTATTTTTGTATTGGATGCCTCATTGCCTACACCTAATTTCTTTATAACAAGAGGCAAAACTTAATAAACACAATGTCATTTTACCACTCTAAAGAGTGTAATATTCACCATTACTGATCTGTTTTCACACTTGTAAGTGCTATAACAATACATATAAATGATATATTCACATTATTGCTGTTCAGGTGTTTAAATTCATTATTAGCAAAATCAAAATCATTTGAAACATGTAGCAATCTTACATAGTTTACATTTTTCATTGTTTTAAGATTTTGACAGTAGTATTTCTGCACATTGGTGGTCCTTGAGGATTAGGCAGGGCAAGGTTCTTTTGACTTTTATAATTAGCATGCTGGATTCCCAGTTTTTCCTGCCCTAGGGTGGGCTGTGTCTTACAGTAAATTCTGCTAAAGGGTGATTGGAGTTTGGACAGGGAGAGCAGGCTTCCGGTTACCAGAGAGAGCCTGTGACTTACTGTCTGTGCTTTTCCTAGGTCACCAATTTTCACAGAATCTGAGTATAATTAAATACACTTTACAATAAACTAGGCTGAATATAATTTAATCTTTCCCTGAAGGTACTTCAGAGTCTCGGAGTGCTCTGGGGTCATGGTGAACATCAATTACCTTCTCACGGTGGGTGTGCAGAAGGAGGCAGATAATAGAGTTCCATCCGATTGAGTCCTGGATGACCAGACATTTGTTCTGTTATCACAGGGAGTCCAATGTCAAGACTTAGGAAGATGCTTAATGTTAAATTCTCAGGCAGGAGAGGATGTGATAAAAGATGAGCTCGTTGGTTTTGAGAGGTTGAAAGTTGACGATAATCATCCCCATGGACGTGGTAGTTTAGATAGAGCACTCTTTAGTGTCTAAAGCTCTCTCACATAACTTGTCACCCATTATTTGATTCTTACGACAATTCTAGGAAGGAAACATGGCATCTGGCATCCCATTTTTACAGTTTCAGTGACTTGGCCAAGATCCCCATAGTATGTAGGTGGCTGTGGCCACTTGAGTCCAGAAGTCAGTGTTCTTGTAAGCATTCCAAAGGGTACTAAAACTTTGTGCAGTGTAATATTTTTGAGTGCCTACTGTGTTCTCTGTGATGTATTTGTTAGCTCATTTAATTTTCACAAAAGCCCTACGTGTAGGTGGATATTGGTTCTTTGAATATTATTATGGCTCCCATGTTTAGAGATGAGGACTCTGACACACATAGGTGAGGGCATGCAACTATGATGGCGGAGCTGAAATTTGAACCCAGGAGCTTGGGGCTGCGTGGCCCAGGCTCTCCCTTTCATGCCACACTGCCACTCTGTGCAGATCCACCAGTGTGGGCTCAGTCGAGAGAAAGCACCTAATACAGTGCTTGTTCCATGGCCTTTATTTTATTTTTTATTTTTATTTTTTAATATTTATTTATTTTTGAGACAGAGAGAGACAGAGCATGAATGGGGGAGGGGCAGAGAGAGAGAGGGAGACACAGAACCAGAAGCAGGCTCCAGGCTCTGAGCCATCAGCCCTGAGCCTGACGCGGGGCTCGAACTCATGAACCATGAGATCATGACCTGAGCTGAAGTCGGACGCTCAACCGACTGAGCCACCCAGGCGCCCCCCATGGCCTTTATTTTTAAAAATAGTTTCTATTATTAATTATTATTATTATTATTATTTATTATTATTATTATATTCACAGTGGCCAAAACCATATTAAAGTTTTTAAAGAACAAGCTATCATATTTGTTTCCCTTTACGTGAACATGTGTGTATTAATTAGATATACTGTCTTTCTGAGTCATTAAAATAGGCACTGTGATCATTATATTTGTTAATATTATTATACCCAGCTGCACTTGTCTTGACTTACAACTTCACAGCATTAGAGAGCCAGCAAGTTGTCTGAGAACGCAAAATAATGATCCATATTATTTGTCGTATAGTTCCTTTGTGACAGTGATAAAATAGAAGCTCGAACTTAAAGGGGGGAAGAGCAAGGTTGCTGTCGATGGTTGCCAGCAGGCCCATGATACAAACTGCACAGAGCTCCTTAGAAAATACACGGTGACCCCTTTTACTCTGAACACACAGCGCCTACAGCTTCCGTTTGTCCTCCACTCCAGCCACATTTGCTTGGTTTTGATCTGTTTGTGCAAGGTAATCCTCTCTGTGATTATTTACCATCCTTCACTGTGCTTTCTTGACCATGAGCTTCAGGCCGGAAGCTCTTTCTAATGCAGGAACTCTATTGGCGTCCCTGTGGTACCTACTTCATAGATGTAACGGGCAGTAACTGCTTAGTAGGTGCTTTATATTTTTAATATACCTCATTTTTATTATAGATACCCCCCCATCTTTTAACATTTTTTTTTTTTTTTACATTTTAAATGGGCATTTTTTCACAGCACTGCATCTGTACTTGGGAACTACGACATCTCTCTTCCTCTTGCCTCATAGGAGTTTATATTCCTTCTTTCAGTGAATTTTACAGAGTTCACTTTGTGCCACATACTCTGTAGGTTGAGGGAATGTAATAACGAGCAAAAGCAGACAGGGTTCCTGCGCTTGGGGAGCTTTTCCACTCTACTTGAGGATGGCCATGAGGAAAAGAGCATATAATGATTTGGGACTGTAACTCCTACTGGGACATTCCCACCAGACATCACCATCATCACTATGGAACATTCCAAGGGTGCATCCCATTTTTTCAGTGCATTTAATTAAATGAAAGACACGGGTAGTGTCTGCAAACACTCCAGTAGGTTGTAATTTGAGTCTCTTTGTCTCCCTTCTTCCCTTCCCTCATTCTTTTATCTCATTCTTAGTTTTGAAAGCTTAGTCGCTATTTCCTAGACCTTTCCTAATACGTCATTTGGGCGACCCAAAGGCAGGACACATGGGTTGTTTGAACTGGGCCAGCGCCATCTACAAAGGTAGTGGGAGAGAGGACGCCACGTTGTGTAGCCAGGTCTTCCTTGAGCTCTAACCAAATTTGTGTTGAGTTCAATCTTTCTGGACAAGTCACTCTCTTTGCGTCTCCATTTTCTCATTATTGGGATAAGGAGCTGAAACAGAAAGATTTGCTAAGGTTCCTGCCAGTTCTGCAGTTCTGTGAGTCACCTGTTCCTGAAAAGTTGAGTGTACTTATTTCAATAAATGGGAATATATTTTCCAAGGAGCCTGGAAATCTATTTTCCAATTATCCTCTCCCCTGGTTTATAACTTATCATCGATGTGTTGTGGCTTCTAACACTGTTGCTGCTCTAAGCCCATCAAGAGGTTAATTACCTGTGAAGAATGAGATGCTGCTGGAAAGCTGTAAAACGTTTGAGAGAACTTTGGAGCTAATCTCTTTGGTAATGTGAATGAATAAATGCCCTTCGTGTATCTAGTTTCTGGGAGGAGGCATAGCAGTATTGGGCATATGTACTGGACAAAGTCAAGTTGCGGTAAGAATTGAGTATTGAAGATCGTGGTCAAGCACATCAAGGATCATCTTCTTCCTCTCAGAGGTTATTCAGTTGGAGCACAAATCATGCTTTTAAAAAACAACCGGACCCTTCCATGTTCCCTTAGGCATCCTGAATAGTACCATTTTTTGTTTGTTTTGTCTTGCTCTCCTGCCGTGGGTAAAAACTCTAAACGAGGAAAGAGATGAGGAATTTATTTAAAATTTTTTTTAATGGCCAACCCGGTTCATCTTCTTTTCTAGTCTTCTCCAGCTGGAATAGAACAGCTCCAAGCCCCAAACTTGCTTTCCCGTGACTTCAGCAGACCTCATGCATTGCGGTTCTAGAGCACTGCCTGGTGCTCAAGCTTTGCCTTAAAGAATGAGTGTTGTCTTGATTTGCTCTAAAATATGCCAGACAGGAAATGCCCCCTGCATATAGGGAGGGTCGTGTGTTTCAACACACACACACACACACACATCACTAAGCACATCTATTCCCCGTATTTCCTTTCAGTAAAGCACCTAGAAAAAAGAGAACGCTGTCTAACCAGCTTTTGGTGGTTGCCAGGGATATCATTAGTGGGAATCTCAAGATACTAAATTTAATTTTATGAAGTACTTTATTGGTAGTTTTGGAAGGGCATTACTTTTTAGGTAACCCCATTTGTCACTGAACGGGAGGGAAGCAGAGTGGATGCCACCCGGAATGTTTTGTGGAAAGCAGACCTATAAAGAATTCCCTCTTTTCCCCATTACCCTTATATTTTTGGTTTGCTGTGTTACGTTGCATCCAGCTGGCCATATTCCATCCAACGGGATGTTACAACTCGGGAAAAATTCTCAGCCTTCAGTGTTAAACAGTACTTTAGCTGGTGCTCTATGGAGAAGGCCAGAGTTGGGGCTTTTGGCCTGTCATCGATAAAGACGTCTCCAGCTAGGGAAGGCTTGAACTGTTAACTTGGTAATCCTTGCACCAGTTTGCCTCTGGAGCCGAGCTTAGAGCCTTTATTCTTTCTGTGACTTCAGAGCCGTTTCAAGAATTCTTTCTTCATTTACTTGGCACTAAGCATGTGTTTCTCAGGTTATAGGGAAGGATAGATTCCCAAAAGACAGACGTTGCGTTTCTTTTCAACAAGAAGGTTTTTTAAGTAAAGCTAATAAATGATATGTCTCATTGTCGTGGAAATTAATCAGTATTTTCCCCCCTCCTGTCTTGATCCTTTTTACTTCAGATAGCCACTGTGATACAGTCTACAAGAATCCCCGGAGCTTGAAAATGAATTTAAGAGCTAATGTTATTAGAAAGTTCTCAAGTCAGTGATACAGGAACCCAGGGACACGTAATCCACAAGAGGTCCCTTGGTGAACTGGGTTTTCAAGGACAGGTGTTAAAGTGGCCGTATGAAAGTACAGTTTCATTTTAAAGTGACCATATGAAAGTACAGTTTATATTTTATTTGGTGAGGATTTCTGGTGGAGAATTTTTTTTTTTTTTTTGGTCTCCTGGTTGCTATGGCAATACTGACTTAACAGAGTTTTGGTGACCTCTCCAAGTACCAAATAAAGTTATGATAAAGGCGTGCAAATATCAAGGAAATCATATGTGTCCTAAATACAAATATCTAGATTAAATTTGTATTCATCTTCCTCATGGTGTTTGTTATCGTGTGTGTGTGTGTGTGTGTGTGTGTGTGTGTGTGTGTGTGTGTTTCTTCTTTTATTCTAGGCTGCCTGAGGAAAAATGCTGATTCATAGTGTCATTGTCTTTTGTTTTCCCAGGGAAATTCTGGGTCTGTTTCTGAGCTCATTTTTGTACAGCCCTGAGTTCAATCTCTGTAGATAAATCTTTATTTTTTTTCCCTCTTACAGGCACAAGGCATTTTGCTTTGTTTATGTTAATAAATGTCAGGCTAGTCCCAAAGAATTAGAAGAAATGCCAATCATCTCCTAGGACTCTTGAGCATGCTTTTTTTCCCCCCCCTCTATTTCTTAATATATTGAACTTTTTAGAGTTTACAGTTTAGTAGGAGTATGAAGGTGATATCAGAGATTCTAAGATTTTACTGAGAGTATCTAGAAGGTCTTGTCCTTACTGATCGAGAGCACATCTACCAGTTAGCCCCTTGTGGAGATTTTCTCATCCCCAAAGTAGAAAGTTTAATTTTGGAAAAGAAGAAGTTTTTCAGATATGTTCTATAGATTTTGCTACAGTGAGGTGAAGGGCACTTTCAGTTGAAAGTACGTGTCCCTACTTCCTACACTAGCCAGCAGACAACTTGACTTCCTGGTTGTAATTACATGCCAATGGCTTGGTGGCTGTATTGTTTTAGAAACTGAGTTCATCATGGACTCCCTGAGCATGTGCCCTGATTGTTCCCGTGAAGATTGTAATTCCATCCAAGGCTTACAGTGTCATCGTAGAAACTAGATGGAATTATAGCCCCGTGCACATTTTGGGAGGCTGTGTTATTTATGGAGATAGTTTATAAAGTTAAATAATTTTGTAAGTATCCTGAAAGTACTTGGGACTTAGAAGCATCATCTTGGCCACATGGAAGGTTCTTGGTAAATATTTGTTGTTTATCTGGTTGACTTCGTTGACGTCTTTAAATAAATTACATTAAAAAAAAAAAAGTCTGGGGAGGCTGTGCTTGTATTTTAGGACTTAAAAAAAAAAATCTCGCCTTAAAATGCTTGTAAGGCCTCCTGCTTGTTAATTGATGGGAAAATTGGCTTCCCGTATGAATATATTTTTTAAGCTTTTTTTGTTTCTAGCCTAGAGTGCAAAATCAAGCGGTTCTAGTGGCCAAGGATCTTTATTTCAGAGAAGTCTGCCTGTCCGAAGTAATTTCATTTTACATAAACGTCTCTTTTCTACATAATGTTCATAAACCTGTGTCTCGCATGCCTTTGAGGTGGACCCCTAGGAGGTGAATAATTATACAACCAGAAGCTTTGGCTGTCTGTTGGAATATTGGATGGATGCCTTTCTTACTGGTCTTAATTAGGGAAAGAACTGTTAAGATAATTCACTAATTCATGGTGTGTTACCAGATTTGAAATGGCCTCTGTTTTTTCACGCCTTTGGACATACTACTTCAGAAAAGTCTAAGGTTGGAAGTTGAGAAAGATACATCATATATTTCAGAATCTGATACGGTTTTTCAGTTGTAGGCTCTGTGTTATATATTCTGGGATGCTTATATATACTCTGTGTAGCAAATGATTACTGAAAATGGTAGTGCCTGTGCCATCGTACCCTGCAAGATAACTACCAAGAAACGAAAAGTCAACCTATTTTGGGTATTCTTTTCAATTTGCATGTTTGGGGAATTTGCACGTGTGTAATGGAAGATTCTTCAAAGGTAAAGAAATTTCAATTCAGGAAATTCTGTATTATGATATTGTTTTAATTACCAGAAGCACATAAAATTTATAGAAGATTGTATTAATCGTCTACTTATGAATGTACTTATCCATGGAAGCATTCCGTTTTTAAGAGTTTGTATGTAGAACAGAGCTGACCAATAGTCAGGTAGAGGTCAAGCCGCTGCTTTCCGCTCTTTCTTAAAGAATTTGTTGAAAAGGAAAACACCCTTGCCTCGTGAAATTATCCTGTTGTTTGAGGGCTTAGTAACACTTGGAGAATGTTTTAGCTTTTAACAGTTTAAAGGTTGAACAGTGACTGGGCCCTCTGTTTCCCAATTGATTTTGATGCAAACTCTAAATTTTTCTTTCTTTCTTTCTTTCTTTCTTTCTTTCTTTCTTTCTTTCTTTCTTTCTCTCTTTCTTTCTTTCTTCCTCTTTCTTTCTCTCTCTCTCCCTTTTTCTTTCTTTCTTTCTTTCTTTCTTTCTTTCTTTCTTTCTTTCTTTCTTTCTTTCTTTCTTTCTTTCTTTTCTTTTCTTTTCTTTCATTGCCTGTAAACATTTTATATGAGCTATATACCTTAGGCTCAGATTTAACTAGACATTGATACACCTTACAGTTAACAACAAAAAAAGCAGTATTCTCTCCTTCAGCTTCTCACAGGGAGTGAGTCCTGCTGGATCTTGTAGAAGAAGTCGACTTTAAAAGCGGTGAGTTTTTTTGTGTGTGGTGTGGGTGTAGCAGCAATATTGTGCATTGCTTTCAGCAGGGTCTGTGGGTGGGGAAACTACCTGTGGTGCCCTCACTCGTTACTCATTCAGTTGTTCCTCACCAGAAAAGGGGAAACCCAGCACCCGTACCCACTCATTCTCAATAACAGGGCTGGGGGATGGTGAGGTGGAGAGCCACTGTCATTCGGCAAAAGCCTGCATTGTAGAGTTTATTTTACGATCATTTTATATTCGAGCGACTGTACAAATGGCACTGGGAAGGACATGGAGTACCATAGGGAACAGAATTAACAGTGAGTGCACCGATCTGTTCACCCGACATCAGCAGTGGACGCAGTTAAGTTCTTTCCATGTAAGGAGCGATTCTTGGAGGGGCGTCTGGGTGGCTCAGTCGGTTAAGCGCCTCTTGATTTAGGCCCAGGTCATGATCTTGCAGTTCGTGAGACTGAGCCCTGTGTCAGGCTCTGTGATGACAGCACTTGGAGCCTGCTTGGCATTCTTTTCTCTCTCTCCTTCTCTGCCCTGCTCGTGATCTCTCTCTCTCTCTCTCTCTTAAAAATAAATAAATAAGTAAGCTTAAACAACAAAAAAAGTGATTCCTGGAGCCAGAGGTTGAAGGGTAGTTGTTTGGGATTCTCTTTCTCCCTCGTTCTCTGCCCTGCTCGTGAGCTCTCTCTCTGTTTGTCTCTCTCAAAAATACATAAACTTAAAAAAAAAAAAAAAAAGAAGTGATTCCTGGAGCCAGAGTTTGAAGGGGAGTTGTGTGTTTGTGTGTGTGTGTGCGCGTGTGTATGTTATTTATAGAAGTTAACAAATGCTTTTGTTCATTGACCATTTCCTTGGTCAGAAGACTTCATTCGGTGTACTTCTCGTTTGCTTTCTATGAGACCTCTATCACCTCTAGAATATGAAGGTGAATGAATGAAGAATCTGTAATTTGTTTTTTTATAAAACACCCCTAATTTAAGAAAGGTGACACTTGGGGACACCTGGGTGGCTCGGTTGGCTAAGCGTCCGACTCTTGGTTTCAGCTCAGGTCATGATCTCACGGTTCGTAAGTTCAAGCCCTACATCAGGCTCTGTGCTGACAGTTCTCTCAAAATAAATTAAAAAAAAAAAAACTTTAAAAGA
Source organism: Acinonyx jubatus (assembly GCF_027475565.1). NCBI lineage: Eukaryota > Metazoa > Chordata > Mammalia > Carnivora > Felidae > Acinonyx > Acinonyx jubatus. The sequence goes on along the minus strand of NC_069385.1, from coordinate 137,361,683 downwards.
AGAAGAAAAAACCTCAACCTTAAAAAGAAAAGGGTGACACTTAACTTGCGTCTGCTACTAAAAATTTATAGGTTATGTGATAAATTCAAAGACATTGAATTATATAGCCATAGGAAGTCATTATCTGTAACAGCAGAGCCTAAGTGGCTAAAGCTTTACTGAATACCCAATACTGACTACAGGTCACGAACGTCACGGGCATCTGGCGACACCAGGCACTGCGTCGAGGTCAGGCTTGTCATTAACTGCTGTGTGGCCTTTGGCAAGTAACCCAACTTCTCTGGGCCTTAGGAAACATGAGGAAGTTGCATTATATCCATGGTTTCCAGATGTGGCTTCAGAACCCCTGGGAAGTTCTGGACCCTCCACCAGGTGTCTCCCGAATTAGTCCAGGGCTTGGGGGTAGGGAGGGAGGTTGAAGCCCAGGAAACTGTGTTATAGTAGGCTCCTAGGCGTTTCCAGGTCATGGGACCCCTAAATCAACTGATCTTTAAGACCATTTCCAACTCTTACATTTTAGCCAATCCCTCGAAAAGAAATGGTCGTTGGTCAGCAGGAAGCAATCCAGTAAGTCGAGTCTCTACGAAAGAGCACTTTCAGATGGGAGGGGGGTATGGTTTTGGTCATTTCCAAGGGCTGCTGCTTGTTTACTGTCGGAGAACTCGAAGGTCTTTCCAGAGGCATGGAGAGGAGAGCATCGCAAAGGTTATTTCTCTCTCCCATCTCTCCTTGAGAGACACTAGGACACAGGAATGAAGGAAGTCCCTGGAGTGGAGGGTGACCTCTGGAGTCTTCACGTGATCAGTCACGGGCTGGATTTGTTGACCCCGTGGTCTGCGTCAGACTAACAGACAAACGATGAAAGAAGCAGCCCCCCGTCAGCATGCCGGACCAAGGAGGGGCTGGGAGCAGTGTGCCAGGAACCCTGTCCCTGCCAACGGCTGTGACAGCTCGTCGGCACCCACCCCTGCAGCCTGGGCGCAGATAACATCTCAAGGGGAAGGGGACGGGGAGCAGGGGAAGAGCACAAGGTTGCGGGGACCCGAAACGGCAACATCCATGGTGGCGGCGGAGCCGTTTGCCAAGAAGAAAAGTCTCTGGCACTAGATGCCAAGCATGTTTGTACTAGAACGGGGTTCAAAAATTCAGACAGAACGCTGTCTGTTTTTAAGGGCTCCCGTGAAAGGTTTGTTTGTCCCAAGCCTACATCCAAGAGTCTGCCTGTCACAAACAGCGTCAGGGAGCCCCCGGACCCCGCCGGCTAAAATCTCCAAAAACATGCGAGGCAGAGGACGCGGGTCTTCAGCTGTCTGATGAGGAATGAGCAGTCTGTCTCCTGAGCGTCTGTGCCTTCCGAACACGAAGGAGGGCTCCGCGTCACAGGTGCCTGCAGGACGGTCAACGGAGGAGGAGAGTCGCGATAACCTTCAAGGCACTGATGCTGAGAAACTGCCCTCTTTCTCCTAACAGCCGCGATTAGTTTTTGGAAGGCTGTCAGTGCAGGAACCCAGGGCCGCGAAGCCAGAAAGCAGCTGTGCCCCGATGCCTGCGGGGCGCTGGCCCACGGGGCACCGCGTCCGCCCTCCACCCTGTCTGCATCCAAGGTGAAGACCGCGGCATCTTGCTTGCGCCCAGACTCACACGCGCACCTCCAGATCTGCACTCGGAACACACAAGGACGTGGTTGGTTGTGTGACAGAAGGAATCCTTTTTGGTAAAGAATTTTTTTTTTTCCTTTGCAAGAGCAGTATGGAAGAGAGCAGAGGGAAGGATGCCTTTCCACTGGCGCTTTGGAAACCTGGAGCTCATCAGCTTTCTGGTTGGTTTTGGCTGTCAGGGTTCCTTATGCCAGAGCCACTGCGAGCCAGGTTCCTCAGCTGCCTCCTGACCCGTGTTGGCAGCCTCTTAAAAATAACTGTCATTCCAAGTTCAGCTAAAATGTATAACCCAACAAATAAATACATAGAAAGCTTATGAATAGAAGCTGCAAAGTGAGAATTAACGGACCGGAGAGTAACAGCCTTGCCATGAAAAATACTATAAAACACTCTTCGGAAGGTTGTTGCTTGTGTTATTACTTGTACAGTAAATGGAGAGCCCTTGACCCATTTCCCGTGATCCGTGATTTCCCGTTTCTCTGCCGGGAGGCTTCGAGTAGCTGATCCCTTGCAGACCGAAAACAAAAACAAAAACAAAAACAAAAACTTCGCCACCGGTGTGGGCCAGGCCTTGTGCAGGAAAGCAGCTCAGCGTCCTGCTGAAGGAAAAGAAGTGACACGTTTACATCATCCCTTCTTTTCCTTCTAGAGATGTCCTGTCTTAGTGTGAATGGGAAATCCTCAAATACACGATTGCATGATTTTTGCTGATCGCGACTGTGAAAAATGAGAACAAGCAGCCGAGAGGAGAAGGCAGGCTCTTCCCGTGGGACCCGATGTTCGCTGCGTTCAGACACGGATGTTGTCAGGCGTGGGGGACCCTCTGAAGAACGAGCAGCTCGCCGACACCGATTCCAGAGTCCGTTGTTCTTTACCTTTGGTGGTTGTGTTCGACCAAGGCTCTTACCAGCGTTCCCATCAGAGAGGAGAGAAGACGTCGAAACCTGTGCGATGGGGACTCGTTTTGTTGCCCAGAGCAGCTTTCATTTTCAGGGCTCGTCTGGGTTCGGAAGAGTGAATGTTGGTGCTTTCCTCGTTCCTCCTTCTCCCCCTCCCCTCCCCGCCCCCGCTGCAGCTTCTGTTATCTGCCATGCATATATTTCATTTGGCATTTAAGGGCACGGTTCTGAAAACTGCTGACAAATAATCTCCATTTCACATTTTGCTGCCACTGTGGTCTCACTGCAAATGCTCTCTGCGTGTTCTTGGGAAGTTGTATAATTGCAGGTGCTCTAGTTTGCTGTGCGGTATGCTCTGGTGACTAATGGCCTAATCAGGACTCGAAAAATATATAAACAGTTCAACAGAAGCAATTGATTCACTGAGCTCTTTTCATCCGGACAAGGGTGAGCTAATGGGAATTAGAAAGATGGAGGTGTGCAGCCTTTGATGCGTTGCCGCGAGAGCGTTCCCACAGACCCCGAGCATTATTTCTGCTCACTGATGCCGTGTGTCCCTTTTCATATGCATGAGCCTGCAGCCGTCCTAATTGGCTTTGCTTGGTATTCCCTGATGTGGATGTTGTACGCCTTACAACTTTTTCCCTTTCCTCTAAACACTCCTGAGTGTGACAGCTTTGGGGAGGAAGCCTGTCTCCTCTTGGGTGTCCCCTGTGGGAACACCCTGGGAGTGGTTTCTTAGGATAGGCCATCGGGCGGGACCCCGTGGCTTACCTCGGCACGTTTGCTGTTGACACAGATTCTTGTTCTCTCGTCCTCAGTGGCCCTTTTCCTTCCCAAACGTCCCGCCAAGATGCACAGAGTTGGGGCAGGGACTGAGTATTCCAGGGAGGACCCAGGCATCTCCCAGGAGCACTGTCCAGTCGAGGAGTGATAGTGGACATACTCTCACGTCTTCTTTCCTTTGGAATGGGTTAGATGTCCCCTAAGTTCTGTATCGCATCCCCTGCCCAGTCTTTTCACATGCGGAATTTTCTGTCTCTTAGCTTGACCACTCATCAGATGTCTAAATGTTTGACGACATCGCTCAGCCCCCTAGAAGCTAGCCTCTCATTGACGTAATAACTCAGAGCATCCGAAAAGGAATCATTAGCGACGGGTTTTCTCGAATAAGACACATGTCTGTTCATTCATAAAGGAAAAAATGAAAGAGTTCTTTCACACGTCCCGCGTCCCACATTCATGGTTCATGTTTGAACTTCTTTCTGGCTGTTTAGGGATTACAGGCTGACAGGCTTCTTTATGTACTGCAGTGAGAGGCCACTCATCGGTATTATTTTTTGTTTGTTTCATCTTAAGTTGTAAGCTGTTGGAGCATAAGACAGTAACCGCTTTTCCATGCCTTCCGGGACTCTGTTGTCCTTCACTCCCTGTCTTGGGTGACGTGGCCTCACCCTTGTGTTGAAACTGCTCTGGGCCTTTCTTCCTCAGAGGATCGGGTGAATGGACCTACACAGTTTGATGATTGTATCGTAACTTGTGAGCTCTGCCGGAGGAATGTGTGTTTTGGAAAAGTATAGCGGTTGAGAATTTCTTTTGGAGCTCAGCACACTGTGGGTTGGGAAGGGAAAAGAAAGGGAAGGGATTAGAGGAATGTTTGGGGGGCTGATGGGTCTTTGGGGGGCTCTTGAAAGCAATAGATGTCAAGGTCATCACCTTGACCCAAGGCTGCCTGCAGCTGTGAGCCCTGACCCGCCACACGGGCCATTTCGGGGCTGCTCTCGCCAGAAAAGCTGGGTTCGGAGCAGGGAGGCAGGACAGCATCCTCCCATACTTCTCAAAATGCTACTTACTTTGTTAGGGCTTTATTATGTGTATTATTTTTAATTTTTTTTTTTACATAACAACTGGATTACAATTTGTTTAAAGGAGTTATTTTTAAAGTTACTCTTAATACCTCTACATTAAGAACTCAAGATATGAAGCCACTTCAACTACCACGATAATAAATGTATTAATATGCATTAAGGTTAAAGAAGCTTAATGTTACAACAGAACGGAGCAAAGTCTGCTGGAAAGCACTGACGCTTTAGCGTTCTTTGCCTAATCCTTGCATTTAATTTCAGAGATGGAATGCCTATTTTAAAAGAGGGTGGTTAGGGGGCCTGGGTGGCTCAGTTGGTTAAGTGTCCGACTTCGACTCAGGTCATGATCTCGCGGTTTGTGGGTTTGAGCCCCCACGTCGGGCTCTGTGCCGACAGCTGGGAGCCTGGAACCTGCTTCGGATTCTGTGTCTCCCTCTCTCTCTGTTCCTCACTCACACACACACACACACACACACACACACACACACACACACACACATATACCCTCTCTCTCAAAGTAAGTAAAGATTAAAAAAAAAATTTAAAAATAAAAGAGGGATGGTTGGATCTTCAGACATTTCTGTGTGGACCTCCAGTGAGTTCTTCCTGTTGGACTCCAGTGTGTGTGAGAGTTACTATAAAGAATTGTGTGCACAAAATCATGTTTGCAGTGTCTTACAGGAAAGTTAAGGGATTCTCAGTTAATTCCGATTCTATGTGACTTTTGCTTAACTTTTGAACTTAACCTTCCACATAAAAACTGTATTCGACTGTTTTTTCCTCCTCTCTCCTTTCGACTTTCCTTTCCTTCTTCCCTCCCTCCTTTTTGGCGGAGTAAATCCCACAGATGTGTGTGTGTGTGTGTGTGTGTGTGTGTGTGTGTGTGTGTGTGTGTGAAATTAAAATAGTGGTTATATTCAAATCAGAAAATGACTAGTATACTGAATATTCAGATCTCTTAGAAAAGAAATAAATAATCCAAGTATTCTGTAAAAGTTGATCTAAATTCCTCACCTGTGTTCCTCCTCAGCTTTCTGTCTTCGGTTTCCCATTTTTACCTGGAAAAGAATACCAGCCAAAAGACAGCCAGGTTCTCTGTGCCACAAAGCATATCAAACCATCTGTAGATAAGAAAGTAACATTTTGGCCTAAGAGCCACCTTCTAGTATAAGATAGGATAAACATGATAATAACTGATATAGCATAGAAAAGGGCCTTGTTAGTAAGAATTTGAAAATAAGATTTTCCCTAAATAACCAAAGATATTGGTAGTTGATTAAGACCCATGTGATATAAACAATTATCTTTTCTCAAAAATGGAAGGAAATGAAACTAGACAACCAGAAGCCGGATTAGGAAGAAGGAAGGCGAGGGAAAGATACATTGAAAGTTATTGCCAGAATTTAGAAACACGAACAAGCAAACAACATTTTGGCCCAAACAGCAGGTCTTTTTAGACAAACAGCCACGGATGTGTCAAAGTTGCAAGAAGAAAAATATCTCACGACGCAGCGAGCACTTTCAGACTACCATTGAGTTTTTAAAAAATTTCACAGACCGTTTAGAGGGAATCGTAAATACAGAATATAGGTCGCGGCGATGGATGAAAACAGAATGAATTAAGAGCAGTACTAGCAAATTGTGAACAGTTATATCCAAATTTCCTTGTCATTTGCTCACCTTGGCAATTAGCCAGCCAGTGAAAAAACAAATGAAGGTGAATGTTTTTGCTGCTTAAAACGAATTAGCTGCTTGAAAGGAAAGCGTTCATGTTACATTTAACTGAAGAGTATCCCTCAGTGAAGTACAGGTGTGAGCAAAGCAGGATACAAGTAAAATAAAGTAAATGAGAAAAATCCTAGCATTATAGGTTTTAGAGCCCTAGCCCTTTGTGACAAAAACTGCCGAAACCACTCCAAACCCAGTGATGAGAGCGTGGAGAGACAATGAGCCAAGGGCTGAACAATAATTGCGTCAAAGTATTATGCTAATCAAACGTGGTAGTGTATTTGAATTTTACAAGTAAGCATTCAGGGCTAAGGGCCGTGTGCCTGTCTGTCCCCTTACTAGGTGGGATTTTCATTCTGGGGAGGGGATTTAAAAGTAGAAGACATCCTGGGGCATCTTGGGTGGCTCAGTCGGTTGAGTGTCCGACTTCGGCTCAGGTCATGATCTCGCGGTTCGTGGGTTCGAGCCCCGCGTCGGGCTCTGTGCTGACAGCTCGGAGCCTGGAGCCTGCTTCCGATTCTGTGTCTCCCTCTCTCTCTGCCCCTCCCCCACTTACACTCTGTCTCTCTCTGTCTCTCAAAAATGAATTAATGTTAAAAAAATTTTTTTTAAAGGCGGAGACTCCTTCCCCCCCATACATACCTAAGTAATACCTCTATTTGAGCTTGGAACCCTCCACTTGCAAAGTTCGTGGTCATTTCCCAGCCCCCACCACATTCTCCTTGATTCGCACCTTATTGTTTGTTTACACATCTGCCTCCCTGACTAAGGGTGGAAAGCTTCTTTAAGGACAAGGGCAGAATCTGGTTCGTTTTTACACTTCCCATGGTGCTCTGCACACTATGGCCACTCAGACATTAGTCATTGATTTTTAAAATACTTCTAGCTGGCCAGTGAAAAGAAAAGAAAACAGCAAAATGAGATAAATACTCAGATCTAAAATGTGACAAAATATTGTAGAGGGTGCTTGAACACAGGACAAAAGGGACATGATATTCCAGATATTGTGATGGAATAGAAGATCAGTCATTGATGCTGGTGTAAAACTTTTCTTTGTCAGCTGAGTGTTCCAGAATAGAGGCCAGTGGTATAGCTAAATTTGTCGGGGAGATGTTTTCAACCAAAAAGAATCATGCTACAATTCTTTCGTTACCATGAGAAATCCATGATAGAAAATACAATTTGTGACTTGGGAATCAGGGTAAGAAACCCAAATTGATATTCTTTTTACAGAAAACATATCCATTCTGCCACTTATACTGTTTTCTTCTTTTATAGCTGTGGCTCACCCTTTGCAATTGTCTGTTGTCCCACCACTAGATGGAGAGTGCGGGGACCATATTTTATTCACGTATATTCTCAGGGTCTAGCACAGAGTAGGCACCCAGCAGCTGTTGAATGAAGAAATAAGGTGTTTTAAATTTTCCTAACAACTAAAAGGATATATAAAACCAGTGCTAAGACCCACAAGAGTTGGTTTCCTATGCTGGTAATTGTGGGTTTGGAAATAAGGAGCTACTTTATACATTATTTTTATAGAAGTGTGTCGTATACCTGAGTAACTTTCAAAGTAAAAATTTATAGTTGTGGGATATTAAATCTGGCAAGGACTTAAAACCCGTAGCTGAATCCACTTAAGAGCATTCCCCGGCTCTTCTCTACTAGCCATATAAAAGCGGGGAGTGTGGGTAGTTTCAGCAGATTGCAAACTCACCCACACTTGCTACTTTATCACTACTATGCTGGAGTCATTACTGGTTTGATGAGCATAGCCTGGTCGGAGACAGAGGCTCCGTGCTGTTACCTGTCTCGATGTTTTCATTCATAATGCAGCACTTTGGAAGTTGGTTTTGCATATTAGGGACAATGCTTAATGATGTCCAAGTTTCTTTACTCCCCACCCCTATCCCATCATTCGTGTCCCTGGCGGTGTGCTGCACCCCCGTTTTAAATAGCATATAATGTTCATCTCTCCCTGAAAACTCTTTCCCTGCCCCTTCTCTCCTCTTATGTGCTGCTTGCCATGGATGCTTGAATTTCACATCTTTGAAACGAGTGGAAAATGCACCTGTGGTTACCAGCGTTGACTGCCATAAGGCCAGTATCATTACGAAAAAGTGGGGGTAGAATCCATAAGAAGTATGGTATTTGGTTCAGGACCTTGGCTCTTAGATCTTTAGAGTCCTGTGATATTTGCAGGCTGTATAAGAACATAGTATACCTGGAGGAAGGCCTCTGAGAGAAAAATGTGGAATTCTAGTCTTAGGATTGATATGGCAGTAGTTGATGGAAGATTAATCTACAAAGATTGTAGTTAAGTTGATTGGTTACTTGTAGGTACCAGGGATGTGTCTGCTAACATTCCTGGAAGAACATTCTGTAAAGTCACCAATCTGTGCAGCTCAGTCACCTCCATTGAGACTTCACAGGGCTCAGTGTGGCTGTGGCTTTCGATCAGACTAATAGTTAATGATCCTTTGAATTTAACATCCCGTGTTGGAAGCTGGTAGTTGTGTTTCAGATTCCGGGAAGAACAGGAGCTGTGTTTCCCATTTACTGTTTTGTTATTTTGGAATTGAAATGCTCAAGTCTGAGCAGAATTAAGAATTACATAAAGCAGGGTCTTTTAACATCTTTGTTTAACTCATTTTCTTAGGACTCGCAGAGGACATTATCTGTTTCTCTGGTAGACTGGCTTCCTATTCCAGGACAATGGCTGTTTCCCAAGATCTGACTCCAAAACATCTGTCCTGTCATCAATCAGGCTTCCAGTCATCTCCTATTTGATTTACACCGTGTTAAACCTTCTGATGGAAAGGACTTTTATTAATGAGGTTTAGGTAATAAAGTTGCACAGGGCTTTAGAAAGTTACTGGTAACCGTCGCATAGCAAGCTTTTAGCCTTTCTAGCGGCAGAATGGATTGTGAGCTCACTGGCAGGGTTGGGTTGTGGGTCATCGTGGAACAGCCATGTTTCCGTTGACTGTGGCTGGGAATAAGTGTGGTGGGGCCATTAAAAAAGCCTGTGGTTGAGTTTTGACTTAGAACTGTTTTAAAATGCCAAACAGACTGAATTCATGGGAAACTGGTTTGAATGAGACCAGCTGCGATGTAAGAATATATCTGCATCCATGCTGGAGTCTTCTTTCTCCACTGGAGGGACCGATGGAGACAGCTGCCAAGTGCTAGGTAAACAGATGTATGCGTGGGACCAGTGGATCCCAGCCGGGGGCCATTTCTCCCTGCCTCCGAGGACACTTGGCGATGTCTGCAGCCATCTTGGGTTGTCATAAGTGGGGCGGGGGGTGGTTCTATTGGCATCAAGTGCGTAGAGGGCAGGGATACTGCTCAGTACCCTGCTGTGCACAGAACAGTCCCCACAACAAAAGAATTATCTGGCCCCAAATGTCAGTAGTGCTGGAGCTCAGAAACCCTGGCTTCGACCCTCTCCTCTTTGTAGTTTTCAAGGTGATAAACCAGTCTGTCACGTTCGACGGTGGGAAGAGAAGCCACGGGTGAGAATGGGAAGAGGAGAATAAGGGCAGATGTGGGTAAAGGAAAGGTTTGAAACTATTTGGTCCATAGCTCTGTTGTGCCCGAGGGAATATTTGGGATTCTGTCTTTACATGTTTGGGAAGACTGAAAGTGTGTGGGCCACTGGGCCATGGCCTTAGGGTTAGAGGTAACCTGAGTGTTTTGTTTTGTTTTGTTTTCTTCCAAGAGCCTGCATTAGTTTGTATGGCTAGTGCAACAAATTAGCATAAGCTTGTGGCTTAAAACAACACAGATCTTACAGTTTTGTAGATCAGAAATCCAACCCAGGTCTCCCCAGGCTAACGTCAAAGCATCGGCAGGGCTCAGCTCCTTATGGGTGAATCCGCATCATTGCCCTTTTTGGTTCAGAGGGGCCTCTTGTAATTCCTTGGCTTGTGACCTTTTTCTCCATCTTCAAAGCCGGCAACACGGCCTCTCCCTGGACCGTCTCCTGCGGTCACCTCTCCCTTTGCTCTGTTCTGCCTCCCTCTTCTGCTCCTGGGAACCCTTGTGATCGCACTGGGCCCACCTGTATAATCTGGGGCGTTCACCCCAAGATTCTGAAGTGCATCACATCCGTGACATTCTTTTTGTCCGTGGAAGGTAACATTCACACGTTACGGACATCAGTATGTGGACATTTTTTGGTGGGGCATTATTAAGCCTATCACAGAACCCAAAGCATTTTAACAGCACCGGATTTTGCTGACTCAAGCTAGATGTATAGAAAAAGAGGAATTATGGGGCGCCTGGGTGGCTCAGTCGGTTAAGCGTCCGACTCTTGGCTTTGGTTCAGGCTTTGACCTCACGGTTCGTGAGATCAAGCCTGGCATCTGGCTCCTTGCTGGCAGCATGGAGCTTGCTTGGGATTCTCTCTCTTTCTCTTTCTGCCCCTCCCCCACTTGAGCGCTCGCGCTCTCTCTCTCTCTCTCTCTCAAAATAAATGAATAAGCCAAAAAAAAAAAAAAAAGAGGAATTATGAGAATTGCTTGAAATAGAGTAGTCCCCCCAGGAGCAGATGGCCCTCCTCTGGCCTGTCTTCGGAAGATCAGCATTAGCCTCACGCTGCATCGCAGTGTCGATGTCATTGACCTCACTGCATCTCATCACACGGGCATTTTACCATCTCATGTCATCATGGGAAGAAGGGTGGGTGCCAACCGATAAGGCATTTTGAGAGACCACATCACATAACTCTTATTACAGTATATGGTTATAGTCGTTCTGTTGTTAGTTGTTGCTCTTACTGTGCCTGATTTATAAATGAAACTTGATTAGAAGACATGGTTTTAAGATGGCGGGATAGGAAGACCCTGAACTTACCTCCTCCCACGGACACAAAAAATACACAGCTACATCTGTAATTTTTTTTTTCCAAAAAGCAATTGAGAGTTAGGTGAACAGTCCCTCTGCAACAAAACACAAAAGAGACACATGGAGCAGGGTAGGAGAGGCAGAGGCACAGCCCAGTTGGGACCCCAGCCCGGACACGGTGACCATAGAACTAGAAGGACCCCCAATTGTGAACACTCGCTTGAAGACCGAAGGGATTGTGCCCCACATCAAGCATGCTGACCTTGAGGCCTGGATCCAGAAACACAAGCCCCCTAAGCTTCGGGTTTTGAAAATCAGTGGGGATTAAGGCCAGGAGAATTATAGAACTCCAAGGAATGGAGATCTTGTTCTTTAAGGGCTCATGTGCAAACCCACTTTCCCAGAGATTCAGCACGAAATCCACAGACCGAAAAGCACTTAGACCATGAGTGAAGGAGACCCACTTACATTAAAGCTGCTCCTGGAGAGGCAAGATCCTGCAGGGACTATATGGGGGGTGGGGGGATGGAAATGTTGACGGATGATAGTTTTGCAACGTTGGTCTATCTTGCCGGTGAAAGAGCCAACAGGCACCATTTTTGACACCCTTTGTTTGGCCTGCCAGAACTGGAGGGTGTGCTGTACCCACGCTGCAACATAACCAAGCTGGCATGACTGCCCTGTGCCCTGCCTACCCCACACAGCACCAGAGCCTCAGCAGGGCTAGTCTCACACCCTGAGCCCCACCCAACCTGTGCAGCCGCTGAGCCTAAACCAGGTGGGTTAAGTGCCCCAAGCCCTGGTCTCCCCATGTAGTGGGTGTGCCACAGTCAGGTTGGTGAGCACCCTGAGCCCCACCCTCCCTTTACAGCAACCAAGCCATGATCAGCCTGGATGGCCACTCTGAGCCTGGCCCACCCAGCACAGAGACAGAACCTCAAATGGACAGGCAAGTGGCTTGAACCCTCCTTTCCCTGCACAGTGGCTCAGCCACCGTTGGGTCAGGCAAGTGCCCCAAGCCCTGTCCTCCCTTTGCAGTGGGTAGGTCATAGTGGAGCTGGTGAGTGCCAAGCCCCACGTTCCCCATGCAGCAGCCGTGGCCCTGTCACAATCAGGATGACCATAGAGCACCTGGCTCTGGTAGCCAGGGAAGATTGAGCCTTGGGGACATATGGAACATTCACTACACAAGACCACTCCACAACTGAAGGAGGTAGTTAACTCTCCTGATACACAAAGACCAATAGAGGGATAGGCAAAACGAAGAGACAGAGGAATGTGTTCAATCTAAAGAACAAGGCAAATCCCCAGAAAAAGACCTTAATGAAATGGAAGTAAGCAGTCTACCTGATAAGGAGTTCAAAGTCATGGTCATAGAGATGCTCACTTATCTCAGAAGAAGAATAGATGAACACCACAAGAACTTCAACGAAGGGATAGAAAACATAAGCAAGTACCAAACAGAAGTTGTAACGGAACTGAAAAATACACTAGAGGGTTCAACAATAGAATGGATGAAATAGAAGCATGGATCAGTAAGCTGGAAGACAAAGCAATGAGAAATACCCAGGCAGAATGAAAATGAAAATGAGTAGCAAAATGAAAAAAGAATGAAAGAAATGGGGATATCTTAAGAGACCTCTGGGACATGATTAAGTGGAATAACATTTGCATTATAGGAGTTCCAAAGGGAGAAGAAAGAGAGAAAGGGCCAGAATAATTATTTGAAGAAATAATGGCTGAAGACTTCCCTAATCTGAGGAAAGAAACAGACATTCAGGTTTGGGAAGCCCAGAGAATTCCAAATAATATGAATATAAACAGAAACACACCAACACACATTAAAAGAGTAAAAGTGAAGAATAAAGAGAGAATCTTAAAAACAGGAATAAAAGCAAAGTATTACACACAAAGGAAACCCCATAAGACTATCAGAAGATTTTTTTTTTGGCAGAAACTTTACAGGTCAGAAGGGAATGGTGTGACATATTCCAAGCGCAAAAAGGAAACAAATTGTTAAAACTCGAAATCTCTACCGAGCAAGATTATCACTCAAAATTGAAGGAGAGATTAGGAGTTTTCAAGACAAGCAAAAGCTAAAGGAGTTCATCACTACTAAATTAGCCTTAGAAGAAATATTAAAAGGACTTCTCTGATCTAAAAAGAAAAGGCACTAATTAATCATTAGTAATAAGTAAGAAAACATACTAACGTAAAAATCTTACAGGAGAAGGTAAATACAAAATAAAAGTAGTGGATTAACCACTTATAAAGCAAGTATGAAGGGTAAAGACAAAAGTAGCAAAATTAATTAAAAATACAATAATAATTAAGGGATACATAAAAAGGTGTAAAATGTGTCATCAAAAATGTAAAATAATGGGAGGGGGTAAAAATATAAAACTTTGGAATGTGTTCACACTTAAGTTACTGTCAAAAGAGACTATTACATACATAAAATGTACTGTAATCACAAAGAAAAAACTTATATGAAATACACAAAAGCAAAAAAAAAAAAAAAAAAAGGCATCTAAACATAACACCAAAGAAAACAATCGAACCACAAGGGAGAGAAGGAGAAAGGTACAGAATGACAGAAGCAGCCAGAAAACAGTAATCAAAATGGCAGTAAGTATGTACTTTCCAATAATTACTCTAAATGTAAATGAACTAAATTCTCTAATCAAAAGACATAGAGTGGCTGCATGGATAAACAAATAAGACCCTTCTGTGTGCCACTTATGAAAGACTCACTTCAAATCTAAAGACACACACAGACTAAAAGTGAAGGAATGGATATGCCATGCAAAAGGAAATGGAGAGAAAGCTGAGGTAGTAACACTTTTATGAGACAAAATAGACTTTGAAACAAAGACTGTAACAAAAGACAAAGAAGGGTATTACATAGTGATAAAGGGGTCAGAGTCCAAAAAAGATGAGAAATCATTTGTAAACATTTATGCACCCAATATAGAAGCATCTAAATATATTAAACAAATATTAACAGAAGTAATGGGAGAAATAGACAGCAATATAATAATTGTAGTGGACTTTAATACCCATTTACATTAATACATAGATCATCCAAACAAAAAAGAAGTAAAGAAACATTGACCTTAAATGATACATTGTATCAGGTGGATGGACTTAATAGAATATTCTATCCAAAAACAGCAGAATACAGATTCTTTTCAAGTGCACATGGAACATTCTCCAGGATAGATCACATGGTAGGGCACAATATAAGTCTCAATAAATTTAAGAAGATTAAAATCATATCAGGTATCTTCTCTGACTACAATGTATGAAACTAGAAATTAATTATAAGAAGAAAACTGGAAAAAACACAGGATTGACAACACACTATGAAACAATGGGTGAACAAAGAAATCAAAGAGGAGGTCAAAAAATACTCTAGACAAATGAAAATGGAAACACAACATTCCAAAATCTTTGGGATAGAGCAAAAGCAGTTCTGAGAGGGATCCTGTTGTGATACGGGCCTACATCAAGAAACAAGAAAAATCTCAAATAGACAATCCAATGTTATAGTTAAAGAAATAGAAAAAGAAGGACAAAGGATCATGGACCAGGACCAAATGGGATTTATTATAGGGATGTAAGGATGATTTAACATCTACAAATCAATCAACATGATAGACCACATTTATAAAACACAGGATAAAAATTATATGATAATCTCAATAGACGTAGAAAAAGCATTTGACAAAATTCAGCATTCTTTTAGGATACAAACTGTCACCAAAGCAAGCATAGAGGCAATGTACCTCAAGAAAATATGACAAACCCATAGCTAATATCATACTGTATGGCAAAAAGCTGAAAGCTTTTTCTCTAAGAATGGGAACAAGACAAGGTTGCCTACTCTAGTCACTTTTATTCAACATAATATTAGAAATCTTGGTCACGGCAATTAGGCAATAAAAAGAAATAAAAAGCATCCAAATTAAAAAGAAGAGAAAACTGTTGCTGTTTACAGATGACATGATACTATGCATAGAGAACCCTAAAGCCTCCATCAAAAAACTTTTAGAACTAATACATGAATTTAGTAAAGTTACAGGACACAAAATTAATATACAGATGTCTGTTGTGTTTCTGTATGTTATAGAAACATATGTGTTCTATATGTTAATAATGAACTATCAGAGTAATTAAAACAATCCCATTTATGATTGCATAAAAAAGAATACAATACCTACGAATAAATTTAACCAAAGAAGCGAAAGATCTGTACTCTAAAAGCTATAAGACAGTGGTGAAAGAAATTAGAGATGACACAAATAAATGGAAAGATACACTGTGCTAATGGATTGGGAGAATTAATATTGTTAAAATGTCTGTACTACCCAAAGCAATCTATAGATTCAGTACAATTTCTAACAAAATACCAATGGCATTTTTCACAGAACTAGAACAAAAATCCTAAAATGTGTATGGAACCAAAAAAGACCTCGAATAAACCAAGCAATCTTG
This sequence comes from Acinonyx jubatus, assembly GCF_027475565.1. Taxonomy (NCBI): domain Eukaryota; kingdom Metazoa; phylum Chordata; class Mammalia; order Carnivora; family Felidae; genus Acinonyx; species Acinonyx jubatus. Next base: position 137,346,188 of record NC_069385.1, on the reverse strand, counting down.
AGAAAGGAGAACAAAGCTGGAGGCATTACACTCCCTCTGATTTCAAACTATACCGCAAAGCTACAGAAATCACAACAGTATGGTACTGACACAAAAACAGACATACAGGCCAATGGAACAGATAAGAGAGCTCAGAAATAACCCCCCACTTATATAGTGAATTAATCTACAACAAAGGAGGCAAGAACCTATCTGGGGAAAAGACAGTCTCTTGAATAAGTGGTGTTGGGGAAACTGGACAGTTACATGCAAGAGAATGAAAGTAAACCATTTTCCATGCCATATACAAACTCAAATTGAATTAAAGACTTAAATGTAAGATCTACAATCATAAAACTTCCAGAAGAAAACATAGGCAGTTAAGCTCTTTGGCATTGGTCTCAGCAATATGTTGTGGATCTGTCTCCTCAGGCAAGGGCAACAAAACCAAAAATAAACAAGTGGGACTACATCAAACAAAAGCTTTTGCACAGAGAAGGAAACCATCAACAAGACAAAAAGGCAACCTATTGAATGAGAGAAGGTACTTGCAAATGGTATCTCTTGTAAGGGGTTGATATCCAAAATATGTGAAAAACTCATGTAGCTCAGTAACAAAAAAAGCAAACAACCTGATCAAAAAATGGGCAGGAGACCTGAATAGACATTTTCCCAATGAAGACATCCGGATTGCCAACAGATGCATGAAAAGATGCTAGGTGCCACTAATCATTTTAGGGAAATGCAAATCAGAACCACAATGAGATACCATCTCACACCTGTCAGAATGGCTATTATCAAAAATGCAAGAAGTAACAAGTTTTGGCAAAGATGTGGAGAAAAGGGAACACTCGTGCAGTGTTGGTGGAAATGTACATTGCCGTATCCACTTCGGGAAACAGTGTGGAGGTTCCTCAGAAAATGAAAAAAAGAACCATAGGGTCCAGCCATTCCACTTCTGGGTATTTATCCAAAGAAAACAAAAACACTAATAAGAAAAGATATTTTTACCCCTGTGTCCATTGCAGCATTATTTACAATAGCCGAGGCACGGAAACAACCCTTGTGCCCATCAATGGATGAATGGGTAAAGGATATATGCATGCAAGGGGATATTATTCAACCATAAAAAAGAATGGAATCTTGCCATTCGTGACAGCATGGATGGATATAGAGGGTATTCTGTTAAGTGAAATAAATCAGACCAAGAAAGACAAATACAGTATGGTTTCACCTATTTCAAAAACTTTTTTTTAGTATGATTTCGCTTGTATGTAGAATCTAAAAAACAAAGTGAACAAATACAGAAAACAGATAAAGAGAACAAAGTGGTGGTTATCAGAGGGGAGGGATGTGGGCAGATGGTTGAAAGAGGTGAAGGGGATTAAGAGGTACAGGCTTTCAGTTAGAAAATAAGTAAGTCACAGGTATGTAACGTACGTCATAGAGAATATAGTTAATAATATTGAAATAACTTTGTGTTGCGACAGATGATGTCTAGACCTGTCGTGGTGATCATTTCCTCACATAGGAAAATATTGCATCAAGGGGCGCCTGGGTGGCTCAGTCGGTTGAGTGTCCGACTTCAGCTCAGGTCATGATCTCTTGGTCTGTGAGTTCGAGCCCCGCGTCGGACTCTGTGCTGACAGCTCGGAGCCTGGAGCCTGCTTCAGATTCTGTGTCTCTCTCACTCTTTGCCCCTCCCCCACTCATCCTCTGTCTCTCTCCCTGTCAAAAATACCTAAACATTAAAAAAAATTTTTTAAAAATATTGCATCACTGTCTTGTACAGCTGAAAGTAATGTAATATGTTAATTATAACTCAGTAAAAAATAAGCTTTATCATTGGCATATACGTATAGAAAAAAAACGTATATGTAGAGTTTGATACTGTCTAAGGTTTTAGCCATCCAGTCCCAGGGGGGCTAGGAACGTATCCTCCCTGGAAAAGGGGGGTGGGACTACTGAAATCCTCTTTTTAGTGGTATAATTTCAGTGCTTTAGAAACAATTTTTCTTTAGCCAGTGTAGTGTGACACGGAAGATTTGGACAATGTTGAAAAGTAATTGTTTAAATTGGTAAAGACACGGGGCGCCTGGGTGGCTCAGTCGGTTAAGTATCTGACTTCAGCTCAGGTCGTGATCCCGCAGTCCGTGGGTTCAAGCACCACATCGGGCCTTGTGCTGACAGCTCAGAGCCTGGAACCTGCTTCGGATTCTGTGTCTCCCTCTGTCTCTGCTCCTCCCCTGTTTGCGCTCTGCCTCTCTCTGTCAAAACTAAATAAACGTTAAAAAAATATTTTAAATTTGCAAAGACACCGTGCAGTGAAAGAAGAGGAGTGGGAGATGGGTGGGGAAGGGTACGACAGACAGACAAGGGGTTTGAACACTTACATGTACAGATAGTTATCGCTTGGGGGTAAGGAGAGGACCTGTTAAAAATTCAGACTCCTGGGCCCAAGGAGCCTGATTAAGTGGGTCAGGGGTAGGTCTGGGGGTTGCATTTTTAATAAGCACTCTCCTGTGATGCATTTGACATAAAAGGTTCTTGGATCACATTTTGAGAAGCAATGTGAATAACTGTTTTAAAGCAAATATGTATTTTAATAATTCAGTGCAAAATGAAATTGTTGCATAATATTGATGTTAGAGGGTAGAGTAAATATTTGAAATCCATGACATTCTTGTCACTTCAGTTATATTGGGGGGGCATGTGATTTGTTTTTTGCATGTCCAAATCCTTATTGTATTAAGCTGTATTTATATTCAAGATACATAGTGATTTTGACCTTTCGTTGTTCTTAAGACTGTCATCCTCTCTGTGTGATTAATTGTTAAGTGTTGATCTAAACACCGTTTTGGCTTACTAATGTTTTTTTGTTTTGTTTTTTAGTATTTACATTTTTTTGAGAGAGAAACAGAGTGCAAGCAGGGGAGGGTCAGAGAGAGAGGGAGACACGGAATCCGAAGCAGGCTCCAGGCTCTGAGCTGTCCACACAGAGCCTGATGTGGGACTCGAACTCACGAACCATGAAATCACGACCTGAGCTGAAGTCGGACACTTAACCGACTAAGCCACCCAGGCGCCCCTGGCTTACTAGTGTTTAACAAAAACTAATGACTCTTGAGAATGTCAATGAGTCTCTGAGTCCTTTTTGAATCCGTTACAACCAGGCTGTCATTAGGAGGTTGTTTGGAGATAACATTTGTGCATTTCTTTTTTTTTTTTTTTATTTAAAAAAAATTTTTTTTAACGTTTATTTATTTTTGAGACGGAGAGAGACAGAGCATGAACGGGGGAGGGGCAGAGAGAGAGGGAGACACAGAATCGGAAGCAGGCTCCAGGCTCCGAGCCATCAGCCCAGAGCCCGACGCGGGGCTTGAACTCACGGACCGTGAGATCATGACCTGAGCCGAAGTCGGACACGTAACCGACCGAGCCACCCAGGCGCCCCAACATTTGTGCATTTCTTAACACCCAGCAGTTACTCTGTAGATGTTAGCCTAGGGACAAACTGATTCGTTTGACCTTTTCCTGGGACTTTCGTTTTAGGTATGAAAACATGAGTTTACAATGCCAATCCATCTAATCCTGAAGGCCCACCATCTCTGTGGATCCTTCCCTGAGACCCTCTCCCACATAAAATGGTTTCCTCTTCTAAATTTCCAGAACTTTTCTCGGATTCTCTTACCCTACTGCAAAGAGGTGGTGTCATTTGTGTATATACTGTCTTCCCACATGGGCGATACCCTTCCTGAGGGCATGATCCATATCAGATACTTTTCTGCTCTACTTCAGACAAGCGTTTGGCAGAATTTCCTTCCAAAGCACCCATAAAAGAAATGTGTTATGACTTGACTAACATTGAGACGATGATGGCATCGTCTTACAGTTTTTCGGATATTCTCACTGGTTTTAGATATTTAAAACTTTGCAGTGACTTCTTGTAGAACCAAATTTAAGAATAGTTTTCTACTCAGCTTTTTAAAGCTAATCATGTCATGATCTCAAACATTAGCTGGAGTACATCCACTCGGATGAGGGTGGTTTGTAATCTAGATGATACGCTCCGCATGTAACATCCAAATGAAATGTAGACTTGAGTTGCTGGCATGTGGTTGTGGTGAGAAGCAGTTGTTATATATTACTTGGTAGAATTCATATTCATATCTTGTCAGTTTACAGTGAGCCAGAGATTTAAAATAACATTTGTTTCTGTTTTAGTAACTGCTTAAAAAAATTTTTTTTAATGTTTATTTATTTTTCGAGAGAGAGATTGACAGAGTGTGAGCAGGGGAAGGGCAGAGAGAGAGAGAGGAAGACACAGAATCCGAAGCAGGCTCCAGGCTCTGAGCTGTCAGCACACAGCCCGACACGGGGCTCAAACCCATGAACCGTGAGATCATGACCTGAGCCGAAGTCAGACGCTCAACCGACTGAGCCACCCAGGCGCCCCAGTAACTGCTTTAAAAAAATATCCCAGATCATTATATTTTTCTTTTCTTTAACTTGCCTTCTGGTAGTGTTTTTAATACATGGCCTTTCAAGCAGTCATGAAACGTGTCAATGCAGCTTAGCAATGGGTTAACAGGACATGCTTCTAGGATTATTCTTAATGATTAAAAATCAAATTGATTTAAAAAAAAAAACAAACCTGACCCCAAATACAGATGAACCAAGAAAACCCAGAAAACAACAACAACAAAATATCTGTGAATGAAATGTTGGTTCTTGGTCTTCACATTCTCCACATCTGTTTTCTCCAGATCTCTCTCTTTTTTTTTTTTTTTTTTCAGTTTTTCATTTTGTAAAATTTATTTATTTAAATTTGAGTTAGTTGACTTACAGTGTAATATTGGTTTCAGGAGCAGAATCCAGTGATTCATCTCTCACATACAACAGCCAGTGCTCCTCCCAACAAGTGCCCTGCTTAATGCCCATCCCCCATCTAGCCCATGCCCCACCCTCCTCCCCTCCAGCAGCCCTCAGTTTGTTCTGTGTATTTAGGAGTGTCTTATGGTTTGTCTCCCTCCCTGTTTTTATCTTATTTTTCCTTCCCTTCTCTTACGTTCATCTGTTTTGCATCTTAAATTCCACATATGAGTGAAGTCAGAGGATATTTATCTTTCTCTGACGTATTTCACTTAGCATAATACACTCTGGTTCCCTCCATGTTGTTGCAAATGGCAAGAATTCATTCTTTTTAATCACCCAGTAGTATTCCATTGGATATATAAACCACATCTTCTTTATCCATTCATCAGTCGATGGACATTTGGGCTCTTTCCATACTTTGGCTATTGTTGATAGCGCTGCTGAAAACATTGGGGTGCACCTGCCCCTTCAAATCAGCATTTTTGTATCTTTTGGATAAACACCTAGTAGTGCCATTGCTGGGTCATAGGGTAGTTCTGTTTTTAATTTTTTGAGGAACCTTCACACTGTTTTCCGGAATGGCTGCACCAGTTTGCATTCCAGAGGAGTGGGAAGGAAGGACTCCAGCAGTGTGACCAGGAAGTAGAATTGACAGGATTTGGAACCAGCTCACTTGTGAAATATGGGGGAAGGCAAAGTGCTGAATCTGGAGTTCTCCATTTGGGCAACTCAGTGATGTCAGGGGACCAGGGAACAGGCTCAGTGGATCCCTAAGAGTGACGGGACCTCAGAGTCTTTCTCACCACCCACCACTGCTTTACTGCTTTTCTTTTTGATCCGTAACTTACCCCTTCTTGGTTGGGAGTCAAAGCCAGTGGCTCCCTCGGCTTCACTTGGGTGGTCTGAGGGTCAGCTGCTCAGGGCTGTGTGGACACCACCAACGTGAACGTGGAGGGAGGCAAAAAGGAAGTGTCAGTTTAGAGCTGTCCCAGTGTATAATGTGAAAGACGGTTTAAAATTTTTGCCAGTCTCAGGGGCGCCTGGGTGGCTCAGTCGGTTGAGTGTCCCACTTCGGCTCAGGTCACGATCTCGCGGTTCACGAGTTGGAGCCCCACGTCGGGCTCTGTGCCGACGGCTCGGAGCCTGGAGCCTGCTTCGGATTCTGTGTCTCCCTCGCTCTCTGCCCCTCCCCTGCTCACACTCTGTCTGTCTCTCTTTCAAAAATAAATTAAAAAAAAAACATTAAAAAATTATACAAGTTTTTCCCAACCTAAGATTGCTCACTTCAGATTTCAAGAGCATTGGGAGAAATGCTCACCAAATGAGAACATCAGCCCTTTTTTTTTTTTTTTTTTTTTTTTTTTTTGTGGAGCAGCACACTGAGGGGTCTACCAAGACAGAAAAAGAGGACAGAAGAGGACAGTGCTTCATAAACTATAATTACTTAAATGCTGCCCTAAGTAAATATTTAAAATCTACTAAAATGGCAACATCAGGAACTATGACTAAGAAGTCAGTCGGCCACACACCCTTTTCCCCACCTTTGTGGTTGTTGAAAATTTCCACCAAGAATGATAAAAAGCGTGAAGATCAGGGCTGTTAAGTTTCAGAGGAAGGCCAAAATTTGCATGGTTCTGTTAATCCAGTGATGGAGCTCACAAATGGAAACCCAGTATTTAAGTTAGATAACTAAAGATGAACCATTACAGTGGCTTCCTGTTCTTGACTTGTGTGCAGAGGTTTGGGCATCGTGAAAACAAAACAAAACAAAAAAAAAAAAACAAAAAGAAAAAAACAAAAACCAAATCAGGCCTGATCCTAACCCTATCACTTGCATATATACACAGCATCCAATTTTGGGGGTTGGAGGGATTTTTTGGGTTTGAGAGAAAGGGCGGTTTTGGAGGAGAATGAAATGCCTTGTAAGGCTGACAAAGTATAGAAGGATTACCAGGTGTTATTGTGACCTGATATTAGATCATTGCATCCATACAAAGTATGGAGCATAATTTTGCCAAGAGTAATTACGGTGCCGAGAGAATGAGTTGGAATCTTCTGTATTCTGTGGTCTGTGGACCACAGACGTATTCATTCAAAAGCTCCATGCCAGTTTGGGTACTCATATTGAAAGCAGAGATACAGAACACTTCAATGGGACCCAAAAGTGCACGTAATGGATGTCATTAAGAATGGCTGAGTCTGGGGCGCCTGGGTGGCTCAGTCGGTTAAGTGTCCGACTTCGGCCCCGGTCCTGATCTTGCAGTTTGTGAGTTCAAGCCCCGCGTCGGGCTCTGTGCGACAGCTCGGAGCCTGGAGCCTGCTTCGGATTCTGTGTCTCCCCCTCTCTCTTTGCCCCTCCCCCACTTACACTCTGTCTCTCTCTCTCTCAAAAATAAATATTGGAAAAAAAAAAAGAATGGCTGAGCCTTTAGAAAGGGCAAGACGCAATCAATGGATTTCTGGGTGTACCCCAAATCCACCTTTTTTTTTTTTTTGACAAGAGTTAGTATACTCTCCTGCTTTCTTCTAAAATCAATTCACATTAGGATGGACCTAATTCTGTCTACTCTGAGAATGTCACAAATAAACTGGCATGGAGTTTTCAGTGAACACCATCGATTGCCCTGCAGACTACTCTTTTTCTCTTTAAAAAATACCTAAAATTTCTGGCTGAATGACACTGCTAATTTTGTCTAATCTTGGGACCGAAGGATCTCAAGACGTTTAAAAATAAAACGGACATAAAATTACACTCCTAGGTTCTTCAGTCTCCACCCGATCACGAAAAATACAAGCAAGCCTGATACGTTGTGTTCGGCACTCGGGAAGTGCTGTGAGCTTCTCCAGAAGAGAGCATTCGGCATCTGCTTATAGGTGTGCAAGACGAGAGTCATACTGGTGAAGCCGTATTTCCCGCTGTGAGGGAGTACACAACTAAGCCCATGTGGGTGGGGTTTCCTGCCCAAGGCGCTTGGAGGAAAGAGGGCTGGAGTAGTTCTGGAAGGGCAGCTGTCTTGAACTGGGAGTTGGAAAATGACTAACACTGATCTAGGAAGTTATTCAGTATGTCTTCAGTGATTCTGGGGTAGCAGAAGGAAAGCCATTGAGGTTAGAGACATAATGGCCCAGAGGTGTATGGTGACCCAGGGTTGCTAAGGATTTAGAAAGCACTTGAAAAGGGCAATTAATACAGACATACATGAGGTATTTCGTGTCTGGGTCTGGACCACTGCAGTAAAGCAAATGTTACCATAAAATGAGTCAGATGGGGGCGCCTGGGTGGGTCAGTCAGTTAAGTGTCCCTCCGACTTCTGCTCAGGTCATGATCTCAAGGTTCATGAGTTCAAGCCCCACATCGGGCTCTGTGCTGACAGCTCGGAGCCTGGAGCGTGCTTCGGATTCTGTGTCTCCCTCTCTCTCTGGCCCTTCCCCACTCTTACACTGTCTCTCTCTCTCAAAAATAAATAAATGTTAGAAAACAACTGAAAAGAAATAAATAATGAGTCGGATGAATTTGCGGGTTCCTAGTACATAACAGTTTATACTATACTGTCGACTATTGAGGGTGCAATAGCATCTCGCCTCAAAAACAGTATGCATATCTTAATTTAAAAATACTGTCTTGCTAAAAAATGCTAACCATCATCTGAGCTTTCAGTGACCACAGATCATCCTAACAGACATAATAATAATGAAAAAATTTGAAAGATAGGAGAATTCCCAACATGTGACACGGAGATACGACACCAACAAATAGTGCTGGAAAAACAGCGCTTGAGACGTGCTTGAGGCAGGGTTACTGCCAACCTTCAGTTGGTAAAAAATGAAATATCTGATCAGAGCCCTAAAGCGAAGTACAGTAAAACGAGGTCTGCCTGCATTTTCTCCTTGCCTTATTGTGGTGCCTTAGAGATGACTGGCATTTTCATTGCCTCTGTTTTCATAAATGTGCTTTCAGAGGAATAAAGAGAGGACACGGGCTAAAGGGACCTCGGGTTTTCTTCACAGAGCATCATTACGGGTGCTGCGTCCTCATGACTTTTTAAGAATCAGCAGAGCGGACTTCAAGCATCCAACATATGTGGCTTTTGAGTGAGACTTCTTTTTTCCGCGGGATGATGTGGACAGTGTGCTTTGGGAGGCGGAAGGATGTTCCTGTTATACACATTCATTAGTGTGGGCTCCGAACTAATTCATCGAGCAGCTACTCACTTTGAAACAGGAAAATGAAGAAGGCATTTCATGGTTTATTTTTATTTTTATTTTTTTTGGAATCACGGCCAGAGGAAGAATCTGGATTCCTAAACCGTGACCGTGAGCTGGAAACGAGGAGTTAAGAGAGAATCGTTGGCGTCAGACAGAAGTTGGAGTCCTGAATCTGTTAGCTAGTTAGTTTGCACGTTGAGTACATTACTTCACTCTATTCACCTATATTTCTTCATTTATTACAAATAGAATAACGGGGGGTGGGGGGCGCCTGGGCAGCTCAGTCAGTCGGGTGTCCAAGTCTTGATTTTGGCTCAGGGCACGATCTCACAGTTCGTGGGATGGAGCCCCACGTCAGGCTCTAGGCCACAGCGTGGAGCCTGCTTGGGATTCTCTCCCTCTCTCCCTGTCTCTCGGCCCCTCCCCCTGCTCACTCTCCCTGTCTCAAAATAAGTAAACTTGAGAATAAATGATAGTCTCAAAGTAGAAAACAGAAGTGTCTACCACTGAGGGTGATTTTAAGGCTACAAGGAGATAATGTAATTTGAGGACTTAACATTCAAATATTAGCTATTATTATTATTATTATTATTATTATCATTACATGTGTACGTTAACACCCAAAGATAGCCAGTGTTCTTTAGTCATTCTTAATAAGTAGTTAATGGTTTATAATTACATACTTACTTTGTTACTGATTTCATGCAACAGGCCTTTCTGAATCTTTCTCAGGGCACTTAAAAAGTTCATTGCCTTCAGCGAAAGTAGAGCCTTACTAGATTATTAAGACCCGGATTATTAAAAGAAAGCATTTGCTGGGGCACCTGGGTGGCTCAGTCGGTTCAGCATCTGACCTCAGCTCAGGTCATGATCTCAAGGTTCGTGAGTCTGAGCCCCACGTCGGGCTCTGTGCTGACAGCTCAGAGCCTGGAGCCTACTTTGCTTCGGATTCTGTGTCTCCCTCTCTCTCTGCCCCTCCCCTGCTCACACACTCGTGCACATGCTCTCCCTCTCTCTCTCTCTCTTCTCAAAAATAAATAAACATTTAAAAAGATGTTTATTTAGGGGCACCTGGCTCTGTGCTGACAGCTCAGAGCCTGGAGCCTGCTTCAGATTCTGTGTCTCCCTGTCTCTCTCTGCTCCTCCCCCCCCACTCAACCTCTGTCTCTCTCTCAAAAATAAATAAACTTAAAAAAAAAAAAGCATTTGCTAAAGAAGTCTAAAGGGTACACCTTTCACACAGTCTTACCTGGAAGAATCCAAGTAAACAGGTGTTTTCTTGACAGTGTGCCCTTTCCTCGTGGCCCTTCAGAGTTCATGTCATGGCCACAGCCAGCCTATACTTCAAGCAAACACTATAGAACAAGAAATTGAATGCAGAGGCACATTTGAAAACTTAACTTTTCTCCGTTAAGCCAGATATGAAAGAGATTTGCTGAAGTTCAAATCATTGTCACTCTTCTTAATAACCTTTTTTGTCTTGGAAAATGTAGTTGCTTTTTATGAAGAGACGCTATTTTATGTAACATGCAGTGGGTCTATTATCATTTGTAGCAAATGAATGAATTTTAACGTAGTTCAAAACTTTCTGTTTTAATTTGTAACACAGCGGATATTGTTCAATATCATCTGCCTCGTTAAAAGCTCTTTGGGGTCCTCAATACATTTTAGGGGTGCAAAGGGGACTTGGGACCAAAAGTTTGAGAACCACTGGCTTGGCATATTGGGTCCTAGGGTGCATTTTGGTCAGTGTGTATCTGCCAGTTGCTTACGTCTCCTGGGAAAATTGTCCTGTGGTCAAATGTGTTTGGGGCCAAGATGCATGCTTCTCTGAGATTTACAATACATATCAATACATCAGAGCCCCTCAAAAGTGTTTCCCAAATGTATCTGAATCTTTTTAGTCCTCGTTTTATTTTTAGCGTAGCATGACATTTCACCATGGAATATGTCGTCCCATTGAACACACCGGCCAATACACGACATATACTACCCTCTCCCCATTTCTTAAACATAAAAAGCAAGATTCATCAAGTACTTTCCTTCAAATCCATGTGTTACTTAGAGGAAGGCCCATGAAAGTTTACTAATTGATCTCACTGACTCTCTTTTTAAAAAGAAAAACCACACATCCTTCATCACTTTATACTATTTGGCTTATAATCGGCAAAGCTGACTTCACGATGCAAATTCATACGTTTGCACAAGTCTTTGAGACATTTTTGTCTGTTAATCGGTAGCATCTGCTCTTTGTGTCACAAGATGGAGTCATGCCATTTCCACACAAATTGTCCAAATTGCAGCCTAGCCAGGGACCTGTCGCTACTGTTTGGTATTTTTAAATGGATATATATATATATATATATATATGGATATATATATATGCATATATATATATATGGGTATATACATATACATATATGTGTATGTATACACATACATATATGTGTATGTATACATATATATACACACACCTGTGCTGATACATCATATGTCTTTCTGAAACATAGTCGCTCTTCGTAACAGAAAGGTTTATAAATGGCAGGTTTTTTTTTTTTTTTTAATTTCTTATGATTCTTTCTTTCTAGTTCTTTGGTTTCCATTGGTTGTGGGCATAATTGTAACAGCTAAAACAAGAGAAAAGGCTTCCACAGTGTGGATGAGGAACATGTTCCTGGCTGCACTTGATGGACATTGTCCTCCTAAAAAATAAGGACGCTACAATAACCAGCAACAGTTCCTTTCTGACAACAGCGACGTTCTAAATTTGTAATGAGACAGAGGTACAGAGGTCACGTCTTTCACTTTCTGTATTTCATGTCTGTGTTGGGGGAAGAATGGAAAAGTCTTAATTTGTTGTAACCATTAAAAGGATGATAGTTATTGTACATTATGTAGTTCAAAAGCTTTTGTTCTTTATGTTTGGCCTTGCCAGTTCCTACTTAGAAACTTAGTATTTGTTGAATCCTTGGTGACTCTCTATTGGCAAGTGAAAATTGATTGTCCCTTATTCTGTAAAAAAAAGAAAAAAATTCAGGCAGAAATACCGTGGCTGTCTTATCCAGCATCTTGGTGTTTTCTTAGCACTGAGCAGTTTTAGTGAGAGGTCTTTAAATGTGCAAAAGGACATTCAGTCTACCGGAATTTATATTAGAGCATTTTGTAAACTATGCTGGAAATTCTCTCATAGTTAAATTAACCAGATTAACCAGACTGAAATTGAAGAACCAGATGGAGGTTACTCTTCAAATGGCAAGGGGCCACCTTTCCATCTTCTTTGATGGCTCAGTATATATCGTTAAGGTATTTGGGAGATTGAAAATAGAATCACAGAACTACGTGACAGGGTAAGAAGTTTGGTAAAGATGCACTTGGCCATTGTTTATATAAACTCTATGATGTTAACACTTCCTGCAAGGGAGAGTCATATTTTAGGTATGCACATACGAGGTGGAAAAGTTTATCCTTGAGGGGTCCGGTCATGCATCCACAGAGAGCTTCAGCTCTGGAGTCAGATGGCCCGCGTTGGAGTCTCACCTCCATCACATTATGTGTGGTGTTGGGCAGGCGATGTAACTTCCTTGCAACTGTTTCTCCAACTGTAAAAAGTCGTATAAAATTCGTGGAACAGCGTCTTAACACATTATGACTGTATTAGTTATCTACTGCTGTGTTATAAATTACCCTGCAACTTGGGCGTTTCAAATAACAAATACATACTATCTCACAGTTTCTGTGAGTAGGAGCCAAGGCACATCTTTGATCCGTGTCTGTGGCTTGGGGCCCCCATAAGGTTGCAGTCAAGCCATTAATTAGCCCAGGCTGCAGCCTCATCTGAAGGATGGGGTGGGGGTGAGGTTGGGATCTGCCTCCAAGCTCATTCGTACAGATGCTACCAGACCACAAGGGCCCCTCCACAGGCTGGCCTCACAGCCTGGCATTGGTGGGTGACCCAGGAGAGAATGTGTGAGGACATTCAAGATGGATGCCAGTCGTGTAGTCACCTAATCTTGGAAATGGCACCTGTTGCCTTTGCCAGCCTCTGCTTGCTAGACGAGAGTGACTCAATCCAGTCCATACTCAAGGGGAGGGTATTTTAGACTTCCGTATCCTACCATCTACTTGGTATCTAAGGATGTCTAATAGGCATCTTAAACCTAACATGCAAAAATGGAGTCCCCAGCACCTGCTTTTCCCACGATCTTTTCTGTTTGGTGAATGGCAACTCTGTTCTTATAGATGATCTGGTCAAAAATTTGAACTATCCTCCTTAACTCTTCTTGCTCTTATACCCCTTGTCCACTTGACTTTCAAAATATATCCAGGATCTCACCAGTTCTCACTACCTCCTCCCCCAGTCCACGTGTTGGGTGTCTCACCTGAATTTTTGCAGTAGCCGACCTGGGCTCCCTGTTTTCAGCATTGTCCCCTTAGGGCCTGTTCTTCACAGCAGACGGAATGATCCCTTAAACATAAGGAAGATCATTAGACTACTCCATTCACAATTCTCTAGTGTCTTCTCTTGTCACTCGGAGTAAAAAGCCAAAGTCTATGCAATGGCCTACAAGGCCTCTTGTGATTATAAAATTATTTTTCTGTATTTAATTGTATAAAATGATGTTTGTATAATAAATACCCATATACATAGGTATGTGAAAGCATGTATTTGTATGTTTAATTGCTTAATTTATCTGGAATCTATTTTCTGAATCATGTAAGATGGGGATCTGACTCTTTCCAAATAATGAGCTAATTTTCCTGTCACTGTATATTGAACAGAACACCCATTCCCCACTGGCATGGTATTCCACCACGAACCTGGTAGTTTTTTTCCCCATGCAGTCTAATTGTTGAATTTTAGAATAGTGATATTCCTAACAGGTCCTATAAGATACAATTTAGAGATTTCATTTGATGTGGGATACTCAAATACATGTAAAAACAACTTGAATTCTAGTTGGGAATTAATTATGGAGAACAGTTACTTGTGTCCCTTTATATGAGAGATAAGGAACTAATTCTACCTGGGAGATTGTGACTTAAATTGAGAAATCCAGTTAGCTGCAAAACTCCGATAAAAAGAAAGGGGAAAAAAAAATCCTCATTGCTTTTAGGCCACTGTTTCTGACACGTGTTGATATACTTTGCTGTTCCTGCTTAGAGCTGTTGAGAAAATTATCACAAAAATGCTTATCGAATTTCAGACCCTGTAAGGATATCATCTGGATTGAGATCCTTGTTTATCCTGGTAACTTTCAGCATGCAGGCGTATCTGTGAATGCTGTAGTCCCCTGGTGTTCTTTTCTTCTGTCTAGACTTTTGGTCTTATCTCTGTTTATAGCTTCCACTGGTGAACAAGAATGGGTATGCAAAGGAGATTAAACTGTTTTGTTGGTTGGTTGTTTTGTGGTGTTTTGTTGGTTATTGGCATTAGCGGCCCTGCTGAAGAGTTTGCTGGAAGATGGAAGTAGGTTGAAATTCTCGCTTGAAAGGAAGTGGATAGAATGTTCAGTGGTTTCCTTTTGACAGAAACGGTCTCATACCTGGTGCACGGTGTGTCATTGAGGGTCGACTATAAATCACAAAACGAATTGCTTCAACCCCTTCACATCTACAGAGATAAGAGTGGGAAATCGTGTCACTGAGATCTGTCCCTGTCCCTCCCTTTTTTTTCCTCCTCCACAAGACGTGTGACTTGCCCCGTGTGGACTTGCCCCTTGGCTCTGGCAGCCAAGGAAGGGCCCTGAGCTAATGAGGGAGCCGTGCTTCCTCTCCTGGATGATTTTACTACCACTTGGTGCCAAGATAGAATCCAGAAGCGAATGTCTTTCTTTAGGCAGAAACAGCACAGAGAAAGAGAGAGAAAGAGGGCCGAGAGAAAATAGAGAGCTTCTGGCAAACTTTGAACCAACACCATACGTGGCAGTCAGTGAGCAGTGGGCACGAGTGCTGGTCAAGGCGCAGATGAACCTGCTGTGTGCTCTCGGCCTCCCTGGGCCGGCAGCTTCGTTTGCGGAAGAATCTTGAACTCGACGACAGACACCCCTCCAGGTCTAAACCACCGAGCTGGAGAGCTGGTAACAAATGAAAGAAAGGCAGTAATTTATTTTAGTAAAAGAAGATTGATACCAATAACTCGCAGTGGGCTTGCCTAAATCCTCCTCTTCCCTTTCAAATTCTGTTTTTACCCACACGGTAAGCTCAAGACAGTTTGTCGTACTCTGAACTTCCTGGCTTGTGTTGATTTGTTAGCAATATGTTGCTGTTACACATTTGAGTGGGAGCTGAGTTACATTGCATGAAAAAGCTGCTCTAGAGGCTAATAAAAATCGTGACAACCCCACTTTCGGTGGGTATTGATAGCATCAAGAAAATAAAAAAGACTTTGCCATTTTCAGGCAGTCGCTCTTCCAACTAGACTGAAAATATAATGGGCTTCAACTCAACTCGCTCGTTTAAACATTACCCCAGAGCAGCTTTCTCTTCCTCCTCAAAAGTTCTGAGTGCCTACACGAATTTAACCACAGACGGACACAACCCCCTCCCCCCAAAAGGTCTTTTCGAACACGTTGAGTATTTTTGTCAAGCAATGGCTTCAGAAGGCTCTCAAGGAATCGGTAATTCGCGCAGTCACCTTGTGAGACAGGAAAGTATATATCCGCTCTCTTACAGCTGGGTCATCGGATAGTGACCTGGCAGTGGCCGCAGGACCTTTGCAAACACGTGGGGTTTGGAGTCACAAGTGGGTTGCAGTCATCCTGGTGAGAGAACTGGATGGTGGTCTTGCTGTGTGTTTGCAAAACAGATGAGGAGGAGCTCCTAAAGGGCTGGAAAAGGCTGCAGACGGTTTTGGAAGGCCGTTTCCAGGCTCAAATGGCCAATGTCAAAAAAAACAGCAGTGGGGGGGACTTGTTAGAGCATGGGAAGAGCTCGAACAAAACCCCATGACAGGTGACTGTTATAAGTCACAAGGCAGAAGAGGACTCTCCGAAGCCACCTTGTCACACACGGTTCTCATGTGTATACTTTGTTGGCACCTCTGAGGAGGGGTGGAGAGGCATGCGCATTTTAACCATTCGTTTCATATGTAGCGTGTAGAGTAAATGCTGCTTTCCAGCTTGGGCAGGGGGCAGTTCTTGATCAAGTTGTATCGAGACTCGTTACGAACACCCATCGATTAAACTACCTGTTTCCGGTGCAAAATAGAAAGTTTCCTCTTTCTGACCCTGTCTCTTTTTTGTTGTTGTTGTTCAGTCCTAACCGCCCTGTGTTTAAAGATGTTAATGTTGTCTCAGTGAGTCTGAGTCTTTAGTGGGCAGAATCAGATGACTTTTGATTTGACACGAAACTTCCTCCCCTTTCTATCCTTGATAACTGCCCATCAGTTATCTCTAACCATTAAACGTAAGGAATCCTTCTTTATATATTTATTTCAGTTAGTAAACTTGAAATTCTGCAAGCACATTGCCGGTGGTTTATATCCCAGCTTTCAAAATACGCTACCTATCCGACAGGTGTTCCGTTTTCTTTCCCCCTTCTCCCTTCCCACCTCTAGTATTTCAGGGTACCATATGTAGATCAGTTGTGTGATAGCTTCGTTCTGATCATGAACATGCTTGTTTGAGGTTATAAAGAATACATCTGAGAGAGGTCAGGGATTTCCCCCTGAATATCAACTAACTGCTTGAAGTGGCATTTTTCATTCTGACTTGTTTTGTTTTCTTTTCCTGTAGCATACTGGAGCAAAATGAAAGAGTTTATTCTGAGGCCTCTGATGCACTGCTTCCCCAGGCCATGAGGAAGAAAGAGTGGACTTCAGCCTGTATGAATGATCTTGAAACACGAATGGTTGTGGGTAAGTCTTCCAAAGGACTTGGCATTCGTTAGCTTTAGATGTCATCAACCATCGTTTATTCGGTGGCTCAGGACATTTTTTTTAAGGGCATGGCTGTTCCTCCACAACCCAAGCAACAGGATGTTTGAGAGACTGTTGATGAAGAGTCCAGAGAGCAACTAAATTTACTCAGTGTGTTTCTGAAATTTGCAGAGTAGTGGGATCTGAGGACAATGCATTTGTGGTTAGAGAAGACCGAAACAAACAAACAAACAAACAACTGTACACACAAACAACCAACAGACTACACCTTCCAGACATTCCTTTTAGCTGAGAGCATAAGGAATTAAGCATACACCTTCCAGACATTCCTTTTAGCTGAGAGCATAAGGAATTAAGCACACCCGCGACCCTCGATTCACTCTGAAGGCAGATTTGTTACCCCGTAGTGGAGAATCGGGATGGGCAAAGTGAGAAGTGCTGGCAGTTTCCGTCTTGCTCAGTAAATAATTACTGAGCACCTTTTAAAAACCGTACGTAGAGCCCTGACTGACAGCCTTGGTCTGGAGGTAGAATTCAGATGCTCCAAACTGTTAGCAAACAGCAGATAAGTTCCCAACGACACAAAAATATTGTCGTTTTTCCAAGGAAGGTTGATCAGCCTCGTTGGTTGTAGTTCTTGGGCACGGTCCTCACACGGAAGCTACTTCTGCACATCTCTCTTGGTGACCTTGGACAACTTACTCGTCCTCGTGGAATGAGTCACCTGTAAAAATGCCAGTGCACGCCTTCATGGTCTCTTGCAGCTCTAAAATCCCACAGCTGACTCTAGTGAAATTAATGAAATAATTAGACCCTTGGGTTCTCGCTCAGCCAAATCAGTTGTGAGCCCTTGGCAAGTGATCTTTGGCAGGGGTGGTGCTCGCTGGACGGGCCAGTGTGGAGAAGAGGGGCCAGGCACTTGGTGGAGGGAGGGCCCTTCTCCCTCTTTCTCCCTACGATCTTGCGAACCAACCCTTTGGTCAGAGAGGCCTTGCGGTGTCTGTGGTTAGTAATGTCTTGCGGCATTAAAGACAATGTGGCACGTTGTTATATGAATGTAATGCAATGTGATATAATACGGTGTAGTATGATGTAATATCGTCCTTTATTTTTCTGTCGTGGATCTCCCTCTTCCTTCTCTGTTGGCTGTCACTATCTTACGGGTTATCTGCCAGTCTCTGAACCCCACGAAGCCCCAAACTTTGTCTTACGCTGAACAGGATTGATTATTTTTCTTTCTTACTGAACATCCCTGTTCTGAACAGAGCTCTGAATGACACTTTAAATGATGCTCACATATCACTCTTGTTAGCAGCCTGCTGTCTGCTTCAGAGTGGTGCATTATTTGGGTTTCATAACAGCATTTTTTTCCCCCTCTGACAAATGTTAAATTACGAAGTGCAGGAAACCACATGAATGCGGTGGGATGAAAATGTGAACACAGTGTTATCTGGAAACGCCAGTGTTATGATTCTTTCTCCTGGTGACAGTCTCCTCCCTGCACTCAACGTATAAAGCCTATTTACCTGCTTGGTGGCCGCCTTCTAATTCCTGTCTTTCTCTTCACTAAGACTGTGTGCCATGGTCCCCGTGTCACACTGAGTCAGGAAGTTTGTTTAAGACGACTGCCTGGGGCTGTCTCTTTCTCTCCAGGTCCTTCCTGACCACTGAGCCCGGCTCACATTCACAAAGCCTTCCCAGAATGCTCTGGCCTCTATGAGCTCCTATAACATTTAGAACTTGCACCATAAAAAAAAAATATGTATGCCTACCTATTGCTTTGTGGGTGTTTGCTGCCACCCCATCTGGGTTGCAGGCTGCTGGAAGGCAGGGATCACATCCGAGCCCACAGTTCCTCAAAGGTGGTCTAGCCCCAGGACCTCCTGCAGCAGAATCACCTGGGCATACAAAGCAGCAGATTCAGCAACACCAGGCTCGATGAGTCAGAATTTCTGGGGATGTCGAGCCCGAGAAACTCACCGCAGACAACTCTTGAGTGCACAGAGGTTTGTGAAAACTGCCTGAGCTTACCTCTTCATCCTCCCCTGTACCTACCTCCTCACGCGCGGCATAGGGTCTAGATCTGAGCGCATCACAGATACCCAGGACATATTTGCTTGCTGATCTAAACAGCATCCTGCTGTGATGGTTGCACTCGCTCTTCAGTCGCCCTAGCCTTTTTGGGATGTGAAGTCTGCATATTCTCAACCCTTAGAAACCTTGTTTTGGCTAAATGTGTAGTCCCCTAGGTTGGAGGCTCTTCCGGAAGCCTTCTTTTTATATCTCCTCTTCACGCAGTGACCCTGCCTGTTCCTATTCATGGAGCAGCCCCTGCCCACGTGCAGCTCAGCAGTAACGTCAACTCTGGGGACAGGGACCGGAGTGTCTGGGCAGGAGACAGAGCTGAGGTGGGAGCAGCGCTGGGCTGACCTTGATTGCTTTATCCTCGGATCCCAAGGCCACGCCTGCCGCCCTTGGCAGTATGTTTTGAATGCTATTTCTTTCAGCTGTTAGGGCTCGGAGGTTGTCCACTTTGGTGGCAGGAGAGCGATCCCATTGCTGAAAGCAATAAAGTTAAGCTGCAGTGGACAGACATCAAAGCAGCCCCGGTGCCAGCAGCAGATTCAGAATTTGAATCTGATGACAACAGACCGCGTGGTGACACGGGCCCCCTCCTTCCCTTCTCCGCTTGCTCCAGCAAGGGCGAGCCTGGCAGAGGAGATTGGCTTCTAGTGCAACTCCTGATGCCCTTGCTGGTGGGTCCGGCCCTGGGACGAGATCTGACAGAAACCCAACCAAAGAGCTCTTGGAAGCCCAGCCAGCCTGTAAGGGAACCAGTGGGCTAACCGGGAAATGTACCAGCTGTGAACACAATCACTACGGGAGCGCCTGGGTGGCTCAGTGGGTTGAGCGTCCGACTTCGTCTCAGGGCATGATCTCGCAATTGACGAGTTCGAGCCCCACATCAGGCTCTGTGCTGACAGCTCGGAGCCTGGAGCCTGCTTCCGATTCTGTGTCTCCCTCTGTCTCTGCCCATTCCCTGCTCATGCTGTCTCTCTCTATCTCAAAAATAAATAAAACATTAAAAAAAATTTAACACAACCACTACCATTAAACATTTTTTTTAACATTTTCTCTAATATCTTTTAAGGTTTATTCACTTATTTTGAGAGGGGGTGTAGAGAGGGAGGGAGAGAAGAATCCCAAGAAGGCTCCACGCTGTCAGCGCAGAGCCCGACGTGAGGCTTGAACTCACAAACCGTGAGATCGTGACCTGAGCCGAGATCAAGAGTCGGACGCTCAACCGACTGAGCCACCCAGGTGCCCCAAACCTTTTTTTTTTTTTTGCAACTTTTTGTATGTTTTCACTCTTGCTTAGTCACACACAGTGTTACTTAAGAGAAGTTGTGCCAGTCTTGAATTACGTTTGTGTTGCAAGGCATATTCAGGCGCAGTGACAGGAAGCGTCTTCTCCCACGTGTCCGAATAATTTTGCCGATGGGGGGTTTGGAGAGCAAGAAGGTATAACAGAATGGGTTGGGAATGGGGTTTTTTCCTCATTTTCAGCTAAGGGGAGAAAAGAGAGCCCAGGTTTCCGAAGCAATGCTGAGAGCAAAAGAGGCTTTGGCTCACGTGCTTGGTCGAAATCTGCCTAGATGTCCTCTCTGTAGCCTCTTCCGGTTCAGTGGGGGTGAAGCCTGCCTCTGTGACGCAGGAGCCAGGTGCACAGGCCGTCGGTCACGGGAGAGAAACATACAGGTGTTGACATCAGTGTCTTGAGACTTCATTAAAGGTTTTAACGTGGAGGAGTGACGAGGGGCAAAATTAAAGAAATTATAAGGCATACAATTTTAGTGAACTACCAAAGCCATTGGTATTTTGGAGGTCCTTAACAGTGCGTGGAATTTTTCCCGATGAGTAGTCATCCGTGGTTGGGAGAGAGGAGCACTGGTTCTAAAAGAACGTTTGACTACATCACTTGTGTTGTTTACCACGAGGCATTCTCGAGAACTGCAGATTTTCCAAATGGCTTCCTCAATCATCGGCGCTGCGTTTGCAAGGCAGATGTAAATAGGGAACAGTCAGTCCAGTACCCTCCCTGAAGACCATCACTGGAAAGCTCTTTAAAGGCTTTCTAGCCTAGAGAAGTTAGACAGCCGTCATGCACCCAAGCTGATGTTCTCTGTAAAGCAGTGCTAAGCATGCCTTCCGGGTGATGTGTTATAACCCTCTCTTCTTGCTGATAACTATCATGGGCTCATTGTACCAGTCCTTCAGAGAAGCGATGTGGTTTTGTATAACTGAGTGAAACCACACCAGTTCAGGAAATGCAGTGAATTGCCTTATAATAGGCATCATCAAAACAGATGGTGATTAACTTGGAAGGTACCCTTCCTTGGTGACAGTTTGAAAGCTTTGAAAGGAGGTGTTTGCAGTGCATCAAAAGAAATTAGGATTAAACTGCCACATTTGCACACGGTTGGCGTGAAAACTGAAAAGAAACTCATCAGAGTTCCTTACTGCACATGCTTTCCCTGAAGGCATCATCACATCGTGGCTTCATTATCCATTCCACTCTAATGACTAACGTTGCTCTCTCTTCCTCACTGGAGTTTAAGACCATTGGCTTCCAACTTCCTCCCAGATGGCTCTGGTTGGGTGTCATAGGTACCTCCAACTTGAGTCTACACCCCCTCCTGTCTCTGCCCCGTCTCCCTTTATGGGTTCGTTGTTTAAAGAAACAGGATCAGCGACCAGCCAGTCATTGATGCTGGACACCATCTCCTCTTCCAGCGCTTCGGCCCTTGACCACCTGCTAGAGTTTTACCTCTTGCTTATTACTTCACGGTCTTCCCACTCTTCTCCATTCCTCTGCTCTTGTTCTGTTGCTGTCGTTACCATCCCTTGCCCGACCGCTGCAGGCACTGCCCAGAGACTACATTTGCCTTAGGTCTTTCTTCCTGTATTCCATTCATCCTACTGTTTTGAGACTTTCCTTCCCAAAGATAAGGGTCTGGTTGAATCACTCTCATTCCTAAAAACCCTTGACAGCCTGCCCAAGTATGGATCCTTTCATGTTAAGGATCGAACTCAGACTTCAAACTTGTGTCTATGATCGATTACGCATCGATTCGCATTGATTACAAAATCATGATGAAATGTGTGCCTGTGCCTGTCAACAAAGCCTGGAAGTAAGGAAAGCAAAAATTAAGATGTTTGTAGGATTAGAGCGGTTGGTACTTTTCTTTAGAAATAATACTCCTCTGGTGTTTTCCATCGCAATGAATGAATATGATGAAGGAAAAGGAAAGATTTAAAGGATTTTGTTAGCTTCCCTTTCCCTACAAGATAAAATGGTGACTTAACTGCATGACATTCAAGATCCCTGGGAATTCATTACCAAGTCACCATCGAAATCTCGTCCCTCCCTCCCATCTCCCCACATGACACTTCTTGCCTTTCTAAATATACTGCGTGCTTTGGCAGCCATGACTTTTTTGTGTTGATTCTTCTGCCTGAAATTCTGTTTCTCTACCCAGTGAACATCATTCACTGATGCCTGATGGGAATGTCCTCTCTTCCTACGTGAGCTCTGTGGATGGCAGTTCTTTGATTTTGCAGCCATCTCTGTGGATGACCCGCAAGGGTGGAGATTGGTCTATTTTAAACCTTGTATTCTAAGTACTGAATCCATTCCTGTGCACAGTATGGGTTAATAAATATTTACCAAAGGCAAAAAGAGACAACTCATTTAGAAGTATACAAGTAGGGGGTGCCTGGGTGGCTGAGTCGTTGAAGTCTGACTCTTGATCTCAGCTCGGGTCTTGGGGTCGTGAGGTCAAGCTCCGGGTTGGTCTCCGTGCAGGGTGTGAAACCTACTAAAAAAAAAAAATAGACAAGTAATCCTTCAAGTAAGATTTAAAATGTTTCAGATCATCTCAGTGCTAATTACGGTGTTGTAAAAATTATAAAAAGTTGATGTTTTAGGTTAAACGATTTTTACGAAAGTCACCGGACTCGGCATCATACCATTTTAAGTAAACCAGTAGAGTGGATCTTTGGTATTTGAAAATTCTAACGTCAGGTAGAATCACTTCAGCTCCTCAGGAGCCATATTTGTGAAGTTACTAGAAATTGCTTTTTACTGCTCTATGTCATGAAAAAATCATATCGGCCAAATCAGAAATCCACAGAAATGACACATCCAGTATTGGCAACATAATATGAATATGTGGTATTTTTTCCTGAAGGGGATTGAAAAAGCCAAGACTGGGTAACATTAAAGGATTGATATAACATTTTCAATTCTGAAAGGCTATTCTACTCTAGAAATATACTTGTTACTATTTTTTCGTTTCTAAGAATTCTGTTTGGTTAAAATTGCAAAGGAGAAAAAAATATCTTGGCTGAAACAAAATGAAAAGTCATCTCCAAAATTAATTTGGCATCCTCAAAAGTTCCTTTGCAAAGGGAGGAGGAGGTTTTTTAATATCACATGTTAAAAATGCCACTAAAAAAAATCATCATTTGCACTTGTGAGCAAGGAATTCAGAATGGTATTTAATGGAGATCAATGTGCGAGGATGTTACCCATCTTTTTAAACAATTATTTTGACATTAGGGGAAGGCTGTTTAATAGTGTATATTGTTTTATAATATATATTATACATGCCATATATATTTTTCCTATTAATGTTTTGGTTAGCGTCAGTAAGTCGGGATAGAGAATTTCAGTTTAAGATTTGCCACTTTTTCTGCGTGATATTCCTACCTGACCTTCAGTTTGCTTGCCTGTGAAATTATGACAAACGTCGAACCACTGTTGGAATAACAAATTTAGAAATTGATCAGTCAACAACATGTGCTGATTGACCGACTAACAAAACCTTAAATACCGTATCACTTTGCAGCACCTCCTAGAAGTTGATCTTTGTCTGTTCTGCACAGTGAAGAACCTTTGCTGAATTTGTTATTTTTCTGTTCTGAGCCTTGCATTCATTTGTTTTTATTTTATTTTTTAATGTCTCTTTATTTTTGAGGGGGGAGAGTGGGGGAGGGACAGAGAGAGAGGGAGACAGAGGATCTGAAGTGGGCTCCTTGCCGACAGCAGAGAGCCCAACTTGGGGCTCGAACTCTCGAACCATGAGATCGTGACCTGAGCCAAGGTCGGATGTTTAAGCGACTGAGCTGCCCAGATGCCTGCTTTGTATTCATTTAAAAGCCTGACCATTTGGCTGTTTAGAAGATGCACCAGGAAATATGGGTATCTGAAACTGGTATATCAATGTACGTCAACTACACTGCCATTAAATGCACACACACACACACACACACACACACACACACACGCACAAAACGTTAGCGTTATGGTCCTATTCCTTTCATGGTATCCAGTTAGACTACTACTCAGTTTGTAATAAAAATTTTCCAGCCTTTATTCTTGGTGCCTTCCTCCCAACTGAATTCATGCGTCTTTGCTCTGTTAGGGAAGGCGCAGTGTGTGACAGAGCCCGGTCCGGGGGGGTGAGAAAACGCTGTGGGAACACAAAGGGATGAGACGGCTGGTCCAGCTATAAAGTGGTGAGGACGTGGTGGTGGGGTTTGGAGCTAGACTTTGAAATATGGCTAGGATCCCGAACGGTAGGAGGGTGAGGAACGAAAGCGAGGAGAAGGAAGAGGGCACGTCGTGGACCGGCTCGGGCCCAGTGTGAGGTGGGTGAGAGAGAACGATGAGAGATTGGGGAGGAGCGGGGCTGCTTGAATAAAGACGGTAATAATAATGATTAGTGTGAACTCTTAATGGAGCAGCTGCCTTACAGCAGATTCTGTGAGTGTGCTTTACAACTCCCTGCAACACAGCCCCATTTTACAGGTGAAAACAGTGGGTTTAATCCCATACTCAGGGTTGGAATTTGATCTTAAGTGGTGGAGAGCCATTCTTTGAAGGTTGTGGAACAGGAGAAGGTCATGATCAGACTTGGCACCGATTTACTCACCTGCTCTGATAGCCTCGAAGTTCCTCGTAGTTAAAGACAGGTCTCACACCGCCGCATGTTCCCTCAAGGAGTGTCGCTGACCTTCAGCGTGGTGGAGACCCCATAAACACTGGTGGAGTCTATTTTATTTATTTGTTTTTTACCGTTATTCATTTTTTTGAGAGACAGAACACCAACCGGGGAAGGGCAGAGAGAGAGGGAGACACAGGAATCCCAAGCAGGCTCCAGGCTCTGAACTGTCAGCAGAGTCCGACGCGGGGCTCGAACTCCCGAACCTCGAGATCACGACCTGAGTCGAAGTCGGCCGCTTAACCAGCTGAGCCACCCAGGTGCCCCAGAGTCTATTTTAAAAGCTTCCTCAACAAAACTTAGGAGGCCCTTCTGGTACGTTTTCCCTTTTAAAGAGGAAGCTAAGAAGAGAGAGTTAATAAACCGTTTCCTTTGTGCCCGTACGTGTTTCTTCTCCTCTGATCCTCACAAAATATCTTAAAGATAATGAGTATGACTTTTACATTTAAATTATATGTTATCATGGTGGAGGAGTTATTGGTGCTGAAGACGGTCACACAGCTTGCAGGAACCAAAGCTGGGATTTGAATCCTGGACGCCCCCATCCCCTTGCCTGTACTCTGTCTTCACTCCTGTCTGTCAAACCACTTCTGATTTCCAATCCGCTCGACGCTTCCCCCCCCACCCCCCCCCCCCCGCCACTGGTTTAAGGCCACTTTGCTAGCACTCTGTTGATTTCAGAGAAACGAAAGCCCACAAGGACCTAATCTACTTGGTAGAAGTTGATGGGAAAGAAATTATTTTCAGCTTCTTCAGGACCAATATCCTTCTAAATGATGCGGCTGGCAGGTGGCCATTTCTAGGAGCCCATCAAATTATCCACTTGGAAGAGCCCGGCATCCTGTGTTGGGTACCACGCAGAGTGAAGTCACCCTTCACAGTAAAACAGAGTCTGGGGGTGAGTACGCTGCAAGCACCCTGGATATTTAAGGGAAGCACTTTGCTTCTTCCATTTGATTGGCACCAAATTTATTATACTAGAAAACACTTAGCAACAGGCAGACAGCATGTGCTTTCAAATGCTGCCGGGAATTTGCAGTGACATTTACTGAAAGGGGAAGTTTAAGTCCAACAATCAAAGGTCATGGTCCGTGAACCTACAGGCACACATTATGTAAATGCAGCCCAAATCCAAAACCCAGCTTGACAAGGTTTGGAGTGGTTGTCTGCTCCATGAAATTAATCTTCAGTAAGATTCTCCAAAACATCAGATGTGCTTAATGCGTTTGAATCAGGACTTGTAAACACTTGACGCCTAATACTGGTACCAAAGATCAGGAGTTAGCTCACCTGCTGCTGTGCCCACTTTGCAGGAATGGACAGGGTTTTCTCTGTTTTCCTGGTGAGCATCCCCATGGGGATTGCCTGGCAATGCCTTCATCCACTTGGGAGAGGCAGCGAGCTAACGGTACTCTGTCTCAGAGACCTAGCCACCCTAACACCCCACTTTCAAAGTGGGGTGTTAATTTGATTTTTAATTATATATTTTTAATTGCTTAAAAAAATTTTTTTTAATGTTTATTTTTGAGATGGAGAAAGAGTGACAGCAGGGGAGGGGCAGACACACACACACACACACACACACACACACACACACACACACAGAATCTGAAACAGACTTCAGGCTCTGAGCTGTCAACACAGAGCCAGACGCGGGGCTCGAACCCATGAACCGCAAGATCATGGCCTCGGCCGAAGTCGGATGCTTAACTGAGCCTATTAAACACCAACTCCCCATTCCTTTCTCTCCTCAGCTCCTAGTCACCTCCACTTTACTTTCTACCTTGACAAGTTTGCCTATCTTAGCTCCCACATACACCTGGAATTACACAATATGTGTCTTTTTGTGTCTGGCCCTTAATTTATTTTTAACAGTGTTTCAAATAAACTTGTCTCATGCATTCACTTTTAATGCCTTGTTGGATTCATAATTATCATTAAGATATAATTCTCATTCTAATATAGGAAGCTAGGTCCTATAAGAATATGAGTAAGCGACAAGCTTTCAGTTATAAAATAAGTAAGTCACGGAGATTGAAAAGTGCAGCATAGGGGATGTAGCCAATACTATCGTAATCACGTTGTGTGGTGACAGATGGTGACCACACTCGTCATGGTGAGCCCTGAGTGATGTATAGAACCGTCGAATCAACATGTCATCCACCTGAAATGGATACAACATTGTATGTTGATCATACTTCAGTTGAAAACAAGGAGTAGGAGTAAACAGAAGACGTAGAAAAATTTTTCATGAGCAGTGGGAGAAAATAACGTTGGTAAAACAAAAATTAGATGCCTCAGAGGCATTCCTCTTTGGAATTGATTCCCCCTTACTCGGGTGTTGCCCCTCTTCAGCCTGAATTCTCTGCAGAATTTCGACAGGCAGGCTTGCGTGTCTGTAATGCCTCCTAGGAAGAATTCGGAATTTGCCAGCTACCATCTGTAGACTGACTTTTCTTTTATTCTTCTTTTTGCTGATTTTTAAGTCAATCACTCCCGTCTCCTTGCCTCTGTCCAACAGCCAGCCGAAACATGTGATGACTGCCGTTGGAAAACGGGTGAATCACAGCCCTCTGCTTGCGGAGATGTTGCACAAAGCAGAAGTATTCCTTTCTGCATAGAAACAGAAGCGTTGTAATTTTACTGCAGCAGTGAAATTGTAGTAGAGGTGAACATAAGTCTTCTTCTATTTACATCTTTAATGAGCCACAATTAAAA
This sequence comes from Acinonyx jubatus, assembly GCF_027475565.1. Classification (NCBI taxonomy): domain Eukaryota; kingdom Metazoa; phylum Chordata; class Mammalia; order Carnivora; family Felidae; genus Acinonyx; species Acinonyx jubatus. The sequence continues at coordinate 137,318,468 of NC_069385.1, read as the reverse complement.
GTAGTGGGTTGGCGTGTCAGAGTGAGTGTGTTATTTTCAGTTTTCTATTCTGGGGATTGCTGCTCCTGGGCTAAGCCACACTTCCCTGGCACCCTGGGGCTCCAAGAGCCTTCAGCAAGAAAGCCCAGAAAGGTCTAATCTGCTTCCTGAAAGTTAATGGAACGGTAATGACTTTCTGCTGTGCTAAGGTAGAAATGTGCTTCAGATCCCAGAAGCCTGTGATTCTCGAATCTTCTGTCATGGTACATCTTTTTCTTCTCGTGAAAGGTTCCATGGATTGATTCAGTGTTGAGGTGCTCAGAGAGTCCTCTCCCTTCTCATTTTGTCTGGCCATAATTAAGAGGTACTGGGGTGCTCTCCCTGCACTGGAGACCTGGTGTGGGGCGAGGCAGAACGTCATGTTGCAGAAGGCCCTTTCCCCGGCTCTGACTGAACCCAGACCTAAGGCCATTCAGTTCAGGGGCGCCGTGCTGGACCGCTCCACGCTGTCCTTCCCCACCTCGGCCACACTGAAGTAGAACCGCTGAGGTTAGTTGCACTGCGATGCTGACCTGAGACACTCTCTTAGGAACCCTTCGATGGGTTTCCACAGATGAGGCATCGGTGCTTAAGAAATTACTGTGGGACAGGAGGTTTTCCTGACAAGGTAGTAAAGCCACATACTGAGATGCGTTTAATAGCTCATCTAAACCATCGTGTGCAAACCCTTCTGTTTACCTACTTGAGCTCAGCAAAAATGTGCACATAGGTATTCAGTATAGTGTCAGAGGACTGTAGGGAATTACGTAGATGTCGGCCATCGGCAGTGGCCCCACCCTCGTGATGTGTGCCTGCGCCTGATTGTGTCACGGACCAGCCACGCTTGTCTCAGAGCTAGCGATGCTTCAACCCGCACAGGCTCTTCCTAGGGCCTGGGGTTGAATTCTAGGTTGGTAATTTTTGTGAACTCTTTCTTAAAGATACTCACCCCACCAATACTCTCTCCCGTTGCTTGCCTAACTTTATAAGCTTCAGACCCCACACATTGGATCCGCCCCTGATTAAGCATATGTAGAAACCATGCCTGTCCATATGGTAATTACATAAATTCACTTCTCCTTCATGTTACTTGTGGAATTCCCCCCAAATGTGCCAGCTCACAAAACAGGAACATTAACGGTCTATGTAGAGCCTCTGGTATCATACCAGTGGTTTCCAAGGAAATTTGTATCTTGGACATTTAGCAAATAAGTAATATGTTTAACTGATAGTGATTATGTCCTAAATTTCCCGAAGCGATGACTAACAGTTATGATTCACATATTCCTGGGACTCTCCCTTCCCCCCAACTTGCTGTCTGCCTGGAGCAGTGGACAGTATATCAGAGTTTCTTAGGAGTATAGTACGGTAGAACTGCATAGCTTCTGCCCTTCTCCCTGTGCCACGTAAAGAAGAAGGAGTTTAGTGGCTATTTTGTGAAACGTTTTTTTCTTCCCCTAGCTTGACATGGTTATTTGAAGGTAAATAATTTTCCTTGCTAAGGCGTCACTTGTTACGGGTGACTTTGATTTGACAAACAGCTGTTGATTCCTAGTGCAGAAAATTAATTTCTTTCCTCCTCTCCCAAAGAGTTGTTTTATGATTCCCAGTCTATTGTTAGGCATAAAAGCTAATTTGGTTTGGATTCTTTGTTTTAAATGTACCTGGTGTTCAAGCTATGGTGACCTTTCCTACTGAAATAGCACTGCCGTGGCCTGGGAAGAAGAGACTCCAATTAAACAAAGCCCATTTTTTTCTTTAAAGACAAGAATAAAGTATTTGCCTCTAAAATGGTTTTAAATTAATTAATGATATTCATGAACCATTTAAATTTTTTCTGAGTCAAATATCGTAAGGAGGTGTGATGTCCTAGACCGTTAAGGGTGAATGACAGTTGGTGTAGACAGAAGGTCCCCATGCATGATGCAGAGCAGAGTGACCACAGAGCGCAAAACAGCCAAATATATTTTGTCCTACCTGAAAAGGGAGGCCTGTTCCAATGGCCTGTTTGACAACAAAACTTATCTAGGTGACTTAGGCACAGTAGAGGGCCCGGAAGGGGGAGAAGGAAGCAGAGGGAATGATGTAGAGTTAGAAACGTGCTTGCTTCGGGAAGAGGGCGTGGTCACCATCTAGGTTTCAGTTTTTGCCATACCACAAATTTTGTGACCTTTGGAAAGTTACTAACCTTTCTGGAACAGTTCCCTCCTCTGCGAGAGGAGGGCAGTAGTCTGGATCATCCTTGGAGGTTCCCTTCACCAGTGCCATTCTGTGTCTGAGGATTAAGCGACATCAGATTTACATGGGAAACGAGAAGGATAAGAATAGACACACAACAGGTGGAAGGGGGCAGGTATGTAAATGGGGGTCTGGCACGCAAGGGGGAAATAGCCCTGGTGTAAATTCAGATGTGCATCTGTGTCCATGGGCAAGTGACTTTCACTGGAGGAACTGAGCGCTGCTTGAGGTTAGGGTTGAGCCCTGGGCAACTGACTTGCACCACATCTCCCAAGGAGCCCTGTTTCCCTTTGCGTGGCCTGTGCTCCTCACCCCTCTCTTAGTGCAGGAGGCTTTGCAGTTGAGGCTGTGCTGGCCTCCTTGCCTCCTCACCCCTCACATTCTCACCTCGCCTTCATTTGTCCCTTCAGGATGCTTCTGGAGGTGCTCATGGGCCTCGGGAGATTACCTTCCTCATGCCGAAGCCCCGCTGAAATTCTTTGCGAACTGTCCCGCTTCGAGAATCAGACACGGTTGTGTTTGTTTTTGCCTGCGCTCACAACGTGCGGGTACACTTTTGTAGTCAGCAGAGTAGGTTGAATGTGAAGAGCCGGGAATCCTTGCCAGGTTGCTATGTTGTTGTTTAGCTAACACTGAACTTGGTCACATCCTCAATTTCTGGGCAGCGTGTGAGAATAGTTCCTTCTCCCGAGAGTTTATCGGACCAGTGCGGCTGTAAGCACAAGACAGTAATAATAGCGTGCGAATGCAAGCATTAGACATTTTCTGAGTGCTTACTGTGTACCCAAGTACTGGGCGAAGAAGCACTTTATACGCACTAAATGTGTGTGTCTGCAAACATAACACAGCGATGAAAAACAAACGTCTGATTCTCACAACTCTAAGAGATTGGGGATCATTATTATCTACGCTCTACGGGTGACAGAACTGAGGCCCAGGAAGGAGAAATGACTTGGGCCGAGTTACAGGTGTAGTGACGTGTGCAGGATTAACTTTTCCACTAAGAGCAATCTTTGTTAGTGCGAAGTGCGAAGTCTGGCGCGGATGCCAGAACGAGTCCGGGTTAGTTTAGATGGGATTAAATGAGAGAGTGGTTTCAACGGTGTTTTGTAGGAAGGCAAGTGTCATGATCGTGTGATGTGAAGGCAAAAGGGCATTTCAAGCTAGAGGTGATTGCCTGTGAGGATCGAAGGTAAAGAAGGCAGACGGCAAACAGGTCCGTTCAGTTGGAGGGAAGAACATCCCTGCGTGTGATCAGAATCAAACGAGTAGAGCGAGGAGCTGTTTTGTTAGCTGTGGTGTAGGCATTGCTGTAATTAGTAGCAGGTCAACACCTTATAAAATCCCTCTGGAGTGTAGAGACGTGTTTCTAACAGAAACGTGTAAGTCTGCAAAGGAAGTAAGGTGCAGGTGTTAATGTCCTGCCCTTAGGAGATTTCTTCTTGGGTTCTCTTTACCAAATGACACAAGCCTCACACTCCTGCCTTGAGCTGTCACCGTCTTTGCTCGGATTTCCATTAATTAGCTTCAGGTCTTAGGTCTATAGTCACTTGAAGTTGCTCAGACATATTTGCTCTAACCCCCCTCCCTGCCACGGGCAGCTTGGGATGTTTGTCTTTTCGGACACGTCTGCCTTGCCCTGGAAGCCACATTACACACTGAGCGTGGCAGGTGCCTCTCGGGGAGGGGTGTGTAGCAACATCTTGTTGGCGAACACACATAGGCAGTGGTGGCTCCTCCAGGGCTCCAGGTGGTGGGCGTCAGGTAAGAGATTTGAACTTGGGCCAGAACTGGAAGCAAACTGGGGTGACCTGGATTTGTGGGTGCTTGGGGAGAAAACATTAAAATGAAGAATTGTGTGGGTAGTTGGTCATGTTTGTTTCAACGGTTTTCCCCTCCAAACCTTGAAAAGAAACAAAGACGACGTGGGGAGGGATTTCTCCAGGCTTGTCAATGGCTGGTTTGTGTGTCGAATTAATTAATTGACTAATTACTTTATCTGTAGTCCTCCTTGTTTGGAAAAGACTTATGGCCGTGCCTTAGATCTCGGAATCTGTCAAACGAGAAAATCTTAGGAAGTAGTCAAGTTAGCGGGTTATACGTGCCTCTTGAAAGTTTCTTTATGATTATATATCAATGAGAGATTCAGGCAAACCATAAGAGACTCTAAAATACAGAGAACAAACTAAGAGTTGATGGGGGAGGGGCAGGGGAGGGGGAGAAAGGGTGATGGGCACTGAGGAGGGCACTTGTTGGGATGAGCACTGGGGGTTGTAGGTAAGCGAGGAACCACGGGAATCTACCCCCAAAACCCAGAGCACACAGTATATACACCGTATGTTAGCCAACTTGACGATAACGTTTTATTAAAAAAATAAAAATCATAAAAATAAAATAAAGAATAAACATGAGTACTTAATGTATTTACATTCCTCATCTGTTTCCCACTTTTTGAAAAACGTGCTTTTCTTTGACCTTCAGATTGTTAGACTGTTGAGCAATTTTACATTTTCTAGTTTCTGTCCAGGTCGCTGTTTGTGAAACTCTAGTGTTGACATGGCAACTCTAGTTTTTTGTCTTTTTCCTTAAAGCCCCTCCTGCCTTTTGGAGCTCTGTGGATGCAGCAGCAGTGAGGGCCCCCTCCACCTGCGGGACCCTTGCTGCCTCCCCACCCCTCATCCCTGGGCTTCATTATGGAGTCTTGCTCTGCTTGGTAGCATGACCCCGAGAAAGTTCAGTGGTTCCGTGGTTCCGGGTCGTTGACAAGACTCTTGCCTCTAGGCATTCAGATCAGAACTCTGGAGAGCAAGGACTTCCTGTCTCCCTTCTGCCCACCAATCTCCAGGAAATACTAGAGTTACCTCGTGCTTATCTCCTATCTTAATTTATCAGGCTCTCGTGCATATTGCCACAGGAACTCCTCATTTACGGCTCTGTGGGGAGGTTTCGACGGATGAGCAAACTTTGCAGTGTCACCCCTAAGAGGTGACGAGACTGACTCAGTGCCTCTCTCGCTGCCCCAGGAAGAGTGTCTCCAGCCTGTGGAACACGGGCCAGTGGCAGGCGGTTACACGGGGAGGCAGGGCCCATAGTCCCCTCCTCGTCGACCAAAGGGTAGAAGAGAAAGGAACTTTACCTTGTGCCGGACCCCCCATTAGGAGCATTGCTTATGACCTCCCATTTAAACCTCATCACACCCAGGAGATGAACACTGTTGCTTTTGATTCATAGACGATGCAAGACAAAGGCTAAGAAGAGTAAGAGAACGAGGATTCTAAACCAGCCGTGCCTGTCATTAAACTCACACTCGATTTTCAAGCATGAACTGGTTATTTTTGAACTTCCCTTCCTCTTTCCTTCTGATGCTCGATTTTTAGTTATTTTATGGCAAATTGAAAAATTCCTCAAAGGGTGTGTACGGGGGGTAAATAGATGTATCTGAAACAAAACTGTTATTGATTAGCCCTTCTAATGAAGTTTTGTGGCTAAGATGAGCGTTTTACCATCACCTTGGGATTTCAGGTCACTGAGTTGAATGACTGAGAAATTAAGAAGGGAGAGTCCCGCAGAAATGGGGATCATGAAGCCAAGGATCTCAACGAGAGGTGGTGGGGAGAAGCATGTAGCTCCGGAGCCTGTGTGGAGCGGACGGCGGCGGGGGGGGGGGGGGGGAACTGGGAGGATTTAGCTTTGGACCTGTGACACCTGTGGTCTGTGCCATAGCAGGAGCTGCCCAGAATGCGGCACCAATATCCAGGGGTCTCAGGTGGCAAATATGGGTGCTGTTGAGTGGGAGCAGATACTGAGATTTGTGACCAGGGGTGATCGGAAGTGCCCACCTTTCTAGACCTATTTCTACCTCGAAGGTCTCTGTGTGAAACACTATGCTCACGACGCTGCCAGATCTTGGACCATTGCTGTCCATGGCAGTGTGAGGAGTCACGGGCTTGGGGTCAGAGAGACAAAGTTCAGATCCAACATCCATCACTTGCTAATTGCGACACTCTGGACAGGTTGCTGCAAGCCTCCTCTCTTTGAAAGGTACAATGGGGAGAATCATTGTGTCTCATAGGATTGTTGCCCATAGAGCAGTCAGCACAGTGCCTGGCACATAAAACTACCTAATTATTATTCGTTTCTAAGAGCATGTATTATTATCTAAGAGCAACTAAGAGCACAGGTGGTCTTTTTTACTGTGGTTACGCAAGCTGTGGCATACCGGTGAAAGGGTCCCTCATAATTCAGCGAAAGAAATCCTTGAAATTTCTGTTACAGCAAAAAAAAAAAAAAAAAAATGCAAATTACTACCCGGTACATTTCTGGCAGCCATATAAGCCATTTACATAATGAAACCTCTCTAATATTATTTCTATTAATAGCCACACTTCTAAGTATCAATCTGACCATTTTGTATTTAGAAGCATTCTTTCTGTGAACAGATTCCTTTTATTGCCGTGTCTTCTTAATATCTTGTGACAAGTGTCATTATCTCTTTCCTCCATAGTCTAGTGTTCGCGGTTTCGTGAACTCTTCAAATGTTAGTTTACTACCCAGGAAGCTCATTTTTAATAATGCATGCCTCGAATGTCAGAATGCTCTCAAGTGCAGACTTACAGATGAACGTGAAGTGCTATGGTAAGGAAGGTTCTAGATTGGTACCCAGGACTAGGTTCTCTGCACCTTTATGCTCCGATGTCATCCTTTGCTTTGATGTGATCGCTTCTGTTAGCTGTTCCCCAACGAATCCCCTGTTGATCACCCTACTAAACTACTTCACCATGAGTTTGTCCATACGTTTGGCCCACACTGTCATCTACCCACTTAGACCTTTAAGTTTCTTTATCTGCAGGTGAAGTGTGTTGTTGGATGGCATGACTGGTTCTATCAATTGGCCTCGCAACAATGACTTGTGTCCTTCATTAGGAAGAACTCTCCTTGAGGGCATATATGGCTTTTTCTCCTGTTTGCTTCTGACCCCCAGCAAGAGGGTCACAAAATACAGGGGTCCCCAGATGCTGGTTGAAAGAATTAAAGAGAGAGCACCTCGTGAGGAGAAGCCCACAGTTGGGAGGAGGCAGTTGCCTTGGTAAGCAAGAGTTCTAAGCCCCGTTCAGCTCCGTGATCCTGTCAGTGGTCAGGGCTTACGTGGCGGGAAAAACGTGGCAGCCACACTCTCGGGATGTATGCTCATCCTAAACTTTGTAACGTCGAATAAATGGTCAGGAGTTTTTCCTGTTCAATGATCCTTTCTACTAGGGGGTTGCAAAGGCTCTAAGCAAGCGACATTGATAAACCTTAAAAACACTTCCTTAGGTTTTTGTTATTTTTTTTTTAAGTTACTGCTTTTCTGTTGGTCTTTGAAATATGGTTTTACTAATTTGAACTCTTTTTATGGCCAGTAAGGGAAACTCATCAGAGGCAGCTTCAGAGAAATGGGGCTTTGGCTAAGGACCCGGGAGGCTCTCATGGATTGTAGGGGAGGGTGGGGGCTGGACCTTTGTGCTACAAAACAAAACCAACCCCAAACCACAACCAACAGTCCACAGTGTATCTGGGGTTTGGGTCATGTAGTATGAACAGGACTGTTCCCACCTGTGTGGATAGGCAGTTTCTAGAAAAACAAATGCTGCTGGACAGACAGTCCAGTGTGTGTCTACAGAGATTGTACCGTGGGTGTGTGATTGTGTCTTTGTCTTAACCGTGCTGCTGTGGAAGATTTTGTAATCGTTAGTGCTAAGATTGCTGGAGAAAAGAATGAATTAAGATACCTATTGTCCCATTGTAGTAATTTCTGTTTGTAGGGCTCATTAAGGTCTTTGCTCAGAATAAGCGCGTCTTTTCTGGCTGGCACACGCTAACATTCACACAAGGTGCGGAGACGTTTTTCTGCTCGTTCTTGTCACTTCTTCATGTGACTTCAACCTACTGCCTCCAAATTGATGTCCCCCGGGTGCTGGGGTGGCCCAGCAGAGCTGAGTCGCACGGGGATCCCCTCTGGGGTAGGACGCTTGCCGAAAGAGGATCTTCTGGTTGGAGCGATGTTGGCTGATGCTGGGGGAAAGGTTCAAGAAGCAGCTGGGAAGGCTCCAGCCTTGAGGAGCCTCCTTTCATGGCTGAACGTAGTGAAGGAAAAACACACACTTCACTGTCGTTTCTGTCATATCCGAGAAAACAGCACCTAGTTCACTACATAGCAGCATCTGAAACTGGGTGCTCCTGAGATCTACCCTTGTATCTTAAAAGGAGCAGACTGGGTGGCTCAGTCCGTCAAGCGTCCAACTTGATTGCGGCTCAGGTCATGATCTCACAGTTCGTGAGTTCGAGCCCCGTGCTGGGCTCTGCGCTGACAGCACTAAGCCTGCTTGGGATTCTGTGTCTCCTTCTTTCTCTGCCCCTGCCCTGCTGTCTCTCTGTCTCTGTCTCTCTCTCTCTCAAAAATAAATAAACATTAAAAAGAAGAAAGGAGGAAGCAGATGTGAAGTAAAACTGGGCTTGATCAAGAAAGAGATCAGGCTCGAGCCAGAGTGGCTCTGTGGGCTCCCGATTCCTGTCCTTAGCACTCTTTCTGCCACTTCACGTTCACCCTTTTGGGTCTTTCCCACAGTGACCATGTGCAAGGTCATAGCTCTGTCCTTAGTATCTGTACTTGTCTGTGAGGGCGGCCATAACGGAGTAGCACAGACTGAGTGGCTGAAACAGCAGAAATATATGTCTCACAGCTCCGGAGGCCGGGAGTCCAAGATCAAGATGTCAGCAAGACTGGTTCCTCCTGAGGTCTCGCTCTTCGGCTTGGAGACGCCCGTCTTCTCCCTCTGTGCTCATGTGGGCTTCCTTTCCAGGCTGTGTGTCCTGATCTCCTCTTATAAGGACACCAGTCACACTAGATTGGGACCCCACCCATTTGACCAGATTTTACCTTCATTACCTCCTTAAACATCCTATCTCCAAATACAGTCACCTTCCGAGATACTGGGGAAGTTCAGACTTCTGACACATACATTTGGGTGGGGAGGACACAGTTCAGCCCATGACAGTCTACATGAATTGATTTGATTCATTAATTAAATGCATTCATTGGTGCCTTATGGATTATATTCATCATCCAGTCCTTAAATTGTCCATTCCAGCAGCGTTTCAGATGTCAACTTGACTATCATATGCAGCCAGCTAATTTAAAATGCTGTTGCCACGTGCACCGTGGCATGGTGCTTGTCACGGGGGAAAACTGGGCGCTAGAAACTCACTCCCTGTCTTTTTGGGGGATGAGGGCCGTCCGGGGAGGCAGACGTACATAAAAAAGGGCTTCGTTAAGTCTGTTCCGAGACGGGAAATACAGGTGCCATCTCTGGATCTTTACTAAAAATCGCTTATTTCTATTCAAATCTTCCATGGTGGCAAACTCCCATTTGCCTCTCAATGGGTGTTGGAACATTCGCGTGTCTGGAATGCTTGGTAACCATAGTTCTGAAGAGGAAAGCCTCACAAGCTATTGCTGTGTTCTTTCCAAATATGTTCTTTCATGGCCAGAATGGTCACTCACTGACTGGATTCCTTGTGTGTGCCCGGTGCATTTTATTTACTTCTGTATGTAGGCATGTATGTATGTATTGGAGAGGGCAGAGCCACTCTTCTGACCAGCCGTGTCGCGCGATGAAACGGTTCGATACGAAGCCCCACCCATCTGTCTCTACGGAGACCACGTGGTCGTAGTCCTATTTTTGTCCCTGATGTCAGGCATCGTGCCTGGCATTTAGTAGGTCTTCAGTAAATATTTGCTGAATAAACGTGTGCTGATTGAAAAACGGTCTATTATGAGTAGCTCCCAGAGAGACTGTGGGCTTCTGAGCAGGAACCTGATGAGTCACACATTGTTTGCCTGACTCAGTGCCACGTAAGTGGTAGATATGCTGTCCTTAAATCCTCTGCCCCCCACCCCCACCCCTCTCCCAGCCTGGCCTGTCATCCTTTATCAGGAGCCCTGGAAGGTTCTTAAAGACGGGAAGACAGATGCAGGTTATGGCACAGACATACAGTAGCAATGTAATCCACGCAGTTTACCATTTTGGGACCTACCGACATAAATTAACGCTCGTTCCCTGTCCCCCGGGGGGCAGAGTACTCTCTTCTCCGCTTCTGTAGTCAGAGCTGCCTTCATTACAGAATCCCAGAGAAGCGAATTAAGGTGAGCTGGGAGAGAAGGGGGAGATACAGCCCGCTGGATCCCCGTGGGAGCAGGACTGGGCAAGCGGTTCCAGGCACAGAGACAGCATCGAAGGAGGCTCGCCTGTTTCACCACTGCCAGTGACCGTCGACGGTTTGTATTGTTTAACGTTTTGGAAAGTGTCTTCCGAACCTCGGGCTGCTCGAGAGCAAGCATTTCACGGCGGAGATGATGTCAGGCGGTAAGAGATGCCTCGGAGGGTCAGTGGCAGAAAAGGGTGTGGCTGCAGGGTGATGAGAACGTAAACCTGCAGAAGTCAAAAAATTCAGGAGTTTGAGTTACGTCGCAAGTGTGACTGCGTCCCCTTGGGGGGTACGTTAGCGTGTTCGGAACCGTGGCACATTCTGCTAAATGGAAGCCCTCGTTTTCCGCGAAGTCGTATTGTCAAGGTTGCAACGCAAGCAGTAACTTCAGACTCACGTGTTTTTTTTTTGTTTTTGTTTTTGTTTTTCAATCTTCTTCTGACCCACACTATATGGTGTCGTAGCATCTGTGTGCCGAAATTCAGGATCGCTCGTAGAAATAAGGAAAGCGGTAAAGAGCTCAGACTGGGGTGCGCGATCTATGTGACTTCATGTAAAAAGAAACCTTGTCTTTGCTTGAACAATAACCTAAGACTGAAACAAAACACAGCCCCCACTACCTCTGAGATACACACATGCTGTGTACATATCGGTATATTAGTGTCATATATACATATATGTGTGTGTGTATATATATATATATATATATATATATATATATATTAGCGAAAACTACACATACCATACAATTTACCAGCTAAACCATTTTTCAGTGCCCAGTTCAGTAGCATTAAACACATTCATACTATCCCCGCCAGCCGTCTCCAGAACTCTTGGTTTGGCAAAAACAGAAACCGTACCCATGAAAACGCTAACTCCCTATTCTTTCCTCCCCCCGGCTCCTGGCAACCACCTTCTGCTTTCTGTGTCTATGAATTTGACTATTTTAGGTACTTCACATAAAGGAATCATAAAGGATTTGTTCTTTTGTGTCTGGCTTATTTCACTTAGCTGATGCACTTTTTTTTTTTTTATTGTTTATTATTTTTGAGAGAGAGAGACAGAGAGCAAGCAGGGGAGGGGCAGAGAGAGGGAGACACAGAATAGGCTCCAGGCTCTGAGCTCTCAGGATAGAGACTGACGCGGGGCTCGAACTTACAGACTGTGAGATCATGACCTAGGCTGTAGTCAGCCGCCCAACAGACTGAGTCACCCAGGCACCCCCTGATGCACTTTTAGTAACAGCTTTATTGAGGTATAATTCACATACTATTAAAATTCATCTCTTTAAAATGTACAATTCTGTGGGTTTTAGTATATTCATGACTGCTATATTTTTGAAGAGAGTAAATCCAGTACTTTTAGTTCTCAAAAATGCAATGCACACATGCCTTTTATCGGACAAATCTAGTTATAAAAATGTCATGGAATAGGGGCTCCTGGTGGCTCAGTCGGCTAAGCCTCTGACTCTTGATTTCGGCTCAGGTCTTGATCTCACAGTTCATGAGTTCCAGCCTCACGTCAGGCTCTGTGCTGACAGCACAGAGCTTGCTTGGGATTCTCTCTCTCCCTCTCTGCCCCTCCCCCTGCTCATACTTTCTCTCTCTCAAAATAAATAAATAAACTTAAAAAAAAAAGATTCTTAAAAATGCCGTGAAATAAAAGGAACAGAAGGCTAGGGGCAAATATCTAGATTGTCGGCTTGGTTCAGATGAATTCAGGTAGCCGAAATAGTTTTGTTTTGTTTTTAAATTTTTTTTTTTAATGTTTTATTTATTTTTGAGACAGAGAGAGACAGAGCATGAACGGGGGAGGGGCAGAGAGAGAGGGAGACACAGAATCGGAAGCAGGCTCCAGGCTCTGAGCCGTCAGCCCAGAGCCCGACGTGGGGCTCGAACTCACGGACTGCGAGATTGTGACCTGAGCTGAAGTCGGACGCTTAACCGACTGAGCCACCCAAGCGCCCCTAGCCAAAATAGTTTTAAGCCTGTCTGCTTTATTGAAACATCTGTCTTTTACATCATGGCTCCAGCAATGTGTGATTATTTATTGGTAGTTCTTGTGAGGGAATTGTTTGCGTGCAAATTGATTGTGACGAGTTAGCCAGAAATTCAACACAACTGACATTCCTTCCGAGTCTGGATTTGTTCAAAGACCAGTTTTGAATTGGCTAAGGCAATAAATGGATGGATGGGCACTTGGGTTATTTGAGATCTGGAATTCCCAGGGTCAGAGGGGATATTTTGGTCTAAGAAAAATGGCATTTCGTGCGTGTCTATTGCTGGGGGGGAGTGTTAATTTGTGTAAACATTTAGGTAACAGTTGAACATTATCCAGTAAAGATAAATGTGTTTTACTCTGACTCGGCAGTTTTGCTTCTAAATTTATTCCCTAGAAGAACTTCTTTACAAATGTACCAGAAAACATGCATGCCGTCTATCACAGCTTTGCTTATATTACTAATGGTTTAAAAAAATACACCCAGGGGTGCCTGGATGGCTCAGGCAGTTAAGCATCCGACTTTGGCTCGGGTCATAATCTCACGGTTCGTGAGTTCAAGCCCCCCATCGGGCTCTGTGCCGCCAGCTCAGAGCCTGGAGCCTGCTTCAGATTCTGTGTCTCCCGCTCTCTTTGCCCCTCCCCCCCAAGAATAAATAAACATTAGAAAAAAAATACAACCAAACCACCCAAATGTTTATCAAAGTAGTATGGATAAGAAAATTGAGATATAATCAAAGAATATTGTGCAACAACAAACATGAGTGATCTAAAAGTGTGTAGAACAATCCAGGTGAATTTCAACAACCTGATATTAAGTCCCCCCCTTCCCCAAGAAAAAGTAGGTTGAAGAAAAATTCATACAATATGAATGACTCTGTTTGTACAATTCCGAACATATGCATAACTAAACAAGTAGAATTTCATCCCGAGACAGTTAAGAAAAGGTTGAAAGCCTAGAAAGACATCCATTAAAACCCTTTTCCCTCCGAGCTGAGGTGGAAATGAAAACCTACCAGCTCTTTCTGCCACTTAAAGGCTCCTATGAAATTTCTAAGTACCCTACATAGTAACTCTTGAAAATTCCACGTACACACGGTTAGCAGACTAAAACCCAACAGAAGGACGGCTGGGTAACAAACAAATCATGCATGCAGAATATTTTTATTTCAAATAATTTACATTCCCGAAATAGAATTTTCGGAGGAGCTTTTCTTGAATGATGTTAGATTGACGGATATACCTAAAAATAGAGCTGTAGTTTTTAATAAATGAAAATTAGTCAAGATCCTAATCAGTACTTCCTGTATTCGGTACTAATTTTGTCACTTTATTACTTTTGTTAACAAGGGTGGTGCCCATTCTCACATCTCTTGTATTCTGCTTGTTTGGATGTCATTGTGAGACCACCCCACCACCGTCCACCATCATCATCACCCCCATCATCATCAGGGCACATGCTTTTGCAAGCTCTGAGCTTATAGCTACTTACACATGTCACATCTAATGCAAGCCTGTTCCCGCCTCAGGGTCTTTGCCTTACTGGTCCCTTGACTTGATCCTCCTCCCCCACAACCCCCTCCACCCCCTGGCCTCATGACTCACCCTCTTACTTGATCCGGATCTTTGCTCAAATGTCACTTTAACTGAGAAGTAACCCTTCTCAGGGGGTGTAAACACCCCCATCGCTTTCCATTCCTTTAACTGGTTTAATTTTTTTCTCTATTGCACTTTGATGTGTTTTTTTTGTCTCTCTTCTTCCACTAAAATCTAAGAGGCTTAGAGTTGATGTAGGTGGGGGCTGTGCCTGCTTCAGTCACTCTTGTCTCGGCGTCTGGCACTGGGCTGGCATATCTCAAGCCTCAATTATTACACAGTGAGTGAATGACTGACTGAATCATTCCAGTAACTCTTTGAGACAGATACTGCTACTGTCATTCTAAGTACTTTTAAAAATGGAGGGTCTGATATCTTAGACCCCTTGCCCATATGCACCCAGCTGGTGAGTGGTGGGGGCTGGAATTCAAAGGCAGAGCACCTGCCACCAAAGCCTAGTCCTGGCTCCTCCTTTTCTGCCTTCGGTCATCTGTCCCTGATGCTGATGTGACTTTTTTTTTTTTTTTTTTTTTTTTTTTTTGCATAAGAGCATCTTTCCGTCTTTTCAGATGATCGAATCATCAATTGTTGAATTCCCCAAATATACCTTTATAACGAATAGTTATGGCCCCTTTTAGGGCTCTGTCTCACGTATGCAAAGATGCCTTCCACATTTCAGATTCAGCAAAAAAAAAATTCTTTTTTGTCCACATTGCCTTCTCCAGCCTCGCACGCCGTGTTTAGTGCAGTTGTCGGGGCTCTGAGACCACAGCGGGTGTGTGAGAGCAGCAGACAGGACTCTGAGTAGAACGATTTATAGATAACCCGCTGAGCTGCGTTATCTTCTGAATGCATGTGTCCTTAGACCATTTCTGATGGCATCTAATGACCTTGCCTGAACATGTGCTGCCTTGTAATCTGCGCTCATTTGTCACTTTCTAGATTTTGTCACTTTCTGCTAGATTCACTAAAATAACATGGATGGGGAAAGCAAAATAAATATGAGGGGCGCCCGGAATGCTTTATTTCTTCTTTTAATTTTCTTTGACTTGTTTTGGGAGCTAGGAGCTGGCTCTAAAGTTAAAAATAAAACAACTAGGGTTAGGAGCTGACGTTGTCACCTTTTTAACAGAACCTCAGATGTCGAGGGGGGCCCCTGAGAGTTCTGTGGTCAGTGAGGAGAAGCATAGTCTCGCAGGACTACGATGCTGCTTGGCTGCATAGATGCTTGGCTGGCGGGTGACGTGGGTGGCCGTCCTAGAACCTGGCTGTACCTACTCCCTTTTGGGGGTTCCTTCCACAGCCCAGCTGCCTTTCCCTCAGTGCTTTGCTCACCCTGCTGTAAGCCTGTCTATGCCACGGAGAGTAAAAGCCTTTTCTGGGACCACACATTGGCCAACGGATTATCAGCAGCCTCTGTTCTCCTAGATTATCTGGCTTCCTCATCAAAACCATCTTTTTTGACCTTGGTGGGCCATGGTGGACTGCCCACAGGGCTCAAATGATCTCTGTTGAGGCTGTGTATTAACTATTGCTCAAACTTGTCAGAATCCTAGGACATGAGGATCTTAATCTTGGTGTGTGTGTGTGTGTGTGTGTGTGTGTGTGTGAGAGAGAGAGAGAGAGAGAGAGAGAGAAAGAGAGAGAGAAAGAGAGAGAGAGAGGTGGGGGAAGGGAGAAGGGGATGAGAAAAAGGGGAGGGAGAGAGAGGAGGGAGGGAGAGAGAAAGGGAAAGAGGGAGACAGGGGCAGAGAGAGAGAAGACAGGGAATGAATATGAATAATGAGCATTTTAAATCTATACCCATGGACGATTTCTGCTTTTTCTTTGGCATAGGAATAAGCCCAGACAAAATCGCTTCTGTCGGAAAAGTTCGGAGGTGGCTACTCTTGCTTTAAAGTCAAAATAATACTAATATTTAATGAGCACTTATTATGGTCCAGATACCATACTAAACACTACATACATTGTAAAATTCAGTGGTCACAGCAACCCCGTGAGGTAGTTATTGTTATTCGTCCCATTTGATGGATGAGGAAGTTGAGACTCTGAGAGGATAAATAATGTGCCCAAGGTTGCAGAATGACAGAGCTTTGAAATTGAATCTAAGCAGTCTGACGCCAGATCCTGTGCCATTGTTTCCCTGATCACAGAAATGGTGTATATTCATTTTAGAAACCTGGAAAAACAGGGGGAAAAAAAGGTGAAAGGTAGATCACTCGTAAGATAACCATGAACATATTTCATATTTCTAGTCATATACCCTCTTCTAACTGGCATCATGCTGATTGTACCACTGGCCCATACAAGGGGAACGTGTCGCTAGGCCATTTTCAATCCCACATAGCATGATTTTATTGCCTATATAGTTTTACATCTCTTACAGATACTAGAATTTACACAAGTAATCTGATGTGTTGAGCATTTAATTCCCCAGATTTTTTGCGGTCATTAGTGATATACTGTGCCATACATGTCCTTGAACATGTATCTTTTTTGAACATCTCTGATTGTTTTTTTAGGATGAATCTTTAGAACCGGAACTGTGGGTTCAAACAGTAAGAGCCCTTTTAAGATTTTGATACATTATTATTAAAGTACTATATTTTAGCACTCATCAACCATGAAAAGGAATGTCCATGTGTCTGCATTCTCGGACAGCACTAAGTGCTGTAAAAAAACACAGAATCAAAAACCTTGCCAATTTGAGAAGTTCAAAATTACATCTTGTCTTAATTTTCTTTTGTGTGTTGGTTTGAGTGAGGTTGGACATTTTTTTTCATACGTTTTCTGTTTTATATATATATATTTTAAAACCAACTATGTTCTTTGTTTATTTTTTGTATTAGGACATATATTTTTTACTTATATATGTGTTCATTTTGAATAAGGATGTTAACTCTTAGTTCATGATGTTAAAATATTTTTCCCACTTTGATATTTTCCTTTGAATTTTATTCATGGTGAACTTCACATACAGATATTCCAAACGTATGTAGTCCAACATTTTTTTTTTCTTGTAGACCTAAAAAAGCCTTCCATGCACTAGGATCAGATGAATATTCACCTATAATTTGTTCTAGTTTTTTTTTATTGTCTTGTAGTTTATATTTAGAGCTTATTTTGATGTGTGATCTCAGGCATGAGGATCAGATGAATCTTGCCAAATAGCTCATCAGTTTTCACACGCCATTTATTTCATACTCTTTTACCCTACTCGTAGGAAACACTGTCTTTATCATGTACTAGGTACTTTTATGAACTTGGGTATATTTCTGAGCTTTATATTCTGTTCTCTTCATCTTTGTGGTTTTGCATGTTAGTTTGGTTCCATGGCTTTCATCAGTTTTTAACATGTACAGTCTTGGATTCTTCCACAGAACTTTCTTTTTCCAAGAGTCCTTAGCTATTTTTAGCCTATTTATTCTTCCATGTAAACATAAGGCCAATTTGGTCAGATTGTAAAACGTCTTTTCAAAATAAATTTTAATGGTCACAGATTGTAAGTTAATCTGGAGAGAATTGAAGTCTTTACACTTTTGCAAGTTTGGATCCGGGTAGTTAGTCTCATTCAAGACTTGTATTTGCCCCTCGGTGAAGTGTTGTCTATTTTCATAGGACTTGAACAGTTCTTGTTAATTTTTCTTAAGAGATTTTATAGAATTGTGCACTTGGTCATTATTTCTCTCATATTTTTAGCTCATTGCTGGTTTATACAAAAACTCCCTCTGTGTGTGTGTGTGTGTGTGTGTGTGTGTGTGTGTGTGTGTGTGTGATATATATAAATGCTTGTTCTGTGCATGTGTACACATACATCTTGTAATAACTGGCCATCTTCTTGACCTCACAGAGTTGTAGTAGTCTTTCAGCTAATTCCTTTAGACGGTCTAAATAGGCGATCATAGCATTTCTAATAATGAAAATATTGCCTCCTACGTTTTAACGTTCTTAACTTTCATTTCGTCTAGGACATCCCGATGTCATGTTAAATAATAATGGTAGAGCGGGTACACTGACTTCATTACTGAATTTAATTATTGACTCTTTCTTTTAACTTTGAATAAGATGTTGGCTATTGGTTTATGGCAGACAGATTTATTGTGGCAAATAAGTAGTATTCTGTTCTAATTTTCAATACCCCTTCCCACCCTTCCCACCCCTTCCCACCCCTTCCCCCTTCAATACCCCAATTTTTTTAAATGTCTTTTTAGCATTTTCAGTAATAACTTTTTCTATTGAACCAGCGATGCTGTGAATGGCATAATGTATAATCTCTATATACATAATCTCTGTATAATCTCTGTATCATGCCTGGAGGCTTTGAAATTACTTATCCCCCAAATTATTTAACTCAGGTCCTTATTTTTTTTATTAATGTTTATTGATTTTTGAGAGAGAGAGAGAGAGAGAGAGAGAGAGAGAGAGAGAGAGATACACACACAGAGCGTTAGCGGGGAGGGCAGGGAGAGAGCAAGACACAGAATCTGAAACAGGCTCCAGGCTCTGAGCTGTCAGCACAGAGCCTGACCACGGGGTTCGAACCCATGAACTATGAGATCATGAGCTGAGCTGATCAGATGCTTAACTGACTGAGCCACCCAGACACCCCAAACTCAGGTCCTTATTTAACTCAGGATGAAAGCCCATCCCTCCCGGCCCCTGCTTAATACACACAGTATTTTCCTGATCAAGATTTTTACTTCTCAAATTAATACTAAGATTTTAATTTTTCTAGGGTATCTGCCATTTCTGTATTTAACATTTCATTAACACAGAGCCAAATTTACATATTATTTTTTTTTACATATTCTTAAAATTAAAAAGTATCTTCAATATTTTTGGTTTTATTCTACTCCCTTTTAATTTGGTTTAGTTGATCAATTCTTTGGAACGTTAGCTTAACGAGCAATAAATCTCGTCTGTTTTTTGGATATTTTCAAGGGTCACCTTTTGACATCTTTTCTATTTGAAATTTTGAGTTTGTTTCTGTCATTTATTTTTGTGTGCTCTGTCTTCATTTTGCTTTCCCTAGGTGTATTCCCCTTTTCTAATTTCTTGAGTGGATTGCTCTTTTAAGGATCTTCTTAATGATGAAAATATGTAAGGTATTTGCTGGAGTGTGGACTGCCTACACTTTAAGATATAATGTGATCCTTATCTCTATGGTCTCAATCTGCAGTTGCATAATTTAGCATTTCTTAGGCTCTCACCTGTTTCGAAGAACGTTTTGTAAGTGTACATGTTTATTTGAATTGTTTATGCTTCTCTCTACTCGTTGAAGTTCACTGCGTTGTGATCATGGAATATTGAGGTGTAGTCAGGTTTCCTAGATGTCTCCGTACATGATTGACTTCTGCTGATGTTCCACGGGTCTCTGTATAGAAGGTGCATGCTGTAATTACCAGGTTGATGTAGTCATAAGATGAGCCTTATTATTTTACCCTGCTTCCCTAGACTCTTATTAAATTTCCATCTGCTTACTTTTCCAAAGACGGAAGGCAGTGGGGTACACGTTCACAACACCATTGCATGACTCTCAGTCTCTGCTTATCTTTCTTTACATGTTTCTGTCCTATGTTATCTAGCTTGGCACATACGAAGTTAGCATTTCTTTTGCATGTACCCCTTGTCAGTAAAAACCAATACTCCTGTTTAATGTGTTAAATATTTAATTCTGATTTTATTTTCATGTATCGCTTTTCTTTTTTTTTTAGTTCCATTATATTTATTTTTTAATACTTTAATTTACCTTAAATAAACTCTATGCCCAACCTGGGGCTTGAACTCACGACCCTGAGGTCAAGAGTCAAATGCTCTACTGACTGAGCGAGCCAGGTGCCCCTAACGTTGCTTTTTGATATGCAGTGTCCTAGTGTTCCTTTGCCCCAGTCCTCTTTCTTTTCACTTAGGAAAAATTCTTTTTCAATGTTTATTTATTTTTGAGAAACAGAGATAGAGCATGAGCAGGGGAGGGGCAGAGAGAGAGACACACACACACACAGGATCTGAAGGAGGCTCCAGGCTCCGAGCTGTCAGCACAGAGCCCGACACAGGGTTTGAATTTACAGACCGTGAGATCATGACCTGAGCCAAAGTCGGACGCTTAACTGACTGAGCCACCCGGGCGCCCCTCTTTTCACTTTTAGAGCTTTCTTGCAGCTGGCATAGAGGTCATTCTTAATTTATGACTCCACCTGAGACCCTTTCCTTCTTGAAAGAGAATTAATACCTACCTTCAACGTTGTTCTACTTGTTCTCATTTTTGGCATTGTTTATTCTTTTTCCTTTTATGATTCCTTGAGGTTTCTCCCATTTTCCATTTTGCGTGACAAGACTTATCCTCTGACAGTTTTCAAATTAGAATGTTTCATTTTTTAGTTATCTAATTACATTTGAGAAAAAAAAAATGACCTGTATTTCTGTAAGGGCGATGTCAAGAAGCTTTTGACCATACTTTGTGTGAGATGAGATTAACACATTTTTGATCTCCTTTGGGATTCTCCTTTCCTTTTAAATATTTTGATTGAATTGATTATTATTTTGTAAATGTGGTACAAATTTTCTTGTAAGAATTACCTAGATAACCTGTATCGTTTTCTAACTATATTCGGTTGTTTGCTGTTTCTGTGGCTTGACTACATATTATAAACTATATGAAAGCATAACCGCTCCTTTATCTTGTTTTTTGAATTAAATTTTTGGTTGACTAGAGAGCTTCTTCAAGTGCAGTTAACCCTTGAGCAACATGGGTTTGAACTGTGCAGATCCATTTATATGCAGATGTTTTCCTGTGAATGTATTTTCTCTTCCCTATGCTTTTCTTAATAACATTGTCTTTTTCTGTTCCTTACTTTATTGTAAGAAGACAGTATATGATTCAAAGACAAAGTCTGTGTTAATCGACTGTTGATGGTATCAGTAAGGCTTTCAGTCAACAGTAGGCTGTTAGTAAGTAGTTAAGTTTTGGGAAAGTCAAATTTATATGCAGATTTTCAGCTCCATAGGTGTTGCTTAAGGGTCAACTGTATAATATTTTTATGAAGTTCATTTTCTTAGTGATGCTTCGCATCACTTTTTAGCTCTCATACCTTCACAGAAAGCTTGCTTTGTTACAATTCTTGTATCAAAATTCTTCACCATCAGGGCTGTGCCGCTGGTTGGTTTATTCCTTCCATTGTCAACTACAAGTTTAAAGCCAGCCTGATTTTTCTTCCGTCTTATAACCTGGGTGCCTGTATTTTTTCCCTTCCTCATTGGATGCTAGTGATCTTCTTACTTTGACCTCAAAATTCAAACGTTTCACTGGAAAGTAAATAGAAGACTGTTTTCTGTAATTTATATATGTGCATATACGTGGATCTATGTGTCTGTGTCTGTTTTCATTCATTTGTTTTCTAGTACAGAGTGAGCTTTTGTTTTTTTGTTTTTTGTTTTTTTTTTTTTTTGTCTGGGAATCAGGTATTTCTTCAACTCAGAAAAGTTTTCTTACATGATGTCTTTAATAATTGCTCCTGTGGTATTTGTTCTGATTACTCCAGGAACCACAAATACCTATATCTTGGCTTCCTATTCTGTCTTCAATATCCATCATAGTCTATGTTGTTGTCTTCTTGTGCTCCCTTTGGTATAGTTCTTGAAGTCTGTTCTTGACATCACTGATTTGACTTTTGAGTTTGTCTTTCCTTGTTGTTGGTCCTAAGGTAGCTTTAAATGATACTTTTGAAAATGGACAGTTGAAAAAAATCCGTAATTTTTTTGTAATTCAGTCCATTTCTTTTTGGTTTCATTCACGTGTCTTACCTTAATCTTTCGTGTTTTGTTCCAGAGTCTGGGTTTTCTCCCCCGACCTTTTTTTCATTTTTCCAGCAAAAATCACATCTTGCTTGAAACTTATTTCTATTTCCAGCAGTAAATCTTTTTCAAAATTAGCTTCTTCCTTCATTTCTTGGATGTTTTATGTTGTTTTATCTACAAGTCTTTATTGGCCCAAGGTTGCTTGTTTTCATCTCATGGTGCTGAACTATTTTTTCAAGAAGGAGAGTCACAGGTCACATTTCTGGATCAGCCTTTTATGTTATGCTTTGTATGTTCTATCAAGGGAAACTGTCTTAAAAATGATGGCAGGTGTCTGGTGCCTTTCTCTATCTTCCAGCACTGACGGGAGCATATTTTCCCCTATATTTACATTCTTTTGTTAGTGATGTTGAGATCGATAATGCGCTCTGAAGGCAGAGAGAGGGGGGCAAGAGGAGAGACTTCTTGAAGAAAATCCGATATTTAGGGGGCACGTGGGTGGCTCGGTTGGTGGAGCACGTGACTCTTGATCTCGGGGTTGTGAGTTCAAAGCCTGCGTTGGGTGTAGAGATTACTTAAAAATAAAATCGTATATATATATATATATATATATATATATAAAGAAAATCAGATACTTAAGGAACTAAATTTCCAAAACACAGATGGAGACAACTTTAAATTGTGGAAAACATTTATGGAGTTCTCTTCAATAATGAACTCCCCCAGGACACTCAGCACGTAAAGTAACTTATAAAAGTTAGACTGGCACATAAATTGTCAGACACACAGTCTTTGTTTATAGTAAGCCGCACCTGTACCTCTGTAATAGTCCCCATGTGTGTGAAGCTGCATGGTCCAATTAGGTACAGAAGAACACCCAAGTCACTTGGCCTGCAGTCATGTTTATGATTCAGAGCGATGTCCATTTCACCCTTTGCACTCTCCCTGGCAGCATTTGGCATCTGGGTTCTGGTTTTTCAGCCTAGCACGTGGTTGCTTCCCTCCAGAAGCTTCGGTGATCCTTGCAAGACCTCTCCTACGAGGGAGAGCAAGCATGCCGGCATATTTTTAAGGAAACAAAGAACAGTAGTGTCCCATGTCTTTGAACAAGAGTGGAGAAATCTTTCTTTCCACATCTGAACACAGTGGAGTCAGAAGCAACTAAATTGTAGGAAAGGACACGGCGGGGGTGGGGGGGCCAGGGGCTTAATGGATCTGAGGAGCTTTATTTATTGACTTGTATTTTCTTTCCGTTATTGTCAATGAAGGTGACTCAGAAGAAGAGAAATCTCGGAGAGAGAGAGAGTGAGGGGGAGGGAGGGAGTGAGAGCAGCCACATAGGTAGAGCCGGTTTGCCTGCTTGCTGGAACACCCGGTCACAGACAGTTCTAGAACAGAGGGAGGGCAGCATGCTGGGGCTCGGTGGAGCAGACCTGGACTCAATGTTATGGCCCATAGGCCGAGTCAGTGGTTCCTACTGAAATGTCACTGTGCACGTTGTACTTTTGTCTGGAGATCCGTTTATAACTTAAGGCACAAACTCCTGACTTTTTTCCCGATGAGACTTTAATCTCTCATTTACTGATAAAATTATATATGCCGAGGAGATGTGAGAGGAAAACAGATGAAGAATCCTTTGGGCTCACCACAGGTTGAGCAACTTCCTTTCCTCTGCAGGCTTGAGCATTTCAAACCCTCTCCTGGGGGCGCCTGGGTGGCTCAGTCGGCTAAGCGACCGACTTCAGCTCAGGTCATGATCTCATGGTTTGTGGGTTCGAGCCCTGCGTCGGGCTGTGAGCTGACAGCTCAGAGCCCGGAGCCTGTGTCTCCCTCTCTCTCTCTGCCTCTCTGCCACTCGTGCTCAGTCTCTCAAAAATATATAAATGTTTAAAATTAGAAGAAAAAAAAAACACACTTCTCCTGGATGCCCCAGAAGCACCTGTCGTGAGCTGCAGTCCTGCAGTTGACCACATTAGGATCTCTGATCAATTTCTTATAGATTTGGATGTGACAAATGAGCGAGGAACCGTCCTTACAGATCCAGAAGGAATGATATGGAGATCCCCTTGACCTGTGATATCTTTGTTTTCTGGGAACACATTTTGATGTAAAGCAAGCGGTATTTCCTAATGATAGACCATGGTTGCATCAGGCAGATGGGTGTATTTTCATGTGTTTTGACATGTCAGATGGAAACACACCTGGCTCACCTGGCCCCTTAGACTTCCCACCCCAGGATTGGACATGAAGGTAACACCGACACTTTGGAATGTGCTTTCCAAGGTTATCCGTGAACTAACATACACTTGACCTTGGAAACACTTTACATGTCCAGGTATCCACCACATGTGTTTAAAGGTGGGGCTTTCTTAGTGGCCTTGGTTGATTATTGAATATTGATTGAGCATAGGTATTGTGCCAGTTGTTCTTAATAATTTCATCCCCTGTCGCAACTCATTTGCCTAAGTATCATCATCCTGCCCATTTATGTATGGTTAAGGAAATGTAGACTTGGAAAGTTTCTATAACTTGTCCTAGGCCGCCTAGCTAGTAGGCTTTGAGGCTCATCCTGGGATCTCTGACTTGATAACCTACACGTTTTCTTTTTCTTTTTTTTAATTTTAGAGAGAGAGCATGAGCAGGGGAGAGGGGCAGAGGGAGAGAGGAAAACACCTTAAGCAGGCTTCATACTCACGCAGAGCCCAACACCGGTCTGATCCCACGACCCTGAGATCATGACCAGAGCCGAAATCAAGAGTTGGATGCTCAACTGACTGAGCCACCGAGGCGCCCCAATAACCTACATTTTTTTCTACTGCACTGTATTGGTTATTGATTTTAACAAAGACTGAGTTCTTCTAAAGAGCACGTCCTCCCAAAGTCCCTTAACCGAGAGTTCCAGCATCTTTATTCCCAAGCTTCCCCCTTTCCCCAAACATCATAACCTGTTTCCCATGCTCCTTCAGTAACCCTGAATTGTGAGCAAATGGTCCTACAGAATGAGGGGGAGGGGGTTGTGTCCCTCAGTGCTGTCTAAGCTGTAAGGAGAAGCTCTGAGGTAGTGCCAAGATCATGAGCTGTATCTCCAGCCAGCCTCATTCTAAACTGGTTCTCTTGCGGCTCTGGGAGAGCTGTACCCTCTCCAAGCTTCCACATCTGTGAAACGAAAGGTCGAGAATAAGGGATCTCCCTAAGGTCCCTTCTAGTGCCCAGATTCTGCAGTCACATGCACCAGAAAATAAGAAGCCTGAACATACAAAACAGAAGTTAGCATTGTCATAAAATGTGACGTACACAAGGGAGTTAATGGAACAAATAGCTCATGATAACATTTCACTGATAATGTGCTGCATGGTAATTGGCTATTAGTGGGAGCAGTTCACGTAAGTGACTACAGTTTGTATAATTTTTACACGATGGAAACGACTTGTAATCATTTTTCACTGATTTGTTTACTAAGATCTATAAACAGTGGGTTTTCTTTCTCCTGATACGATATGTAATATGATACATACATGTGCATGCAATTTACATATAACACGCAGACGTCCGGGGTTCCACCTCTGATAGTTGGGCTTCTCTGTATCCTCCTCTTCCAGAACCTAAGTGTGAAGCATTGTCCTTATCCCATTATCTTTTTATTGAGGGGCTCTTAGGACACCTCTGCAACTCCTCCCCATTGTTCAGATCTGGTTAAAGGGCCTTTACCAACCTCCCCTTCATGAAGTCTAATCCTAGCAGAGGACTGGACAAGCAGACCCCTGGTGTGTGGGTTCAGCTTCCATGGCCCCTTCCCACCAGGTCCTGTTCTTTTTGGGGAGATTGTGCCTCCTGGTGCCACCCTAGAGAAAACCCAGACGCAGGGACCAATGGGGACCAACCCACGTCTCTCATGTTACGGCCGTGCTGCCCGCCAGCACCCTACACGCTGCCTGCCGTGAATCTTGCCTGTGGGAGCCCCCCTGGGCTCATCGCTTCTCCAGCCCGGGTGCTACTTCGCCTTCACCCCAGAACTTCCTCTCCCTAGCAGCCCCTTTGCCCCACTTGGCCCCCACGCCTCCCTTGCTTCTGACTGTTCTGGAGGAACCTCCTCATTCCGTTCTCGCGCTCAGGCCCTCTCTTGCCTCTGTAAACCTCTGCCACAGCGTTTATACTTGATTTGTGAGACTCAGCTCAGACGTCCCAACAAAGCCTGAGTCAAGCCTAGTGCTTCGGTGAGCTCACCCCATTTATGGTGGGGTGGGGCCTCTCTCCCTGCTGGGTCACCCGCTCATCTCAAAACTTGCCTTTCCTTGTGGAAATTTGTTTTAGATTCTGTTTTGACTGCCAGGGGCTCAAGGCTGGGTAAACTCAACCGTGGGGCTGTTGGGAGGTTCTGCGGTGAAAATTCTATTACAGGACGGAGGGTGGGACTGGGGAGAGGCGGGGCGCAGTGAGGGATGCTGCTGTGCCCCCAGGGGGCACAGGGAGGGGAGTTGTAGAGAAGGGCTTACAGGCTCTGAGGCAGGGAAAGAGCCAGGGAGAATGGTAGCTGAGAAAAGGAATAACCCCAGACCTGCCTTCAGGGGGTGCCTGGCTCTGGGGCAGAGGCCACAAGCTGGTGAGAACCAGGCTCTTACAGTTCCCAGGGATTCTGGGTAACTGACTGTGGCTCAGTCAGCCCCGGGCATCCACGTACACTTGGGAACCCCAGTGTCCTTTCTGAGGGTAGTGTGTATTCCCTAAGATAGCAACGTGCCAGCCTCTTTATACTCACGATCTCATAATTATATCATATTCCATTATATTGTAATAATTCCTGCTTTACAAATGCATAACTTTGAGTCTCACAGAGTTTACCCATGGTCATAGCGGGGTATGACCCCAGCTTGTGATTTCATCATATTTCCATCATTACGGTGGGCCTTAAGATGAAGTGAAATAAACTTTTAAAAATAAGGGAATTACGGGGCACGTGGGCGGCTGTCCGGCTCTTGATTAGGGTCAGGTCACCATCGCAGCACCGTTCATGAGATCGAGCCCCACATCCGGCTCTGCGCTCATAGCGCGGAGCCTGCTTGCGATTCTTTCTCCCTGTCTCTCTGCCCCCCCTCTGCTCCCACACGCTCTCTCTCGCAAAATAAATAAACTTTCCTTAAAAAAAAATAAGGGAGTTACTGTAATCTGTCTCCCAATGCAGAATGTTGGCTGCTGGCCCGGGCTGGAACTTTAAGGAAAGTAATAAAGCTTTTGATTCTTCAGTTTAAAAATCAAAAGTCTGAAAGGACAGATATTTTTTCAGAGGGCAAAACAATGATTGAAGTATATTCATACTGAAACTGTGTTTCACTGGTGTGAATGCTGACGGGGTAGGGGTGGAAAAGAATTACAGAGCAGAAACCCCTAGGGCCTCAGGGGAGGCACCTTAGGGGGACCAAAGGGGAAAGATCCTGTAGACAAACTTTACCTACTTTCCGATTTGGGTCAGCACAGCTCTGCTTCACCTTCCTCTGGGATCAGAAGCATAGACGTTAGGGAGTTACTTTGCTTATGCTGAGCTCCCAAAGGATAGTTGAGGGTGGGGGTAATATTAGCTCCTTTCATTTCCTTGGCATGGAACTTGAAGACTTTAAGATTCATGCATTACTCGAGAAGCCTCTCACTGTGACACGCATGAGAATTCTCTACCTGCAAAATAGATTCCCACTTGGACAGAACCTTCTAGTTGTATTTCTCCTCTGAGTTATTGAAACAAATAGATTTTAAGCGTTGGGGCCCCGGCATCCTGTTAGAAGGTCAGAATGGAAACAGCGGGATGTTAGCAATGCTGCTAGAAGAATCAACTGGCAGCCCCCTGGGGAGCCCTGGGTTCTACCTGTTATCCAGCATCCTGCCTGCACATTGTTTTCCTCCTCTCTTGGTATAAAATCAATTCTGGCACTGAGCAGTTTGCTCTCTGTGCCTCATTAGAGTGAAGACATTAAGATTAAGAATGATGTGTTCAGTTTTAGCATTTGGATCGGGTTTTTTTTTCTTTTCTTTTCACCCCCCCCCCCTTTTTTTTTTGGACTACCTGTATAATTTCTGGAACAAGCCCGGCTTTGTTATGCTTCCTTAATCTTACCTCACCTGGCCTAGATAACGTGCATTCCAAATTGAATTGAGAGTTTGCAGTGAGGCCGCTTAGCAACAGGCTCTAACAGCTGGGTCATTTTCTAAGAATCAAAGGACATGGCTTCAGTTTCCAGGTCTGGCTTTGGCCTGCTTGGTGAGAGCTGACATTTAACTTGTCTCAGCCTGTGCTCTTGGGGATGATTAAAGTTGCTGCCTGATTCATAACTTATAGGTGATTACACTTGTGAAGTATTTTGAGGCCCTTTTCTTTCATTCATTTATTCAAACAAACATTTGTTGTTGAATGAATGGTGACTTTGATTTAAAAACACGACAGACATAAAACACTGGCAGCTTGTAGATAGCAATTTTTTTATTTGCTCTCCTAAAGGAATTTCATTACCAAATCCTCGTGAATCTTGAACCTCAAGAAGAATAATCCTTTCCTTTGTTGGGAGTTTTAAATTTAGAATAATCAGACAATAGTGAAGCATTCTGTTCAAAGCATTCCTTTTAGGCTACCCATTTATTATACACTGCTCTTAAGAAGAGATGAATTTGATTAGCGTTGAACATTCAAGTCGGTGTTTTTGCATTGCTAATACCAGGGAGAAATTTTCAAAAAGTTGTGCCTGCCGTTTAATATTATTATATAGTCAACTTTTAATTATCTGTACTGATGGAGTATAATCAGCAATGTGTATACACCAAAATCATTTCCCTTGGCTTTGGGAAGCATGGTATGATGCTTTTATACACCTTCCTTTATGGTTTTGCTCACACTGGTATTACAATTATGTCACATTCCTTGTGCACACGGCTCATCATAGGAAGGAAGAAGGGGTGCCTGGATGGCTCAGTCGTTTAAGCATCGACTTCAGCTCAGGTCACGATCTCACGGTTCCTGGGTTTGAGCCTTGCGTCAGGCTCTATACTGACAGCCCAGAGCCTGGAACCTGCTTCGGATTCTGTGTCTTCCTCTATTTCTGCCCCTCCCTTGCTCGTGCTCTCTCTTTCTCAAAAATAAATAAATGTTAAAAAAAAATAAATAAAGGAGGAAGAAAAAGCCCTATACCAGAGGGTTAGGGAAAGGTCAACTGGAGTTTAAAACATTTATTACAGATAATACACGGAATAAATGATCCCAAGGTTGTTCATTTTGATTATCAAATAGAAAACAACGGCCCTTAATTCACTGCAACTGCATAAGAGAAAAAAGCACAATAAACCATGTACATGATTACCGTGTACCATTATCGTTTCTCCGTTCTGCATTTTGAAATTTTGCAAAAGCAAAAGTACCCAAGTCGCAGCCCAGTAACACTGCAGCAACGACTGCTGTCAGATGTGTGGCCTCCAGACCGTGCTGTACCCACCCCTGGGGTTCCAGATAGGCCTTTCGAGGGGAACAGAAGAGCCGAAGTCTTGACCTATTAACATTTCTAAATAATGTCACTGTTGTGTTAGCTGTTACTGTTTATTACTAAAAATACCTCCTCCCTTTTTATTATTCAGGTTAAGCTTGTTTTTATCGGCAGCAGTTACAGAAGGGAACTTCTAGAGGGTCTGCCTTCTGCTTAATGGTCTTCTGGGTTTCAGAAGTCTTCTCATGGTGAAAATACAGTCTGCAGCAGCCTGCTCTAGAGCCCCTCCCCTCCTACCATTTTTAGCCCTCTCTGTGTGGCTCATTCACCTGAGTGATCGTGAAATTGCTTAGTTCGTGCTTTGCTAGCCAATGATGGCTGGCTCTTCCGTGGGAGATAAGGGAGGATCCCTAAGTGTGAAGGTGCTGATGCATCGGAAAAGGAAACCATCTTCGGCTCCACAGTTTGGGGTGGGGCCAGTCCTCGGTAACTCAGTAGGGAGGTCTCCAGCCCCACTCACCTGGCCTGTGGGTCAGTGGAACCTGGCTGCCATCATTGGGCTTCAGCAAGTTGGAAATTGCACTTGGCATCTTCTCCTGGCTTGCCTGCCTGCCATCTGGTCATAGTTTCACCTGCTCCCACCCTCTTGCAGGTGACGTGGTAGCACAGCTGTTGACATGCACCCCAACACCTCATTGCCCCAGCTGGACACCGAGCAAGGGAGAGCCCTGGGAGGGGTGAGGTGTGGCTCTTTGTGGAAGGCAGCTTCTAAATTCACGTTCTCGCCAGCCAGTCAGCATTGCAAATAAATGTCACCTTGTGGCCACCATATGCCCTGCAGCAGAACCGATCTCACATTCGTGAAACAGATTCCATTACCTGGCCCCAGGTGCCCTTTGCTCCCTGCTGCCCCCGTCTCCATCTCTGCTGACCTTCTCATCACTTCCAAGTCCAGAAGCCAGCTTCCTCCTGTTGTTCTCACTTACGCCCTTGTTCTGACCTGCTCTTTACAAAAGGAGAGAAAAACCAGTGGGCCAATGTCTGCTATGAGTGTGGTTTGGGCCACATGTTATATACACAATTGAACTTTAGCTTGGCATCAGCTTTCTGAGACAGGTGTTTGTCTCCTTTCACAGCTGATGAACTTGGGAGTCAAGCTAATAAGTAACTTCCCTGAAGTTACACAACTGGTAGCAGTAAAACTAAGATTAATACTCAGCTTTGATTCAAAACCTGTTCCCTTTCTCTGTGTGTGTGTGTGTGTGTGTGTTCCTTTTTTTGACTATCTGGATACTTCGCTTCCGAGGTAGCATATTATTCTGAAATTTAAAGAGAAAGAGAATCTTTAAGCCAAAGGAAAGATTCTAATGATAGAGTTTCAGGTATCAGGAAGGTGCTGGAGGGCTGTGATCTTAAAACCATCCCACACTGGCGACCAGCCCCTGCAAGGTGTGACAAGCTATGTTCCATGCATCAAAGCATCATTCTTAATTGACTCTGCTTCTTTTACTTAATCCTAGGCTGCTTGCTTCTATCTCCAGCACAGTTGAGAGCTCCCTTCTCTTTGCCGTGCTGGCCAGAGACGTGTGCTTTTCTGGTTTCCTAATAAAACTTGAACCGAGATCGGGAACCCCAAATATTTTACTCCCAGCCTTCTCGCTCACGGTGGATTCGGCAGCACTCCATTTAGGAGTGTGCGTTCCCTTACATTGAAAACGGCTTCATGTTGTTCATCAGGGGGCCTCGAGAGCCATTCTTCCCCAGGAAACATTTTTCTGCCCTGCTGCCGGAACTGTGACCAGCCGAAGGTGCGGTCCCTACATGCCCAGCAGGCCTAAGGGGCGTGGGTGAGCACATCCGTCTTATACCCCCGAGACGCCCGCCGCTGACGAAGTTCCCTTACTGAGCCCAAAGGAATTTTCCTCCTTCCACCGGAGGTGTTTATAACCTCTAATTTGCTCACCATGCCTCTTGTAGAAAGGAGTAGGAGCTCAAGCCGCTGGCAGCCTGCCACGTTGCCGCTGCCGGCTCGCGTCCCGGAGCGGTGGCGCTCCCGTGTGGGTGCGGGGATGCACGGGGGGCGGGCGGAGGGCCGCCGGGGAGGGAGCGCCGAGGCCCCGCCCTGCGCCGCGCGCCCCGGAGGTGTGCGCCGGGGCCGAGCGGCCAGCCAATCAGGGGGCGGGGCGGGGCAGCCAGGCCGGGAGGGGAGGAGCTGAGACGAGCGAGCGGGTGGGTGGTCCTGCTTGTTGGAACAGCTCCTTTGCAAAGCTCTTGTAATCAGTGCTTAGCCCTCTTGTACTCCGCGCCTGACGGTGAAGGGCATGGCCCTCGCGCGGCAGATGGGTCTCGGGGAAGGGCTCCCCTTTGTGCCGCTGTGGTAACCTCCACCTGATGCTGTGGGCCTGGAATTGCGCTCTGACCTCATTTCCCGTAGGAGTGGAAGGGTTTGGGAGGAGGACTAATTAGGACCTCATTAAGCACTTACCACCAAGTACAATCATTTTCCCGAAAAGGTAACCTAGTCGCGGAATAAAAAGCCAGACACACTTGTAACATAACATCGGAATACAGACTCATTGTAGATGAAAGCTTTTTGTAGTTGTGGAAAATGGTCGCTTTAAGAGCATCTTTATGTATCAGTGTTACAAAGGGATCCTTTATAATTATTTTTTAATGTTTATTTTATTTTTGAGAGAGAAAGAGAGAGCAGGGGACGGGCAGAGAGAGAGAGGGGGGAACAGAGGATTTGAAGCAGGCTCTGTGTTGACAGCAGGCAGCCCCAGCGGGGCTAGAACTCATGGACTGTGAGATCATGACCTGAGGGGAAGACCCACTGCTTAACTGACTGAGCCACCTGGGTGCCCCCAAAGGGATCCTTTAAAATGTAATTTTAGGGGTGGCTGGCTGGCTCAGTCTGTAGAACCTGTGACTCTTGACCTTGGGGTTGTGGGTTCAAGCTCACGCTGGGTGTAGAGATTACCTAAAAATAAAATCTTTAAAAAAATGTGATTTTAATATGTTTGCCCATCTTGAAAGTTGTCTCATAATCTGAGTTTCACCTGAGGTTACAGACACATTCCCCCCCCCCCCCATATTTGTGGACATCCAGCAGCAGATACTAAACGTCAGAATAGGATTGCTTTGTTTACTACACTTGCAGCAGAAAGTAACTGGGAGTTGGAGAGCTTTCTTGACCAAGAAGGAAAGAGTCACTCCTTTAATGCTGCCTGGCCAGGTTCCAGCTTATTGGCCTAAAAAGAGAAGGCACCACCGGTGTGATTGCTATAAGGCCCCTTGGCCTTACCTAATTAAAACAGGGAGAGAATATAATAAGAAGCAAAAGACATCACTGTAGAGGCAAAAAACAAAAACAAAAACAAAAACAAAACAAAACAAAAAAACCAAAAAACCCCAAAAAACCCCCCAAAACCCCCAAAACTCAAGTAGGTGACTTAACAGGCCCTAATAACATGTAGTTATTTGTTTTACTTTTATTATCACATTTAATGTTTCAGAGACATCCACCGTATAGTTGAAGGCCTCGTGCTGCCTGCTCTCAGACATATCCTTCCTTGCTTTTTGAGGCTAACCAGAATGGAGAAAGAACGTGGAAACATGGTAAAGATAATTTAACATTCAGGTAGTGGCTACTACTGATAACAGATGGCTGTGGGGAAGAAAGTCGAAACTATGGACAAGACTATTGGCCAAAAGCTGACTGTATTTCATAGACTTCCGTTCGTGTTAGTTACAGAAGGTAGACTAGTTCCTCTCGCGATTCACTTCAGTGTCTGACATGGAGCTGTCTTGCTCAAACCCCGCCAGGTGTGTTGGCATACTGCAGGGAAAAATCTAGAACTGGCTGGTGTGGAGTTCATACTCTGAGCCAGGACCGAAGGGGTCAGAAGCTTCAAGCTCTGACCTTGGTCTTTTGGAGAAGGAAGAAACCTTTTCCTCTAAGCTTACACCTGTCAAAACCTAGGAACAAAGGTTTAAAAAAAAAATTCCTATTCTAAAATAAAGGCTAATAAGTCTTTTCTTTATCTGTTTTGGTTATCTGTTCCTCTCTAATATTGAAGGAAATAAGGAATTCTCTCAATTTGCCATAGTTTTGTGTATTTTAAGTTTTGTACATGACTTCCTGTTCCAAGTGGGCAGTTTTGGTCCCCGGAACCTAATGTATTTATTCTAAAGCATTCTCTGACACCTGTGGCAGCCATCTTGCTTAAGAATTGAACGGTTGGGATGGGGCACCTGGGTGGCTCAGTTGGTTAAGCATGTGACTTTGGCTCAGGTCATGATCTCCTGGTTTGTGAGTTCAGCCCAGAGCCTGCTTCAGATCCTCTGTCCCTCTCTCTTTCTGCCCCTCCCCTGCACTATCTCACTCTGTCTCAAAAGTAAATAAGCGTTTAAAAAAAAAAAAAAAAAGCAGGGGCAACTGGGTGGCTCAGTTGGTTGAGCATCAGACTTTGGCTCAGGGTATGATCTCACGGTTCGTGGGTTCGAGCCCTGCATCAGGCTCTGTGCTGACAGCTCAGAGCCTGGAGCCTGCTTCAGATTCTGTGTTTCCCTCTCTCTCTGCCCCTGCCCTGCTCACACTCTGTCTGTCTGTCTCTCTCTCTAAAGTAAATAATAAAACATTAAAAAAAAATCTCCTTCTTGATTTTAATATGATGTAACAGTTTAAACAATGATGATGTGCACCTCCAGTAGGAGTGTAGATTGGCACACCTATTTGGGAAGACAGTTTGGCAGCCTTATGTAAGATGCATGTTCACGAACCTTGTGACCCAGCCAGTCCATTCGTAGGCAGTAAGTATCCCCAGAGAAACTTGGCTTATGTGTATTGTTTCCAATGGAAACCTCATTGTTTATAATAGAAAAATTAAAAGTAACACTAGAAACTAAGATATTTTAAAAGCCATCAGTAGAACCATATTGAAACATTCATACAAGGGAATATTATACACCAGTAAAAATGTATAAAGCACAGGTAATTGCAACACCATAGTTAAATATTAGAAACAGCTTTATGTGGGGAAAAATAAAAATACATTAGCCACAGAAGGCTGCATACAGTATGATACACTATAAAACGCCAACACTAAAGTGTATACTTTAGGGAGTGATACATACAAAATGCAGGGTTGTGGTTACCCCTGGAGAAGAGTCAGGAAAAGAGCTTAGAGAAATACCAAAGAGGTATATGTGGCAATCCCAGCAACGTCTTACATAGGACGGTAGACTAATGAACATTCTTTTGTTAATGCTTCATAGATTATATACACATTGCATTCACTCTTTTGTAGGTTTCAAATTGTACATAATGAAAATAGAGAGTTTTTGGATTGAATTCTTTCCCCATTTTTTATTTTTTTTTAAAAATTTTTTTTTCCAACGTTTTTTAATTTATCTTTGGGACAGAGAGAGACAGAGCATGAACAGGGGAGGGGCAGAGAGAGAGGGAGACACAGAATCGGAAACAGGCTCCAGGCCCGACGCGGGGCTCGAACTCACGGACCGCGAGATCGTGACCTGGCTGAAGTCGGACGCCCTACCGACTGCGCCACCCAGGCGCCCCGTCTTTCCCCATTTTTATTGAGCTATAATTGACATACGGTGCTGTATAAGTTTAGGGTATACAGTATTACAGCCTGACTTACGTATATCGTGAAATGATTACCAGAATAAGTTTAGTTAGCACCCATTATCTCATATAGAAAAAAAAAATAAAGAGAAAGAAGAAAACACATTTTTTTTTTACCTGTGAAAAGAACTCAGGATTTACTCTTAACCACTTTCATATATACTACAAGGCAGTGTTACCTATAGTCGCTGTGTTGCATGTTATGTTTCAAAAATACAGATATTGTTAAGGTGATAACGTATAACGTAAGCCAGAATTTTCTCGTATTACTTCTACAGTCTACCTGTCTCATATTATAGTCTCCAGTGTCTTGACATCGCACAGGGGTGGTTAGAAGGTGTGGTCTCGCAGTGAAACCTCTGGGGTCGTTTGTGTGGCCAAGGATATAGAGCAAAGCTGACAATAACCACTAAGTGGAATGCGACAGAGGACACAGAAGCCCCCTCTCCTCCTCTTCCAATGAATGCTTAGAAATTCTTGGGGCGTGGAGGAAGGCGGACCCAGCAAGTAAGCCTGGGTGACCTCTTGGAAAATCTGCATTTACTGTCCCAAGAGTGCCGAATGGTTCCAAATGTGGACAATCAGCTTGGATGGGTTATTACGAGAAACTTGTTCTTTTCCTGCCCACTGTTTTTTTTTTTTTTCCGAGCGGGATGTGGCCTTTCTAGCGAGGTAGGATTCGGCATGTGTGTGATGATGTGATATGTTACGCGGCCAGGCAAACTGTCACAGGCTCAAAGGTTCAGGCTTGCAGCATTAACCGCGGATACGTGAGAAATTGGTCCATGTGGGCGTAAGAATTACGATGAAAATGGAAAATGGAAGCCGGAGCTGTGCTTGAGGACCGAGGTTCTCTGCTGCTGAGACACATCATCGCTGAAGTGCTAGCCAGTTCTGGGGCGGGGGGAGCAGACCTCTCCGGAGAACCTTCAGCTTATTCTTAAGCGGCTGAACAGAATAAGATGTGACAAGCTGGTTTGTGGAGGTTGAACCTTACTCTTGATTTCCATTAAATGAATGTGTGGAATCAATATCCCACGGAACATGTGTCATGGGAACACCCAGAGGCCCCTGGGTGGCTTGATATTTTTCAGACTAATTCTCAGACAGGAATGCAGCGTGGCTATTTTCTGAAATAGTTTCAACATCATTTATGTAATGTCGATGCATCTGGAAGTGAAAATGCTAAGAGTTTCATTTCACTAAAAATGGAAATTTTTTTTTTTTTTCTACTTTAACCTTTAACTTTAGATCACAATTAGTGACCTTTTCGCCAGGGTGTTAAGAGTATCAAAGTGTGTATATTCATTGACACATTGAGCCAGTATCTGCTGAGAGAACTGTGTAGGCTGTTAGGAAAAAATGCAGAGAGATGGTCAGTGACTCTCAGGAGCTCACAGTTGAGAGAGGAAAACATTACATGGCAGGACAAATACGGTCTGTGTGGGAGCATGTCACAGGATAGGTGATGGCAGAGCTAGATCTTAAAGGAAGAGTAACATTTGAACGACTGAGAAGGACATTCCCAACTGAGGCACCGGCATAATAAATAGGGAGGAATTTTGCCTTATGAATTTCCAAGATTTCAGTGGATTTTATGACACGAACATAAGCATCATGATCATGAAGTTAATAGTAAGTTCAGATAAAAATTGTCTAAGTAAAGGGGCACCTTGGTGGCTCAGTTGGTTGAGCATCTAACTCTTGGTTTCAACGCAGGTCATGGTCCCAGGGTTGTGGGATTGAGCTCCACGTTGGGCTCTCCGTGGAACATGGAGCTTGATTAAGACTCTCTCTTTCTCCCTCTGCCCCCTCCCCTGCTTGCTCTCTCTCTCTCTCTCAAATTAAAAAAAAAAAATTATCTAAGTAAATAGAGACTTTTTTTTTTGTTGCTCGTTTGTTTTACCTTTCCATCCTAATTATGTTGCAAAGAACAACTTATCTGCATTATGTTAAAGTGCTCAGTGGTGATGACCGATGAATGGAAGTATAACTCAGTTTAAAAGCAGATTAGTATTCTAGTGGTAAAACAATTAGAAGTTAAGAATTTAGCATTTTTATAATATTTTCCTTCTGTGACTCTTGTACATTTCAAATGATGGTTAAGCCCCAATTAGAAATCTATCTTGCTGTGGGTTTTATCATTTGTCACAGTGATAAAGATGAACTGAGAATAGAAATCTCAAAATGCAATAATGATAGTACCTTATATCTCAAAGAGCATTCAGTATACAAAATACTTTAATATTCATTATTTACATTTGGCCAATATGCAAGAGAATATACTGGTAGCACTTGTAAACAATTCATCCTCACATTATTTATTTTCCAAAAAACTTGCAAAAAACTGCCTTGCCTGTTTTCCCCTCTTCTGCATAGTCTATTTCATTAAATTTCAGCAATTCTAAATCACAATGACACATGAAATGTGTTTGCTATGAAATCAAACGTTTTATGGCATATTCATCAAGCAAATACATAATACAATTTATAAAATCACATTACTCTGTCCAGTAATTAAAAGAAAAGGATGAATCTCTATCTTGTTTTTGCTCTGGGTTTTTTTTTTTTTTTTTTTTAGCAAAAGAAATCATTTACAGTAAGCAATTCTAATTACTTCAGCTAAATGTTTATAGCATTTGAATGATAATATTTGTTTCTGTCATTTAGATTTTATAGATGGGTTTTGTACAGAAAGACTTCTTTTCTGTTGATGCTTTTGTAACTTACACATACATGGCCGATTACTAAAACAATAATTTGTCCTTCAGCGATAGTAAGACTCTTCCTTTTCCTTAGCTTGCTAGATGCAAATTTTAGCCACTTTTATGGTCTTGCCGAGATGCTAATGCTAATTAATGTTTTAATAGGACAAAACGTTGGCCAATAAAACTATTAACTTTTGAAGCATGGATTGTAAATTCAACTTGGTTGCCCTGATGATGACGTTGATAGTGATAATGATTATGCAATTAATATTTATAGAGTGCTTCTAGAATGCTGAGCTCTGTGCTAAACTTTTTACTTACTCCATTCACTTGCCCCAACTGCTCAGTTACAGAAGTGTGTCCCTATGTCCACTTTACAGATGAAGTGATAACCATTGTGTCTCACGGCATTGAATAATAATTAAAATATACTATATTAATAATGTATTTCAGGGGTGCCTGGGTGGCTTAGTCAGTTAAGCATCCAATTTCGGCTCAGATCACGATCTCATGAGTCATGATCTGATTTGCAAGTTCGAGCCCCACATCGGGCTCTGTGCTGACAGCTCAGAGCCTGGAGTCTGCTTGAGATTCTGACTCCACCTCTCTTGGCCCCTCCCCTGTTCATGCTCTGTCTCTCTCTATCTCTCAAAAATAAATAAACCTTAAAATAATAATGATAATAATAATAATATATTTCAAATATTCAACTCTGAAGCTTTACACATATGAAATTTGTACGCGTATATAATAGATATGTGTGTGTGTGTGTGTGTGTGTGTGTGTGTGTGTTTGTTCATTCAACAAATATTGATTTACAGATTGTGTGTTATAGGCTGCTGTGCTAATCTCTGGAGATGGTTGATGAGGTAACACCCCTCCCTTACCTTTAAGGGACTTTCAGTGTATTGGGAGAAGTGGACTCATTTAAGATACAAGTACAAGGAAATGTGACCATTGCCTTGATAGGGAAAGGTCCAGGGTGTTGCAGAAAAATGGGGAAAGAGGGCACTGGCTTCCCAAAGTATTAGAGAGGTCTTCACAGAAAGGAGTCCTGTCTCTGAGACCTGAAGAATGAGTTTAGAAAGATGATGTGCAGAGGGGACAGATGGGACCAGGGTGTGGGCAGGAGCCAGGAGCAAGGCAGGGCTGGTCAGGTCAGGAGGCCACAAGGATTGAGAAGTGCTGAGTGGCCAGGGTGATTGGAGGTGTGACACAGCTGGCCGGGGAGGATCACAAGGAGCCTGGCATGCTGTCCAAAGGAAGGCAGGCCTTCCATTCTGTGTCTTGAAATGCCATCAGCAAATTAATTCAGCAAACACTATTAAGGGGATGTTGTTTTTCTCTCCCTTCCTCCTTCCTTTTCTCATTTATTCATTCAGCAGATTTCTACTGAGTGTCTATAATGTGCCAAGCATGTGTTGAATACAGAGGATAAAAGGATAGACAAGAGTGTACACAGTTTTCCTTTCCTAGAGCTTACTAGTAGGTAGGAGAAACAAGCAATAATCAACAAATCTAGAGAAAAAAAAAGTAAAATTATAAAGGTGACATACAGGAGCACGTGGGTGACTCAGTTGGAGTTGAGCTCGACTCGTGATTTCGGCTCAGGTCACGATCTCATGGTTCGTGGGTTGAAGCTCTGTGCTGACATCGCGGAGCCTGCTTAGGATTTTCTCTCGCTCCTTCTCTCTCTGCCCCTCTCCTGCTCACACACTCTCTCTCTCTCCTTCTCTCAAAATAAATAAAATAAACTTAAAAAAACCCAGCTGACTGGTATATAAAGGGACAGTGCTTCTGTCAAAGCGTGTGGTAGGAGGTAGTGACCTGGCCATGGAGGCCAGAAAGGCTTCTCCGCAAGGAGGAGGGCTGAGCTGAGATCTGAAGGGGAAAAGAATACAAGGTGATCTGAAGAGGGTGACTTGGAGAAAAGAGGAGATCATGTGCAAAGGCCCTGAGGCCTAGGAGAGCAAAGTGCTTTTAGAGAATTAAACGTAAGCTGGAAAAGCTGGAGTGCAGGCTGGAACACGAGGACTGGGCCATACTGGGCCCTGGAGGCCACACTAAGAATCTGGCTCAGTGGAAAGCCACTGCCTTGCTTTAGGCAGGAGAATGGGCTGCAGGGTGGGTGGCAGGAGTAGGGGCAGGGAGACCAGTGCAATAGTCCCGATGAGCTGTGCTGGTTGGTGGCCTAGAACAGCGATGGTGGTATGGGGGGGAGGCAGAAGGGTGTGTGCTGATGG
Organism: Acinonyx jubatus; assembly: GCF_027475565.1. Lineage (NCBI taxonomy): Eukaryota > Metazoa > Chordata > Mammalia > Carnivora > Felidae > Acinonyx > Acinonyx jubatus. The sequence goes on along the minus strand of NC_069385.1, from coordinate 137,278,525 downwards.
TAGAACCCATGACTGGGTAGTTGCTTATGGGGCATCATTTGGGAGAGGAAGATGTAGCCCATTGCTGAGCTAAGAAAATAGGAGAGGGTAGAATCTGTTGCTTGGATTTCCAGAAAACAGGCTGGGGGGAGTGGGCATCACAAGAAATGGAGGTTTGAAGTTGGTCTTGAAGAATGAGTTGGCATTTTCTAGTCGGCAAGTGGCCTTTGCTAAGCAAAGGTAGCGGCATGCACGAAGCACAGAGGCATAACCAGAATAGTGCAAATAAAACCTGTGTGTATATATACACATGTCCGAAAGGGAAACTCATGTAGGACCCATAAATAACTTTGCTGCTTTCTTGATATGCTCCCATCTATTCTGTGTTGCAATGATTTTAAAACTTGTAGTAGATAGAATCTGTAAGTAGCTAAAAATGTTTTAAGTATTTTTTTTAAACCAACCCATAGGCATATTATAATGTATAGAAATTTCTCTCTTTACTTCCATGACTTGAAGATTGTTTTTGTTTTTGAGAGAGAGAGAGAGCATGAATGTGGGAGGGGCAGAGAGAGAGGGAGACACAGAATCCCAAGCAGGCTCCAGGCTCCGGGCTGTCGGCACAGAGCCCAACGCGGGGCTGGTACTCACAGACCATGAGATCGTGACCTGAGTTGCAGTCGGACGCTTAACCGACTGAGCCACCCAGGCGCCCCGTCTTCCATGTCTTAAATTAGGGATTCACATATGGCTCTTGATTTTATTAATCTGAGATTTTAATTAATCTGAGACAGCTTTTATTAATCTGTCTTCTTTCCAATAAAACGTAGCCAGTTTAGGGAGGACTTTGGATTTTAGGTTTTTCCTTTGTGGTTCAGCATCTGGATTTGGGATTAGATGGCATTTTTAATTTACCGAAATAACTATACATTTGCTCTTGATTGAAATAGGAACATGTTGATTTCAGTTTATCTTGGGAGTTAGAATGGATGGGGCAGCCACGTCCAAGAAGAGTTAGTGATGCTGAGACCTACATAACATACCAGCTCTGGGGAAAATAGGGTGATGATTTGATATTCAATTTTTTTGTGATAAACACAGGAATGTTGATAGCAAGATCAGTTTTGGAGATATGGTATAGCACTGTAATCATAAGCATGGCTTCTGTGAACACCAGTGGCTTAAATCCTAGCTGTAATATCTACTAGCTGCACAAACCGTCAGGTTTCTTGTCAATAACAGAGATAATAATGATTGGTGGCCACTTGGAAGGGTGCCATAGAGTGGGGTAGTGTGCATAACGCCACGAACTTGGGGAGTGTTCAGTGAATGTTAGCGATGACTTTGAATTTTATCACCACTACCGTGCGGCCCCTGAATCATCAACAGACAGACACTTCTCCTTGCAAAAGTGGAAGTCAGGCTCTTACGGTGAAAACAGGTACTGAATTCGCTTCACTTTGTGTCTGGAAGGAATCTTAGGGAACCATCCAATTCAGTCATGGTTCTGACATTTTCTGGAGAACTATTTTTTTGTTTTTTAATTTCTCTGAGGTTTTGGAATCATTAGGGAAGGAAGGGAAGGAGCCACATCATCTTGATGGTGACATCCCCGAGGTTAGAAGATGGGGTGCTGGGTGACAGCGCCTGGCCGGAATCCTCTCATCCCTGGAGATGCGGACCTACTATGGGTCTGCTTGCTGAGTTTTTGACATTTTGCCATAAGAGGTGTGTGGGGGGGGCGGGGGGAGAGATTGTGCACCTGTGTTTCTCTTTTCTGTGACTTCATCTGATGTGAATGAAGGACACAGAGAGCTGCCTAACTCAGTGGGAAATTGTGTTTATAATTACAGGTCTAGGCATTTTCCAGTGACTTTCTCTACTGCCACTGTTGCTACTCAGGCAGAATCTGCGCAGAAAGATCTGCTGGGAAAGAACTGACTGCTTATGTTTCTCCATTGTGATGAAAGCACATGTTACAGGTAAAACCTCCACAATCCGTCCCCCGTAGTAACTATCGCTTAATTGTCAGGCCCCCAAGATGGTGGCGGGGAGGTCTGGCTGTCTGTTCTCAGGGACACGGAAACACACCATGTGAATGTAAAATCTCTGTAGATTCACATAGTCGCCACCTGTTGACTCTTTCTGTGTCTTACAAAAACGGAACCCTCGCTCTTTTGTGGGAGAGAAAACAGCTTCTAATTATTTTGAGATCACTGATTAGGATGGATGGTAAGGCACTGGTAAGAAAGAGGTATTTCTGATGATGGTGTGCATAAATTCAGCTAGAGAGACTACCATTGGATGGTAGTCAGGAACACTACAGTATGTGCTGTTACCTAACCTTTCTGTTCCTCTTAAAAGTGGAATAATGCACGTCTTTTCATACCAACAGATATATATCTACAGCACGATTTTTAGCGTTTATATAGTATTATAATATTATATCGTGTACCGTTGAATACATATCCTAAAGTATATCTAATTGGTCACCGGACATTTAGGGTTTATGGTTTTCTTTTTCGGCTCTTATGCGACCAAGAATGTTCTTATAGCTTTATATTCGTTGCCATTCCTAGTGGCTTCCTTAGGATACTCCCTTACCAGTAAATTTCAGAGCTTAAAAGTGTTCCAAGTATTAAGACCTTTTGATACGTGTTGCCAAATGACTTTCCAATAAAATCATACCAGTTTATATTTCCAGAGGCAGCATATGAAAGTACCTGTTTCCATACAACTTTGCCAGTGCTGAAAATGTTGAAAACAGAGAGTCTTGCCAAATGATGATGAGAAATGGTATTTCCATGTGTTGTTATTTTTTTTTTTTTTGTAGGGAGGCATTGATTTGTAAATTTGTAAGTCATACTATTTTGAAGAACTTTTCTCCCGTGGACAGCAGCATGTTTAAAACTTACCGGTTTTTGACAGTTGAGAAATAATGCTTAAATCAAGACGGCATGGAAGGGTCATACGGAATTTTAAGTTTTCCTCTTCTCTTTGGCCAAATAGTTTTCAACAGCCATGATATCACTGGAGAACAATACTGTTTCAATGGGAAACTTCGTTTTTCCATTCTTGAGAAAAACTAATGAATGGTCCACATTAAACATGGATCAGAAATTAGACTCAAATTAAATACACACACATGTCCAACATTGGGAGCATGACTGAATATAATTATGCTAGCTCCATATGATTCAGAGGTTGTAGATCATGGTAGAAAAGACCGTATGTAGGCTCCAGACTGCTTGGGTTCATAGTCCAGCTTTGCTATTTTGTTGAGGTGTAACGTTGAGCAAGTTACCTTACATCTCGAGTGTCTAAGGTTATAAAATGTAGATAACGATAGCACCCATGCCAGAGGGTGGTGTTGCAACAAAATATATGTGAAATGTTGAAAATGGTTAAAAATCCTGTTTCAAGGGGCTCCTGGGTGGCTCAGTCGGCTAAGTATCTGACTCTTGATCTCAGCTCAGGTCATGACCTCGCGGTTCATGAGATTGAGCCCAGGTCGGCTCTGTGCTGACAGCACAGAGCCTACTTGGGATTCTCTCTCTTCCTCTCTCTCTGCCCCTCCCCAACTCATGCTCTCTCTCTCTCTCAAAATAAAAACGTAAACTTAAAAAAGCCTGTTAGAAAACAATATTTAATGATAGCAGAAAATGGTCATGGTAGAAGTAAAAAGAGAGCAAAATATGACACTTAACCAATAGTGTCATCCAGGCTTATAAAATTATTGGTTTTTTTTCCTCTTTCTTTTCATCCTTCTCTGATATCCTCCCTGCCCCCAAAAAACTTTAGTATATTTCTGAATGGCCTTAATTTGAATTAATGGGGTAATCCCAGTCTCGGAGGAACTGACCGAAAGCTGTAAGCCAGAGACCCATTTACCACGGAGCTGTGACATCCATCCATGTCACCTGGCCGGTGGGACCCTTGGAACAGCCCTTGCGTATGAGAAAGAATGAAATCTGGCCATTTGCAGCAACGTGGATGGAACTGGAGGGTATTATGCTAAGCGAAAGAAGTCAGGTAGAGAAAGACATACTGTATGTTTTCATTCATATGTGGATCCTGAGAAACTTAACAGAAGACCATGGGGGAAGGGAAGGGGAAAAAAAAGTTAGAGAGGGAGGGAGGCAAACCATAAGAGACTCATAAGGACCGAGAACAAACTGAGGGTTGATAGGGAGTGGGGGAGAGGGGGAAATGGGTGATGGGCGTTGAGGAGGGCACCTGTTGGGAGGAGCACTGGGTGCTGCTGTAGGGAAACCAATCTGACAATAAATTATACTTAAAAAAAAAAAAAAGGAACAGCCCTTGCGTGAGACCAGAACCTTCTCCCAGCTGCCGGTTGCCTTGCTTCTGAGCTATAGCAAGCACCTCGCGTCCAGCAGGCGCCTTTGAGCTGCACACGGAGAGTCTCCAACTGTCTGGCTCCGTGCACGACCTCCCAGCCTCATCTCTTTCCCCCTTTAAATAAGCTTCCTTTCCCTAATTCAATGAAAGAGGGGGTAGAACGAGAGACCACCAGCTCTCAGGAAACCTACGCTTCATCCCGCATAAACACAGGAGGGAAAACCGTTGAGTTGTGAGACCCCTCCATCCTTGAGGTGCATCAGACGGTTGAAACATAGAAGTAAAAAGAGGCCAAGGATTATTTGGCGTGAAGGAGACAGACGCCAGGCAACTTGACTGGCTTCGGCGAATACGTTTCACCGCCTATCCTTGCGGCTCCTGTGTGTGCAGACGTCACCTTTGCTTTGGCCCACGTGGGCAGTCTTAATTTGAGCAGCTCTGTCGTTTTCAATAGAAGGAGGACCATCTGAATTCCGAATAAGGAGAGTCTAGCTTAAGAAGTCCTCTTTAATGGCTCACAAATTCTCCTCCCATAGATGATGATAAGAGTGAAGAAGAGAGTTAAACTTGCATTTATACACAGACATATGGCATCTCGACAAAATTAGTAAGTTCGCAAAGGGAGAGAGGACAACAATTGTGTCGGTAAATATAGGTCAGGAAAAGAATTCATAATGTCCTGCCAGACTCCAGGGAGGCGCTTCATGAGTGTAGGTAGGACGGCTGCACGTTCACGGTGGTGAGAACGGCAATGAGGTAAACATATGGAGCGTTTGGTATTTGGACAGCGCTCCCGTTCCTCCTAAACTACAGAATCAACAGGGACTCAAACAGAGAGAAGGAAACAGTTCTTCTGCCGGTGTGCACAAGTGCAGGCCTGTGGATCGCCAAGGGCTTACCAGAATGGCTGTCTCTAGGGAGGCAGATGAGCGGGGGGATGTTTAACCACATGTAACTGTGCCATAGCCTCACCCCTGTGGTCCCGCCATTTTTGATGGTCTCCATAACCACACCATGTTTGCAGTCACATAGAAAACCTATCTGCAAGGCCAGGCCAAATCGCCATTGCAAACTCCATTCGTACGGTCCCCCCAGGGCCTGTGGGGTGCCTCGGGGCTCTGCCAGTGTGGAGCGACAGCACAGTTTTTGAATCGCAAGAAACCGAGACGATGTCTTTGACTTCTAACCCCATTCAGTCGTGTATCACTCATGACTAATTCATGTATCACTCATTGCTAATTTATTCATTAGCAAATACCTCTTTGGGGAGGGCCGGTATGAACGAGTAAGGTTCTAAGCTTTGGGGATATGGAATGGAACAGACAGCCATGAGGCCTGCCCGAAGGGAGTTCACATTTCTAAGGGGGGGACAGTCGAGAGCATCATAACCTAGTGTGAGTGAACACAGAGCTGAACTGGGCCATTCTCAAAGAAAGCGTAGAGTGCATCTGAAATGAGAGAAACCAGTGGAGAAAGACCCATTGATCCGGAAGGCAGAAAGAACCAGAAAGCAGTCAGCAACTGGCAGTGAGGTTGTGGTTATGGACAGTGGGGCCAGATTGGGAAGGAAGATGGTGAGGAGAGGAGGCAGCTCTAGAACCCTGCTTGAGTGCCCACGGTCAGGGCCAGCGAAATTCAGGCAACGATTGACCCCTTAGGGTAGGTAGTCTAAATAGCGCCCGCTAGTGGCAAACCATGTTGTAAGCAGTTGTGAAACGGATGTGCCTTAGTCTGTGACTGTATAAACCTGTCAGACGGCAGAGTGGCTGGCTCCTGCTATATGGCGGAACTTTCTTTGTTCAGCCACCACCCCAAGGAAGAATGGTTGCCTTACCCGCACCTGCTTACCTTACTCTAACTTTGACTAACCACCTCCTTTTTCTTGCCGTATCCACCATAATTCATGTTACAGGGTGAGATTGAGTATATAATGAACTCTACCTTCTGCGCACAAGCATAATTAACTTCACGTTATTAACTTTAAACAGATTTAAATTCCACATCAGTTGTCCTACCTTGGCCTCCCCAGGACCTGGTGCTCTTCCCCTCTGCTTGTTTGTGGGATTATGGTTCTTCTTACCTTCTTCCCTCCATTCTTGGGTGCTTTTGTGGTCTCTTAAGAAATAAAATCCACTCAGAGATTTCTTGTGTCTTCTTTGGCCCGCAACATGGCTTTGGTAATGGCTACATTTCTAGCTTTGGGTTGACTATCATGGGGGGTGGGGGAGGCTTTTTCTCTATTTTGTCTTTCCCGGGTCAACTGCTGTCTTCTGGGGCTCTACCTTACACTTTACCTCAAAGCTTTTTCTTTCTCTGACAAGCCCAATTCAATTGTTTATCCCACGCCCCAACCCAACCCACCCAGCCACCCCACACAGGCATATACTGTGCATTCTGGGTTTCGTAATGCACATTTCCATGGTTAAGAAAACCCTATTGATAGTCATTAAATATTTACAATAGAGATCTCCTCAACACTTATCTTTCAGCATAAATATGTTCTTCCCTTTTCCACTCCAGTTCCTGAAAAAAAAGCCTCCATAATTCATAGCCAGTTTGGGGGAAGGTATTATTTTGAAACACTTAATGATGTGTTTCATGGCAAAATGAAAAACGTAGAGACAAAGACTCAAGAGTACATAGTGTTTTAGATGTAGGCATAGCTTTTCAAAACGATTTTGGAGTATATTAGAGTTTCTGAAACAATTTACCAGACTTCTGTATAAAGCACTTTATCCTTTGAAAGCCTTATAATAATGTGATTTACTGTGTCAGTGTGCAATCACATAGTTCTTTTACCTCATGAAATAAGGTAGAATATTGTGTCATCTGACGGAGTAAAACACGTTAGAAAATGGTTGACACCAAAGCCCGCCATGTTGTCTTTTGGGACCCTCAGGTGAAATGCTGCAGGATTCCCTTCCCTCTGATACACGATGCTGCTCTCCATATTGTTGGCAAACTGTTATGTCCCACGTGTAAGCAATGAATAGTAGAAATCTCAAAGTGTCAGTATTCTGGGGTACTTTTCAGAGTACTGTCTTTTTTTTTTTTCCTCTTAGAGTTTATCAAATGAGATGAAGCATTTAGATATGTTTTCTAAATTCTAGAATGTTCACTATCACAGCTTCTGATGTTGCAGGATTTGGAGGTGGAAGGAGGCATGAAGATTCCCCTAGTCCCCTTTCCTCCCTGACTCAAGACCCCCTCCAAATCCTAATGCCTTTCATTTTGCCCGTGTCCAAACAGTGAACCATTGACTATTGAAAGAACCATTATTATTGTAAGATTTGGAAATTATAGAGCTTCTTGGGAGTGATGTACTTTTTTGTTTGAGTTAGTAATAAACAACAGACTCATGCCCCTATGTACCAAGCAGTATCTAGAAAGGTCATCTCTTTAGATTAAATGAGCAATGTATCAATGACATTTATTTAGGTTTTCATAAATGTTTTAGTAAAATTTGGGAAGGTAGTTTTTATGACTTGGCAGCTATATGTGGTCCCTCCTGTTTTCTCTTCAAAAAGACTGTCTTCTCTCTCCCCCATTTTTCTTTTCTTTAAAGTGAGGACAGCACATCCCTGTGAAGATTATATACATACAAACCTTTCCACATTTCCTGGCCCGGAACTATTTACTGCTACTATTTCTACTCTGTTTCTCCCTCTGTTTTACACTCTGGGTTCTTGCTGGTAGAGATCAACTTTGATCCTGAGTCTCTGAAACAAATAAATGTTAACCAAACAGAGTAAGAAATTTAGTGCTGATATCCCAAGCTTTAGAAACCGGGGCTGTCTTTGGTCCCACGGGCAGAGATGTGATCCTCCGAGTGTGTCTGTGGATGAACCTAAGTCCAGTTAGAACGTCCTTGGCCTTGGGACCGGAAGGACTTTGAACAAAGTACCCACTTACTCTGTGCCTCCCAGTTTTATATCTGGTTTTATATCTGTAACGTGAATGGGTTACTCTCTGAGGCTTCTTCCTCCCTTCTAAAAATGATCATCTTACATTCCAGATGTTTTAAGGCTTTGAAGACCCTGTAGAAAAGAACCTGTAAGTCATTGTGTATATCTTTTATGTCTTAGTGCACTTGAATATGTGCCTCAAGTGTTTTCTGGTGTGTTCCCCCTCCTTGCTCAGGGAGAGCTGATAACCTGCTCCTCCACTGATGACGGCAAGACAGAATAAAACCAAGCACCCCCTTTCCTACACAAAGGCACCCCCCCCCCCAGATGCTTAACCCCTTAAGCTAGTGTTCAGACGGCACAGCGGGACATCACTTACCACTGAAATACAGCCATCTCTGGAATGAATTTTGGCAGCTGAGTAATAGTCAGGCTGCGGCACTTATATGACAGTTTGGGGAAGGGAGTGAGACAGAAATAGCAGATTCCAAAATAATCCAATTAAAACAGCAGGAAAGTGGAGTTGGGTGGCAAGAAGGGAGGGGTGGTACGCCCGGAATCCGAGCATCACTGCGGTCGAGACAGCGCGGACCGTAGCACCGGAAGCGCTGTGCTGACCTCAGTGAAGAATTTCCTACACGCACACCGAAGAGGGGTCTTGTCCGGTGTCCCATTAAGCTGTCGTGTCGGGATTTTCTGGCTCTCTTTTCCTAGTGGTCTAATTATCAGGCTGTGTTGGCACGTAAATAGATCTGTCTGCTTAGAACTACTTTTGCCTCCCGTGTAGGATTATATCATGTTCAGTATTTATGACATCAGAACGAACTATGCTGAGAAGCCCTTCCGTTAAGGCACCTTTTGAATGGCTCAGGAAGGGTCAACTGGCAGGACCAGACAACCCTTCTGTTTAGTTCAAGGGTCTTTATAACAACAGTGGCCGGGAAGGAAAATTCAAGAAATGTGCATGATACACAAAGGCAGGTGAATAAAAATGTAGAGCTCTTTAGATTTTCTGGGGTGGAAGTAACCTTTCTGAGAACTATTAGAGTAAGAACATGGGAGTAGCAGTGGTCAAATTGAAAAATACTGGGCAGTGTGTGCAAGGATAATAATAATTTAAAAAGCAAAGGTTTGTCAACCCAGAAATAATCAGATCATTAGATAATAGGACCTCGGGTCTCTCAAAAGGATAATAGTAATGTAAAAAGCAAAGGTTTGTCAACCCAGAAATAATCAGATCATTAGATAATAGGACCTCAGATCTCTCAAAAGGGAGGTTCTGGGGGATAAAGGAAGCAGGTGTTAAAGGAACGTGGGCATTTTAATTTAACCAGAAAAGAGAGACCTTTAAAAAGAAATATAGGAGCTACACGATGATGCCTTGTGGGTTCAAGGCCCGTGTCGGGCTCCACGCTGCTGGTGTGGAGCCTGCTTGGGATTCTTGCTCTCTCCTCTCTCTGCCCCTTACCCACTCGTGCTTTCTCTCTCTCAAAATAAATAAACTTTATAAAAAATTAAAAAAATAAAAAGAAAAATAGGACTTAAAGGATTAGTTTCATTTCGAAACAAATACAGTCTTTAGGCAATGAGCAGAGTATATAAAAATGGAACCAATGAATTCAAGGACAATTAAATAAAATTCATGCCTTGGGAAAAAAAAAAGGTTTTGCATCAGAAATTCTGGTTTTGAAATTCAGTTGTGCAACTTATTAACTCTGTGACCACAGGGAAATCACTTAAAATCAGAGGGATTTTTTTTTTTTTTTTTTTGGTAATCTATGAAATGGAGATAATTGTATCTAACGGGGTATGGTCAAGATCAAGTGAGGTGGTACATAGAAAATGTTTTGTGAAAAAAAAAAAGAAAAAAAAAAGAGAAAATGTTTTGTGAACTCTGAAGCCCTCCCCGTGCTATGACAGTAAATGTGCTCTGTGCTGACAGTGTGGAGAAGGCTCTGGGGGCCTGATCCCCTGGGAGAATAACCCTTGAGAGCCAGTCACGGACAGGCAGATTTTATTGTGTAAAAATTTAAATATATTCATGAATTATATTTTCTGCTCCTCATTTTTCTGGCCCAGAAATTCTTCTGTGTCTATGGGATTTTTCCAAGAATTTCCCAGTGAGTTCCGTAAGAGAGCCATCCACTCTCCACTGAGCTTTTCCACCGTGTGATTGTACCGTAAATGTTTTCTCTGAGGAAACCTCGAATGACAGAGTAAAGAGAAAGAATTCTGGGCACCTGGGTGGCCCAGTCAGTTGAGCGTCTGACTTCGGCTCAGGTCGTGATCTCACCGTTTGTGAGTTCGAGCCCCGCGTCGGGCTCCGTGCTGACAGCTCAGAGTCTGGAGGCTGCTTCGGATTCCGTGTCTCCCTCTCTCTCTGTCCTCCCCCACTCATACTCTGTCTCTCTCTCAAAAATAAATGAAGGTTACCAAAAAAAAAATTAAAAAAAAAATAGTCCCCATTGCGGGAGGTCCAGGTAGAGACGGGAATGGGGTCGGTGGGCTAACTACAAGAGGAAGATAAGTAGGACGCTGAAGGATGAAGGCTGGAAACGGAGAAGGTTAGGCTGGGTAAATCCCTGCAGAGTGTGGGCTGACGTGCCGAACTTTCCTTTATGCCGCCAGCAGCCCATCTGTCTTCATTGGTTTCTGTGTCTTCATCACAGACTCCATGAAGTGTCTTCTTGGCTTTCCTTTTCTTTTTCTTTTTTTTTTTTTTAGCTTTTTATCTTAATCCCCTCCCAAAGGTAACAGAAGGAAGACCACTGGACCTGGATGCTGTTTGTGTGTGACATGCGTGGCAGGCAGGGGAGCAAGCTCGATTTCTGAGTGGATGTGAGCGCGGGGATCCGTCTGTATGCATCTGAGCGTATTTGTGTGTGCATCCGTGAATATGCGTGCATTTGTGGGGATAGCCACAGACACAACACACGTGCGCCTCTGTTCTGTACATCCTAACATGGAGAGGACACGTTGACGATAATGAGAAAGGGTGACAGGAAACCGTGAAAGTAAAATGCCTTCCGGCAGCCTTTACTGTTGCAACCCAAGTGCACGATGCAACTAACATTGGGTGTGCGGGGAGAGTCTTTGCCTGTTCATCATTTAGAACAATAGTAGGAGTCACATATTAACAGGTTTAAGTGTCAGTAAGTGTCGAAAGATACAAATTCTGTATTGTTGGCAGCTCTTGGAATACCGGCCGGGTATTTTCGTATTGTAGCCCTGCTGGCTTGGAGTTCAAAATGCTTTGGATGAAGAATGTTACAGAGTGTGCTCTCTGCGGCAGAAAACGTGCCCTGATTGTTTGTTTATTATTCCCGAGGACATTTGCAGGTCTGAACTATCACACGCAGAAAAGAAGCGCTTTGTTCGGGAAATACAGGAGGAGCGGCACGAGAAAATTGAATTAAGCGAAGAAACTTCGGGAGCCCATCTTTGATCGATGGTGCTTCTTACGTATTCTTCGTGATTCCCTGTGAAGGCATAAAAACTATGAAATTGGATTTGGAAACTGGATTAAGACAAATGGCTCCTCAGACTTTTTTACTTTAGCTCTTTCCAATTTTCCTAGGAAAGCACATAGTCGCTATATAAAGAGTCTGTGTTTACTACATTAAATCTTCCTAAAAAGCGTGCCCTTGAGGCTTGATTTTAAGAATTAGTCTAGAAGATGCAGGGGCAGCCTACACCTGCTAACTGTGTTACAGTATTTGTCTTTAGATATTTTACGTGCACACTTGCTTTTATAGAGTGAGCAGAATACTGCTTTTCTTTCTCTTTTTTTCTTTTTTTTTAATGCTTATTTTTGAGAGAGAGCGAGCATGCGAGTGAGTGAGCCGGGGGGGGGGGGGGTGGGGTGGGGTGGGAAGAGAGAGAGGGAGACACAGAAGCAGAAGCTGGCTCCAGGCTCTGAGCTGTCACCACAGAGCCCGACGCGGGGCTCGAACACACGAACCGTGAGATCGTGACCCGAGCTGAGGTCGGATGTTTAACTGACTGAGCCACCCAGGCACGCCCCTTGAATACTGTTTTTTTTTTAAAGTTTTTTCTGCCTGTCTCTCACCGTAGACTTCTTTCTCCAGGTAGAGTTTACCACATTCCCATTTGAGCTATTGCTTTACTCCTCCAAATACTTTTTATCAGGGACTCGTAGGTGTTTCACACGAGTCTCCGTTCACTAGACTGTAAACCGCTTGAGAGAAGAAATTGTTTTATTTGTTGTAGCTCTAGCACAGAAGGCAAGGCCCTGAACATTACTTGTCGAATGAATGAATGAATCAGTCACTCAATCAGTCAGTCACTGAATCTGACACCTACCGTGTACCTAGCATTGTCTTAGACCCGAGGGAATGTGTAAGAAGTATAAGACATGGCCAAATCTGCTCTGATGTCGTATAAAAATCTGGCTGAGGGTTAGGACAGCCTGAGTGAGGAAATCATATTGGATTACAACCCCAAAGAAGAACCCATGAGTCCATAGTGATATCAATAAATAATTGAATGAATAAATAAACGAGGCAAAAGAATTCTCCTTACAAAAGAATTCAAGTTAATAAATACATACATGAGAGGCATCATTAGAACTCCTCGCAGTAAATGCCACAGGAAAGTTCCATGGATGGATGCTAGGATTGGTGGGCAAAAGATTAAGCAGAAACGGGATACTTGTAGCATTTTAAAGTATCTCCCTCCAAAACATTTAGTAATTACAAAAAGGAATAGGTCTCTCTACCTGGAGAATCCTCACAGACATGCCTCCACTGAGCGATCAGGGTTAGAATTACCAGGAAACCATATTTGACATTGTATGCCCCTTCACAGGAAATGCTGAGAAGGCCCCCCTGCCTCAGGCGACTGCCGTGGTGTTCTTCCCAGTCATGTGTAATCCCACTCTCCTCAAGAGAAAATATCCAACCCAGTCGAAGGACATTCTAGAAAACAGCTGACGAGTACTCTCCGGAAGTGTCATGGTCTTAACGATAAGGAAGGGTTGAGGAGCTGTACAGGTGAAAGGAGACCCAAGAGACAGGATGTGTCCATGTCGTGTGAAAGCCTAGATTGGTTCCTGAGACACAAAAAGGACATGAGTGGAAAACTGGTGACATCGTCATAAATTCTGTGATTTGGTTGATAGTGTTGACCACACTTAATATCCTATGATTATGTAAGACTTGAACATAAAGGAACGCCTAGTGTTAGGGACAAGGCAAGTGTGTACTATTTTTGCAACTGTCTATAAATCTAAATTTATCTTTGTGAAAATCTAGCTGAGGACACAACACCAATCCGCAAGAAGCAATTGCGGAACAATAGGTGACAGCGTGCAACCGAGAATCCGTGGGGGGGGGGGCACGTGAGGGTCATTGAGCGCTGAGAAGAAGGGGGCATGGTTGGGGGCACAGGGGTCAGGACAGGTTTCATAAGAGAAGCGCCTTGAGAGGAGGTGTAGAGATGACGGGGGGAGGGGGGACACACAGGGATGGGTCCAGGAGCAGGGAGAGCAGGGACACAGGCTCGAGGGAGGGACGCAGGCGACCTGGGTGGGGTAGGTGCAGAGGCTGGCCGAGGGATGTGGGTGTCATTGCTGGAGAGCAGCAGGAAAGAAAGCTGGGCCGCTGTGGGGAAGACAGAGCAGAGGGTCATGAAGATGTGGCAGACGGGGAGGTGACACAGAGTTCCAAGTTCTTGCTCCAGAAAGTGCCGCCATGAGACAGTACACATGGGAAACCGCTGACAGGGTATCCAGGTGGCTGGGATTTGGGAAAGAGGAGGCCAGGTGAGTCAGGAGTTAGAAATAGGTAATGAGACCTTGCAGATGACGATGCCCTAGAGCTGCCACCCAGAGATGGTCAACTCCACTGTAGTTTCCACCATCGCCATGGCTGGGGAGCCTATGGGCGGCGTCTCCTTCGAGCTGTTTGTAGACAAAGCAAGGGGAGAAAGGATTTGGGTATAAAGGTTCCTGCCGTCACAGGATTATTCTGGGATTTACGTGCCGGGCAGGTGACGTCACACACCATAATGGCACTGGCAGCAAATCCGCCTCTGGGGAGAAACTTGATGATGAGAATCTCATGCCGAAGCACACGGGTCCTGGCATCTCGTCCGCGGCAAATGCTGGACCCAACACAAACGGTTCCCAGTTTTTCGTGTGCGCTGCCAAGACTGAGTGGTTGGATGGTAAGCGTGTGGTCTTTGGCAAGGTGAGGGAGGGCAGGAATCTTGTGGAAGGCTGTGGAAGGCTTTGGGTCCAGGGACGGCAAGACCAGCAAGAAGGTCACCATTGCTGACTGAGCAGATCTAAAAAGTCTAACTTGTGTTTTATCTTAACCACCCGACCGTTTCTTCTGCGGCTCAGGAGAGCACCCCCTCACCCCCACCTGCTCGAAATATCCTGTAATCTTTGTGCTCTCGTGCATATAGTTCAGCAGGTTTCGTGTTTTTTCCTTACTCCCCTCCACATCTAGCTGGATTGCAGAGTTAAGTGTATGACAATGAAGTGAAAAAATAGCAGCAACAAAGAAATACGTCGTGAGAAGCAATTCGTCCGAGGCCTGGAGTGGGAGGGGTGGGGAATCAGAAGAGGAGCAGGCATCGTATCTAAAAGCATGTCAAGAGGTAGACTCCTAGAACGTCGTGATGGGTGGATGTGGGGCACGAGGAGGGAGAAGTCACAAAGATGATTCCCGGGTCAAGCTCACAGGACAGGTGCCGCTGGTGTCCGTAATTGAAATAATTCATTCAGCAGATATTTCAGTGCCTACGTTGAGGCATTCTGTATTCTAGGTAAAGGAGGATGAAGAAGAGTGTAAATGCGATGTTTCCCTATGAAACACAAGCAGGAAAGCCCATGGCTTGAGCTGGACTGAATGACTTCACAGATGACCGGCTCAGACCCACATATGGTGGTGGGGGCGGTGGGGGGGGTCGTCTCTGTCCTCCAGTTAAAAAGAAGGGAGGGGATTGCTGTCTTCCTAGCAGCAGCCGTGAACTGCGTTTGTGTGCTGAAGTTTCGAGCTCCTGCTCTTCAGGCACTATGTCTTGGGGACTTGTTTTATATACTGGTGCCCATTGAGCAGACCCTTAATTAATGTTCTCCTGGACGGGTTTGGCTATGTTATTCTTCTCTTGGGCTTGTCCCTTCTCTGTGTTTCTTAGGACGGGGTTTCTGTATCCTTTATTCCTTTGTGTTCATCAGAGACTTCACAAATTTCCACCCATACCTCAAAAATGACTATGCAAAAATGTCCATTGCTCTCACAGTTGACATTTCAGTTATGTTTCTTAAAAACTGAGCACTGACCCCCTTTTTGGTATCTATCAGTGATCAGGTTAAATAGACATTTTACTGAGAATAGGAAACTAAAGAGAAAGTTAACCCCTTTTACGGTTAACTGTAAATGGAGGTCACTTGTATCCTGGCAAGCGTGGAATTGAGGTGGTTCTGATTTGGGTCCAGAACGAAGCATCCTGTGCCACCTTTGCAGCACGTTAACTTAAGCTGCAGGTATCTTCTGAATGGCGAGAACGCTCCGTGAAATGTGAATGGCCTACGCTGTATTTAAGACATGGTTTCAATGGCAATGTGTCTCTTCATACAAATAGACATCTTGTGTGTAATGTAAGAAGGAGTTCGTCTTTTATAGAGTCGACCCTGGTAGTGGCAGAGCACTCTGCGAGGTGACCACGAGGTCCCCTCTGTGGGCCCGTTGTGGAAGCCTATACGTGCAAACTAGGAGGGTAAAGGACCTTTTTTATGTTCCTTGTGTCGACTTCAGTATTGTTTTCATCGGGAACATAGTTCTAAATTGTAATTGCAGTTCTAAATTGAATTGCGTTAAATTGTAATGGTTCTATAGGAAGGTTCCATGTACAGGTGCTTACCCTGCCCCATGAGTCTTTCCACAGCGCCATATAATACAGGCCAGTCTGCACTACCCCCTTCTCAGAGCGCCTGGTGCAATTGAGTAGAGTGCATTTCCTACGGTGGGGGTCCAGTTGTCCTTTGGTGGCAGAAGTGGGAGTCATATGCTGAGCTCAGGGAACCATTCTGGACTTATTCTCGCAAGTTGTGAGGCGAAGGCAGACAGAACCTCAGCCCGGTGACCCCGCAGCAGAGCCTCTTAGGCATTGAGAAACTTACCGGGCTATCCTTTGTCACAGAGTTCTTAGGCGCGTGTTATGCAGATTAGTTCTTTTGTTTATTTATTTAAAAAAAAATTTTTTTAACGTTTATTTATTTTTGAGACAGAGAGAGACTCTTTTATTTTTTAGGACGCCCCACGGGAAGCACGGGAAGCACGTGGTCATGTAATCTAGTGGACCTTTTACAAATGCAACAGAGAGACGAGGGTGGAAAGTGCCAGATAATTGCTGTGGAAGAAACAAGCATAGAAAGCCAAGTTTTAGGAATGAACAAAATCTGTTTAAGGTTAGATCTGAATTTAGAGTTTGTGCCGTCCCCTGTGGCATTGAATAATGAAATAAGGGGGAGACTTAACAGAGCAAGAGGTGGGTGTGGATACACATTCCTTCCTTTCTTCACTGTCTCCACTATTATCTCCCCTTTCGCATTAAAGTAAGTTAAATGAATGAGAATGAAGCGAGCAAGCTGTTTTAACAACTTTCAAGTGCTGTCACTTGTGTGAATTTTGTCATGACAACAACATGATCCTGGTTTTCTTGCCCAGTACACGTGCTTTTGCGACCCTAACCTACTCATGAAATCTGCAAATAATGGGAAAAAGACTTCCTAGGAAAGAGAAAAATGGCTGATAAAAAAAAAAATCCTGCTCTTGGCTCTGTGGGTGAGGCCCTGAGATGCCCAGAGTCTGGTTGGCTGAGCAGGGCACTTAAAGTAGGGTTAATGATGTAACTAGTTTACTTACCCAGTTCCCCAAGTAGATTCGATGGAAGGAGAGGGGTTTCTCATGTTTTAAATATATCAACCACAGTGAAGGAAGTAGAAAACTGGAAGCATTAAAACGGCTCAGCAGTGTGGGGCCATTCATTTTAGAGAGACACCATCTGCGTAGATTTTCCAGGGTAGGTCGACATAAAGGACCTTTTCCTGAGATGCAGCAAAGCAGAGAGGACACGGAGAGCAAGAATGTGGCTTTCCAACACCCCAGCTTGTCAGAGTTCACTTCCGGTGTTCACAGGTGGGGGTGGAGACCTCCACCTGGCGATGATCCCCAGACCCAGGGTCTTTCCATCTTATGGCTCAGCCGTTCCCTAAGGTCAGTGGGAGACCAGAAGGTTCCTCTGCAGCCTGTTTGACCAGCAGTTGTGGGGAAAGTGAGGCAGTGAAAGATCTCGCTGGAGGCTTGTTACGCTCTCGTTCATGTTCCCTTGGCCAGATTTAGTCAGGTGGGCACACCTAACCGCGGGGAATGCCGGGAAATGCCACCCTAAATGCTTGGGAGGTCAGGGAAGTGTGTGGAACACTAACCAGCCTCTGCCACAGCTGGGTACCTTCTGGAGCCTGATGTCAGCCTTTACATCCGGTCCAGCCGTGCCCTGGGGGCATACCTGCATTGAGTACCGGATATTTCCAGGACACCCCACCCCTGTCCTGGGAAAATCGGGGGCCTGCTGAGTCGGTGTGTCAGGACCCTTTTTTTTTTTTACATATTGTTTGAATGTTTACTTATTTTTGAGGAAGAGAGAGAGACAGGGTGCGAGGGGGGAGGGACAGAGAGAGAGGGAGACACAGAATCGGAAGCAGGCTCCAGGCAATGAGCTGTCAGCACAGATTCCCACACGGGGCTCGAACTCGTGAACCATGTGTGAGATCATGACCTGAGCCCATGTTTCATGGACGCTTAACCCACCGAGCCACCCAGGTGCCCCAGGACCCTTTATCCTTCACACCGTCTTCCTCTGAATACACATTCCCTGATGTCATCTTCAGTGGTGGAGGGAAGGGGGACGGAAAGAGCAAGTAATCACGAGTGGCCCCACATGGAAAGACGAGGAAGCTTCTAAACACGGCCACTAGAGGATGGCATCCTCACCACCATCCTGGGCTTTATCTGTGCCGATTGGTGAGGAAACCGCTTCTACCTAAGTTCTTCGAACTGCACCATCTGGGAGCCGAGTCCTATTAACATAACTAAATTCCAAAGGAATTCCTGAAATCATCTCAGTCCTTCCAAATGTCCCAGTGTCTGTGTTCTGTCCTCAGGGCTGCGTTGTAGCCCCATTCTGCTCTCCGGAGCTTGTATCTCCCACCAAACTCTGAAACAGGTGTTTACTGAACTGAACTATTGGTAAGCTTTTGATGTCACATGACAAAAAACAAGAAGGGGAGTTTGAGGAAGGGGGGTTGGGTTAACTATATAAAATTATTTCGGTGCTCTATTACATAGGTTGGGATGAAGTATTTAGATGGGGGGTTGGGGCAAAGTTGGCGGGTGGGAGGAAGTGTATACAGAGAGGAAGGCAGGGGCACCTGGGCGGCTCAGTCAGTTAAGCGTCCGACTTCGGCTTAGGTCATGATCTCACAGTTCATGGGTTCGAGACCCACATCGGGCTCTGTGTTGACAGCTCGGAGCCTAGAGCCCGCTTCGGATTCTGTGTCTCCCTCTCTCTCTGCCCCTCCCCAGCTCACACTCTGTGTGTGTGTGTCTCTCTCTCAAAAATAAACATTAAAAGCATAAATAAATAAATAAATAAATAAATGAATGAATGAATGAATGAATAAATAAATAAATAAATAAATAAATAAATAAATGAGAGAGGCAGGCAGATGCCAGAAAAACTTAGGAAGTTCCAGGTCAAGAAGAAGAAATGTCCTTCTTCTCCCCGACCTGCTCTTGATTCCTGTACCTCCTGTTCCCTGCCCGCCACAGGAACAGCTTGCTTGAGAGCTGTCAGTACCGAAATTTGTCTGCATCACGGGCTTAATAGCTCTCGTTTGCCTTCCTACAAAACCGAGCACTATTTATAAGCTTTGCTTCTCTGAGAAAACGAGTTTGGGGTTCCAACCAACTGACTTACAAATGAACTTTCTGTACACAGCTCATTCATAAATTGAGGACTGCTTGTACTGGGCTGGTAACCCAGAGATAACATTTATCTGTGCTTTATCAGTATGGGCTTGTCAAGCTAACTTATGTTTACTATTCTCTGCATTCGTTTTCATGATAGCCTTGCTCTTAAAATTTAATACTGTATGTTTGGAGAAACATTTCCTTTGGAGGTGCCTCAACTATTCTTGTGAATTGGAATGGTGATTTCATTTTATCTACCAATTTATCTTTAGTAGGATTCATGGCTATGAAAATCTTTTGTGCAGGGAGTCTGTAAATTGTAGAAAAATTGAGAACGATTTAAAGGAAGTAGGGGAAAGAAAGAATTCTTTTCTTGTATTACCCCGGGTTGTCAGATATCTTGCAATGTAATTACTGTGTTGGTTTGTAAAGGTTAAAGAACACTGAAGTTTATAATTCCCTTTTGTGTATGTGTTCCACGCGTACAGGGGAAAAATCTGACACATCAAAACAACATGCCTTAACGTAAAAGCAAAAGTTCTGAGCATTTTATGGTTTGTCGACACATAGACATACATAATTCGTGGATTTTTATATTTGCTTTTACAAATACCCGATGAGTCAGTTATTTGTTCATGGAGCCAATTTGCAGATTACAAACTTTGTTTGTTGCAAATCTGTTTGTAGGTGTAATGCATGCACAGAGCTGTTCTTGGTGGCATCATATTGTAATGCAAAAAGGTAAAAACCCTGGTCTTAGAGATGCTCCTTCTTAGGAAGCGTACAACCCATATCCAAGTAAAGAATTCTGCTCTTAGCAGAGCAGCTGACAGAATATGATCACAGATGTTACGGATGCTGTTCTGTTAGAAAGCAGAGATAGAATGCCTAGGACAGGGCAAGATTGTCATAGATTGTCAAGGTGATGTGCTGCTGTATTAAAAAGAATACTTTGTTCCCCCCTCACAATGCACCCCTGCAATGGTAGGAAACTGTTTCGGCTCTTAATCTGCTTTGCACTTGAGGCTCAGATTCCGATACTGGTGTAGTTAAAATTTAGTGACTAGCAGTCATGTTTAATGGTCTTCCCCTTCTGTTTAAAACCGTACTGTGGCCCTGGCTAGAAACATTTCCTTTTAGTTTCAAGTTTATGTATTCTGTTGTATCTTTGGCTGATTTTTCTTTCCTGTCAAAACTATGAGAATAATTTTGATGTCATGATCTTCCTGCCCTCTCCAGCCTGCAATCACTTTCCCCCAAATTGTCCTTGTAGATTTCAGGACACTTTTATATTAAATGATCAGTCATTGACTAATACCTTTGAAAGGATTTTACAGAAGCGGAACTGCCAAGCTGTAGTTTAACACAAAGAAGCCCCCGTGAGCGTGAAAGAAAGCCCTTTATGAACTGTAGAGTAGTGCGGAAAAGTCAGGCATTATAATTAAATACTGTCAGGTTATTACTGAGCATTGACTGTCAAAACATGTAAAAGACAACGTATATTTTCCCATAGGTACACTGCTTATAATGTTTTGAGAGTAGCTAGAAGTTACTCCAATACTATAAGGGAGTATCTGGCAGGGAAAGAAGGGTGAGGAATCCAGAGTTTTAAAAGGCCAACAAAAATCATTAATTAAGGGAGAACTCTTGAAGCTACCTCTTTAAGACCCCACCGGAAACCTGATATCATCTGAATTTCTCCTCCTTATCCAAACAAAAGCAGAATAGGAGCTTGCACTTCTTTCTGGATGCAACAACATGAAATGCTGAATGTTAGAAGAGAAATAATTAAGTTTAATGGATTTCTGTTTTATGACCAGCTCAAGTTTACAGCTTTCTAGATATCTGGAGAGACGCGAAAGCTTTATTGTTGTTATTCACCTTAAATCTTATATAATCTGCTCTTAATTTCCAATGTCATGAAAAATACTTTTTCTCTCTTTCTGGACACTTTGCCCCCCCCCTCCTACCCCCCCCCCCCCCCAGCGCCCTGCCAGAGAAAAAGAACCTGCAGTTTTTAGCAGTGATACTGCTTGGATTCATTTGTAGATGAAACATACCAAGTGGGGTGGGAACTTCTTCATGAAAATTGGGCCCAATGGGCTATGTGACAGTCACTGAACATGCTTGTCTTAGTAGAAATTTATCTTTTACAGCTGACACGCCATTGAGCAGAGTAACCTGTTATAAAACGTGGCACTTAATCATTTGTGTTGTGTCTTCAGCCCTGAACATCAAAGCTGAAACATATGAAGAGACGTTCTTGACCTTTAAAGAGACTTCATTAACCCTGTGTATTAAAATGGTTTTCAATGAAAGTCTTTGAGAAATGCTTTCGTAGTTGATTTCTGGAATGCGCGGAGAGTAAAGGCTGTTTGTGTGTATGTGTGGGGGGGGAGGAGTTGGGGGGGTCAAAAGCCAACATTACCCAGAGACCTTACAGAGTCCTGCCGAAATAATAATAATTGTTGTTGTTACTGTGATGATGATTATTATTGCAAATGAGTAAATTGGCATTCTGATTTCTTAGTTTGAGTATTCCCTGAAAATCACTGTTGCCTCGTGTGGAAAAGGTGGACTTCCTGGAACCAATAATATTATGGAGGTCGCGGTGCAGGCAGTTATTGGCGTGTTTATCAGATAAACCAGACATCAAATGGGCCATGGGCTGTGCTTCTTCAGTACATTATCCTGGCAATTTTTGTTCCCTGAAGAAAATCATGGTGCCTGTTAACCAGAGTAGTTTGGAGAAGGCATGGCTTTTAGGTACCCCGTTCCCATGATTTGGAGAAGCCAGAAGGCAAGGCTCCAGAGCACCCCCTCAGTATTTTTTCATAAGCTTTAAACTGGGTATGAAAAGGCCTGTCCACTTCAAAGCTTTTGCCTGGGAAGATCAAGCAGAGATTGATTTTTAGCCACTGTGCTCATGGGGGCACAGAATGCAGTAGTCAGGATTGAAAGAAGCAGATAGAAAGAAAAAGCGAAGTAAGCTCTCGGGCACCCGCCTGACAGTGTCTCCAGAGGAAAAGGATCTATATCTTCTGATATTCATAGTTAAAGAAAGGGCTGGAATTCTACCTTGCGTATGCTCTACCCATCAGGACCTCCCCCCCCCCCCCCCCAGGGAAGACAAATATTCTTTATTCAGGAAATGGGAAGCAGGAAACGTTAAGGGCTGTCCGGCAGGTCGTTTTGCTACATTCACAGAGTTGTGCCTTTGTCACCTGCCCCCAAAGGAAACCTTCTAGACATTAGCAGTCACTTCCCCTTTTCCCCCAAGCCTTCACCCCCAGCTCCTGACAACCACCCATCTGTTTTCTCTCTTTGTAGCTTGGACTCTCCTAGACATTTCGTATAAATAGAATCACACGGGATGTGGGCTTTTGTGCCCAGCGTCTTTCACTTAGATAATGTTTCCAAGCTCCATCCTCACGGTGGCAGGTAGCAGGTCGGTGGCTGGTTTCTGCAGCCCTTCCTTGCTCTGACTGAATAATATTCCCCTGATAACCATTGGAAGTGCTTCTACTTTTGGCGTTACACGAATAATGCTGCTGTGAACGTTCCCAGACTAGCTTCTGTGTGGGCATGTTTTCATTTCTCTGTGCAGCTTACTTTTTTTCCAAGTTTATTTACGAAAGAGAGCGTGTGCACCATGCAGGGGGGGAAGGGGACAGAGAGAGAGGGAGAGAGAGAATCCCAAGCAGGCTTCCGACACGGGACTCGATCTCATGAACCGTGAGATCATGACCTGAGCCAAAATCAAGAGTCGAACGCTTAACTGACCGAGCCACCCAGGCGCCCCATCTGTGTTGCTTAGAAGACATTAAATGGGGGCGCCTGGGTGGCTCGGTCGGTTAAGCGTCCGACTTCGGCTCAGGTCATGATCTCACGGTCCGTGAGTTCGAGCCCCGCGTTGGGCTCTGTGCTGACAGCTCAGAGGCTGGAGCCTGTTTCGGATTCTGTGTCTCCCTCTCTCTCTGACCCTCCCCCATTCATGCTCTGTCTCTCTCTGTCTCAAAAATAAATAAACATTAAAAAAATAAAAAAAAAAAAAGACATTAAATGATTTTTTTTTTCCTTTTCATACATCGGTTTGCTTCACTACGGTCTCTTCTTATCTATCTCACTCTCCTCAAAATAATTTTCCTGAAGAAGGTGGTTGTAGAACAGCAAGAACCTCAATTAATTTGTTTACTAATCACCAACCACCAGACTCTCTCCTAAGCACCCCACATGTGTTCCGGCATTTCTCAGATGGCCTTACTTTCCAGACACCATGGAGGGGGTTTTGACGGGCTCCGGGCTCCCCTAAAGCCTGAAGCTGTGCAGCCGGGTTGTGGGAGGAGCTCGGATTTGCACCCGTATCCATTGCTCTCTTAATCGCAGAACTCTCTGCTGCCTTCCTCATCATAAGATTAACCCACCTGTTCAGGCACCTGTTCACCTCTCAGAGCGTTCTTTTCATGAGCCTCCCTCTGACTTGGCCGTGGAAAGTAAGAAATGTGGTTCAAGACTCTTTATCGGGTGCCCCCCCCCCCCGTTCCTTGACAGAATGACCACTTCCCTCTTTGTTTGAGTGAGGTGCTCAGTTCCAGCCTGGCTCTTTTTTTTATTATTACATTTTTTAATGTTTATTTATTTTTGAGAGAGAGAGAGAGAGAGAGACAGAGACAGAGAGAGAGAGAGAGACAGGATCCAAACTGGGTTCTGGTGATAACAGCACAGAGTGGACTCGAACTCACAAACCAAGATGAGATCATGACCTGAGCCGAAGTCGGACGCTCAACCGACTGAGCCACCCAGGGGCCCCCACTCTCTGTCTCCTCACCTTAACCTCACCTCCTTCGTGCCAGTCCCACAGCTCGAGCGTTCCAGTGGGTCTGACCTCCAGTATCAGATACGCCACACCAGATACCCAAGGCATCAGGAGCTCAGAGGAGTCTTTTTGGAGGCTACCCAAGAGTTTATAGAATTCTTTCGATTTTAGGCTTTCAGCAGTTTCTCTAAGTCATATACAAGCTACACTAATTCTCACTCCCGTTCCCTCCTTCATGAACGTGGAAGAGAACATAAAAATGTCATTTGTCTCATCTGTAGGAGAGGATAGATTTTGGACTAAAATAAAGTTGGGGGTTACCTGTGAATTTCAGCAACCCCTGCGCTCATGGCTGTCATGGCTAAGGAGGCATACAGGGGAAGCCTTGCCCGCTCTTTTGTGAGGATAGATGTGCGTCGAAGGGAATCCGAACGTTCCACTTGACAGAAGAGGTTACCAACAAATGGATTTGCTACAGGCTCCGCGAGAGAGGTGAAATGAGGAGTTTTGGTGGAGTCTGAAACCCTTCGCTTTGGCCGGCCCGTCACTGCTCACCAGGCTGTTCTGCCTGAGTGCACAGGGCTCCTTCGGAAGGGAGTCGGAGAGGGGACGGGTGGGTACAGAAGGTGGGTCCATCCTTCTATCTTTACCCTCCTCTCCCCATCCCCTTAGAACGAGCACATTAAGGGACTGTCTGGTGAATTCACTACAGTGTTTATCAGGACATTTTTACAGCTGTTTTGTTCTGAATTGAACCGATGGCCAATGAGAGACTTAATAATTCAAGTGAGTAGAAATAGGCAAAATTGGTCTGTTTTGTATCCTGAGGATAAATCTAAACAAACCTACCTAGTTGGGACGCGTCCAGCTGTCGCAGCAGCCCCATTTGAATGAATTATGAATGAATTGTGAAAATCCATCTGGTCTTGGAGGGTAGTCCTGCCCACTCTGGAGGTACGGGGGGCGCCGGGGTGGGGGAGGGTGACCTTACAAAAGCCCCACATGTAGGAAGCTCCACGAAATGCATCTGTTTTGCAGAAGTTGAATTGGTCTCCTGTATGGTCACTTGGGAGGACTTTTGTATAACTATGTTTTTCTTAAATATGCCTATATTAAAAATAACCCCCAGATCTCTTGAAAATTAGATCCCATATTTTGTTCATTTCGTATCCGTGTCCTTGCCACACCTGTTTTCTTTCTTTTAACCACAAATTTGTCTTAAATCACTAAATGTATAGAAGGGGCACAGTAGATGTCCACAGAAAACTAAGTCTCTTGTTTCTGTCTCCAAGGCATCCAAATTCGCTCCTGGAAGCAAGCTCCATTAACATTTTCTTTCTTACCATTACCGTTATTTTGAAATACCGTTCGGATTATTTTATAACTATATAAGCAAAACTGGGTTCTTGTTTTTTTAAACAATGTTTACACCATGCAAACTATTCTGCTCTTTGCCTTTTTTTTTTTTTTAACCTAACTGTGTATCCTGGAGTATCTTTTTGTTAGAACGTAGAGAGTAGCCTTATTCTTTATAATATCTAAATTGTATTCCATTGTATGGTCCTGCCACACTTTATTGAGTCCCACATGGACGGACTTCTGCGTGTTTCCAGTTATCTGCTACTATGAACAAAGCTTCGGTGAATTACTTTCTATAAATAGCATTTGATATGTCAGCAAGGATCTCTGGAGGAGAAATTACTCAAGTGGAATCAAAAGGAATGTGCAGCTTTAATTTTGGTAAACCTTGCCAAATTGCCCTCCAATTTGGCGCTCTGTACCAATGCGTGCTCCCACTAGAGCTGCGTGAGTGTGCCTTTTCTCCACAGACAGTGTGATTAAACTTTGTGGTCTTTGCCAACCCAAGAGGTGAAAAAATACTATCTTTTAGTAGCTTTTAATGTGACTTTGCTCATTATAGCGATGATTGAATATGTTTTCACATGTTTAAGTGCCATTCTCATTTGCTTTTCTGAAAAATGTACGTTCACATTCATTGCGCGTGTTTTACTGGGTTTTTGGTCTTTCCATCGAATCGATTTTTAGGGGCACTTAGGAGCTCAAGAAAACTAGTCCTTTTGTCTTGTACTTTTTTTATTTATCTGTTTCTTTTTTTGACCTATTTTTTTTTCATGCGGGATTTGTTTTTAAAATTATGTTGCCTTATCAGATTTTTTTTTGTTTTTTTGGCTTTTAACTTTTTGATCTACTTAGGCCTTCTCCAGTCGAACATTATATTTAAAAAAAATGGTCTCCTGGGTTTTTGCTGAGTATTTTTTAAGTCATACCTTTTATTGAGGTATAATCCATGTACCATACAATGTACTCTTTTAATGTGCACTAGTTAGTGGTTTTAGTGCATTTACAGAGTTATGTAACCATCACCACAATCTAATTTCAAAACGTTTTCATCGTCCCTCAAAGAAACCCCGTCCCCATCAGCATACCCCATCCATACCCTCCCTCCCCAGCCCTCAGTAACCACTAATCTGCTTTCTTCATTGGTTGTGCCTATTTGGAAGCCTTCATATAAGGAGAATCGTATCACATTTAGTCCTCTATGACTGGCTTCTTCTACTTAGCATCATATTTTCACGGTGCTTTCTAGGATTTTTACGTTCCTCAGTAGCATTTAATTGTTTTTCATAGATCTTGCCTATTTCTCGTCCAGTTTATCGTCTAGGTACTTTATGTTTTCGCTGCCATGAAAGGTGGGGACATCTTTTTCCTGGCTGTCACTGAGGAAGGCTACTGAGTTTTGCATGTGACTTTTGTTAATTACCTTACGGGATTCTCTAAGGGTCTACCATTGCTGTTCAGCTGGCTCGCTCAGATTTGCAGCCACAGCATATGCAAGTAATGCTTCTACTGCCTCTTTTTCCGATTTTCTACCCCTTTTGTTCTTTCTCCTTGACAATCGAATTGGCTAACTCCACCAGAACAGTGTTCAATCACAGCGATGATGGTGGACAGCCCGGTGGTGTTTCTAACGTTAATGGAATGCTTCTGATGTTTCCCCATTAACAGCGAGGCTGCCTTTGGGGTTGGGCATGTTTAATGCCCATTTGGTGTTTGCGGGGCTTTCCAATGAGCAGAAAGCAATTTGGAAGCGCTGGGTCTGACTGAATTGTTTGCGGAGGTGACGGTTGCTCGCCTAATTCTCCCGCAGGGATGGAGTGGTGGGCTGATTTTCCTCACCAGCACTGAGGAGTTTGAGTGGGAAGTCCGTGCTGTAAAGGAGGAAGGTAGCAATTACACTCCAACCTCGTGCTATTTTTCTTTTTCCAATCAAGTGAAAAGGCTAAGAAGCTATACGAACATGTAACACCATATTTACCAATCCGTGAGGATTAAATGAGGGCTTTTGCTAAAGGAGATATGGGGGAGAGGAGGGAGAAAGAGACAGAAAGGAAGAAGACGTGAAAATGTCATTTTCTTTACTGTCCCAACACCCCCCCCCCCCGATTAAGCCATGTGATACACCAAAGTATTTCTGAGGTCCAAACCCCAATTGTCAGCACATACGATAAAGGGTTTCAGAAAAGGCTAAGCAGAAATAGTGAAATCTTTTGCCATTTGTAAGCAGAACTGACAAGTAAGGAGTTCCAAATGTTGAGAAATCCTTGAAGGGAGAAGGAGTTCCTGTTCAAACATGTTTACATGTTGATTCTTTTTGATGTTGCCATTAAGAAAGCGTTTGGATCTCTCGCAAAGAAACCGGAGAGGTATTTTATGTGCTAACCCTGAACCTGACATTAGTAATAAGTACTAGGACGGACTGTCCCTTGCATTAGCACAGCTCGAAAACAAGCAGAAGACAGTGACAGTTGAGGCTTTGATGCTGGTTGGAAACATTTAATATACAGAGTTGGTGACTTGTGGTTAAAAACCAAAGGAGTTTAGACTGGCTCTACAAATTACAGAAACTGACGGGTGATTCTGGGGACTCACTGTGCCATCGTCTGTACGATATGCAGGAAAGAGAAGGTCGCGGGGAGTGAACAGACCGCGTGGGTATGCCCACCCAGAGGACATGCCCACCCCTGACCGGCATCTGCTGGCCTCACGCCAGAGCCCCGGATGTGACTTTCGCATCGCAGGAAATCCCCGCTCTGGGCACATGTCTCGAGCGTGTTTCTCACCTTCTTATTGGGTGCTGAGGAGGAAAGAGCTTGGAGCAGAAGCATCTGCCGTTTGCTGACTGTGTGAACTCGACCAAGCTACTGGAGCTTTCCGAGTGAGTTTAGCTGCTCGTCTGAAGTCATGCCTCCGATTCAGGATTTGTGCAGATTTCTTAGCGATGCACACGTCTAGTACAGCCTGGGGCCTTGTGGAGAGCAATTGCTCCATAAGTGTTTATAGACAGGCCAGAGGAAGCAAGGGCAGAGGGACAGAAGGAAGAATTCCATGTGTCAAGTGCCATGACCCTGATACGCAGAGAGTACTGGGGAAGCTCATAAAGGGAATCACATCCAGGACTGGAATGGAGAAGTGTTTATAGGAAAGATGTCTCCGAGAGATGAGTTATGAGGAAAAAGCAGGCAATGTGGTCTAGGGAATGCAGAGAAGGCCAGCATTTTCAAGGGCGTAGGCTTCAGGGAATCAAGGAGTCTGAAACCCAGGGAAGCGTTAGTAAGAGGCGAGGCGGTGAGAAGAGGTGGGCAGCGGGACGGAGCAGTGGCAGCCCTCGGGTTGTGTAGGGTCTTCTTTGTCACACTCGGAGTGTGGCTACGATGGTGGTGGCTGGAAACATGAGGGCACAGCTGCATTCACATTTTCGAGACCTAGCCTCGGTGTCTGTGGGGCGGGTTTAGGAACTGGCGGGAGGGAAGGGGCTCTGAACCGTGGCAATGATTTCTTCCATATTCCCCACAAGTCGTGGCTCTGTGCTGAGCACATAGTAGGGTTTTCAAGAAAGACTTCTGG
This sequence comes from Acinonyx jubatus, assembly GCF_027475565.1. Lineage (NCBI taxonomy): Eukaryota > Metazoa > Chordata > Mammalia > Carnivora > Felidae > Acinonyx > Acinonyx jubatus. Next base: position 137,249,540 of record NC_069385.1, on the reverse strand, counting down.
ATGGACTTGAACAAAAGCTGTCATTTTGCCCGGATCGCCTTTTTCCATGATTCACTTGCTTTACAATTCATAGAGTATTCTCATGTGGATTTGATCATTCCCCCCCAAGTTATTTTTCACCCTCAGTTAAATTATCTTAAACCGTGCGTGTCGTGGCATAAACATACCCTAATCTACTTACAGTGTATCGTGCAAGCGTCAGTGTTCTACAAGAGATCTTACGTAAAGGGCACTAGCCTAGAACTGCATGAAAATTGCTACTCACTGGGTTGCCCTCTCCCACCAAAAAATGGTGTATGTTCAGAGGGATAATTGTTCCCAGCCCTAAATGCTATAGGCTTTGCTCACACTTTCTTTCAAAGCTTTCCCTTTTTAAAGATTCTTTCAAACCTCCTCGGTCTCTCCAAGGAGAAAGCTATTAAAGCTGTTAGCTCCTGATTGACTTTGAGCAGAGCAAAGTCTCATCACTGCAGAGACAGTCTCATCACTGTCTCATTCAGGGGAGATGATGCTTTCCTAGTTAGGATGGCCACAGGCAGTAACTGTGGCCATGGGCCATGGAGGACCACGGTCAGTGCCAAGTGGAGTAGGAGATGGTGGTATTGACCAGGGACTGGAGGAATAAATAAAACACTGGGTTTTATATTCATCCCATCAACTAATATTTTTTGAGATGCCACTGTGTGCCAAATAGGGTGCCAAGGACTAAAGATGCTAAAGCAGGACAAGAGGAAACTGGTCCCTACCCTGTGATGCCACATTATGGTTATTGTAGCAGAGGAACAAGTGACTAGTCAATTACAATACCTTGTGATCGATAGCATGAGAGAATATAGTGGAAGCATCTAGGAGGGACACCTGATTCTCACTTGGAAGGCTGTGGGAGACCATGATGAAAATTCAGACAGTTTCATAAATAGGAAGAGGAATAAGATATACCTTAGAGAGTTTGAGGGTGATGGTTTTTACCTCAAAAAATGGGCATAGTATGGATTTTGCTATGGATTTATTACGGACTTTTAATAAGTCCATCAAAATGGCCTTTGGGTCATGCAGTATGTGGAACGTATGCTTGGCGGCCATGATGTGAGTCGACAGGGCCGGTGTTCTCCTCAGACCCAAACTGTGGTGTTTTGTTTTGTTTTGTTTTTACTGTGTGTCTTGATATTGTCAATTGACCAAGAAGCCCAAATCCCAGAGGCCCATGGCCCGAAGGAGTGGAATCTGAATAATATCTCTGAAGAGATTTACGGGTATTGGTATATGTGCAGTTGCCACAGGGAACGTTTCTGAAATCGAAGCCGTTTTGCTCTGTGTGGTTTTTAACAACTTAGTATTCTGTCATCTGGAACACACGGGGCGGCCTCACCCTTGGACAGAGGAGCCCAGGTCAGGTTGCCCCCAGTGAGAATTCAGCGTCTGATGGAGGTGCTGTCCTGAGCATGAGGGATGGCGGACAGTTGTGGAAACCCAGAGTGTGTTTGAACGGCACCAGTGTGGACCAGCTGGATGAGACGTAAGGGTGAGACCCTCCCCCCCCCCCCCCCCCCGCCATGAGACGACATTCTGATCGGGTCCTGGATAGTGGACCGCGATGGCTTCTGCCACAGCCGAGATGAACGTTGAACGTGGGCCGATGGAGGTGGGCTTGTGGAGAGTATGAGTGTCTTTCTAAATTCGGCGTGTGGAGAGGCAGGCCACCTACACTCTAGATTTTTGTGTTGGGAAGCTGTGTCCGGAAAAGAGCAGCAGAATTCTTCTACCTTATAAATGATGCTTTATTCAAAACCCACTGTATGAATTAATGTGCGTCCTCTCTGGGAAAGCAAAGATTTTCACACTGTTGTTTCTTTTGAAGTAGCAGAACGGCAGTGTAACGGGAAAACACATTTATTCCTCCTAAGTGGTATCTTGGAGATTCTTCGTCTGTCTTTGGGAGGAAACGCCCTACCACATAGTCTCTTGGGAATTCAGGGGCTACTTGCTGTTTAGAAATGGAGTGAGTTGCTTAGAGCGAGGAGTGTGAGTTGTTTTGGGTTCAGGGGCGTGGGATGCTTAAAACATGTAGCAGTTCAAGAATCTTATTGTGTTTCTAGAGCCAGCCTCTGCAGGTGCAAGGTGGCAGCTTTGATTGGCAAGAAAGCCATTGCGTCTTGTCATGGAGCGCGTGTGTCCTTGGATGGTGCCTAGCGACACCGCCCCAGCCCTCCCACCACCTATGCACACGCGTGCCTTCTTGAACACGCTTAGATGCATCCTGTAGTTAAGAGCCCAGGCACAAGTTAGAGAGGAATGACTAACACAGAGTTTTTTCTTTTTTTTTTTCCAATTAAAGACACTGCTCTTTTTGCTCTGCCTCTTGAACATGACTTCTCTGTTACTCGTTTATTTTCAGTCTCCTCAAGGGAAATGTCGATTTTTCAGACCCGCCACGTTTGGTAGAGTCACAGAACGTTAGAGCTGGAAAAGCCCGTAGAGCTCTAACACGCCCAGTAGGAAGTGCGAGCAGGATCGCCGTGTCGAGATGCCCAGCGGGCGTTCTGAAAAACGTCTCTGGATCTTGGAAGAGCGGTCAGGGCCGGACTTGTGGGTTTGCGAGTCCCTCCCTCAGAGGCAACAGCAGCAGATGCATCTGATGGGGTCATTCCCCTGCTCACACCCTTTGGAAGCACCTTCACGTTTGACAGAGTCCTTGCAATTACTCAGAAAGGCCTTTGAGACCCTCCCAAGGTGGCCTCCCCGTTCGCTTTCCATCTCATCTCCTGCCACCGCCTCCCCCCACACGTGCTTCCAGCCACAGTGGTCTGGTGACCACATGGGGGGTGACACGTTTGTCACCTCTCTCTTCTAAAGCCGTTAGTTACCTCACCTTCCACTTCCTTCTGGAAGCCTTGTCTCGTGAATTGGGGTGAAGTTACCTCACCTTCCACTTCCTTCTGGAAGCCTTGTCTCGTGAATTGGGGTGAAGTTACCTCACCTTCCACTTCCTTCTGGAAGCCTTGTCTCACGAATTTGGGTGAAAGACCAAAGGGAATCTGTGGTCTGCCATGATCTGGAGAGTATATTTTCCATCACCAGTCACAGATCTTGTGTGATTTGCTTGGAATAGCCTTTTACCAACTTAAGGGACGTCTGAGGTGATCTACACTGGCCCCTGTCACAGTGCAGGTGGGACGTCCATCCTGACACACACATGTGCTGCTTCTTCCTGTAGTCAAACATATGGAAATGTATCCAAAGTTTTTCTTCTTATCCTTCAGGTTACATTATTTTCTTTGCAGTTTCACGTGTCTCCGAGGATGTTGATACTGAATTATCCTTTTTGTAAAGTCATACGTACCCATTTTTGAATTAGTATGTGGAAATTCTTTTTTTCCTTAATTTTTTAAGTGTTTGTTTTTTAGACCGAGACAGGGCGTGAGCAGGGGAGGGGCAGAGAGGGAGGGAGACACAGAATCCGAAGCAGGTTCCAGATTCCGAGTTGTCAGCATAGAGCCCAACACGGGGCTCGAACTCACGAACGGTGAGGCCATTACCTGAGCTGAAGTCAGATGTGTAACCGACTGAGCCACCCAGGCGCCCCTGTGTACAGAAATTCTTATTCTGGCTCCACTGTCACCTCATTGGTTTGTTTGGGCAAATTACATAACCTCTGCCTTCATTGATCATCTGTAAAATGGGCCTAAGAGTAACTCGACCTGGTTTTTACAAGGATAAATAAAACCTAAAATTAAAAAAACATTTTGAAAAATGCCTTAAAATGTGGAATGTAAACATATAAACGCACTGCTTATAGTCAACAAGCAACTTTCAGTCCTTCTTGATGATTTCATGCAGATTATGTCATATTATGTGTTGTATAAAAATACAGAACCTGCTGTCAGAAGACAGGAGTCCGTATTTCGGCTCTGCGATTTACTTAGCTGGGTGCCCGTGACTGAATTACCTAACCCTTTTAAGCTTCCGTTTCCTCCTTTATAAACTGGGAATCATTGACATGGCTGCCGTCTATTAGAGTTGTTGAATAATTGTTTTCTGCAACGATCATACTTGCAAGATGCTTTGTAAACCGCAAAGGAGCAAACTTAACAATGACCATGATGGGCTCTCCCGTGCCCCCGTCATTATGCTGGCTATAGAAATAGGTCAAAAATATATTTTGACTCCCTTTTCTGAGATACGTCTCGGCTTGCCCCAAACGTAAAAGGGGTGAAATGAAAGCAGGAGCGGGAGAGACGAACATGTAGAAGAGGATGCAAAATTGGCAGAGGCCGCGGATGACTTCTGTCCAATCCCGAGGTGGAAAGGGACCAGGTTGACAGGCAGATAGCACGGCAGCCATGTGGCCAAAGCTGAGAACAGGTGCAGGTGGGAAGGTAGTGGAAACGGCCTGGATAACACGGTAAAGCCAAGTGACGGTTTGCTAGGGTGTGTGTGTCCACAGGCTTGGAGTGTCTATTCCTGAGTGTTCCCTGCGAGCAGTGGTGGATAGCCTGAAACACTGGTGGCATGCATTGTGGGACAAGAGGGACCTCGCGGGAGCCGGTTCGGCTTCCCCCCCTTTACCTCTCTTAAGTTGGGTGGGGATAAGGTGGTGTTACGTGTTGAACTGCATCCCTCCAAAAGACGTTGGGAGTCCTAACCCCGGTGACTGTGCAGGTGGCCTTATTTGGAAATAGGGTCTTTGCAGATGATCCAGTAAAGATCAGCTCATCAGGATGGACCCTCGTCCAACACGACTGGTGTCCTTGTAAAAAGAGGAAATTTGATGGGGCGCCTGGGTGGCTCCGTCGGTTAAGCGTCCGACTTCGGCTCAGGTCATGATCTCACCGTTTGTGAGTTCAAGCCCCGCGTCGGGCTGTCAGCACAGATTCTGTGTCTGTCAGCACAGATTCGGATTCTGTGTCTCCCTCCCTCTCTGCTCCTCCCCCGCTCACTCTCTGTCTCTCTCTCTCTCAAAAATAAGTAAACATTTTAAAAAATTTGAAGGAAAAGAGGAAGTGTGGGCATCAAGATAGAGGTGTTGGGAGAATGCCACGTTGAGGCTGGAGTTATGTGTGACAAGCCAAGGAATGCCAAAGATGGCCTGCCAACCACCAGAAGCTAGGGGAGAGAGGCCTGGAACAGGTCCTTCTGTCTTGGCCTCAGAAGGAACCCACCATGCCGCCATCTTGACGGACTCCCAGCCTCCAGAACTGTGAGAAATAAATGTGTGCTGTTTCAGCCCCCCCAGCGTGTGGTGCTTTCTTACGGCAGCTCCAGGAAACCAAGGTGGGGGGCCATTTCCCCAGACCCGGCTGCTTTTCCATGACACTGGGCCCATCGTTTGGGTTTTAGGGGGAGGTTATACATGGAGTGAATTTGTTGCCAGCATATAGTAAAAATGAGAAGAGTTTCTGGGGTTTGGCTTTTGAAAGCAAGTGCAGTTAAAAATTTTTTGTTCTTTAACATTTATTTATCATTGAGAGACAGAGAGACACAGAGCGTGAGCAGGGGAGGGGTAGAGAGAGAGGGAGACACGGAATCCGAAGCGGGCTCCAGGCTCCAAGCTGCCAGCACAGAGCCCGACAGGGGGCTCGAACTCACGGACCACGAGATTATGACCTGGGCTCGAACCCAGGAACGGTGAGATCATGACCTGAGCCGAAGTCGGCCGCCCAACCGACTGAGCCACCCAGGCGCCCCCAAAAGTGAGTGCATTTAAAGCCTCATCTCAAGGTCTGGGGCTGACTTCGAATGGGGTTTCTTAAACGTGATAATCCCCTCCCCCCATAACCAGTTGCCACGTATTCTTGTCATTTACATAAAGCCCTGCATTCGCTTATTATTTTTCCAGTCTTAGACACTTCCTTGAGAACATTTGCTGTTCTCTTGTAAGTTCCCTTCCGTTAGGGGTTTGGCAAGCCCTGGACAAAGAGAGGGAATGTTTCTTTTTTTCTTTTCACTTTCCTCAGACTTGCCTGTTCTTTCTCTGAAAGATGCTAGAATTCCCCCCAGGGAGAGGGCCTGTGCCGCTTTCCTCTTTGGGAAATGTTGATTTATATTCTACAAAACATTTGTTTTTCATAGAAACTCTCATTTCAACATGTTGAAATAGTTGGTTCTAATTTATATGTGAAAAATAAATAAACTTGTCATGGAAATGCTCTCAGGGTACAGTTACATAATAATTATGTGTGCCCTCCCCCAGCATCTTAACATAGGGGACTTCACCTCGCAGAGGAGTTTCCTGGCTTCTAACAGCTCATCCCAAAAGCTACGAAAACACATTAACAATAACTGTGACAAGTTGCAAGTAACTGTTATGAATATGTCAGAAGTAATTGTATCTCTTAGTGGCGGTTTCATATCTCCGCTTAATCGCTGGGACAATTAAGGCTCAGAAAAGTGGCAAATTAAAATGAAAATTAGATTAAAGTGTAGGATTTTTGTGACTTCTAACCAGCGCGATGCTTGCTTTCTGTACTCGTGTTATTACCGCCCAGAGGGTTGCGAGGGCAAGAGAGACAGGGGTGCTTGAATGACATTTGACCCCAGGCAAGAGGACCACTTCCCAGCCCGGGGTGGAAAGTCTGGTGCTCTGTCGTTCTTTGGGACTCGTTTGAAATTTTCCACGAACCCGTCGAGAGGGAATGTTAGGCTTCCAGAATGGATACCTCTCATTCTTCCCGTCCACTCTTCTCCTGGATGCTATTGTGGAGCTCACTTATCTCTCCCGAACAACAGACTCATTCCTCTGGAAGAAAACGTGCCCTTCCCGCCGGTGTGATCCTGACATATGTGCTATTAGAGACTTTCGGACGCCTTCCCCATTTTTTGTTTTGTTTTTTAAAACATGTACAGGTAATACAGTGGCTGTGTGCTTTCATAATACGTTCAGAAGCTGCTCTCTGTTCCTCACCAGTTTGGATTGTAAAAAAAAAAAAAAAAAAAAACACAAAAAAACAGTACAAAAGATTAGAGTACTTTAAAATAAAATTTCAGCTAATTATACATACGACTGCATTCACTGAATGTGAATATTTTCAGGGCTTCCTTTGCTACTGAGTGCCACCTGCTCATGATTTAAATGGGCACAAATTTAGTTCCATTAAACAAAATACAGCCACTCTTCTCCTAGAGCAAAAACGCCCCGTTTGGTCCTATTTTGGACGTGGGACACCCAATCTCGTGTTCCTTTGTCAGCTCCGGGGCCGGGTCGGCCACGCCACAGGGTTGAGGACTTGACTGTGTTGCGATCTTGCTTCAAAAATTGTAGCAGGCAAACAGGTCGTGGTGAAGCGGTCTGTGTTTTAGAAGGATCCTTAGGAACCAGGTGGCATTTGCGCTGTGGTTTCAGCAATTACCAGGCCTCTGAATTGAGGAATTCATGCCTTAGCTTTTGCAGCTCATTAAGGAGACTTTGTACTACCTATTGCCAAAAAAAAAAAAAAAAAAAAGAAAGAAAAAAAAGAAAAAGAAAAAAGGAAGAAGGAAAAGAAATGAAATCCTCCCTTGAAATGTTATGTTCTTGGCCCATATTTTGGTCACCCCAGAAGCTGCTGGACTCCACCTTGTTATTTAAAAAATATTTTTAAATGTTTATTTATTTTTGAAAGAAAGACACAGGGCGTGAGCAGTGGAAGGGAGAGAGAGAGAGAGAGAGAGGACACAGAATCCGAAGCAGGCTCCAGGCTCCGAGCTGTCAGCACAGAGCCCGACGCGGGGCTCGAACCCGCAAACCGTGAGATGACCTGAGCTGAAGCCGGACGCTTAACCGACTGAGCTGCCCAGGCGCCCCTCCACCTTGCTATTTTAAAGTTGTAAGGTCATTTAGGAAGAATTTCTCCATCTCCTATGAATCTGGAACATTCATGATCTCTGTACATCCAGACAGGGTATTTCTTTGGGGTTTGTGCTGGAGCCACATTCAAATCCAGCATGAATTTTAAAGCCCTTTTCCAAGAAGGCTTCTGTGACTGGCCTCATCTGCTACGTTTAAAAGATAAAAAAAAAAAACAAAAAACAACAAAAAAAAACATCCCACAGGATGAAGTACACGTTTGCCATGTGTAGAGAAAAGTGGTTTCCTTCCGGGCACTTCTTTGCCTCCAGATATGTGGACCTAACGTCCTCGATGTGGTCTTGGCCGCAGCCATCGGTCAAGGAAGGAGGAAGGAGCTGTGTGTGTCTCCTGCAAGTCCTTCTTTTTCCTAATCTTTTCTCCTCTCTCCCCACACACACCCTTGCCCTAAATTCCTTTCCATTTTGCCCTTTCAAAAAACTCCTCCCTCCCTTAGAAAAGCTAAAAATAATGGTAATGCTTTCCAGTGATCTTCCCTTATTAGTATCTCAGACACAAGGCTGCAGGCAAAAAGGAAACTCTTCATCGCCGCACCTGCTCAGAACTGCCTGTTTGCAAATCGGGGCTCACCCCAAGAGTCTCTGGTGGAGATCTCTCACCGGAGTCCCTTCTTTTAGCAGGACTTCCCTTCACATCATTGCATGCCAGCATGCTTGGAAAACTGCCTGTCGTCTCTAGGTGCACTGACCCCGTTGCCCCCTCCAGAGGTAGGTTCGGAGATGTGGAGAAGCAAAGACTTACCTGCACCCCTCCCGCTGAGATCAGGGGGAGCCTCAGGCCATTATGGCTGCACTCCAGATTTTAAACCCTCAACTGTTGTTTATTAAAGATCACAGACCCATTGTTGTGTTCCGGGGAGGGTGCCCACCTGCAGACAAGGGCCCCGAGGAAGTGGGGAGGCCTGGAGGGTGGGGGGAGTCCACACAGCGGCCCCAGTCGTGCGCCATAACTTGGCCGGCCTGCCTGGACAGCTGGCGCTGGTCACTGTGGGAACAATGCAAGGAAGGCCCTTGTCACATTCCTCTGGGGTCAGAGGCACAACCTTTCTAACACTCTCGGTCCCTGCTGGCAAAGGGAAAGACAAGAAGCTTGGAAGCAGAGGCTCAGAGAATGCGGGTGACTTTAGAAATCCGTCAACCCCCTGGCTTTGCTGACTTCCACGCGGAGGCCCGGAGAGGTTCTGGGACTTGCTCAGGCCCAGCCGCGAGCTGGTGGCAGACCCGGGGCTGGAATTTCCTAACTCGCGGTCCAATTCCCTAATGTTTCTCTGAACGTCTTGAATATTTCAGGCCCGTCATGAAGAGGAATTCTTGGTCAGGACGTTGTATTTCGTTAGGTTTTTCACATGCTGTAGTGGAGTTAGGGTTCAGGGGTGACAACCTCTGTTGCTTTTGGCTCCAGTCCTGTAAGCTAGGGAAGCCAGCTCCCAGCATCTTCAGTAACCCTGTGGGAAGTCATTGGTATCTAGCCCCAGACCCAGAAGTTAGGGTTAATTTTTAAGGGTCCATTTTCGGCTTGAACGTGAACTTCTGAAGACACTCGAAACCGTCTAAATTCCTCTGAAGTCTGACCATCCTTGGACTCTTTCTTGAGAAAGAAATCATAGTGAAATCATAGTGGTTAGGACCCATGAAAACACAATTACTGGATAAAATTGGTCACATATGCCCCGGTTCAAGGCACAGTTAGGAGTTCAGTTTACAGGTAATTGGCCAGTCTTTTTCTTGGAGTGTGCTTTCCCGTAAGGAGTCTTACGTGAACCTTCCTTTAGCATACACGCAGGCCGATAAGAGGGATTTCTTTTAAGATTTTTACTATTTTAAGAATGCACGCTGGCACATGGGGGAAGTGTGTGTCCGGTCCCCACCTAAAAAGAATCAGAAACAACACTCGGGAATGTACCCTGCTAATGTTTTTTTTTTTTTTCTTAATGTTTATCTATTTTTGAGAGACAGAGAGAGACAGAGCGCAAGTGAGGAAGGGGCAGAGAGAGAGAGGGAGACACAGAATCCGAAGCAGGCTCCAGGCTCCGAGCCATCAGCACAGAGCCCGATGTGGGGCTCGAACTCACGAACTGTGAGATCATGACCTGAGCCGAAGTCGGATGCTCAACCGACTGAGCCACCCAGGTGCCCCTAGAGTGTACCCTTCTAGATAACGCTACTAATTGTCCCTTCACAAGACAAGACACCATAAGTTTCTTCTCAGGCAAAGCAGTGTTCCCGTGATATGCCACTTCCCTGGCAGAAGGAGGTGGTGGCCACGGTCGAAAGGGACAAGCAGAAAGCAGTGTGGCCCTGTGTGCTTTGCGTCTCCTTCATTTCCTGAACTCTGTGTGCTGGCATTCCCAAAGACCATTTGTGGACATCCTATGTTAATGCCTCACTTCTGTTAAAAAAAAAAAAAACAGTTCTTTATTTCCAAGCAGACTTTTCCAGGTTCAGACACATGATTGTCTTCTCTGTTTATTTTTTTAAGTTTATGTACTTATTTTGAGAGAGAGAGCAGGTAAGGGCAAAGAGGGAGAGGGAGAGAGAGAATCCCAAGCAGGCTCCCTACTGTCAGTGCAGAGCCCGAGGCAGGGCTTGATCCCACGAACTGTGAGATCATGGCCTGAGTTGAAATCAAGAGTCGGACGCTTAACCGACTGAGCCCCCCAAGCGCCCCAAGATTGTCTTCTTTAAGAGGTTGTAGCCTTTGGTCTGCTAGGGAGTTACATTTGGCTGCTGGGAGGGCACCGGGGCTCACCTCCACTGGGACTGACGAGGGGCTCCCACAGTATTTGGGAGGACTGAGGGCTACCGTATTTTCCCTTCACCGAGAGCCCCTCTACCATGAGACAACCAAAGACCGAGGCGTGTCTTCTGAGCCCTGGGATGAGGCAGGGAAGGGCACAGCACGGGGGAGGGAGAGGAGGAGAAAACGCTGTGTATCTCTTACCGCGATCATTTTTCTCTTTCCCCTTACCGAAGCACAGTGCTCTCTGCTATTTGGAGAGAGCAATTTGGATTTATATTAAGGGATGAATAAATATGATGCGGTGATGAAATCTCATCTGGAGTGAATGCAAATCTGGTATGCTAATGATCGGGCGGCTGTGTCTCACATTCAGGCAGAAGCAGGGGGCCCCTGGGAGGCCTGGGCGCCTCTCGGGTCTCTTCCCCATTCACCCATCACACGTTCCAGAGAGACGTGGGCAGCCGGGAAAGGGTTATCTTTTTTTTTAATCTCTCGGGGTTGCACTTTGCATCAGAGGGCCTTAAAACACTTGGTAAGCCTTCGGGTGATTCTGGGCAGTAGGATTTATTTTATTTTCCATACAGGGCCTTGAGAGAGAAGTTTACACAGATGCGTATATGAATCCAGAACCTGAGCATCTTACCATCTTGCATCATTTGGCATCTCACGAAGGTCCTTCTGTTCACGCCCTACTTTTGCCCTTTATGGTTTCGGGTGCTCAGGGGCAGGAGGTCAGAAATCCCTCGTTCAACCCGTGCCGATTGCAGACCCTGAGCTAAGTCGCCCAGTGTGGGTGGGACACAGCTTCCCTGTTTGTCGACTCCGGAGGCTGGACTGGAGGCACAGAGGTGCCCTCGGGCTCTGATGATCCGTGATGCCCAGCGCCTTCTGCCTACTGAGATGCAGGGCGACGGGACACAGATTTGCCTGCAGTCCCGTCCTTGTGAAACTGCGCCCTCCCCCCGACCGGCTTGGCCACCACTGTTGGGATCAAGTCTCCCACTTGGAAGAATCCCAGACTTGATCCACGGTGCCCAGGCCTAGAGAGACCCAGAAAGGTCCCCGAGCACAGTCGGCCCTCCTCTGCTCCGGTTGGTGATGAAAAAGTAGGTCACCAGAGGTTGCCCCGTTTTCAGTGACCAGCCGGGGAAACCCCCGGGGCTGGAAAGGGAACAGATACAGAACAGCCCCAAAGAAGGAAACGCAAAGAGGTGCACGAGAAAGGAGGCCAGGAAAGGGTGTCTCTGAGCCCCATGTCTGTTGAGAGGGAGGAGAACTGGGTAGGAGGGAGAGAGAATGCTGTCCTCTACCCATGGGACTTGGAGATGGTTGGTCCTCCTGTGCCCACGATCCAGGGGGCTTTGGGCAGAGTCCCGTCTGCTCCTGTGCTTTGCTGGGGCCAGGGTGCTGGCAGTGGTGCGGGCCATGCTGCTTCTCCGGCTACACTCCGCGGAGCCCCGTGGGCTGGGGGGCCGGCCCCAGCCTCCGTCCACCAGACTAGCGCCTCCTGCACCTCCGTTCTGTTCTGAGTGTAGGCAAAAAGATTTTGCGTTCTTCAAAACCTTTCGCAGCTTTGGAAGATCCAAGAACCGCCGGTAAGTCGCGCAAGAGCTCGTATTTAAAGCGGTATGAAAAAAAGTCAGAAATAAAGCCATGTGGCCCAAGACAAGTCCTTTGGATTCCCTGCACTTCCGTTTTCTTACCTGAGGCCGAGGTTAGTTGTATGCCCTCGGTCTGCCTCACGGAGTGATTTAAGGATTCATTAGAGCCAGTTATTCCCACCTTCATTCCACGGAGATAGGTCGAACACCTCTCTCTCTGACAGGGGAGCATTTCGGGATTAAATATGTGGGATAGTTATTCACAGAAAGGATCGAGCACGTGCAAAAACCCACAAAAGTAACTTCCCCTGGTGCCTGTTGCCGCTGTTGGTGACTCTGCGGCCTGTGTGACATTTTAGGCACCTTGCTTCACTTCTTCGTGCCTCAGTGTTCCCCGTCTGTACAATGGGAACGATAATAGCACCTATTGCCGCAGGTTGATGGGAGGGCCAGATGAGTTAACGTTTGTAAATTAAATCGAACAATGACAGAGTAAGCAGTCTCCAGTGTCTGTGACGGTCAGTGTGACTGGTTTCTCCGCCAGTGCATTGTGGGATCGGTTCTTGGCGGAGGGCTGCTGTTTCTTGGTCCCCCGCATCACAGCCCCCAGTAATTATACCTCCGTTTTTGTCTTCCCTCCTGCCTGGTGAGACCCCAGAAGATGCATCCTGTGTTCAAGAGGGCAAGTGGGGGGAAATGTCACGTCAGAGAGAGAGTGCAGACAGCGCTCTGTTTCTGTTGTATGGATTCTCTCTTCTCTCTCCCTGTTTCCGGGGCTGGAGTGCTGCTTCTCCCAAACCAAACAAAGGCTGTTGCTTTGCAGAACGGGTCTTTCTGTGTTCCGTGTGTCATCTGCCTGTAAGGGTGCATTTTGCTTCTGATGTGTGCAAGGTGCTCCCTCGAGAAGTCTTTGTTGGTGATGTTCAGAGGCCTCCCGTATTGATTGGTGACATAACGGCTCTATAGTGGGTGAATGAGGTCATTCTCATCCTGTTACTCAAGCCGGTGACCTTGAGGCCCATCGGATGACTAAGCCGCCTAGGTGGATCCCTGGTTACAGAATGTCCTTGTTTAAAGGTAATCCGGTGTGAGGGTGACCTAATAGTTTTAAAGCAAGGACTGCAGTCGAATGCCCCTTAGTGAGAGGCGGTCTGTTTAATAAGCTCGGAGGCCACCAGGCCTTGGTGACACTATTCGGGGCTGGTTTTCGGGAGTTCCTTGATCTGCGTCCCTCTCTTCTCTTTTCTCATTAGATCCCAATTCCCCGCTAAACTGCCACGGCAGCGTGTGTTATCAGCAGTGTGCAGTTGAGAGCAAAATACTGAGGCCTCCGAGCTAGTTGGCTGGTTTGCTTTTTCTTTCCTTTTTTAAAATTCAACAGTAGGGTGGGACAGAGCTGAAAGGGAAAAAGATGTTTAATACTACAAGAAAAGAGAGGAAGTAAGCACGATGATAAAATCTGCATGTGAAAAACCCTTATTAAGAAAAGGAGAAACGGACTGCACAGTTAGCTATACATTCCATCTGGAGAAGCACATTAGTCTTGCAAATAAGGGTTTCTGTCTGCTGCTACCGCTGCCCTGGGTGACCAGGCCTTACGACATTGGAATCGGTGCGGGTCTTAAATGAGCCGACCCTGGATGGGTGGGCAGGTGAAGGACAGGGAGGCGGGGGGGGGGGGGGGGGGGAGGGATGGTCGGGTTCATTACTTTGAACTGTTTGGACGTAACAATGAACTGTCTCGACGTTTGTCTCTAATAGCAAATGCCGATATAGTACTTAACTTTGTGCCAGTATCCTTGCGGAGTGCTGGTCAACATATTAACCCTTTAACCGTTGTTTTGCAACTTCTGTGTCTGAGCCCGCTGAGGTTAAGAAGTTTGTCCAAGGCCTCCAGGCCCCCCCGCCGGCGTTGGCTCCGAACTTGGTACCCTGAGCACTTCGAGCTTCTCACTGGCATGGGGAGTCCGGGTCGTGGAGGTGCAGAGAAAGCAGGCAATTCTTGTCCCTGGTGGGCATATTTCGTGTGCAGGTCAGAGGAATGTAATGACTTCAAAGGGCTTTCACCAAATGCACCCATCTGGCCGGTTTGTGCAGCTGCCTACAGCTCACCACGATCAGATTGGCAGACTGACAAGTGCACATGCCTCCTGAGAAGTGAGACCTTCTCTGCCAGCAGAGTCTGTTTGGGGCCCGGACCATGCTTCTTTTCCGATGAGAGCGTGTTTCCAAGCCACAGCTACTCTTGCACTCGGGGCCCTTCTCTGAGGTCAGCAGAGAGCTGGTGCTGGCCCGTGGTGGCCTCGCCCGGCAGAACGGAAACGCTCCTTTCTTGGGGCCGTTGGGGGAAGCTGTTGATTGCGGGGTGGGAAAGCAAGACAACAGCCCGGGCAGTCGTAACATATGCCAGCACTGATGAATTGGCCACGCGTCTGAACTCAGGACCGTGCACACCTAAAACGATCCGGAACAGATTTTAACTTTTACAAAACATAGTAACAATCTGATACTGGAATCGGAAGAGGCGCTTTTTTTTTTTTTTTCTAAATCATTTCATTGACTCCTATCTCAAGAAAAACCTCATGTGAAGCAAACCAACAAGAGGTCCTCAGGTAGCTGAGGCCCAAGCACGAATCGCAGGTAGAGTGAGTAAATGAGCAACTTCATGGAAATGGTGAAAGAAATAAATGCATTATAAACGTGCCACTTAACTGAGATGTTTACCGACTGGAACAACAATGATGTATTTTTTTGGTCTATGGTAAGGACAGCGTTGAAATCCATCCAAGCCCCGAAGATGATTGGAGGGTCTGTGTGAAGTTTAACGCTCTGCAGAGCCTAGAACTCGTATTACGTATGGCTTTTTTTTTTTTTTTCTAATGAGTGAACATTGGCCTCAAGTCGGTTACTTAACAGCCTAATTGCAGCACATTGGCAAGATGTACGTCTCTCACTGCGGGGTGGGTGGGAGGAAGCTTTTAGGTAAAAGAAGTTAAAAGGAGAAATCAGGAAACTAATTTTTAAAAAGTGGGATGCCAAAAAAAATAATCAGATACGTATAAATTTGGGTCAAATAAACAATCCCTGAGAAGCCTTTTTATGATGACCAGGCACAATGGTTCACGAGAGGCTCCTTTAAACATAATTTGAAACATCCAGAGAAGTTGGAAGAGTTGTACACTTAGTACCCATCTATTCACCTGATTTCACCTCCTTGTGCCTCAGTGTTCCCATCTGTACAATGAGGATCATAATAGAACCTATCTCTCTGGGTTGTTGGGAGGGCTAAGCGAGTTGATATTTGTAAAGTAACCGGCACATACTATATACTCTTCAGTGTTTGCTGTGGTTACCGTTATCTTTTATTTCAATAGCGCATCGTGAGGCTGATGCTGCAAGTCAGGTTCTTTTTTTTTTTTTTTTTTAATTTTTTTTCAACGTTTATTTATTTTTGGGACAGAGAGAGACAGAGCATGAACGGGGGAGGGGCAGAGAGAGAGGGAGACACAGAATCGGAAACAGGCTCCAGGCTCTGAGCCATCAGCCCAGAGCCTGACGTGGGGCTCGAACTCACGGACCGACCTCGAGATCGTGACCTGGCTGAAGTCGGACGCTTAACCGACTGCGCCACCCAGGCGCCCCTGCAAGGCAGGTTCTTAACGGAGATACCACGTGTGTTGTTTTGGGTCCTTAGGATTCAAGTCCCTTGTAAATCGGATTCTGGCTGTGCCACGTAGGGGCTGTGCCACCCTGAGTAACTCACCCAGAGTCCTCCTCGTAAGGTTTCCTCGCGCGGACAGGAAATCATGACAGCGCTACCTGGCTTTATGGGGCTGTTGTGAAGATTCATGAAGTTCAAACTTCTGAAAGTCGTAGAAGAATTCGTTGTGAGTTTCACCTTGAGTTCCACGAGTGACTAACTCTGTTACCTTGGGGTGGATAGTTAGAGCACGGTTGTCGTCCTCTCTAAAAGGGGAGTGGAGCCATTTTACAGCATTGTGGGGATTAAGCAAAATAATCCATGTACAAGAGTTGAATTGCACAAGAGTGCAATTCATTACTGATAGTCGTCGTCGTCGTAGTAAGTCAGTCAAGTCCCTATTTCATTCACATTTCTGTAATTTTCACCTGACGTCCCTTTTCTGTGCTAGGATCCCTTCAGGAAACCACACTGCATTCCCCATCGTGTGTCCTTCGGCTCCGCTGAACGTGACAGTTTCTCTGACTTGTTTTTGATGACCTTGACAATTCTGAGGAGTGCCGATCGGTCGTTTTCTGGAATGCCCCTCAAATGGGGTTTTTCCTATGTTTTTGTTACGATTAGAAAAACCCCACTCGAGGGGCATTCTACAAAATGACTGATGAGCATTTCTCAGAGTTGGGAAATCGCCATCTACAGAGCGTAGACGTCAAGGGCGCCTACCCTCAGCGTGACTTCCCATGATCACCTGGCACTTGATCTCGCCCAGCTGAGGTGGTGTTTGTCAGGTTTCGACATTTTAAAGTTACTCTTTTCACGCATGCCCCCATCTTGGGAAAGAACCCACAGCAAGGAGACTGGTGTCTTATTCATTCAGTCATTTCTTTATCAGTATGAACTCGTGGGCGTTTGTTTTCTACTTCAGGTTATGATCTAGTACAACGCTGTGTGCTTTGTTGGGCCAGTTGCGCGAGTTCGGGGCATTGGCAGCTCTTTCAAGAACATGAGGGATTCTGTCTCCTGTCTCCCTTTGATACCCTTTGTGTTTTTGTTTCTGAACATCTTCATGCTCACCTTGACTGTTCCCTGCCACCATCTTGGAATCGGCCATGTCTCCAGTTAGCCCCGATTCCTTTGATTGAGGAATGGTGTTGGGAACCAAGTTCCGGGTACCGGGGCTTGGAGAAATTTTAACGCTCACCAAGCATTCGTTCCCTGCCTCCTTTTGTGAGAGTTTAGTGTGCACAGGGGTGAGCAGCTGGTGAGCTAGCTCACTGGAGCTGCCTGGATAGTTGGCCCCACCAGTCATGCCAGCGGGTTGCATTCAGTTCGGGCCGGCTCAGACCCTGCGCTGTGCTTAGTGAGCACTGTAAGAACGTCCCCTGCCCTCATGGAACCCAGCCTCCTAGAATCCAGTGAGAGGACAGTAGACCGTAAGCGCTGTAGAAATTCCAAATAAAGAAGAGCCAGTGCTGTCTCAGAGCAGTTGAAGAAGCCTCCCTACATAAGATTGGACTTGAGTGAGCTTTATTCCAGAGGAGGAGACTTAAAAAAGAAAAGAAAAGAAAAAGAGGTGGCGGTGAGAACAGATATCTTTTGGTAGATGGCAAGAGGCGTGATTAATGATGGACTTTAGCTTGGGGGGGGTGGTTATTTTAGATACGAAACGGGGCTTATGGATCTTGGCGGGATGAGGGAAACGGGTTTCAGCCAGTGGTGTGTTGGAGCCAGTTCATGCTGCCGCTCACAAGCCAACTCTTAGGTTTTGAGGAATTTTGAGAGCAGGTGGGCATTATATTGCATGCTTAAAATCGGCCATGGTAGGAATGTTTAGACTACAGATACTTGCAAACACTACAGATCACGGCTTTTCTGTCCCCTCCAGCTAGTTATTGAACATTTTTCTGCATGTTACTGGCTTTAGCTGTCTAAACATCTGGCATAAACCCTTACCCTGCATGTCTTTTTTTTTCCTTTTTTTTTTTTTTTTTTTTTTTTTTGCATATACACGTTTCTGTTTCCTGCTTTGAATTCCCTGACAAGAACTGTAAAAATGGTTCTAATAGAGATGTGTGCCCTCCGGTGAAAACTACGTTCTACTACAGGTTGGTTAAAACTCTGGTCACCAGAAAACGTTGTGGGTAGTTGAGGTATATGGACACTCTGGTGGTCATTCTGGATAACTGAGCTGGAAATGACACAGCCTTCTATCTGGTTTGTGTAGTGTGGGAAGACTCGTCCTCACCTAAGGGTAGTCACTAATGTCGTGTATCAACAACGTGGCTGCCAGACTTTTCTCCTCTCTTAGGGCTGGGCTAGCTTGGAGGTATCTTCCTACTTCGTATCAAAACTGTGGGAAAAAGTGGTATTATCTTCCTCTGGCTGAGAAACCATGACTTGGCCTCATGATTGACGCAGGTAATGCAGCCCCGTATTAGCTTGACTTTTGCAAGGATGACACCTGAGTAATCCTGGAATAACGCGAAATAAAGATAGTTTTCATGAGGTCACCTCTTAGGCGTCCTATGCTGTATGAAGCGTTCTGCAGAATTAGACTCAGAAGAGCTTATATTTCATGCCAGTCCATGAAAGGTGGTCACACATGTGTGACCAAGGAGAGCGAGGTTAGGGATGGAGACAGAGACTTCCTCTTACCTGGAGATTGTGAGTTTTTCACTGTTCTCATAAAAGATGGGGTTGCTTTGCCTTCATTACAGGGATTTCTTTTACCTTTCTTTGCCCTTCCCTGTGGCCTTCCTTCCCTAACTTTTACTCCTGCCTGTAATCGACTCTTCTCCTGACCCACTGTCGAGTCGCATCTCTGGGGATATAGCACTCAGAAAGAATATTGCGTGAATCCTGCCCATATCACAAATCTGTGCGGAGTTCCCCCTGAATCACAAAAGCCCTCATATTCTCTTTTGGTCCAGATGATTCCTAGATGTGAAGGCTCTCAGATTTTAACTGATTTCCGAGAACCCTCAAATTCCTTAGTGGCCTGCCATAATCCAGCCATCTCACGCAAGGCTCACTTGGCTGTCTTTGGGTTTTCCTGGTCCAAAGAGATCATTTGAAAAGCTCCCATGGAGGGCCAAGTGCTCACAAAGTTGTTTTTTTTTTTTTTTAATTGTGAGAAAATGTATGTAACATCGAATTTTCTATTTTTTTCATATTTATTTTTAAGAGAGAGAGCGAGAGAGAGGGAGAATGCCAGCAGGGGTGGGACAGAGAGAGGGACACACAGAATCCAAAGCAGGTTCCAGGCTCTGAGCGGTCAGCACAGAGCCCGACACGGGGCTCGAACTCACGGACCGCGAGATCATCACCTGAGCCGAAGTCGGACGCTTCACCGACTGAGCCACCCAGGCGCCCCTAGAATTTACTATTTTTAAGTAGCAGTTCATGGCCATAAAGTACATTCACACTGTTGTGCAGCCGTCCCCCTCCCATCTATCTCCAGAATGCTTTTCATCTTCCCAAACTGAAACTCTGGACTCATTAAGCAGTAAATCCCCATTCACCCCTCCTGCTACCAGCTCCAGGCATCCACTGCTCAACTTTTTATCTCTATGGCTTTTACTATTCTGGGTACCGCATACAGGTGGAATCATGCAGTGTTTGTATTTTTGTGGCTGGCTCATTTCACTCAGCAAACGTCCTCAGCGTTTGTGCATGTTGTGGCCCGTGTCAGAGTTTCTGGCCTATTTAAGGCTGAATAGTATTCCGTGGTATTATCTACCACGTTTTCTTTATTCACACTTGAGCCGCTGCTTCTGCCTTGTGGGTTTTGTGCATCGTGCTGCCGTAAACCTGGGTATACGCAAACATGTGTTCAACCCCCAGCTTGCACACCTTTCGGGCACACATCCAGAAGTGGAATTGCTGGACCGTGTGGTAATTCCGCGCTGAATTTTGGGAAGGACCTCCATCCTGTTTTGCACAGCAAATGCACCATTTCTCGTTCTCACCGGCCGTGCGCGAGGGTTACGATTTTTCCACATCCTGGCCAACACGTGTTGTCTTCTGTTTTCATTGCTTTGTGTTTGTTGTTGTCATGTGTATAGCCATCCTCCTGGGGTGTGAATGGTCTCGTTGTGGTTTTGATCTGCACTCCCCTAATGACGAGAGATATCGAGCAGCTTTTCATGTGCCGGTTGGCCGTTTGTATGTCTTCTGGGGAGGAATGTCTGTTCAATTCCTTTGCCCAGTTTTTAATCAGGTTGTTTGTTTTTTGTGGTTGCACAGCTCTCGTCTTGATTACCTGGATAGTACACTACTTCAAGAGGCTACTGGACATTTATCTGACGTTCTGTGGGAACGTCTATTCTATTCTATTTGCACGTACGTTAATGCAGGGATAATGCACGGAGACTTGCCGGTCTGTAAAACTCCACCCCATACTGAAAAAATTTGCCCTTGTTGCTTATTGTGGGGGAAGTTTAACGGTGGATACCGCCAACCTAAGTCATTCACAGCTTTTGACTACTGGATGTTATTGCCATTTAACTTTGTGCTGAGGTGTTCACCTTAAAAATAAAACTTTCAGTTCTTTGTTGGCAAAAATGGGTTTATTCGGGAATAGCAAAGAGCAGCTGTTGGGGGCATGGAAGCTACGGCAAAACCATGGGCAAGTCCAGCACACAAAAGAAAGGGACGTTATTTTATGGAACAGGAGGACATTGGGAGGAGTTGTTTGGTATGAAAATCTATTGGAGAAGAGCACGAGTTCAAGGTGATGAGCGTTTCTCACTGGCTGAGTGTTCGAGGGGTGGTTGAGTGCTAGCCAGAGCTGTGAGGTGCATCTTCCCCTGGTGGGACCCGCGATTGTTGATTCTTTCCTGCTGCTGATTCTCGCCTTGGGGTCTGTAATGGACAATTTTCCTACGATTGATGTTGAGTAGTACAGCTCCCCTTCTAGTCTCCCAAGTCCACTTGAGTGACGTTCCCTTTGTTAATGTTCACATAAACGAAAACACAATCTATTTTGAGGAAGAGGAGAAGCAGAGATGATGTCTTATCATTTCCCAGCATCATGATATTCTGGACCAGGGGCTGACAAACCCTGGCCTGTGGGCCAATTCCCACCCGTACCCGTTTTTGTAAATAAAGTTTTATTGCAACACAGCCACGCCCATCGGGATCCTATTGTCTGTGGCTTCTGCGGTGCCGCAGTGGGCGGAGCTGAGCGGTCGCGATGGAGATCATCGGGCCCTGAAACATTTGCTACCTGGCCGTTTCCTGAAAAAGTTTGCCAGCCCTTGGCTGTTGTCGACACTTGAAAGGTCCATGTTAAACGTCCTGTCTGTGATACAGAGATGTTGACACTGCGTTTTCATTCTATAGTGAGCACTTTGAAAACTATAAAGATCACATAGATACGAGTATTACAGCTTTTAAAGTATTTCCTGAACTCCAGCTATATGTGTCCCAAAATTGTGTCCTTAAGGCCTTTGTGATTTGATCGGGGCACCTCCTGTGCCACTGCCCGATGTGCCTGAAACGTCCCTGACGCAGGCAGCACATTTGAGAGCCGGAGTATCTAACTCTTCCCTTTCCCCCTGTGCCAGGTCCTATTCATATTGAACTATGGTGAAGGAGCCTTGGTCTCTAACTCAGTGACGGAGGCTGCAGCCCGGACAGGGCCCTAAAGTGTAGAGCATGAAAAACATGCTGCCTTTCACCCTAAAAATAGCATCGGCTTCTCTTGCTCCCTCCCCCCAAGTCAGAGGGGCAGCTTTGCTAAGGCAGTGACTGCCGGCTCCGGAATTTTGAGATCCTGCTGTTTGCTGACTTTGTTTCGTCTCCTGTTTAGCCTGTTGGCGTTGCTTACAATAAACTTACACTAACTGCTCGAAGAATCGTTCAGGTATATGGACACTGCTTTTGAAAAGTCTATGTAGTGTGTTTTGGCAATTCAAGAATAGTAAACATTGGGTATAAGATACTGTATAGAGGGGCGCCTGGGTCGTTAAGTGTCAGCTTCAGCACAGGTCATGATCTCACGGTTCGTGGGTTCGAGTCCCATGTCGGGCTCTGTGCCGACAGCTGGGAGCCTGGAACCTGCTTCGGATTCTGTGTCTCCCTCTCCCTCTGCCCTTCCCCCACTCATACTCTGTCTCTCTCTCTCTCTCAAAAATAAATAAAACATTAAAAAAACCTTTTTTTAAAGATATTGTATATATTACTTTATTACATTGTATATAATATCCTTTGAGACCACTAGAAAATCCCCCCCCCACACACACACACCACCACACACACACCCTCACAAACACAGATACCCAAGAAATCATCAAGCTGAGAGTAGCATCTACCTGAAAACGTTTTCTTATACACAGTGGTTGGTAGGGCAGTCATTTGCATAATCCAAATAGGATCCCGATAATGGATGCACCTGGCGAGATGTCACATTTTATTGCAGATATGATATTTATCTAAAGGCAAAATATAGGAGTGCTTGGGTGTCTCAGTCTTTTGGGCATCTGACTTCGGCTCAGCTCATGATCTCACAGTTTGTGAGTTTGAGTCCCGCATCCGGCTCTGTGCTGACAGCTCAGAGCCTGGAGCCTGCTTCGGATTCTGTGTGTGTGTCTCTCTCTCAAAAATAAACATTAAAAAAAATTTTTTTTAATAAAGGCAAATATATAATCTCTGTCCCATTTCATGGAATCTTACTGCCCCGACTGAAATGTGTCGGTGAAGTGATAGGCATTAGTTGTAATAGTGCTGATATATTAAGAACTTTGTGGTCCTTTTTCTTTACTTTTTGAGAAGGAAAAAGCTCCCCCATAATCTAGCAATCAGTATTTCTCTCCAAGAGCTGGTACTCCAACCTATTGTGATTATAATTACTCTCCTTGAAAACCAATCCCCAGATACTATCCCCCTCTTCTGTTACAGGCTTTGCTGTTGAGGTTAGATCTAGTGGGAGGGCCGTTTTGCAAATGATTTTCTTCCCTCGGTATAAGGGTATGTTTTTGTTTTGATATTTGTATATTTTTACTTCCCAAGAGCAGATCTCCACTATATGTCTTCATATGTATTTACCATTCCAATGTGAAGATAAGTTCTGCAATTCAGATCTTGCCCCTTGAAGTTCTAGGGACTTCTCAGAACAACTTGGTGTCATTCGTGCATGCCTTCTTGTTTATGGCCCGGTGAGAAGTCATTCATTTCTGCGTATTTTATATGCCAGGCACTGGGCTAGGTGTTGGGAAAACAGAAATAAATGATGTAAATTCCAGGCTCTCGGAGCTGGGCTGCAATTTAGTGGGGGAGATGTGTACCCACAAAGATGCATTTTGGAATACGGGATGTGCTCCTTGTAGAGCGATGTATGACACACAATATTCAGTCTGGAGGAATCTGTAAACTTACTTAAATCTTTACATGGAGTTAGAATGTGGATAAATTTACCAGATGAGAAACGCACAAATATTACTTTTTCTACGGTGAGGTAATAAATGGAAAAACTGAACGAAATAAAGTGCATCTATTGTAACCAATGGCCCCCAGCAAGGCCAGTGCTCTCGCACCGCCGTTGTTCCTTGGCATTCTTTGTGTCTGGGTCATTAACATTGCATTGAGGTCAGATGAGAGTGTGTTCCATCTGCCACGCTTTGATAAGTAAAGTAAAATGCTGATGGAGATCATTTAAGATCGTCTCTGTGCTGTTGATTGCATGCTTGTGGCTCATAATCAGAATGATGCAAAGTAATTGTTAGACCAACTTGCCAAGGCTACATTTTGTGTCGCTGCAACTGTCAGCACTTTGGTCCTGCTGTTCTGCCTGGAGAAAGCTTGCCTGGCACCTGTTGGGCGACTAAAGCACTGCTCACCACCGCATGTCCTGGATAACTTTTGTTCGGGCATCCTTGCTTGCTGCCTCCATTAAACAACCTGAGGGGCGCCCTGGTGGCTCAGTCGGTTCAGTGTCCGACTTCGGCTCAGGTCATGATCTCCCAGTCCATGAGTTTGAGCCCCGCGTCGGGCTCTGTGCTGACAGCTCAGAGCCTGGAGCCTGCTTTGCATTCTGTGTCTCCCCCCACCCCCTCTCTGCCCCTCCCCTGCTCATGATCTGTCTCTCTCAAAAATAAATAAACATTAAAAACAACCACAACAGCCCAGCAAAGGAGTTTCTGCTTATTTGGTGAAAGTAAGTGCTCTTTTGTGTGTGTTGCACAGAATGCTATTTTACTGCAGCTTTTCTTATAAAAATCCACATGCCTGGTGCCAGGACACTCAGTACGTGCTTGTAGCTAATATTAAGGAATCCAGTGTGATTGCCTAGGATGATACTACATGATCGTACAATGAGAAGATACGCATTTCCAAAGTCGGTAGTCCAAAAATAGATTGCACGTGCGGGACATAGAGTATTAGCACAGGTTTCCTGGCTAAATCATCATTGCCAGAGGTATGCAGTTGGACGAAGATGTTAGAATTTAAGGCACAATTTTCCACGTCTCTACAGGTCTGAGATGCGGAATGAGTATTGGGCCACCCCACGTGCACTGTCAGAAGATAGGAAGGACCCTTTGAAAGCAAATTTAAGAATGCGCATCATTTAGCCTTGGAGACACAGCATAGCATACAGCGTGTCCCGACCCTTTGGTTCTTTCTCATGGAGAAAGCAGAGACCACAAGAGAGTTAAGCAGAGCGAACCTCTGTTCTTATAAGACGTTCACTGTCAGATCTAGGGACAGCTCACTGGCTCCTGAATTTTGCCATCAAAGGAGATCTGTTAAGAGTCACACAGCCCATATTCTGTGCTAGAAAGTCCCTAGTGTGAGTAGCGGAGGAGATGTTTTTCAGATTCCATCCAGGGCTAAAATTTAAGATCTGTGTTCTTATCTCCTAATGTTGACTCTTCATGTGGTCAAGACAGAACA
Organism: Acinonyx jubatus; assembly: GCF_027475565.1. Lineage (NCBI taxonomy): Eukaryota > Metazoa > Chordata > Mammalia > Carnivora > Felidae > Acinonyx > Acinonyx jubatus. The sequence goes on along the minus strand of NC_069385.1, from coordinate 137,224,765 downwards.
GTAGAAGTCTCTTCCAAGAGCATGAGTCCTTCACAGACCGTCACTTCCCCTAAAAATTGCATCAGCTGGACAGGGGATGGGTGAAGGTTGGGGAACTTTGGTTGGAAGGTAGAATGCAAAGTGGCCTAGCACCTGTTCATTGGCTGTTTCAGAAGTCAAACGGTGATGTCTCTCTTCTTTGTTTCTTCACGTTTGGTCTCTCTGGGATTTCCCAGTTGGTGTCAGAGCTGGCATTCCTCTGCTGCCACAGTTAAGTCCTGTCTTTCTCTGCTGCTCCCTGCCAGTCCCCCATGTCCTGCCTGCTTGTCCCGGCAGTGCTGGCAATCCTTAGAAGGGTTGATTACGTTAACGACTGGAGGAGGAATTAGCACCCGTGCTCTTTGCTGGTTGGGGGGATACGTCCACTCCCGAGCCTCCCCTCAAAAGCGGTATTTTCCTAAAATTTTGCCAGTCCGTCGCATTTCGAGGTATGGCACGATTTTCTCAAGTAGGGACGAGGATGTGTCGTGCAACTCAAGCAAAACTGTATCACGTATGTTTTAGCAACTCGACCATTCCCTTCAAGAAGGAAGCTAGATTAGAAATATGGAGGCTGCACAAACACTCCACCTCTAGAGGTTTTCTAAACATGGTAAATTCTGATTGTTTTTCAGGTTTTGAAGTTTATGTAACGCGATGATGATTTTTAAGCCCAGATCCACTCCAGGATCTACAATGTTCAGTTTACCTTTCTGTCATGAAGTAACTTTACCGTCATCACACTGAAACAGGACACACTTACGATTTTGTAGCTGGAGTAGACACCTCTATCCATCATTGGCCCCGGGCTTTGAAGTGTTGTCCCCTTCCAGTAGATTGGAAACTCGCTGAATGCTGTCCTTTGTGATATTATTCCCTGTGGTGTTAGGGCCGGTTTGTAGTCTTCTAAGGGACACCCACTCAAACCCAAACAATTGTTCGTGAAGACCTCTGGTGTTTATATCGTCTGCTTTTTCTGTATCTTGACAAAAATGTCAAAGGAAAGAACCATGTGCTACCCCACGTGGTACCACATTTCTCATAAATGTGGGGCACTTTGGTAGACTCTGTACCACATTTCTCATAAATGTGGGGCACTTTGGTAGACTGTACATTTAGCCCCTGTTTATCGAGTGGTTCATTCTTTCCACGCACTGCTCTTGTAGTTTAAGAATTTTGATGGTGGGACGCCTGGGTGGCTCAGTCAGTTAAGCGTATGACACTTGATCTCAGCTCAGGTGTCGATCTCAGGATTGTGAGTCTGAGCCCCACACTGGGCGCCACACTGGGCGTGAAGCCTGCTTTGAAAGAAAAAACATTTTTAAAGTGAAAAATTAAAAAGAATTATGATGGGGATGGATTTATTGATTGGAAAAGAGGTTTGTAATATAATAAGTAAAATATTATCAGGCTGAAAAACAATATGAATACTACCATAGTATGCTATGACTAAACAATAGGTATGTATATAATTTTATTTATTTAAGTATACGTCTAATAAATTCTGTGCACTTGAGTGTAGGAGAGAGCCTAGAGCCTTGTGAGCCAAAATGTGCATAGTGATTGTTAGTGGGGCCTGCTGATTTGCTCCCTTTGGGCTGTTTCCTCGTGTATATTATCTAATTGTTCACGGTAAATGTTCTACTTTGCTCTCATTTGTCTCATCTAATTTTGAGGGGTTGCAGAGAAAGAGAATGCAATACAGGTGCTCACATTTTGATAAATTACGAAATTATAAAAATCTCTCCTGTGTCTTCTGGATTGTTGCAGACAGAGAAATGTGTTGTGTCACCTAGCGTCAAAGCGTTTTCTTTTTCCTAAGTGCCTTCTGCGTCCCGAGCACCCACCAAGAGCTTGAAACGTGATACATGGTGGGTACAAGTATTGCCCCTGAGGAAAGAAAGGGTCCTGAACGTGTATGCGCCTTGAGTCCCACAGCTGATGTGCGACTGACCTGAGATACCGACTCGGGTCTGACTCCGAAAATCAGCTTTTCTGATCCCTGTGGTTCTGACTGTAGACATCTTGCCACCGTGAGGATGAAAACGGTTAATTTATGTGAGCGGATTATTAAAGTGTTGCTTTAAAAAGAAGGTGCTGAGAGATGGCACCAGTGTTGGACCCTCTTTTGCTCCTGCGTTGTTACCCTGGAGTGTTTTCAGGTAGACGGTGAACCTCTCCAGAGGCGGAACCACATGGTCTGGGGAGCCCTCCCGTCCCCCAGCACAGCCTGAAAGTCTAGGAGGCAGGTTTCTCTCTCTGTGGCTGGGAGGTGCGCCTTGGAGATTCTGAGACACTGGGTCTGGGAATCTGCCACCCGTGGGTGTCCTGAGGAGGAGACTGTCCCTACTGTCTGAACGGCCACAGCGCTCTCTTCCTTGTAGGGCGAGAGAGGAGAAGCAAGCAGTGGCTTCTTCCAGCTCGTAGACTTACTCCCAAATGCTCTGGGATCATGTGAAACTTGCCACTCTCGGGAGCTAGACCAGCTCTGCCTCACGTTCCCTCCTAAGCCTGCAAAGGCGTCTTTGAAACAGTCTCTGGAAATTTTTAAAAACTTGGATCTTGAGCAGAGTTCCTTATGTGACAGAGATTACACAGCCTGTTGAAGTCACCCCTGATCTCCCTTCGTCTTTCAGGCTTCCGCTTCCAACATTCACATCCTCTCCGTTCTTTCCCACACTTGATCCCAAAACGCCGTGGCTTCTTCGTGGGATTACTCAGTCGGCCCGAGATGTGGCCTTCAGCGCCTCTCGACCAAGTCCACATTCCCATAGGAACCCAATTACAGATCCCTGTGGGGTTACTGACTTCAGCGGGGGGGGTGCACGGAGTTGTGGGTGTACATTTTGTGGTGGGGAAGGGGGGGTGTGGGGAGAGGGCACAGGGCAGTTACGGGTTCCCTTCATTAAGGCATCTTCAGTTAGCCCCACAGTGGGACCACAGACAGTCCACCTGAAAAATGGGATTTTAACAGATCCACCTGAAAAATGGTTTCCCCGGGCACCACCATATACATCACAAGGTTCGTGCATTTCGTGATAAAGGAATCTTGGCACGGGGCGCCTGGGTGGCTCAGTCCGTTTAGCACCCGACTTCAGCTCACATCATGATCTCACAGTTCATGGGTTCGAGGCCCGTGTCGGGCTCACCGCTGTCAGCTCAGAGCCTGCTTCAGATATTCTCTCCCTTTCTGCCCTTTCCCTGCTTGTGCTCTCTCTCTGAAAAATAAATAAATCTTAAAAAAAAAAAAATCATGCACATGCTTACTTTCTGCATATTAAATGTTGAAAGCTCCTGTTTTCAAAATCGATGTGGTTGCCCAAACAATCAGATGCCCACCATCCATGAGACAATTGCCATGCACCTACTAAGTGCCCAAGTGCTGGGAGCTGGGATTTTTTTATAGTCTCTAGGCCTGCACACCTGCACTGACCTCTAATACAGACTTCATGTTGTTCATTTAAAATCTTTTTCTCTTCCAGTTTTCCAAAGAAATTAGTCCTTTTTCTTGGTGAAAAGAAACCAGTCTGCCGTTTTCATAGGGTGAGTGACCCTTTGACTCTTTTCTATATTTTTCCTTTATCTTTCATAATGTGTATGTATTTTTAATTATATTTTCACATCAAGATTTTATCCGGTTATTGTGATGCTCTAAGAAAAAATGCTTCATAGCAGGTGTTTTCTAGAAGTTTCTCCCACTTAGAACTAAAAGGTTCAGATCTCTTGCCTTCAGAAGGGAAGGCTTCTCTCTCGTATCTTTCTGCCGTTTCTTTTTGGCACACGCATGTTTTGCCTCTTATGAATTATTACCATCGTCGCTGTTACCTTGTGCAGCTAGCAGAGAGGATTAAGAGAGAAGGCTCTCTTTTTCCCCCCATGACTTGCACAGAAATACAGCCGTGGGCAAGGAGAAACGGTCCGTTTTGTTCATATGACACACTGTGTCATGAGTATTGTGACAGGGAATAATAGGATGTGAACAGTACATGGGACCTTAGAGCCCATCTGGCAAAGGTCCTGTGCACAGATGGGGCAACTGAGGCCCAGAGGGCTTCGTATCCTCTGTCCAGGGGCTTCTCAGACAGCGGTAGAGCTGGAGTGATGAGATGCACTTGACTCCCAGCTGCGTGGTGGTTTCCCCTGCTTCCCCCCCGCCCGCCCCTGACCCGACCCCACCCGGCACAGCACCGTCTTTGGAATCTCCTTTCTGAGGATACAAGGCTGCAGGTGGTTTGACCTGATAATATCCCTCTAAGGCACCTATCAAGAGGGATGCTGTTTAACTATTTAACTTTCTAGGAATCCTCCCTGGCTACTACCGAGAGGGGTTGGCCGGGCGGGCGTACCCGGGACACTCCCGTCACGGACCTCATCTGGGAGGCGATGTTTTCCTCTGCGCCTCCCAAACCGCCGCGTCCCCAGTGCCACGACACGAGCCCAGACTCAGCGGTGCGTCTGTTCTGCAGCTAGAAGCCGTGCTGCACCTGCAGGTGCCTGCTGGCCAGCTGCAGACCTGCACCCCCCCACCCCCACCCCCCGGGACTATCTGCACCTGCAGAGTAATGCCTAACAAGTTCCTGATGGTGCAGTACAGATTTGACCTGCAGTTGTAGACACTTCCGGAGAAACATTTCGTCGTTAAAAAAAAAAAAGGTCGTACTGGTTCTCACATGAGAGTGCTGTTGTGGAGTACGATGGAGAGAGGAGTGAGACAGTGATCGTCCTCCGGAACCCCAGAAGGCGGGCTGATCTGCGGTCCTTGCAAGGGTGCCTGTGCTAGAGCTGGCTCTGGACCGGGTTCATTGGGGTCGGAGAGCCAAATGTGCGTATTTCCAAAGCATTCCGTCTCAGCGCGGGATGGTCCAAGTGTAGTATTGAGAAGCTGTGTCTATTGTTTCGTCCCACTTGGCAACTTAATCACCTTATCGTAACGAGTGGGAGCTTCCTTTCCACCCTAACGGGAGTCATCATTAAGGAACTCGATGGCTTCGTATTGGGGACGGAGACGGTTTGATTTCTAATGGAATCGGGAACATGGCTTTGCTACTTCACTGGCGATCATCTGCTTCCTACCCTAATCCTGACCCTCTTGTCCCGTCCCCAGATGCACGGAGTGCAGGAATGTGTATTTGTTAGGGGGCGCAACTTGAAGGTTTCCATATTCTCATCTTACCCAAGAAAAGCCCAACAGCTTTATCCCCAGAGCACACACCACCGTATATAATGTGGGGACGTGAGGTCCCCTGCTTCCTGGAGAACCCAAGGGTCTCTGTGGGATCAAGAAATGGATAAGACTAAGATAGATGGCAGTTAAGGGCCTCAGCAATGTGGGGAAGGGCCAGATCCCACACCTGCTTTGTACTTTTCATTTAGAGAAAGAAAGAAGGAAAGAAAGAAAGAAAGAGGAAGGAAGAAAGAGAAAAAGAAGGAAAGAAAGAGGAAAGAAAGAAAGGAAAAAAGAAAGAAAGAGAGGAAGAGAAAGAAAAAGGAAGAAAGAAAGAAAGAAAGAGGGAGGGAGAGAGAGAAAGAAAAAGAAAGAAAGAAAGAGGGAGGGAGAGAAAGAAAGAAAGAGGAAGAAAGAAAGGAAGAAGAAGAAAGAAAGAAAGAAAGAAAGAAAGAAAGGGGGGAGAGAGAAAAAAAGAAAGAAGAAGAAAGAGGGAGGGAGAGAGAGAGAAAGAAGAAAGAAAGAGGGAAGGAGGGAGAGAGAGAAAGAAAAAGAAAGAGGGAGGGAGAGAGAGAGAGAGAAAGAAAGAAAGGGAGGGAGGGAGAGAGAGAAAGAAAAAGAAAGAAAGAAAGGGAAGGAGAGAGAGAAAGAAAAAGAAAGAAAGAGGGAGGGAGAGAGAGAGAAAGAAAAAGAAAGAAGGAGGGAGGGAGAGAGAGAGAAGGAAAAAGAAAGAAAGAGGGAGGGAGGGAGGGAGAGAGAGAAAAAGAAAGAAAGAAAGGGAGAGAAAGAAAAAGAAAGAAAGGGAGAGAGAGAGAAAGAAAAGGAAAGAAAGAGGGAGGGAGAGAGAGAGAAAGGAAGAAAAAGAAAGAAAGAAGGAGGGAGGTAGAGAGAGAAAGCAAGCAAGCAAGCGGCTGCTAGTGAGGCCTGAAGCAAGAATGGTAAAGCTGGGGGGGTGGGGGCGGACCACTTGGGGCTACTCGGTCCCCACCGGGGTCATGAATGGCGCGAAGCTGACAATCAGGAGGCGTCAAATCATCCCCCCAAATACTGCAGCCTGTTGACTGTGACCAGTTGCAGGGAAATTGAACAGAAACGGAAGCCATGCGTTTCCTACTTAAAAAGCGGGTAGGGGCCGGTCCCCACACTTGGGGTTTGGACCACGTAGGCCCACGTGCCACGTGCGTGGACACCTTGTAGAACATGAGCGGCTGGGCTCCGTTTCATGGTATGCGGAGGGCTGGACCCTGGAACAATAGTGTTGTTGTTTCCGAGCTGGAGCAGTGCCGTCGATGGTATCCCTTTAAGGGAAATCCAGGGAAACGCGCTTGCCAGTGATGTGATTTTCTTTGCTCGAGGCCAAGTCGCAATGGCATGTATCGGTTCCATAGCAACATGTCTGTGCAGCCAGAAAAAATATAATGACCGTGGCAGCCAGCGTATCCCGGGGCAGGATGAGCACAGCCCCGATGCCCCTTTGGATCCCCCGCGCCTCACCCGGGCCGGCCTCCCCCCTCCTTCAGCGCGTCGGGACTGCGTGATTGTTACTAACTGACCCTGCTGTTCACGCTCGCCTGCGGTCTCCGTCCTGCTTCTGGCTGGAAAGTGGGCAGTGGAGCGGAGCGAGTGGGAAATCTAGGGAAACAGAGAACCCTTTTAGTGTGCTCCTCAGATTCAGGAGACGCTTTCCAGGGTAGAGTGTGATGCCAGGAGGCCAGGCGCAGTAGGACTACACGAAGAAGTCCAGGGCGCATCGCTGATTTTCTAGCAGCTTCCGCCAGAGGTGCAGTCTCTGAGTGTGGTTCCTCCAGCACGTTTTAACCTCCAGCTAGGGTTTTAACCTCTCTCTGATGTTTTCCTGTCTATAAACTTCCCCGTGAGGGGCGCCTGGGGGGCTCCATCGGTTAAGCGTCCCAACTTCGGCTCGGGTCATGATCTCGCAGTTTGTGTGTTCGAGCCCCCCGTCAGGTTCTGTGCTGACGGCTCGGAGCCTGGAGCCTGCTTCGGATTCTGTGTCTCCCTGTCTCTCTCTCTCTCTGCCCCTCCCCTGCCCATGCTCTGTGTGTGTGTGTGTCTCTCTCTCTCAAAAATAAACATTAAAAAATAATAATAATGTAGAACTCCTCCATGAAACCATTGTAATCACTCTTGATTTCAACAGATGTTCCTTTCCCCTGAACTCCCAGAGCATTTTTAAAAATCTTTACCATCTATTTGACAGATGTCTTGTATTTCCTTTTTTCATGCTTTGGGGATCTGAGCAGTCTTTCAGATAGAGGGTAGGGCATTCAAGGTCAGGAACCAATCATCTTAATCTTTGTCTTCCTTCCTTCCTTCCTTCCTTCCTTCCTTCCTTCCTTCCTTCCTTCCTTTCTTTTCTTCCTCCCTCCCTCCCTCCCTCCCTCCCTTCCTTCCTTCCTTCCTCCCTCCCTCCCTCCCTTCCTTCCTTCCTTCTTCCTTCCTTCCTTTTCTCTCTTTCTCTCTTTCCTTCTTTCTTTCTTCCTTCCTTTCTTTCTTTCCTCCCCTCTTTCCCTCTTTCCTTCTTTCTTTCTTCCAGTTCCCCAATGCTCAGAACTGAGCCCTGTAGATAGTAACCAGGCCATGAATATTTCTTCCTGATAACATTCTAGTCCCATCCTGTCTCATAAGGAAGTTGTGAATCAAGCGTGCCAACACATGGAAAGTGCTTTTGAATTCGTCAGAGAAAAGATAAATTCAAGGAATCCTTTTTCTAGCATGGTTGTAAAAAAACGTGTAGATATGCAGTCAGAAGGTAATATGTAAAGAATTCACATTCTCTCATCTTCCTCTTTGTGGCTGCCACCCATGAAGTGGGTGCCCTGGGGTTTGATGCGGGTGCTGAAATCGTCCCTGTTCTCCCCCCATACCCCAGTATTTGCTCCCGCTATTGTATTTGCCTTATTATACCATTCGGGGCAGACTTCTCAGACACACCCCTGGCAATGTCTTTGGAGCTATTAAGTAAAAGATTTGAAAGATTTTTCATTAAGGTGACAGGTTTGATAGATGAGGATAGTGGTTCCTAATTTAGTTTTGAGGTCTGTTGAGGGAGGGAAGGTTTTTATCGGATGAAAACTTTTATCTTAATAAGAGTGCCCTTCCCTTCCCAAGTTCTGTGGCAGCAGAGAAATGAGACTAAGCACAATAAGGCACGTGGAGGCCAAAATGCACCTGTGTGACAGCTAACAGCGACGGAGTCAGAAGCTGTGTCTTAGGTTGAAAGCCAGACATGGGCCTCCTGCTCCCTCGTCCCCAGTCTGGGTCTAGAACAGTCCACCTGCAGGAAGATTGTGAGTCTGTGGGCCACTGTCTGCGGGAAGAAGGAAGGAAAGCGTGCTCAAAATTTTGAGTCTACTCAGTGGTAGATGAAGTCCAGCCAGTGGGGTGAGAGGAAGTTCGGGGAAAAATCCGGCATGGAGGACAGAGGGGACAGTGCTTACTGCTTACACCTCTCATGCTGTGCGCGCTACTCTGGGCAAGCCATCCCCAGCCTCACTCCAGACATTGGAGCCACTGTGTTTTCTCCATAGCTCTTTGATTTATAGACTTGTTTACTGGGTTTCCTGTTCATCTCCTTGATTAGAATGTTAGCTCACTGAAAGCAAAAACCCCGTCAGTATCCTCAACTGCCGCATCCAAGTACTTAAAGCTGTGCCAAGTTCATAGGTAGCGTTTGATAAATATCTGTTAGATGAGTCAGTGGGGTCTTACGCCTCTTCTCACGTGCCTTGATTGCCTGGATGCCCCCGTGCCCTCCCCTGCCTGGCAAATACCCGCTGGTCCCAGGAGACTCGGTCCAGCTATCGTGTTCTCTGCAGAGCCCTTCCTGGCTTCCCTTCTTCCGAGGGGAAGGAGCACCTTCTTGTGTGTAGCTCACCAGTTGCTGGCAGTTGCACACGGCAGGTGTGTGTGCGTGTGTGTCCATGTGTGCGCGTGGGACAGTATCTGCCGTGTGAGTGTGTGCATGCGTTTATTCTCTCTCTCTCTCTCTCTCTCTCTGGCTCTTGGACCCTTCGGTTCACTTATTTGCTTATATATTTATCACTGTTACTAGATTTTAAACTCCTTGGGGACGGGACAGCCTCTTGTTCTTATTCATCCTTGTCCCTCTAACATCTGCCATATAGTAGGTGCTCAGTAAATAATCGTATTAGCATTCAGAGTACTTACACCATGCCAGGAACCACTATATTCTAGTACTGACAACCACTTTCTCAGTACCATATATATATATATATATATATATATATATAGCTGGTATGATTCTTACAACCACTTTACAAGATACATTTTTTTTTTAGTTTATTTATTTTGAGAGAGAGAGAGAGAGAGAGAGAGAGAGAGAGAGAGAAAGTGCATGCGCATGAACGGGGAGGGGCAGAGAGAGAGGAGAGGGAGAGAAAATCCCAAGCGAGCTCCATGCTGTCTGCTCGAAGCCCGATGCGGGGCTTGATCCCATGAACCTTGGGGTCATGACCTGAGCTGAAATCAAGAGCCGGAAGATTAACTGACTGGGCTACCCAGTCGCCCTGAGATGCGTTTTTAACTCCTGCCTTACAGGGGGGCAAACGGACGGCACGCAAAGAGATAAGGTGACTAGTAAGGTTCTCACAGCTAGTTGACGCCATAGCTGTTCTTCTCTGCTGACTCTCGGAGAATGATCGTATGCTTAAACGAATGAATGAGAATCCTAGAAGCCCAGACCGATCTCATGTGATAGGGCCACAGACACTGGGATCCACAAAATCAGTGAGGAAGAAACGATTAGCAAACAACCTGTGATTAGCCATGGTTGACATAGAATCCTGAGGCCAGGGCTGCAGTAAATCCACACATGAATCCCTAAAGTCTTACTGTAGCTATCAAGCTTAATTCATAATTATCCATGCCAGCCAGCATAGTGGTATTGGTTAATGAAAATAAACAACTGCCATTATATTGGGGGAATGATTTCCCAATATTAGGGAATTATTCCTAATATATCCTGATTATTTCCTAAAATATGAAGTCATTAGTCATGAATTAAACAGTTGCTGTGTTTAAGGCTCATGCCCAAATTTGGAGGGAATGGCAGGGATGTGAGCTGGAGGGTAAAGAGGAGAACCCCAGAAGTGTAAACCAAGGTCACTGTATATGGAGGGCTCCAGCCTTGTTGGAAGGACAGGGCATGATCCCAGGCAGCGTCGAGATTTAAAGAAATTAAGGGCGGTCCATAGGAGAACCATCACGAGGCATTAGTACACATGCTTGTTTGCCAGATGGTAACATTAGAGAAAATGGAAGCTGTTGTATTAGTCAGGGTAGGGCGGGGCTGTGCTGCGTGAAGAGTCAACCCTATAGTCTTCACAGGTTTAGCTTTCACTCCTGCAGGGTCCGCTGTGGATCCGGTGAGTCTCCAGTCCTCCAGGCATCGCCCTGTGGTGCAGCCTGCTCTGCTCTTTTTATGCGGCTGCCTAGCGGTCTCCTTCGTGATCGCAGGGAAGAGGGAGAAGCTGGACATTTGCACCAGCAATGAAACGCTTCAGAGCTTTGCCCTGGAGGCGACACACGCCATCTGCTGTGCCCAAGACACTGCTTCCAGCTTTTTATACAGCTCGTATCATTCTGGCCCTCTGGTTCATTTTTGTCTCTCTCCCGGCCAGCACACAGTAGGTGCTCCATGAATATTTGCAGGCTGAAAGAATGAGTGAGCATAGGAACGAACTGTCACTCACGCCTGATGGTAGTTATAGCAGTAAATGCATATGGCGCCCGGAAGCCCAGACTTGGTCAGAGGGTTTTACTAAAATTAAAAGAACATGCAAACAAGCCACCACATAGCTAGCGTTAATGAGCCATGGTGAACGGAACATCATCAAGACATGGGCAGATTACATCCAGTAGGGCAGGTGGTTGGGCTCACGCCCAACCTTCAGCCCCGCCTCTTAACCACACCGCTGTCTAACTGTCCACAGCGTGACTTCACAGTTCACGTGTTGTCTGGTGTCAGCCTGCCTTTTCTTGCCTTGTTCTTTTTTTTTTTTCAATTTTTTTAATCTTTATTTAGTTTTGAGAGAGGGACAGAGACAGAGCATGAGTGGGGGAGGGGCAGAGAGAGAGACACACACACACAGAACCCGAAGCCAGGCTCCGGGCTCCGAGCTGTCAGCACCGAGCCCGACGCAGGGCCCAAACCCACAGACCGCGAGATCGTGACCTGAGCCGAAGTCCGACCGAGCCACCCAGGCGCCCCTCGCTTTGTTCTTCTTGAATGAGGTAGGGATCACTGCCCTTATTTAAAAATTAAGAAACTTAATGAGGGAGAGAGCAGTTAATCTGTCCAGAGTGCTTCCATGATTCCAGCCCGGGTGTCTTTGACCACGCCGCACCGTCTCTGTCCTGTATCAGGCTCACACCTTCACCCGCTGCCTCGCCTCCTAGGGTCCTGGCGGGTACGCGGCAGCCCAGCTCCCAACCGGAGCGGGGACTGGAGCAGGGTTCAGACAGGAGCAAAACATATACTGAGCGAAGCACACGGCAGCTGCACGTGAAAAAGAAACTGGAAGCTGTATGTATGAATCAATACAGGATGGAGAGTGTATGGAAAGAAAGCAGAAAACTGCCTTGGGAAGGTAGTGTGGAGGTCACAGTGCACATGTCAGACCAAAGAATGGGTCTCTCGACCACATCTCGCTACGTAGCAGTTGGCCAAGAGAAACCAGCGCCCAAGGAGGCACCCGTGATCATGACCGCTAACCAATCCTAGAAAACGGTGCTTGTTTATTCCCGGTGTGGGGTGGGGGTGGTGGACAGGGACGGGGCTGAGCCCTCTGCCTGTCAGTGTGTACACATGAACGGGGCAGTGCTGTGGAGAGGATCCTGAATCGGGGGTTGGTGGTCCCTGGAGGTTTTTGAGCAAGCCGGTGATGTGACCGACCGTGTTGCAGCGAGATGAGCTTTACCGCTGTGTTCACGGCCCCTGAGGTGGTGGGGAGAAAACCAGACACGGAGGCCCCGGTGAGGAGGTTATTAACAAGCATAAGGAGCTGAGATTTTGAGAGCTCATGTGGGGGCGTAATGAAGGGACAGATTTGGGAGACGCTGGAAAAAAGAGCCGAGCGACAACAGCGTGATCACTTGGACAGAAGAAACGGGCTGTGCAAGGTGTCCTCCCTTCTGTAGGTTTTGGGCTTATCTCAGTGTCATTCCGTGGGTTGGGGCTTCCCAGGTAGAACCACAGCATAACCGTGGACCGACGCGAGCCTCTTGGAGTGACTGCATTATCGTGGTCACCCCCGCCTTTCCACTATCTCTTCCTTCCCCTGCCCCTCCCTCCAGGAGGTCTAGGATTAAATCTTAAATCGGCAGCAAACACAGTGTTAGGCTGAAATTTCGTCGCCATCCTGGCCCTCTAGTGGAGACAAAGTGGTTGAAATGTGGGCCAGCAAAGTAAAATTCAATGTGTGGTTCTGCGTCTCACCCCCAAGAAGAGGGGGGCTCCCGGCCCACGCCGTGAAACCTCTCTGGCTCCCGCTGGCTTGCCTTGCTGTTAGACACAGCCTCCCCACGGCTCTGGGAAACGAGTGGGGGTGTTTTGCTGGTTAGTCCAGCTTTTGCACGGTTTTTCTGAGCCTCGCAAGGCCACCTCGCACTGCTTCCTCAGTCCTTCTGGTCCGACGGGAGAGCCAGGCTTGATTTGAGAGACAGGAGAGAGAATGCTGTGTGACGGACGGCAGAGAGGAGGAAGGCACCGCATGCCGTTATCCTTGCTACGGTTCGTCACGTCCCCTCGCATGGGTGCAGGTGTCTAGGGACAGAGGACAGTCTAATGAGACAAGGTGAGGCGGTGTGCAACCCGCAGGCAGCAACTCTTAGCTCAGAGGAGCCAGAGAAGAGTGCCCGGCCTCCATTACCCCCACATCTCTTTTCCCTGAACGTCGGCTGATGCCAGCCACATGCTACCGGGGGAGAAGAGAACTCCTAACACCTCGTCCTTTCCCCCTGCTCTGTGAAGCAGGCACCTTGGCCAGAGGTGCAGGAAGCGTAACAGAGCAGGAGGGCTTTGAAGTCTCTGCCCTCTCCCACAGATGCCCTTGACCCTCCTGATGCCGTGGGTGTGGGTTAGACCCTCCTGCTTTCCTTGCTGCTGTCTTCACACAGCCCCTCCCCCTTCCTACAGCTGGGCAAGGCATAGGGCCCCCTGGGCGTGTCAGACACATGGCCTTCCAGGTCTTTCCAGTGCCTCTTATGGGCCCCTTAATTCTCCGTGAGTCCTTCAACTGATCTCTAAGTAAGTTCCTTTGGAGGAGCTAGATGATCCGGACCTTTTATCATCTCAGGGGGAGGTGTATATTTAGACGCATGGCTAACCTATGAATAGACTTCGGTATTGTGTGGTGCAGGAGAAGGTAGAAGCCGGCTTTAATTTTTGTCCCCCATCTTCCGTAGCTTCGAGAGGCAGTTTCGCACTAGCCCTGGAGACTTGAAACGTCCCGAGTCTCCAGTGATATCTGTATTCTTTTGATGTAGTCTACGTGGAAAGTAAAGCAGGGTCGGGCTGGCGAGCAAGCTCACCAAAGCATCTGGGGGCTTTTGATCGCTTTCCATCAGGACGAACGGTAACCTGTGTCCCGTCAGGGTGTGTCTGAGAGGCCGTTCGTGGTTTAACGAAGATCAACACGTTGCTGGGTATTTAGTATGTCTTCCTCAAGTCAGGAGCTGAAACCTTGAGACCTGAGATTAGATCGGCACAGAGGGGACTCTGGACGCCACCCCCCTCCCCACCCCCCACCGTTGGCCGCACCTCTGCAGTATGCTCGCGCCGAAAGGACTGATGCCGAAGACACGCGCAGCTTGAGCCCGACGGGGCCCTCACCCACGCCTCTGCAGTGTCCTGTTTGGCCGGAACAAACCCACGCGGAAGGAGGGCACGTGATGCCAGCCACCACATTCCTAGAAAGCGACGCTTGTTACTAAACTTCCGGTTGGGTGACGATGGCGGTGGGCACAGGGTCCGAGCCGCCGTCCCTGTCGCGGTGGTGCCTTCCGCCGAGGCTTCCGGCTTTGGTGCCCGCCCTGCCCTGCCGTCGCTCATGGTGTCTGGAGACCCGTGGACGGGACCCTGAGAAAGCGGGTCGCAGGGCCCGCTGCACACATTCCTCAGCCCCTTCTGGTCCTCTTGGCTTTTTTGGGACATATTGGGATGAAAAAAATAAAAAAGCTTTCCTTCTAAACTTGTTTCTGTCTTAAAAGGGAGGGCCTCTCAAGTGCTTGGAGCTTGGAAGTGCTGTGTTGTTTTTTGGGGGGTTGGGTTTTTTTTTTTTTCATTTAGTATGAAGAAAACGGGTGTGCCGACTTCATCCTCGGAGTACGGGGTGCAGGTTCCTAGCCCAGCGCCCAGTAAGCACAACGCTGGCTTTGGTTTCCATTTAACGTGCACTCCTTTCCGTGGAGTTGAGAGGTGACGGGAGATGTTCCTGTTTTCGCGTTCTGCTATTTCCTGGTGCTGTCAGCATAATGCATTGCGCGGCTCCAAAGCATTTCAAGCAAATTGTGTCTTCTGCGGGAGCTATTTACGGGTTCTCAAACAAATGGTGCTTTCTGGGGAAGGAGAAGTATGTATGAAAACTCTGTGGCAGAGCCCTTTGTCGTGCGGTGTCGGGGCAGAACTTCTGAGGAGCTGGCTTTGAGGGGAAGGGCATCCCCACCACCCTGAGGCCCAGTGGAGGGCGGCCCTCCTGCCTTGTGCTGCCAGCTACCATCTGGCCGCCTCAAGGGCACCCAGCCCGGTGATGAAACCCCAGAGTCTGCACACAGATTCGAGGGGCCTGGTGAAGAGCAAGACGGAGAAGTCAGAGCCTCGCCCTTAGGAGCTCGGAGCAGGAGGAAGCCAGGCTGCCTGGGAGGCCCCTCTGGGTGTAGGGCAGCCACTGAGGCCTCGATGGACACGCTCACTTCCCCCTGGTCCCCCTCAGAGCGAGCGCTGTCGCTCCAGGCCTCCTGCCCTCACTGCCCTGACCCCTGCTGCCCGGGAAGTACTTTCGCAGTAGACGTAAGATCAGCCCGAATGTCTGAGAACACGCGTACACAGTCCTGAGAGGAGATGGAAGTCGTGTGCTTTTCGGTCGTTGCTGCTGAGGTGATTCCGAGGGAGAAAAGGAATTTTGGAAGGCTGTGGACGTCTGAAGGGTGGAAACAGCCACCTGAAGGCAGTGTTGCCTGTCAGCCCCCAGTCCTGCTGGATGCTCCACTTCAGGCTTACTCACTTCAGCGGCCATTGTGTTCAAAGACAAACGAGGTTAGGTGTTGTGTCCGCGTCCCCGTCCCCCAAGCTGTGAGCTCCCTGCCCATTTAGGAGGCGGGAGTTGTTAATCCACCAGCAAAATAGCCTTCCATGGGAGGGATGGGTTCAGGATTGTGTTCGTGTTGTCGTGCCCTCTAGCGGCCAGCATGGTGCCCTTTTTGAAGGCCTTTCCCGGCTTCCACAACTCCCCGGATCCTCCCCACGTGAAACGCCCCCTTCGCAGTGGTCGAGTATGTGTCCGCTCAAGTCTGTCTCCTGACTGTGATTTGTCTATCGTGTTGGAAAAAGAAATCACAAGCTTTGTTAACAGAGCAGAGAAAGGAATGCTATCGTTCCGTCAAATCGGGGTACGTCTTACTACGGCACATCTGAATTCTAAACCTACTGGATGTGACACAGGAGTCTAAAACTTCAATGTGAATATTTTCACAGCCAACTGATGCATTACAGGAGGAGAATTATGCCACTGGCAGTAGCGGGCCAGCCCTGTGCTGGCTTCCCACCCACAAATAGACACGCTTCATGAAACCGCAAAACGTTCTCAGCCATTTAGTTGGCCAACGCACAATTTGTTTTCCTTCCTCAGAAGGTTGATATCGTTAACCGTCTGCTGTCTATATAGCTTTGATATGGTTTTATATAGGGAAAGCATTAGTCACTCGCAATTATCTTTGAATGAATTATGTAAATCATGTTTTGGTTTTGATACTTTGTTTTTCCAGTCAGTTCAACCGGAGAAGTGGCTACTGAGTGGATCCTGTGAGCTTGGTCATGTACGTAGGAAGCACCTAGGAATCTTATGAAATGCAGCTTCTGACTCTTCACGGGTCCAAAGTGGAGTCTAAGATCCTGCATGTCTAAGACAGTCCCAGATGACATCAGTGCTGCTGGTCCCGGGACCACAGCACAACAAAGTGACAGGTGAATAACAAGGTGATCAGTGATGGAGACAGACAGTCAGTCTGTGCCGGTAAAGGGACTGGAGAAAGTTTACAAGTAATTATGGCCTTAAGACAGAATGTGGCAATAGGTATGATAAAATCAAAAACATGCGTTCTATGATCACTTCTGAGTGGAAACATCTTCGTGTCAAAGTGATTCTGAAATTGGACTTGAGATATGGGTTAATTCGCAACAGGGATAGGGAGGTGGGCGTGGCAAGGGCAAATGAGTCAGAAAGCACAGATTCTGGAAAATGAAAAGTATGTGTGGGGGCTAAGAAGTAGCCCATTTGCCTGTGATGGGGAAGCGCGAGATACAGTCGGAAAGGCAAGTTGAAGTGCTAGTGTGGACTGTCAGGTAGTCCAGGATGAAAAGTCTGGACTTAATTCAGGAAGCAAAGAGGAACCAGCAACAAGGGATTTTGAACCAGGAAGGTAAATTGATTGAAACTGGGAGGATAGACTGGAGTGGGGAGTGATGTCATTTCCCAGACAGGAAGGGACAGGACAGACAGCATGAGGAATAGTCGCATCCGGAAGAATGGAGGGTAGAGAGGGTGTGGAGAGACAAGGATCAGAAGGCTCCCAGGAGGGTCCTGAATGGTCAGAAATATGGTTGCACAGTGACCATAAATGGGAGAGTCAGATGAGCTGCTGTGCACGTCTGAGCAGAAAAATGACCTGGGTGAACACACAAGTGTCACTTCCAAGAGGCTTTCCTTGTCTGTCCTGTCTCAAATAGCACCTGGTCCTCTTAGCCTGCTTTACTCTTTTCATGACCCTTTTCACGGACATCATTCTCTCTAAATTTATTTGTGCCATGTTGCTCCCGGGAGCTTCTACTCTACTGGAAGAAACGGGGGATAAACATGTACACAAATAAGTATAATTAGAAATGAAGAAGAGAGAACAGTCACACATGAGAAAGAAGAACAGGGTGGGAGGGATGGCTCCAATTGAGATTAGGCGGTTAAAGAAAGGCTCTCGTAGGAGAGGACATTAAACTGAGTATGAGAAGGGGCATAGTATGGGAGTTCGAGTGCAGGCAGAGAGGACAGAATATGCAAAGGTCCTGAGGTGAGAAGTCCCGGGTGCATCCAGAGATCGTGAACTTGAACCTGTATGGCTGGAGGCTAGAGCGAGTTAGGAGAAGAGTAGGAGACGATGACGTTAGCGTGACAAGCCGTGGATAGTGCAGAGCTTTCGATCTGGAAAGGAGATCTGATTTTGTTCTGCGTGCCTGGGAATTTATGCAAGCGTCTAAACATGCAGGGTGGATTGGGAAGTGACAAGAAAAGCAGGGAAGCAGAGTAGAAAACCTGCAGTTGAGCAGATAAGAAGTGACAGTGGTTTGGACTTGATTGGTGGCAGTAATGTGACAGAGGAGTAGATGGGTTCACGATACAGTTCATTCTCGAGGCCAGCTTGGCAGAACTTTGCAGAGTTTTGATGTGAATGAAGGTAAGGACATGCTCACTAGGAGAATTCCCAGGCTTCTGGCTTGAGGAGCTGACGAAATGAATGTGCCATTCACAGACATGGCGGGGAGGGGGGGGGCGGGGGGTGGGGGCACAGGCACCTGGCAGATTTTTGAAAATGTTGAGTTTACATGAGACTCTTAAAAAATTTGTTTTCAATTTCAACATTTTATTTATTTTTGAGAGACAGAGCGCGAGTGGGGGAGGAGCCGAGAAAAAGAGGGAGGCACAGAATCAGAAGCAGGCTCCAGGCTCTGAGGGGTCAGCGCAGAGCCCAACGCGGGGCGCGAACCCACAAACCGTGCGATCATGATCTGAGCCAAAGTCGGATGCTTAAACGACTGAGCCATCTAGGCGCCTCTACCTGAGACTTAGAAAAAACAAAAACAAAACCAAAAAGCTGCAGTACAGTACTCCCAGTGTAAAATTAGCCATCTTACATCATTCCTGGATGTAAGTTCAGTAGCGCTGAGTACATCGATCTTGTGCATTCCGTCTCCAGAACTCTTTTCATCTTGCAAAACTTAACGCCCATATTCATCAAACAATAACTACCCTTCCTCCCTCCCCCAGCCCCTGGTCAGCCACTACTCTACTTTCTGTCTCTATCAGTTTGACTACTCTTAATCCCTCACGTAAGTGGAATCATGCGTTATTTGTGCTTTTGGGTCTGGCTTATTTCAGTTAGCGTGGCGGCCTCAAGGTTCATCCCTATTGTAGCATATGTCAGAGTTTCCTTTTATTTGTCCATTGATGGGCACGGGTTGCTTCCTCTGTTTGGCTGTTGTGAATAATGCTGTGAACGTGGGCAGTCAAATACCTCCTCGAGATCCTGCTTTCAATTCTTTGGGGCATATACCCGGAAGTAGAATTGCTGGGTCATATGGTAATTCTATTTTTAATTTTTTGAGGAACCTCCATACTGTTTCCCAAAGTGGCTGCACCATTTTATATTCTCACCAGCAGGTGCACTGGGTTCCAATCGCTCCACATGCTCACAGTTATTTTCTGGGTTTTTTTTTAATGTTTATTTATTTTTGAGACAGAGACAGAGCATGAACAGGGGAGGGGCAGAGAGAGAGGGAGACACAGAATCTGAAGCAGGCTCCAGGCTCTGAGCTGTCAGCACAGAGCCCGACACGTGGCTCGAACTCACGGACCGTGAGATGATGACCTGAGCCGAAGTCGGACGCTTAACTGACCAAGCCACCCAGGCGCCCCATTTTCTCTTTTGATGGTGGCCATTCCAGTGGACGTGAGGTGGCGAGAATTATTTTGAGTGGGTATTTCAGGTAGGCGGCTGAGTCTTCGGGTCTCCACATCAAGAAGAGATCTGGCCTGAGATACACCATAAAGTTCAAATTTAAGCCATCTTCCATTTTTTTCAATGGGTTTTTATGTCAACCTGACTGGAAACATTTAAGAACTTAGAGATTTTGATGAAACAATCAGATTTGTACTTGAACTATTCAGTCTCACAAACATGTTTGAGGTCATATGTAGATGAATGTAGAAATAGTCCTTTTTTCTACTTTTCTATTGTGTGAAGTAATTCATTTAGAACCTTCATCTACAATGCTGTATCTTCATCATCTTATGAACCACTTTGTGAGTCATCTCATATAGTTAGCTTTCTAAATCACATCGTCTTGACTTCCATTTCTGCCATTTAAGATGTGCTGTGTTTTGAATGTGTGTGTGATGCTATCACCAGAAATTTTATTCCCAGCCCCAAGTACCTCTTTCTATATGTATGGATTATATTTTTATAGTTTTCTGGCCAAAACCAAATCGCATAGCCAAGCTCACACAATTAATGTGATCACAGACATAGGGGAGGCATGGTATTCTGGGGATTATTACTGTAACATGGGTCCCCACTGATATTATTAAGAGACTTTTTTCTCCATTCTTCCAATGAGTGTGTATTCACGAATTATATACAACTACCACTTACCATGTTGCTTTTGAAAGCAATCTTTAAAATGCTTTTTAAATTCATAATGGCATCCAGTATTTGTGACTGTAAAGTCATACTCCCAAGAATAGTTCCTAGTTAAATGTATTTTCTCTTCTTAAAAAAAAAAATTCTGTTAGGTGACTTTTATAGGTGTGCGAAACCAGCAGTTGGTCCCACAGGTTTCAAGGGAGTGTGTTTTACATAAAGAGAGCTTTGTGGTTTCAAATAAAATATTTATTGAGCAGCAAATAATATGATAAGCTTTAGAAAGACTCAAAAATTAAGGGAAGTCATTCTTTTCTGAGCGGTGCTTTTGGGAAAAACCTTACCGTATATCAGGCATACATGATAAAAGATAAACTTGTCAGACTCAAGTGTAAGTAAAAGTCCTTAAACACGAATATAGTGAATGAGCTCATTTCTCATAAATGTTTGTTAAGAATAATACTCATCTAGGGGCGCCTGGGGCGCTCAGTCTGTTGAGCGTCCGACTTTGGCTCAGGTCATGATCTCGCAGTCTGGGTTGGAGCCCCGCGTAGGGTCTGTGCTGACCGCTCGGAGCCTGGAGCCTGCTTCAGATTCTGTGTCTCCCTCTCTCTCTGCCCCTCCCCCGCTCATGCTCTGTCTCTCTCTCTGTCAAAAATAAACATTAAAAAAAAAATACTCATCTGGTATGTTTGAAGTTTAGTCTTTCCTAGAGGTATGAGAAATCTTTCAAGGTTCTTTCTGATCTTTAAAACTGTGACTGAGGGATGCCTCATACCTATCTGTTCATCCATTTATTTATTCATTAATTTCAAGCATCTCCTAGAGATCAGAATTTCTGAGTATAATAATAGAAAATCTTTCAATCAGTTTGGCAACAAAGGGAAGAAAAGCAACAGATAGTAAACCAAAAGGGTTTGTGTTATTTCAAAAACCGGACAGATCTGTATGGTCAGTTTCCAACACCAAACTCATCGATTTGATTCCATGATTGAAATCCATCGTATTCTAAGACTTCAAGCACGACGATCTTCGACAGTGATAATTTGGATTGGGAAGGCAGTGTTCTAAAGAGGTAGCCATAATAACATGGAGGAGTATATGTGTTCAGTTGCCAGCTGGCCATTTGTCTAGCCATCCATCTACCCATCTATCCATCCATTCATCCATCCATACATCCTTTGGTTAACTTGTACCTGTATCAACTTATTACATGGTATAGGATGATATTTTTAATAATCATGAACATGAGCTTTCCTCACTTAGGTGAAAATGAGTACTGCAAACAAAGTTCTCCCTCTTATCTCAAAGTTATGGGCTTTTTTTTACCCTAATGAGGCCCACTAGACCATAGTTCGTCATTGAAATTCCACTGAAACAACTAATGATAATGTTCATTTCACATCTTTGACCTGGGAATTGCAAAGTGATTTACTAACAGTAACTCATCAGTCCTCTTAACACCTCTGAATAAGACATTCATATTTTTTAACTCAGCATAGAAATGGCTTCTGCTTTCCAGAGAATTTGAATGCCTTAGCTACCATTCAATGAGTGAGGGGAAGAATTAACACTAAAGTCATCCTTTTCTGAACGACTGCTGGTGGTCTGACCTACCCAAGAATGGCATATTTTCTGGAAATTAAAAAAAAAAAAAAACACGGGGAGGGGGCAAGGGCGCCTGGCTGGCTTAGTTGGAAGAACGTGCCGCTGTTGATCTCGGGGTCATGAGTCGAGCCCCATGTTGGGTGTAGAGATTATTTAAATAAGTAAAACTTAAAAAAAATACTAATATGCTCAGGAGTTGGGGTGCCTGGTGTGTCAGTCGGTTAAGCTTCTGACTCTTGATCTCAACTCAGGTTTAGATCTTAGGGTCGTGAGTTCAAGCCCTGTGTTGGGCTCTGCTCTGGTCATGGAGCCTACTTAAAAGTAAATAAATAAAAAATGAGGAACGGATATGGGGAGAGCATCAACTTTGCTTATATAAGAATATTGAATAAAACCGTACTAGAGAAGGACATTTTAGAACCCCCCCCACAGGACAGTGTTCCTTAAAACTGCCTTTATCCGATTCGGTGCTTAATGAAAGGGTGGACCTGAAAGGATACTGCCCGCTCTGTGGTACTCCAATGATGAGTCACAGCATGTGAACAAATGAAAACAAATCCCCAGCTATAAAAGGACAACTTCTGTGTTACCCTGGAAATATTTCTCATTTTTCCAGGGCTTCCAATGTTCTTCCATTCCCGTGTAAACTCAGCTTATAGTAAACCCCGATGCCAAGATTTTCAGTCAGTTCCCTGCCAAAACCATGATGCTCTCTCTCAGCCTGGGCCGAGGCACTGTCCCGCAGAGGAAGTGAAAAGGAGAGTCATAAACCGAGGAGCATTTCTCAGGGGAGTCAGCGGGACGGTGTGCTTTTCATGGTAACATCATCCACTGTCTCTGGGCATGTGGAGGCTTTTAAGAGAAAGCAGAGAATTTTTTTTTTGAAGTTTTTAAGAATTTTAATTCCAGTACAGTTAACCATGCAGTGTTATATTAGTTCCAGGTGAACGGTATAGTGATTCAACACTTCCATACATGACCCGGTGCTCATCTTGAGAAGTATACTCTTCATCGCCTCCCCTACTTCACCCATCCCCCCGCCCACAGAAAGCAGAGGTTTTTGGGAACTCATTTGTGTGAAGCAAGACTGAAATGACTTAAATGTTTAGGGGCGCCTGGGTTGCTCAGTCGGTTAAGCATCTGACTTCGTCTCAGGGCGTGATCTTGTGGTTTGAGGGTTCGAGCCCCGCGTCGGGCTCTGTGCTGACAGCTCGGAGCCTGGAGCCTGCTTCGGATTCTGTGTCTCCCTCTCTCTCTGCCCCTCCCCTGCTCACACTCTGTTTCTGTCTCTCAAAAATAAACAAATGTGAAAAAAAAATTTTTTCATGTTTAAAAGATAAAAGTGTCGTAGTTTATGTCTCAACCTTCTGAAATCATCCCTGAGACCCTAATCTGCTTTCTTTATGTTGTTGGTTCTCGCTGAGCAGACCAGCGAGAATAGGGGCCTTGTAGCAATGCACAGGGGTCAGTTATAGGACGGTGTTTCAGGAAATTCAAGTGCTCTGTAAACAGCTTCCGTTTGTGGAGAAACAGAGACTGCGTTTTCAGCAAGTCTGGCTTGTGTTCATGTTAAATCCACCCCCCCCCCTTTTTTTTGCAAGGGGGAAATTTCCAGATCTCCTCGCTGCACTTAATTTTCTATTTCACATGCTGCCAGTGCACCTTTCTTCCCAGGTGAAGCCTACGTGTGTTCTCTCTCTTACTAACTTCTTAAGTTTCAGGATGTCCAGCCTGACCTAATGATAGGATACTCAACACTGGTGCTGATACCAGGACCCCTGGGCACAACCGATGGGGACCTTTTTCACACCATTTGCTTGCTTCTTGGTGAAGGAGAGCCTGGTTGGTACAGTGCTGGCGGGTCAAGCTTGGCACAGGATAGGCATACTCGACCATTGAGAAGGTTGACTTCCGGGCCACCGATACGATGCCTTTTTTCGGGCAAGGACTCAGGGGCTTCCTCCGGTGTATCTAGGTATCCAGGCTGACCACAGCTGGCAGGGAGCACTTTAGATTGTGTCTGGTGGGGTTTTGGCCCCTCACGCAGCGACCTCGGTTCCCTGGAGAGAGTACGGAATGGGCTGCCATGAAGTAGAGAGCAGTAATAATGATCCAAGTTGGGAAGCAGGACAAGAATCACAGTGCTTCAAAAGTGGGAGTAGGAGAGCTGAACGCAGGAGGAGGTGGGCTCTCCCCATTATCTAGAGCCAGAACCAACCGTGCAAAGGAGACCAGTTGGCCCTTTAGCTCTTTTCCCGGTGGGGATTCTCGCACAGGGTCAGAGAGCTGTTAAACACTGGCGTGGGAAGGAGGTCAGGAAGAGCTTCACCCTGTTTTAATTTTAATTTGCCCCATGTAATTTATACATGGGGGACCTGGAGCCGGAGAAGTGGAGAGATTTTCACGGGCTGGCAGTTGGCACTGGATCCCAGCCTGGTGTCCCGGTCACCTGCTGCCCATTGCCGGCCTTCCTCCATCCACCAGAGTGACTTTTCACCCTTTCCAGCCCTTTTCTGTCTTTATGTTCCTCTAAGTGTAGGATTGAAAGTGCAATCATGGTATGTCAGCATTCTGAACCAGAAGTCTTTCTGTGCAAATACGAAATGCTTCCCAGCTTGCTCTAATTTCCCTGATGCCCTGATTATATAAGATGCATCACAGATGTAATAATTCGTTTTGGGGGGGGGGGCGGGCGGGGAGGGGGAGCAGGAGAAATAGAAAACTGTTACCACTTTTTTATGTACTCTTCTTATGTGAAACAATTTCTAAGTTCAGAAATGTCAAAATATGAAAAGTAAAATCACGTGGATATCACATTTAAGCTACTTGTGTTATATACAGGCTCTTTTACACACGTGATCCTTAAAGGCATGCTTTCTGTGAAGCCCAGGACAGTCCCAGGGGTGAAAGCTGACTCTTAACAATTCATGTTAATAAGAATCAGGGAGGGCTTAGGAAAGCAATTTAGAAAATTCACTTTGAACAACCTAAACTCCTAGCTAGTAGCTGAACTACTGGCTAGGAGTTTCATTGACCACATGCCTCAACCACATTGACCACATTTCTCACTTAGGAACATCCTAAGTGTGGATGAAAAGGCCTGAGATATATAGCAGGTGGGGGCAAAAGGGAAGTGAAGAAGCTGGGTGTTCCACACTCTAGATCATTAAACTACATTACTGAGAATTTCTTAAGTGTATGTAGATATAAGAATTTCAGTTTTGCAAAATGAAGAATTCTGGAGACGGATGGTGGTGGTGGTTGTATACAGCACAAATGTACTTAATGCCACTGAACTACACACCTAAAAAAGTTTAAGATGGTAAATTTTATGTGTATTTGATATTTTTTTTAAAAAACATGTATTTACATATATATGGGTATGTGTATTTCTATAAATGTTTTCCACCAGTTTGATTAAAATCCAGCAAGCCATGTCATCTATCCATCCATCTATTCATCTATCCATCCATCCATCTATCCACCCATCTATCCATCTATCCATCCATCTATCCATCCATCCATCCATCCATCCATCCATCCGTCCATCCATCTGTCCATCCATCCGTCCATCCATCCATCTATCCATCCATCCATCCATCCATCCATCCATCCATCCATTCATCCACCCATCTATCCATCTTTATTCATTCACTCAACATTTATTATGCCCCTATTATACACCAAGACCTGAGCTAAAAGCTGGAGTACAACTATAAATACAATATACTCTTTATATTTATATTTATATATATTTTCATGGGCAAAACTGAATGCATATCCGGAGTTAAGATGGTATCTAACTGTGCGGAGCAGTGGGGTGTCTTGGTACTTACCATGTAGATGAGAGACCTAATGGGATCACTTGCTGAAGAATAACATGGACAAAACATGGGAAACAAACAACACGGGACACAGTGTATGCAGTGAACAGTTGGTACTCCATCACTCACGATGCATCATGTGACTGGTGGGGTGATGAGCTCGTAAGGCTGCGAAATAAAGGAGCAAAGCATAGAAGGTCCCGTACCCCATGTTTAAGGAGTATGGACTCCTCAGACCGCTGGAGGTCAGATCGCATTCTCGAGTGGCCTAAGGATTCCTCAAAGCCTCCAAACCCCCAGGGGTCTGCCTTCCGAAGTCCTTGGTTGTGATGGGTGGAGAGGTGGAGGAACCAGTAGGTCAACATGAATAGCCTCAATTTTATTTGTTTTATGTACAGTTGATCTTTGAAAAACACAGGTTGAAGCTGTGGGTCCACTTACTCATGGATTTTTTTTACAGCACAGCACTGTAAATGTATTTTCTTTTCTTTGTGATTTTCTTAATAACATTTTCTTTCCTCCATCTTATTTTATTGTAAGAATACAGTATATAGGGGCACCTGGATGGTTCAGTCGTTTAAGCGTCCGACTCCGGCTCAGGTTATGATCTCACTGTTTGTGGGTTCGAGCCCCGCATTGGGCTCTGTGCTGACAGCTCTGAGACTAGAGCCTGCTTTGGATTCTGTGTCTTCCTCTCTTTGCCCGTCTCCTGTTTACACTCTGTCTCTCAAAAATAAATAAACATTAAAACAAATAAGAGAATACAGTATATAGTAAATACAGCACACAAAACATGTGTCAATTGACTCTTTTGGTAAGGTTTCCAGTCAGCACTAGGCTGTTAGTACTTAAGTCTGCAGGGAATTAAAATTATATGTGGATTTTCAACTGCATGGTGGATTTCTATGTAGGATTTCGTTTGAAGACAGGATTCTGGCTAAAAACACAAAGCAAATCATACATTTGGAAAAAATTGCCGTTGCTGATGAAAATTTACCAGAACTTCTTAGAATTGGTTGCAATTAGTTTTCTTGTTTCAAAAGTCAATATCCTGTATTCAAAGCAATGGGTATGTTTTATCCATTTCTGAACCACGCACCTCACCTAGTGGCCCTTTGCACATGATGCACGTTCAGTGAAATGTTCAGGGCGAATTATGTTAGGGAGATGATTTAGGTACTGTTGCCATGGGGTCAATTTAAATAGTATGTTGCCCACTAACTCAAAAGGAATTTGTAGAAATATAAATGAACGTTCCTCTTATTCTCTTTTTCCTTATGTAAAAATTGGACTGCCCTGGTTACTTTTTTCTCAATTTCCAGTGTGTTGTTGAGATACTAACTTTTATCATTTGCTGCCTCAGACCTGGTTGACAACTCTGATTCTGTATGTAGGATTGAACTTTGTAGAAAATAACACTTAATTGTATTTTTTTTTTTAATGTTTGAAATGATATTCTGGGCAAGTTTTGTTTCTTTATGGACTATAGCCAGAATCCTACTGTTTTCAATTTGTTTAAATGCAACAGCTTATACAACATATGTACATGTTCAGTTGAAGATAAAGGATATGATTATTTTTAGCCTATTACAAAGAAAACCACATTCTCTCTTAAATGTCTTGGCATAAAGTAATTTGAACACGATTTCTGCACAAATCATTTTTAAGAGATTGGCTGTCAAGTATATTTTTTAAAGTAGCTCTCTCAGAAGAACCAATGAGACTTGGCAAATTTAGATACATTCTTAGCCTGAAATGTGGTGGAAGATGTCAGTTTTTAAACAGCACTTTGAGAAGTAGTTAGCTTATAAGTACAGCAATTCAGAGCACACAGAGAATGATTTTGAAGAGTCAAGTCTTGATATACTGGAAAGAACGTTGACAGATTCACCACAATTAGGAGATGAGCAGGTACAGCTCCCACTTGTGAAAACTTTTCTCATCTAAGGAACTTCTGAGACTGGTCTAAGGAAACCTTCAGCAGGGGCGCCTGGGTGGCTCAGGCGGTTAGGCGTCCAACTTCGGCTCAGGTCATGATCTCGCGGCTCATGGGTTCGAGCCCCATGTTGGGCTCCGTGCTGACAGCTCGGAGCCTGGAGCCCGCTTGGGAGTCCGTGTCTCCCTCTCTCTCTGCCCCTCCCCCGCTCACACTCCGTCTCTCGCTCTCAAAAATAAATCAACATTAAAAAAATAATAATAAAAATCAGAAAACAAGAAAACCTCCAGCAAATCCTTATTGCCTTCTAGCATCTGAATCTATCGTGCAGAAATTCTCCCAGCTTCCTCTGTCGTGCGCAGGCAGAGAATAATAGCCTTGTCATCCACCACCTCTTTTCTTCAGGATAAATACATTAGGCCTATGAAAAATGACAGGACTGAAATGTGTTTTTCCGTCATGCCTGTTGTGTGTGTGTGTGTGTGTGTGTGTGCGCGCGTGTGTGTGCCTGTGCGCACACACGTGCACTCTTACGTACGTGCACACAAGCATTCATCCCCAGATCCACACATTTGAGTGCACATGATAGAGAAACGAAAAGTGACTCAAAACTCCGCTTCAAGCCTTTACCACCATTCCCGATGTATTTTGACAATTCTAACTTGATTCTGCTATCGTGCAGAGGTTCGTTATTGTGTCCCGGACTTCAGCATCCGGGTATCAGGTATCAGATTGAAGTTGTACCCTCCACTTCAAGAACCTGAATATTTGAGGATTGAAGCTTTGTGCCTCATGTCCTGCGGCCTTGCTGTTTTCAGCCGATGGGAGTTTTGTAATCATATGTAGGCACCAGATTAAATGCGCAAATGAATGAAGTGTTAGTCCCCTCGGTGTTTGTTATTTTGGTGCCATAATAAAGGCATTTCATTGCCCGTTGCCAATCTTACCAGATACTGGAAAGAATTATTGCTTCCCGACTGTCTCTGAAAACCCACCCCAGGTGCATTTTTGGAATCATGTTGTAGCTTCCTGAATTCAGATATACCCCTGAGGCCTACTTCCCTTGTATGGACACACACACACACACACACACACACACACACACCCATGGCACACAGAAAGAACAGTAAATATCAGGGGCAGTGCCCACCATACTCTTGAGTGAGGATACAGCTCCCAGCCCCATCCTGGAAGATGAGTGCTGGATGGAAGATACGAAATTGCCGCTCCCTTTGTGGATCTTGGTACCAATTTACATGACCGTACCCATAACACTTGGCCCTTTTCAAATTACTGGGAGGGCTTAAATGACACAGACTTTGGGGTTGAGAAGATTGCATTGAAATTCATTTGTCTGCCACTTGCAAGTTTCATGGCCGGGCTGTTGCTTAATCTCTCAGAGTTTGCTTTGTCTTTGGTCATGGGGAATCGTAACAAACAGGGTTTGGGGGAAGATTAAATGAGAACTAATGGAGGAAATTCAGTTTTGTTAGTTCTAATCTGAGATTATAAAACTTGAAAAAAAGAAAAAAGGAAGAATGTACATCCCTAACGCATTGTAGGTGGTGCAAGGTGGCACGAGGGGCTGGCTTCGAAGTCGGCGGTGGGGGGTGGGGGGAAGGAGGGAGTAAGTAGCCATTTTTGGTGACTGACTTTAGGGCACTGGCTCTCTGCTTTGGCTGCACATTAGAATCCCATTGCCTGGCTGTTCAGAGTCTTTTGTGCTTTCCTACAAATTTTAGGATCGTTTGTTCTAGTTTCGAGAAGAATGCCGGTGCAATTTTGATTGGGATTGCATTGAATGTGTAGATTGCTTTGGGTCGTGTTGACATTTTAACAATATTCTTCCAATCCATGAGCATGGAATGTTTTTCCATTTCTTTGTATCTTCTTCAATTTCCTTCTTAAGCTTTCTATAGTGTTCAGCATACAGATCTTTTACATCTTTGGTTAGATTTATTCCTAGGTATTTTATGGTTCTGGGTGTAGTCGTGAATGGGATCAGTTTTTTTCAACAATAGCCAAATTATGAAAAGAGCCTAAATGTCCATCAACTGATGAATGGATAAAGAAGATGTGGTTTATATATACAATGGAATACGACTTGTAAATGAGAAAGAATGAAATCTGGCCATTTGCAGCAACGTGGATGGAACTGGAGGGTATTATGCTAAGTGAAATAAACCAGGCAGAGAAAGATACCATATGTTTTCACTCATATGTGGATCTTGAGAAACTTAACAGAAGACCATGGGGGAGGGGAAGGGGGGAAAAAGTTACAGAAAGGGACGGAGGCAAACCATAAGAGACTCTTAAGGACTAAGAACAAACTAAGGGTAGATGGGGGGTGGGGAAGAGGGGAAAGTGGGTGATGGGCAGGAAGGAGGGCACTTGTTGGGATGAGCACTGGGTGTTGTATGGAAACAAATTTCACAATAAATTATCTTTTAAAAAAAAGAATCCCATTGCCTGGGCTGCACCCCAGACCAATTAAGTGAGGGTGTCTGCAAGTGGATCCCAGGCATCAGGATTTATAAAGCTCCCCAGGCGATCACACGGTGCAGCCAAGTTTGAGAAACGATGCTTTAAGGGGATTTGAGTCTCTCGTTCTTCCAGTGGTTGAATGGATGATACCTGGAATTCTAAACTTTAGCTCTTTTTGCTTAAAACAGGGACTTGTACATCATACTAGAAGTGACTTACTATAAATTAGAGTTATTACGTTCTCTCCAAAGAACCAATTTAATTGGTATTGGGGTGGGAAAGAGAACAGAGGCGTCTAGATAATCTAAGGACAGAAGCAGCTCACTAGAGGGGAATAGACACAGAAACAAACAAACCAAAATAATAGAAAACCAAGTGATTTCAAGCTACTTGCTGCTTTTGGAAATTAGTCCCTGCAAAAGTACCACCCAAGAGCCGGTTGACTTCCCTGAAAGTTCAGAATTGTGGTCCTGGTGGGTCAGGACTCTTGAAAATTTGTTACATCTTCAAAATGTATTGGGATGTATTCACTGTCACCAAAAACTCAGTTAAGTTAATTTACAGAATTGTTTTTCAACAACAAACAAGCCTTCTTTAAAGAGAACAGACTAAAATAATTGCATACTCAATACGTCTTTGACCTCTTTTCAACAAATGGTGCTGGGACAATGGGAAGGGACATATGAGACACATATAAAAAAATGAAGTTAGGGGCACTGGGTGGTTCAGTCAGTTAAGCGTCCGACTTTGGCTCAAGTCATGAACTCGTGGTTCGTGAGTTCAAGCCCCACATTGGGCTCTGTGCTGACAGCTCAGAGCCTGGAGCCTGCTTCGGATTCTGAGTCTCCCTCTTTCTCTGCCCTTCCCCTGCTCACACTCTCTCTCTCTCTCTCTCAAAAATAAACATTAAAAAAAAATTTTTTTAAGTGAAGTTGGCTCCTTCATACCATAAACAAAAGATTAATTACGATGGACCAACAGCCTAAGTATAAGAACTAAGCTATAAAACTCTTAGAAGAAAACAAAGGAGTGGATCTTCATGACTGTGGGTTTGGCAATGGATTCTTAGATATTACACTCAAGTCTAAAGCAACAACAACAACAAAACAGATAAATGGGACTCCATCAAAATCAAAAGCTTTTGTGACTCAAAAGACATTATCAAGAAAGTCAAAAGACAGCCCACAGAATGGGAGAAAAATATTTGCAAATCAGGTATCTGATAAGAGTCTGGTCTCCAGAATATATAAAGAACTCTTAGAACTGAACAACAGGGGCGCCTGGGTGGCACAGTCGGTTAAGCGTCCGACTTCAGCCAGGTCACGATCTTGCGGTCCGTGAGTTCGAGCCCCGCATCAGGCTCTGGGCTGATGGCTCAGAGCCTAGAGCCTGTTTCCGATTCTGTGTCTCCCTCTCTCTCTGCCCCTTCCCTGTTCATGCTCTGTCTCTCTCTGTCCCAAAAAATAAATATTGAAAAAAACCAAAAAAAAGAACTGAACAACAAAAAGACAAACAACCCAATTTTTAAATGGACAAAGGCCGCGGAAAGACCCTTCTCCAGAGAAGATCTGCAAATGGCCAACAAACACATTGGTAAGACGTTCCACATCATTAGTGGTTATGAAAGTGCAGTCCAAACCACAGTGAGATCCCACTCCATACCCATTAGGTTAGCCATAATGAAAAATATCAGGAGAATAACAAGTGTTGGCAAAGAGAAGAGATTGGAATCTTCATACATTTCTGTAAAATGGGGCAGCCACCGTGGAAAAAAGTATGGCAGCCCCTCAAAATGATAAACATAGAATACCATACGACCCAGCAATTCCCCTGCGAGGTGGACACCCAAGAGAATTGAAAACAAGCATTCAAACAAAAATATGTATACGATTGTTCATCGTAGCATTCTTTATAATAGCCCCAGAGTAGAAATAACCCGGATGTCCATTAGCTGATTAATGGATACACAAAATATGGTCTGTATATACGCTGGAGTGTAGCCAGTCTGTAGCCAGGAAGGGAATGCAGTACTGGTAGGTGCTTCAACACGAAGGATCCTGAAAACATTATGCTAAGTGAAAGAAGCCAGTCACCAAGAAGTCGTATATTTTATGATACCATTTATATGCAACATCCAGGGTAGGCAGATCCAGAGAACAGAAAGTAGATTAGCGGTTGTCATGAGCGGAGAGGAGGTGGAAATGAAGTTTCTTTTTGAGATGATGAAAATCTTCTGGAATGAGATAATGGCAAAAAACCACTTTTCTTGTACACTTTAAAAATGCATCATGGTATGCGAATTGCACTTCAATTGCAAAATCTCTCTCTAACCGCCTCTGTTCAGTAATCTCTAATCCTGCTGGTGTGGGTCTTAGGCCAGTCACTTAGCCATTACCAGGGCTCTTGTTCCATGCATTATCCTTGTGATTCCACTCTGATCCTGTACGTTTTTCCCTCCAATGGACCTTCCAGTGTTTGGAATTAGAAGTCAGGTTTCCACTGTGGCCCTACCACGGAGCTGGACTCATCCGTCACCGCCTCACCAAGGACTGTTCACTCTTGAGAACAGATGGAAGAAGTCACGTGGCATTTCCCGGCAGGCACAGGTGATTCCTGTAAACTCACAGTGAAAGTCACACGTACAAAAATGTAAATTTGTGTGAGATGTAATGCTGTTACTCACAGAGCTTAAGTGCTTTTAATTCTGGATAATAGATAGTCAGGTCTGATAGCTTTAGAGATTGATCTCTGAGCCTACTGAGGGGTCCACGGTGGAAGGAAGCTATATTCATCATTCTCCTGATTTGTTTCTTTTTCTTTCTCTTTTCTTTTTTCTTTCCTCTCTTTTTCTGCCGGGGTCAGCAGAAATGGGAATCTTTTTTTTTTTTCTTCGTAGATCAGTATTATTATGATTATGATTATTTGAAAGACCTGTATAGGAGGGATGCTGCAATCTGAATTAAAAATAGCATTTTATGCCCGCCCACACACAGCACTTGAGAGCGCTGAATGCCTTTTATAAATGCAGACTTTCTGCCTGGCTAGATAAAAGAAGCTGTCACTTCATTTCCATAACGAAGTCATTCCCAGGAGAATTCCATTGTTTTAGCAATAGAATTTTGGTAAAAGGCCTCTTATTTTGCCTGAAAAAAGGTAACAAAAATGAACTTTTGAGAGCTTATTCGACAAAGCAATTAAGGAGCGAGAGATTTTTCTCCTCTTTTGATATATTGGGAGTTGTTAAGTATGAGAATCCCCTGAGCCATGATCTGAGGATAAACCCCTAAACCCGGAGAATGAAGGAGGAGGGGAGAAAACCTCTTGTTCTTTTTTCTGATAGAAATGAGTCGGGGGGGGGGGGCGGGGTGCTGTTCCCTGAGAATGTGTGTTCTCGGGGCCGTGTGACAAACATGTTGGTGTAAGTCTCTGGAGTTTTTAATATTTATTTTTAAGGAGATGCAGAAAACTTTTAGGGTGTTCAGTATGTCAAGAAACTCCTTGGGATTTCTGATGAAACCTGATGATCAGGTGTTTTGACGGACTTTCAGGACCCTGCAGGCAATTCGTGGCTGTGTCTTGCTGGGGTCCTTTGCTCAGAAAATAGTAGCTGGTATTTCCCTTTCTTGGGGCTTAACACAATGTAGCAAGTGGAATAGGAGGGATTTCTTTACACAGCATTACTTGTGATCGGGCTCTGGCAGGCATGTGTCCTTGAACTTGCTCTTAAGCCGCCCCTGCCCCCCACTCCGTGGTCCCCACCACCAACACACAATGGATCTGTGCTTCAAATACGGCATCGAGCCTTCACTTCCAGATCCACAGCAAAAGAATAATTGTATTTCTTGGTACTTCCCCGGCACCAAATAACCCACATCAAAGTATACCTGCCTTTGGTGTTTCAACAGGTAATCCCTGGATTTAATGCCAAGTGGCATTTCTGTTCCTTGCTGTTTACAGCTGAGACCGTTGAAATCTCAGTTTTAAGCTAGAATAGTTTTAGTAAGCCTCCTCCAGAAGGAGAGAAGTTCTCAATAACACTTTTGTCTTGCAGTCCTTTTGTTCTGATTGCATCAGAAGGTTGTAATATTTAAACAAGGA
Organism: Acinonyx jubatus; assembly: GCF_027475565.1. Classification (NCBI taxonomy): domain Eukaryota; kingdom Metazoa; phylum Chordata; class Mammalia; order Carnivora; family Felidae; genus Acinonyx; species Acinonyx jubatus. Next base: position 137,190,969 of record NC_069385.1, on the reverse strand, counting down.
GAGAGCTACCTGGAATAGTAGGAGAAAAGAGACTAAAATATAGGGTCATTATATTTGTTGGCTTTATTAATTCAATGAGACAGACCAAAAAGGAGACAAATGAGGTTCACTTAATATAATTACGGAAAGTTCTCTCATCCAAACACGATGCAAAAGTTGGGTCGCTGATTTGGAGTTTGGGAAAAATAATTCTGTTTTTAAAAAGTCTTTGAATAGCTTTTAATCATGTAACCATACTAGAACTTCTCTTTTTTAATGTTTAGTTATTTATTTTAAGAGAGAGAGAGAGAGAGTAGGGAAGAGCGGCAGAGAGAGAAGGAGAGAGGATCTTAAGCAGCACAGAGCCCGATGGGGGGCTTGATCCTGCGACTGTGAGATCACGACCTGAGCTGAAATCAGGAGTCAGATGCTTAACTGACTGAGCCACCCAGGCACCCCACCATATTAGAACCTCTAAAGCATGATTTGAGGTCCTGGTTGTTAGCCGTGCATTTATGTAGTAGTATTTCCTTAAATCAAAAGGAAGTTGTGGCTTTGATAGGATGCTTCCAGAGTTCCGGTTTTTAATACCTTTGGTGAGTTCTATTACTATGTGTGTCTGTTCAAAAGTATGGAGGTGGAGGGATGTGGATTCTGTCTCGTTTTTTTACTTTGACCCATCATTTGGTATCTTGTGAAGTCAGACCAAATAAAATGCTTGTAGATGTCATCATATACCTCTTCATATTATGTCAAAAAGAGAACAAGAGGGAAATATTTAAATCTCTTTCTTAGAATTTTTACTCATTTTGTTCTAAATCTTGTTCTCATTTACTAAATTTTGTCCTAGAGCGAGAAGGGCAGACATTGAAAGTCAGAGCACTCCTCACAAAGGCTGCAGATGGCCCATAACTGCTCATAATTTGTAGCGGCTTTGTAAATGATCGACACATGAAGCACCGGCTTTGTCCCCACCTTCCCCATTTTTACCGAGCCCTTCTGCAACACCCAAACTAAACACTGCCCTTCTCAAGCAGGCATGAATAAAACTCCTTCAGGGAGAAGCCGTGTGATGACTCATGGTGGTGTGAAACAGACTTGTAACCCAGAGAATGTGTAGCCTCAGTGTGGTGTCCGGGCTTCTTGAGCAAGATTCTTTTGTGTCCCGGGCCAAGTGCCTTCTGCTGGGCTCCAGCAACCCCTCATGAACAAGGTTTTAAACAAACAGGGCTGGGAAGAAATTGTCGATTAGGAGCAAGAGCCATCTTGGTCTTGAAAATTACAATTTCCTAGAGATGTCGTTTATCGACAGCTCTTCAATGCAGATTAGGTATTTCTCATATGTATTTTCATTTTATTTTTTTTTTCTATGCAGACGTACTTTTCTCTGGATGCATAATTATATTTCCTAGCAAACTTTGCTCTGTACCCGTTAGGAGATGTAACCTGCATACAAATATAGACACCTGCCGAGTCTGAATGTGTGCAGGTAAAGCTTTACTTTGTGTGATAAGCTCTGCTGCAGGAGGAAACAGTGGCATGACCAACACGAATTATGATTTTTTAAGTTTGATCGTAGGATTTTTCTCAGCGTATTTATCTCTCTGATTTTGTGTTCTTTAGGCACATACTAATCTTAGTTTTTATTGCCTAAACACAAACCAGTTAATATCGGTAGAGAATGTCCCAAAGGCATGCTAGATATCCAAGGATTACCAGTATGGAAAAAGAATTTATAATGGACAAATCATCAAATCATCAAACATTGATTGAATAGGGATCCCATGATACGAGGAATCAATCAGATTCAACAGAATACCTTTGGTTTGGGCCACATCCCACCCTACACCTCCCTGCAGCTTTTCCTGAAATCTGGCTGGGTACCTCTACTCTCCGGAAAGTTCTGCACTGACATTGCCTTTCAGGGAAAGAGAAGCTGTCGGCCCTTCATGACTGACGCTTATGCTCCTTTGAAAGTGGAGACAGAGACTCCGGACCTGCTGGGCTGTGCGCGCTCATCCCAAGGAAGCGACTTCCAGCAGCCCCGGTGGCTTCTCTTTCTTCCTCAGAAAGAAAATACAAAGAGCCAGCTTTAGTCCTGAGTTGGAAAAAGAGGCTCTTACAGAACATTTCATTGACGGAGCGTTTCCATAGAGGCTTACGTAATGATGTTTCTCCCAAGTCACCAGAAAGGGAGCTCTCCTATTTGGGAACGGCGGAGTAAAGAGACTTGAGGACATGTCAGAGGGAGAGTAGAATACCACATTCTCAGCCAGTTAGCCAACAAGCATTTATCAAGTGTTTAGCATTTGTAAAAGCACCATGAGGCTTACAGAGAGGCAGGTTATAAACCCTGCCTACGTAGAGTTTGGTGCAGTTTGCCTAGGGAAGTGGTACCTGTCTTAGCATAAGGAATACAATTATTAGTATGCTAAGGAAAAAGGATAAAAAAAACCTACTGGAGTTCACATTTTCAAAAAAGCACAGTAGTGGCCTGTTACCCACAGGGGATATACTCCAACACCCCCAGTGAATGCCCAAATCCATGGACAGTACTGAACCCTGTATATACTGGTTTTTCCTATATGTACATAATTATGATAAAGTTTCATTTATAAATCAGGCACAGTAAGAAATTAATAACAGTAGCCAATAACAAAGTAGAGTAATTCTAACATGCTGTAATAAAAGTTATGTGCACGCGGTCTCTGTCTCTCAAAATATCTCCGTGTCCTGTACTCACCCTTCCTGTGATGACGTGAGATGATAAAATGTCTCTGTGATGAGATGCAGTGAGGCAAGTGACGTAGGTGCCATGACGCGGCCTTTAGGCTACTGCTGACCTTCTGGCTTTACATCGGAAGAAAGATCATCTGCTCCCAGATGGACTGTGGGGAACTCGAACTGTGCAAGAAAGCAAAATTGCGCCTAAGGGTGGTGCTGCTGTACTTCCGACTGAGAAAGTTGCAAAATGGCAGGAGCGAAGAGGGGTAGGATTGGAGTAGGTCTGTGTAGGTGTGGCTTGAATTATGACCTGTGGAGTAGAAATGTGGGCTCTCGGAGATGAAGGAACAGCACAGTCTGGCCGGGACAGTGTGCACCAGGGGGAAGACCGGAAATGAAGCCAGAAGACATGCTGGGACCAAACTGTGAGGGTCCTACCGTCAGATCGTGGACGATTTCGGAAGTGTGACCCAACGGCGATGACTCAGAGGGAAAAGACTGAAGGCAAAAAGAGTCGAGTCTAAGTCGGCATGGCAGTGTGGGGATGGGGTGCAGTCTTGGTAAGACTTGACAACCTATAGACAGAGGAAGGAAGAGAAGACAATGATGCCCTTTACCAAGAGTCAGAAATAAAAGAGGAAGGTTGGTTTGAGGTGGGGAAATGGGAAGTTTTGAAACAGACATCATTTATTTCTACTGCGTGTATCCAGCACCTGTGGGGCGGGGGTGGGGGTGGGTGGGGGGCTGCCAGGGCCAAGGATACGGATTTAAGAACTATATGCAATAAATGGAAATTATCACAGAAAGAAAAGAGGGCTGAGCGTGTAACCTCGGGAAATGCATACCTTAGGGTTAGAAGGAATAACAAGAAGGGACAAAAGCCAAGAAGGAGGAGCAGGAGAACGTGAGGAACACCAGATTAGTTCCCTCTTAGAGGAATCAAGAGTCCTAGGATATTTTCGGGGCGCCTAGGTGGCTCAGTGGATTCAGCATCCGACTTCGGCTCAGGTCATGATCTCCAGGTCTGTGAGTTCGAGCCCCACAGCGGGCTCTGTGCTGACCGCTCAGAGCCCAGAGCCTGCTTCGGATTCTGTGTCTCCCCCTCTCTCTGCCCCTCCCCCACTTGCACTCTGTTTCTCTCTCTTTCGAAAATAATTAATAAAACTTAAAAACTTAAAAAAGAGTCCTGGGATATTTTGGTTGCAAGAGACCAATAGATAAAATAAAACTCGAAGTAATTTAAGCAAAAAAAAAAAAAATTATTGTATCATGTATGTATTCATTTTCTATTGCTGCCTAAAAAATTAACATAACTTAGTAGCTTAAAACCACACCCATGTTATTGTGGCTTCGGCAAATACCAGCGCTTAGCTGGATGCTCTACACAGGGTTTCATAAAGCTGAATTCAAGGTGTTGGTTGGACTGCATTCTCATGTGGGGCTCACCGTCCTTCTTCAAACTTGCGTGATTATTGGAAGAGCTTATTTCCTTGTGGTCATAGGACTGAGGCCCCCTTTCTAGTGCTGGCTATAGGCTGGGTGCCACTCTCAGCACCTGGTGTCCATCTCCAGAAACTTGCCATGGGGTGCTGCCCCCTCTCCCCGTATGTCCTCTCATTTTGAATCTCATTCTTGGAAGAGCCTGTCCCCTGGAAGGGCTCACCTGATTAGGTCAGGCCCACCAAGGATAGTCTTTCTCTTTCAAGGTCGACTGATCTGAGACCTTAATCTTAGCTGCAAAATGGCAGCACCTGGGTTAGTGCTTGATCGAATAACTGGGAGAAGGTGTGTGTCCACTAGGGCAGAGGGCCATCTAGGGGCCACAACAAAACGAAAATGTCTGGGGGTAAATCGAACTTTTGGCATGGCTGGATTGAAGGGACCTCAGTGTTGTCAGGACTCGCACTTTGTGTCGTTCAGCCTTGTTCCCTATCACAGAGCCTCGTTCTCAAAAGGGCTTTTCTCACAAGCTTTTGGGAGTACATACTTTCACATTCCAGCCAGTCTGAGGAGAGGCCTCTGGTTGGCTCTGATTGCCTATTCCTAAAATCAGCCATCATGGCGAGAGGGATACGTGTTCTGATCTTCCAGAAATGGGTCACGTGCCCCTCCGGCACCCAAGGCACGAGGTCACCCCGGTTCGGATGACAAAAGAATGGGGGAATTGTTCCAGAAAGATGCTGTTCAGGCAAAACTGCCAGTCTGCTCAGTAAAAGTAAAAGCAAACTCCAAGAACTATGGATGAGCTGTACCAAATACTAGAAGAAAGTCTGTTAGGAAAAGGCCCCTGCTTTTAGGAGACAGGTTAAGCTGTACCTGGTGAAATACTGACACGAATTTATACCACACTTGAACATCAGTGAACAGGAGAGAGACAACAGCTATTTGGGAACATAGCGGAGGCTATTGGAAGGTCTCCTAGGGATAGCAGTGGCTGGGTATGTCTAGGCCAAGAAGTTTCTGGTAGAGAGGGAAGAGACCGGTGGAGACATGAATGACACAATTGGCTCTAACAGAACCTGGAGCCGGCGGGAAGACAGCGGGCTCACAGTCCAAGACTGAACAAAACAAAATGAACAAAACAAAACAAAAATGTTCCCCAGATTATGAGGTACATGGGCCTTTTTGGTTTTGGGGCCAATTGCCGTCTCTCTAGAATAGACAGGTATGATTCTTTCCAATATGGCCATCTTACAGTGATTAAATGCACCCAAAAGATTCTTCGCCTCTGTCTGCCCATGTCATTGACCAAAAGGCTTACCTTTAGAGCAGTGGTTTTCCAAGTGTGGTCCATGGCCCAGCAGCACCATCATCACTTGGGAACTTGTTGGGAATGCACATTATCTGGCCCCACTCTGGGTCTAATGAGTCAGAAATTGGGGGGGGGGGGCGGGCAGTGGCGGGCATCTTCGACCTCCTGGTGTTTCTGATGGTGGTTGAAGTTCGAGAGCCACTGCTTCAGACCATCCATGCCTCCACCCCCCGCCTCCATAATCCACTGGGGTTTCCTTGACGGTGGCTTTGGGAAGCTATGAGAAGCAAGGCTATATATGGCAACTGTTCAAAAGCCACTAATGAGTCAAAATGTAATGGAGTGGAAGAACAACAGAGAGAAGGTGAAGTTACAGCTTAATTGTTCTGTAGTTCACGGAGGGCTTTCATGTGGATGGTAGGATGATCTCGTAGGCACTTGTGGGTCCGTGGAGGACGGAGACCGGGGAGAAAGGCTTAAATTATAGCTATGGAGTGGTGATTCCTTTGGAGTAAGGGTTAAGTCGTAGAACAGGTTTTGGATATGGATCATTTCTTTTAAATTCAGGCTCTCCTACTAGATACTGTTAGGAGGCTGCAAAAGAAAGTCAAGGTTTCTTTCATCAAGGAGTTTATAAACTTTTTAAGTCTTCAAGACTTAAGTCAAGCCAGCGGAGTATAGAAAGACAGTCTAATGGAGTGCTGAATTGAAAAGGACCTTGAGTCAAAATAATGTGGAAGAGACTGTAAGTGGTGTGGGCAGTCAGGGGAAGGAGACATTGGCAATGAGTCATTTTCTTCTCTGGACAGACGATGAAACTGTCAGCCTCGCATAACTTCCCAAGTCTGATGGCGGAGTATTGGACACTCAGTTTCAAGAAGGCCTCTTTCCTGCTGTCTCTCTTTTCTTTCCCAGTTTGCTAAAGTTTGTCAAAACTGCTAACTCAAAGTGAGGATTTCTATTTCGAGACTTTGAACTTGAAGGATTATTAAAGTTGTTGGTTATATGAGGAACTTGTAGGAGGCATTGCATTTTGTCCTGGATGCCTTAAATGGGACGAGACTTGAGTAGAAGTTTGGCCTATTTGTTTCAAACACTTTCGAACTTACTTCATTCATGGGGAGAACATGAATGAACCTGTCTGAGGATACCTTAGTTTTGCAGGATGAAGAAAGCGAATTAACTGATTTTCCTTAGTGGAAGGAGTGAGTTGTACCAGACTGGAGTTGATAGGGAACGAGAAAACACTTCAGATGAACACAACATTTCCGCTGCTTTTTACTGCTTTGCATCGTGGAGCTTACCTGGGTAAATAAACAGATAACTAAACCGAGAACCAAATGAAAAGCCTCACAGGGCTCTCTTGAAGGTGGGCATAAATGCTGTTTGAGTCCAAGAGAGAGCTAGTAGAAACCACTTGATAGGGAAGCAGAAGCCAGCAAGTTTGGAACCTCCTCCAAGTCACTAGGAGAATTTTTCCAGAAGTTTACACGGAACGTGATCCGTTTTTAGCTGTTTCGGGGGGAGGGCTTTCTTAACTCCAGCTGTGGCACGCAGGTGCTAACAGAGAGCTTCCTTTTATTTCGCTGTGATGACGGGGTGACGTGCGATGCATTAGGAAACCAGCCGTTCCTTTCGTGTCACATCAAGTATCCTACCTGCACTGAACTGTGCTCCTCCAGCAGAAATTACTAGTGTTTGTTGTGCCGACAGCCTGGCAGTCGGAAAGAAGGCACGGCTCTTATTTCAAGGTATCCAGAGCAGTTCTCTTGCTCATTTGTTGATAAAGGAGACCCAGCTGAAATGCCAGGAAAAAACAAAAAAAGATAAAATACCAGAAATTAGTCGTGCAGCTCCCCAGTCGGATCACACAACCCAGAGGCTGTTTTCTATACCTGGCAAACTTCTGCTCACCTCTGTTAGTGTTGTAAGAGAAGCCTTCCTAAGCCCCTCCTAAGCGAGCGACTCCCATTATGATGGCAAATCACAGTGTTTCTTTTTTCCTTGATGCCTTCTTTTCCTTGCCTGTCCGATCCTCAGATTCGACACATAAACTAAAAGTGGAGTGCACTCATTCTGTCACGTCTGTCCCTCTTGCGGCAGTGAGCTCCTTAAAGGCACGGTCCCGGTCTATTTTGTTCACCATTATGCACGTAGAAGTCGGTGAGTAGAGTAAGCACCAAGGAAAAACTTGTCCGGTGAATGAATGAATAAGAAAGCACGCTGTATACCTGAAACTAATGTAATATGGTGCATCGCTTATAACTCAATTAAAAAAAAAAGAAGAAGAAGAAAACGCTTGGTAAACTGCAGTCACTATGAAAGCCCAGGTTAATTATAATAGCAGACACCTCCTTTCTCCCTTCTGTCCTAACTTTTTGGGGGACAGTTTTTTTTTTTTTAAGTTCATCTGAGGTATACTTGTCAGTGTTTTACGGATTCTCAATCTGATTCGCTGTCATTCATTTTGGCCTCTTTCTGAGATGAGGACCACACGTTGCCCTCAAAAATAGCGTTACCCCCACAGTGCCAGGACTGGGTCCCGCCCTCGCTCGGGGCACCCTTCTGGCTCTAAGAGGGAAACGTGGCAGCCGCCTGTGGATGATTGGGAAGCAGACAGGGGTCTGGCGTAGCGCTTCGGTCCTACGTGTCTCGTCGTCCCCGAGACCACTCATGTAAGTCCCTGTACCCCAAGCACGCTCCTCGAGAATACGCAAGTGAAAATAATGTGATACTATTGGCCCGGCGAAAGCTGTTCCTGGCTCTGTCCTAAAGGAGGGGAAAAAATCAAGAAGTCCAGGTGTGGAAAACATTAAGGATCAGGATATGAATAGGTCTTTTCTTTAAAAGCAACAAACAAACAAAAATTCTCCAGTCCTTCTCCAGCAGGGCCTCAGCGTGCCTCTTCTGTGTATGTGTGGAAGTGTTATCCTCGGTGGGCGGGAATGGCAGACAGCCAAGTGGAAAATTTCACAGCCCTGCAAACCTCCAGCTCACTAAACCCTGTAAACCAGCAGTCGGAGGGAGCCGTGTGGCAGGGACCAAATAACGATGCGCCTGCACATGCCTCAGTCACCCACCTTCCACTCCCCCCTTCCCTTTGCTTCCGGCTCTGATCCAGCCTGCACTTTCTCTCTCTCTCTGAGCCTCCCGACAGCTCTGCTTCCGGTCCTTGGGCCTCCCTGGACCCCTCAATGGAAGGGGAGTTGTAGCACAGCGGCCCGTGCAGACTTTTGCACGTTTCGGTGCCCCAGGGATAGTTGACTGTTGGTGCCTGGCCAAAACTGGCTTTTAAATCCTGGCTCCGAGCTCAGTAACAGGCTTATGACCACTAATAATACTTGGCGTTTACATAGTGCCTTTCTTCCCGGGAACTGTGAGTACTTTGCAAGAGTGATCCTACTGATCTTTGCAACAACCCAGTGAGGTATGAAAACGGCAGAAGGTGATGGTCCTAGCTCCCTCCCTTTTGCAGAGAGTGAAATCAACTGGCATGTTTTGAGGCTGTGTTGCAAATTTGCATCTCAGCTGGGATTGCATCAGAAGTCTCCCAGAATTGTCTTCAACTTTATGGGTGGCAGTGGTGGGGGGGTGGGCGGGGGTTGCGGGTAGGAACAGGGCAGGGAGGGTCGCGAGCGACCTGCGGGGAGAAGGCTGGCCAGACCACGCCGTGTCTCCTGGGTCAGGAGCAAAGATACTAAATTTCTCTTTGAAGGCAAGGGTACTGGCAAATGGTCTCTGGTGAGCTGTCAGTCTAATTGATCTGATCGTGAGACTTCTTTTGTTGAGATAAGGAGTGATTGGATGATGCATTTACCTTTCTCTTTTTCTTCTTTTCTGCTACTCCCGTGCTAGGTATTTCTCACTCCTCTGGAAGGAAGAAAGAACACGCCTGAGCCGGGAGCACTCCAGCGTCTTGTGGGAAGTCTCCATGGTGAAGGATAAGCCAGGGCTACCTGTGAACAGCGCACAGTGAATGTTGTAAGTTAACCAGAGCGCTGCGGTGGCTTGCCTTGGAAGGTTTTGTGAATCATTGGATGTCACTGAGCCAGGGCGATGAAGGGGTATTAGCATGAGTTCTAAGTGATCATCCAATTAATTTCTTTTTTTAGAGGAGTGGTTCTGTCTTTCTTTGCCGTGAGCCTGTCTTTCTCTCGGCTTCTGTGGGGGCACTGCTCATTATCTACGTCTGGTGTACAAGAGACGAATATAGTGATTCCTTTCGCTGTTGGAACGCCCTTTCTCCTGCTACAATTACGCAGTGTCAGGTTCCGAGCAAACTCTTTCAACTGGGCTATTACGATTCTTTTAGGTTGGTGGGTAGGGAGTCAAATCCTCTGGGCTAAGGATCAGCAACCGGGATTTCCACCCAGCAATTATGTTTATTTATGTGAAGTTTTTTTCTGGAATGAATTTTTTTTTTCCTGGCTTTCAAAAATCTGAGGTATGCAAATACAGTCGGTGGTTTTTGGGTGCTTCTCTTATTCAAAACGGGCTGATTTACTGGTTGGTATTAAGGTGCAGGGGCAGGATTTGGAGGTTAGTAAAGTATCAGCTGCGGGTTGCTTTTCACAAGGAACTTTAGTATTGAGGAGCTGAAGAGATAGCACACTATGGATATCAAGGAGCTTATCCGCCACAAAACTCAGGAATCGCACCAGCTGTGTTGCTTTCTGGAGATTTTACCTCATTGCTAAATTGTGTCCAAAAAAGAAAAGAAAGAAGTTGACAAAGTTTTAATGGGGGAAAGAATACAGCTGCAGGAAACCCAGGATTGGCTGTCAATGTATTGTCTTCAAGTTTTAGAAAACTAAGAACCAGCTTTGACCAGGACTCTGCGTGTGTGTGTGTGTGTGTGTGTGTGTGTGTGTAAAATACATACATGCATATTTATATACATACATATTTAATATATATCATGTATTTGTGTATATATTAAATATACATAAATACATATATTTGTAGGTATGTATACATATGTAATTTTATATAATAAGTTTTTAGCTTATTCAAAAAAATTTTTTTAATGTTTAGTTTTTGAGAAAGAGAAAGAGGGAGACAGAGCATGAGTGAGGGAGGGGGCAGAGAGAAGGAGACCCGGAATCCGAAGCAGGCTCCAGGCTCCGAGCTGTCAGCCCAGAGCCCCATGTGGGGCTCGAACTCATAAACCGTGAGATCATGACCCAAGCCAAAGCTGGATGCTTAACTGACTGAGCCACCCAGGCGCCCCTCTTTTTAGCTTCTTAATAATTCAGTCAGGAAGTTTTCCAGGCATTTTTTTCACCTCTATTTTTCCAGTTGCACAAATGATTTTGAAAGAGTAAGATACTGCAGCGGGAGGAGTGCGTATATCAGGGAGGGAAAGCATTGACACTGAAAAATAAAATTTCCACTGCATTTTTTTTATTTCATGGTTTTCTGAAAATTTGTATTAAAATATGCTGCTTTATCCGTATTTCCTCAGAGTTAAATTGTCCTATTAAAATAAGCTTATTAAATTTAAAATCTCCCAGTGCCACATGTCACTGGTGGAAAACACTGGAGTTTTAGTGTGTTAGCATTTCGTGCATGTGATCATGCTGGTTCTGGTGAAAATATATAGCTCCCAGAATCAACAGACCCGAACTCGATTCCTGGTCCTATGGTTCAGGTCAAGAAAGTCTGAAACCTTTGGCAAGTCACTACCCCCCATGAAGTGTTATTTTGTTAAGTCTATATGTTACTCTTTTATTTTGTACATCTATATGCAACAACAATTAACCTGTTAATCGATAGGTTGACATCTTCGTTTGGGGTCCCTGTAAGGGGCACAGTGTTGTGTAAGGCACTTGAATACTTACTAAAAAATCTCTCTTATTGTAAAAATTTCTGTCACTGTTGGGGTACCTGGGTGGCTCAGTCGGTTGAGCGTCCGACTTCGGCTCAGGTCATGATCTCGTGGTTCATGAGTTCAAGCCCCGCGTCGGGCTCTGTGCTGACAGCTCAGAGCCTGGAGCCTGTTTCGGATTCTATGTCTCCCTCTCTCTCTGACCGCCCCCCCCCCCAACTCTCGCTCTGTCTCTCTCTTTCTCTCTCTCTCTCAAAAATAAACATTAAAAAAATTTTTTTAACTTTCTGTCACTATTAAGGAATAATTGGGATCCTAGAGTAGTAGTGCATTTTACTAGAAATGATCTTCCCAATCAGGTGGCCTTGAGAATACACTTTTGGTGACTTCTTTATCTCTGGTGATATTTTAGAAAGCGTTTTCATCTCAGGAAACAAGTGTCTTATGGAAAAAACGCTCTAGGTTTCAGGTTACATTTAAATGAATAATGCAGATACTAAAATCAAAATAGCTTTTGTTTCAAATCTGGTGGGTTTTTTTTTTTAAACCGTTGCTTTGAAATGCTCGTGTGATACCCTGTCAAACCCCAAACATTAAATGAGGTTTTCAAAGAAGTTCTGAAGTGTAAAATTGAAGATGCCACATGGCCAACTAAAGTAATTTTAAAATCCTTCTGTGAAGGGAGTGTGTTGTGAGAAAGGAAGAAAGTACTAAATTCTAGTGAACTCCTTCAGAGCTTAGGACTTCCTCTTCCAGACTGCATTTGCCTTGTAGGGAGTGGCAAGGGGGCAGGGTCCCAGTTTTGTCAGCAAGCTGTGAAATGAGTCATCTTGGCCATTAGTAATCTTTTAGGATCCTAGCGCTTTTTTACATTGAGTCCATACTTTGGGGTCCTTGGTGTCCGAAAGCCTATGCCGTAGGGAAGACAGGAGATTTTCAAAGAACGTGTGCTCGCACATAGATGGTGTCGGAATGTAGAGAAACATTGGAGGAACTGTCATAGCAGCTATTGGAATGAGCGGCTTCTGTCCTCAGAATTCCTTGCAGATTGCACCACAAACATATTGCCTCTGCAGGACCCCTCGGCCTGTTGCCACTAACCGCCTCTCAAATCTGCCACCGTGTTTCTGGCAGATGAACGTCGCTCCTGGAAGTGTCTCAGACTGTGGTATCTTTGTACAAGAAGGGGATGGTAAGGAAAACTTACCTACGGGTCAGGAGATCCAGGTTTTCTGCATGATGTTGCAGTTAACCTTGGAACTTTGGAACCCCTAGAGCCCCAGGGGCCTGATTTAGGAGGAGTAACATGAGAAAGTTGAGTTAAGTGGCCTCTGGTGGTTCTTCCTGCCCTACATGTCACGTTGCATAATGTATCAGCTTGGAGGAGGCAGGCTGGACCTTGCTTTTACCCCGTTTGGCTTCTAAAAGTCAATGATTTGGCACGACTTCAATTTACAACCGCTTTTTTTTTTTAAGTTTATTTCTTCATTTTGAGAGAGAGAGAGAGAGAGAGAGCACAACTGGGAGGGGCAGAGAGGGAGAGACAGAATCCCAAGCGGGCTCTGCTCCATCAGTGCTCAAACTCACGAACTGTGAGATCATGACCTGAGCGGAGATCGAGAGTCAGGTGCCTAACCAACTATACCACCCAGGTGCATATAACTGCTTTATAAAATGTTGAGCATAATCTTATGGCAAAAAACCCACGATAGATAGATAGATAGATAGATAGATAGATAGATGAGTGTGAGTTTGTCATCATCATGACATCCTTTCCACAGGACCCTCCCAGATACCGTAGGACAACTCAAAGGTGTTCATTTGAGTGCCTTCTAAGAGTACAGTTTTAGTCATTTAAATCAGTCGTTTAAATTAAATGTAGCCATTTAAATTTAAATTTCGTCATTTAAACCACAAGTCATTGGTTTTTTTGAAAATTAAATACGAGCCACTTTTGAAACTAAGTTTTTAAAAACCGCCCCCCTCCACTCAAATATTGCTTTGTGTACATGCAAGGAGGCAGTGATGATCTCTATTTCTTTCTTAAGCTTTTCTGCTTCTCGAGTTACCTTTCAGAGCAGCCTCTCCTGACCTGTGTAGCACCCACCTCGTCCCTCTGTGCTCGCTAGCCTACTTCATTTTCCTTTGAATCACCTATGTATTACATATTTACTTGTTAATTGTCCATTTCCTCAACCAGACTGTAAGCCCCATGAAAGCAGGGATATTATTATTATTATTATTATTATCATCATCATTATTATCAGATGGATCCACAACACCTGTGGCTGAGTACTGAGTGGGTACTCACTAAATAGTTGACTGAATGTCTAAGGAAAGTGTTAGTTACCCCTTAGAAAAGGGAATATAAACACGGTTCTCATGAGACTTGCTTGAATCTGATAGTCGTTTCACCATGTAGGGGGGTGGCCTGGAGAGATCATCTATTTTCTTTTCCTTAGAAATAGACACTAAATGTCTGTGATGGGTATAAGTAAATGTGGGAAAGGAAACAATTTGTTTTAAAAAATGTTTTATAGAACTATCAATAGAGTTTGGGGATTTTCTGATACTTAAAAAAAAAATCCTGTATGGTGCTGCACCTTGTGTATTTCCTCTCATTTTCCATTTGAGTGGTTCGCTTCATCAGTTGTTTTTGAGCTGCCTGACCTGGCTTTCTGTGAATGGTGGCGGTTTTGTCTCTTACCGTCACACCATTTCATTGCCTTCGATGTTTACACTTGTTCCCAAAGCGGGAGCCAGGCTTGAAGGACAGGATCTACCTAAAAAGAAACTCACCATTTACTGAATAGCATCATTTACATTTCCTTCACTTCTGGATGGTGCACAAATTGGGTCAAGGAAATAGTATGCCCATACCAGTTAGGTCCATCCAGCGGCTCCACGGTGTGAGAGAGGGAATTCACAAAGGCTTTCTTAGGGCAGCATCATCCTACATGGCTTTTGAGGATGACAACAACAAAGGCTTCTTGGATTTTTGTGTGTTTCTTGACCCCTTTTGCCAAAGAACTTCTGAGTGCAAGAGTTACGTTTTTCCTCGGAAGAAACAGGAGGGCCAAAACAAACACCTGTGTGCCTATTTAGACAGCATTATGCTGTCTTCCTAAGCTTTGAAAAACGACAGCTGAATTTCTAATCCCCAGAGTGAGAGAATTACATACACGCGCTCTGATAAGAGTGATTTGGGAATTTCCCGCGTGCCTGTCAATTTGTACCTTTTAGATTTGCCATCTGTGACACCAAATTCTCTAGCACTATCATAAAAAAGAAAAAAAATCCCAAACCCTGAAGTAGATAGGGGGAATCAGGGGAGAAGGGGAGATTTTGCTGTGAGAATAATGAGGAGCCCCTCTCGATGCTTTTAGTCCTTGCTGTGGACGGTCCTGGGGATGGGAGTGCATGTTGTAAAGGCTCTGACTGAGCCATTCTGTGCAAGTACTCGGGGCCGTCTTGTGTGGCCTCGCGTCTCCCGGCGTTTTCAGCCTTACCCTTTTCTTTGCACTTCTCAGACTTCCTTTAACCACGTCTTAGTGGTGGTCTCACTAGTTCCTGGCCGTTGCCCCTTCGGCAGGCCCTTCGCAGGAGCGACTGCTTCTGAGAGTTGATGTCAGAGGTGCTTCCTGAGGCCTTGGCAAAGTCCAGCACGTTCCAGGCACACCCCTTCCCCTTGGCTTCGTTTTCCCCCAGCCCTCAGCCTCCCCGCTCCCGGCATCTCTGCATCTCGGGGAGGAGAGAGAGGGAGATACACAGGACACCCAGACGTTGTGGAAGCAAAAATAAACGCTCGTGCATCTTCTACAATATTCGTGCTCTGTTGGGGAAAGGACACGTCCACGACCTGGTGAGGCTGCTTTCCAGCCGAGTAGTGCTGAGGTTAAAAGGCTTTGTGTTCTCTTTAAGATTGGAATTCACTAAATAAATGATACTTATTAAAAGACTGCCGTGTGCCAAGGTGTGCTGAAGTCTGTTAGGGAAACAGTGATGTGTAATCGATATTTGCTGCTCTCGGAGACTTTGCTGATGGAGCCCTGGGTGGGGGGCTATGCACTTGGCATGGGATCTACCTAAAAAGGCTTTGGAGTCAGGTGCCCCAGAAGGGATGGTGGGTAAGGGTGTTCAGAGCTGGGTTTTCAGGGAAGGCTTCAAGCACTGATGCACATCAGAATTAGACCTTGAAGCAAAGGGCAGGACTTTAGCCCGATGTCTGTGTGTGCTTTGAGAAGGCAAGGGAGGGAGAGCAGATACAACTAGTCTCTTACTTACCTGCTCCTGCGTCTGGGCAAACGAGACTTCATGGTCAGAAAGTTCTCTCCATCAGAAACGATGTTGTAAGACAGCCAACAAAGACATAGAGTGGGGATTTCTAGCATCAGAGAACCATTCTCTTTTAGGATCAGTCTTAGATGTTTATTTGCAAAAGCTGAAGCAAGCCCTCGGGTCACTTAAAGAAATGATGCCCTTCAACCCAAGTAAGTATAGTGTTTTGAACTTGAACTTGAAGACAGAAACCACACCCAGAAGTAAAAATACTTCTCGAGGGGTGTTTTTTGAAGCACCCACTGGTGAGGAATCCTTGTGCACCAAAGCAGTGACTAGCTTAGTGGGGCTGTCCCAGGAGGGAAATAGCCTCTGACAATTCTTTCAGATAGAGATCAAGCAAGTCCCATGTTCCTGGACATCTCCGAGGTTGATCGGATCCATCATCTTTGTTAAAATATGACTGATGTTACTTATTTCTTACACACTATATCATACCTTAGACTTTGAACCCCTAAAAGAGTGTTGTTTTCTTTTGCTTCCCTCCAGAAAAGTGAGGCGCAAATAGGAACAAAATAACGTTGTTTTGTCAGAAAGCCCGAACAAAACCTATTGGTTCTTTCTCACCAGCAAAGAAATTGTTCCTTGGGACCGATGTCAAAAAAGACCAAGAGAAAGATAACTTTGTTCTTTTAATTCTCCCCAGTTTTTCACTTTGGTAAAACAATCATTTGTCAAGTACCAGAAAATCATGTAACCACTCCCCTGATGAATATTCATGTTAAATTTCAAGTAGTAGCTATACAGTAAATCGTGCTAAGTGGAATCTTATGGAAAGAATTAACTCATCACCTGTACCTCTTGAACATTAAGCTAACTTTTTGCAGGCACCTAAATACATATGTTTGCCTGATTCAGAAAAAGTAATTTTCAACAAGTATACTTTTTAGGGGTGTCTGGGTGGCTCGGTCAGTTAAGCGTCCGACTTCGGCTCAGGTCATGATCTCACGGTTCATGGGTTCGAGCCCCGCGTCGGGCTCTGTGCTGACGGCTCGGAGCCTGGAGCCTGCTTCGGATTCTGTGTCTCCCTCTCTCTTTGCCCCTCCCCCACTTGCTCTCTGTCTCACTCTCTCTTTCGAAAATAAATAAACATTAAAAAAAAATTTAAATGCTTTTTAGGTGGCGTAGTAAAATTCATTGTTTGAAGCCCATGTTGGAGGAAGTTGGTTTTCAGTCTTTTTTTTTTTCTATTTGTGCTTATGTTCTAAAATGACTTACGTAGAACCCCTCCCCCCATGGAAATTTTAATGGGATACAAGTAACAATCTTTTTAGAATCTTCCATTTCTAAAACTCAGGCAAGTTCTTGTCACCCTTTGGACTCTGAGCCATCTTCTTCCATGTAGAAATTCCACATCTTTCCCTGTGTCTTTACAACACACATCTTGCTCACCATCTTCCTTCTGGCCTCAGGTGTCGGGCCAGGATGAGGCTTGTCCACCATGCCGGCCGAATTCTCTGCATAGGACCCTTGCACGAGTACCTGGACCTTTCAGCCTGCACACGGCTATCCTCGTGGACTTTGAGACGCTGCACTCTGTGCATCTAGAAATGAAAACAGTTTTTCTAGAATAGTTTTCTAAAATTTCCGTTAGTTTGCTCTTCGTTTCATTTTCCTTTTTTTCTTCGCCAGCCTTTGTAGTTTGCATAGAACTGAAAAATTGTAATTTCTCCAGGGCTAAAATCCAAGACTTTAATAGGCAGTCTTAATGCCCTGGGCTTCTACGAGTTGCTACCCGTTATAAGCATTGTAAAACTGACTCTGCGGAACAAAGAGAGCTGGGCACAAAGACTGCTTCCTTCTTCTACCATGGCAAGCCCTAGTTTTCCAGTCTTCTTTGCCTTTTCTTCTTTGTTCGCCAAGAAAAGGGGGCCCGAGATTAGGATGTTATTGTTCAGAAAGGGGACAGCTGTGGCCTGTACAAACAGATTTCTTTTCCCTTCCTTTTGGCAACCTCAGTCGCTCTACCTGTTTTCTGGGTCTCACGCTTCTGCTTGTGAACAAGCTCCCTTGCCCCGTTTTCAGGACACTGAGAAATTAACCATACAAATGTCCGTTGGTGACTGCGTGTCTACCGGCTCCCATAATGCATAGTAGAGTCATTCGGCCTTTCTGTGAAGTGAGTTTCTTGCCCCTACTCTGTCACCAGCACACGGGGCACAAGTGTAGATGAAAAGATAGCATGTCAAGGTGAGGGCGATGGGTCCTGTCAGTCTGTCGCTCCCTTTAGTAGAGGAGATTAGCTGCCAAATGGTGTCTTGTTGCTGTCATTGGAGTTGGAAATCCCGGTTCCCAGCACTCTGGCGATCTATCTCTGTGCCCCAGCAATGACGCCACCTTATCCTAGCAACCTGCGGGCTGGCACTTCTCTAAAGGCAGGCGAGGGAGTGGCAGTGGAAGACGGTGGCCTCCGGGGGGTCAGGAGGGAGTTGGCAGTCACGTTGCTCATGGAGGAGTTTCCATTTCCTTCACCTGGGAAGGCCTCCAGGAAGGGATGTCAGTATCCTGGGACTGTCCCTTACTGAGGATAGTGGACCACGTGGTCGTTCTGATACAGATAGTATGCATGACGAATAACCGACCGATGAGTGGGTAGTCCAGGCGAACGTGGGGACTGCCAGGCCAGGATACTAGTCCATCTCAGAACACTGGATGGTATGAGTTTTGCTTGTGAGATGGGTTAATGTTCTGGTCGTTCATCAGCACTGGCGTTCAGAGTTGGGGACACGGGGAGCTGTTTGCGAGGAATCGGGTCAGGAGAGGGAGCATAGAGGGAAACACCACGGCGTTGGATCTTGGTTCCTTTTCCTGTTGACCCTTCTGGCCTGAAAGCAGCCGGGTGTAACCAGAGCTTCCTTGCTGTGCTCCTGTAATTGATCCACATACCCAGCATTGAAAAGGAACACTACTAACCTTGTCCTCTTCTTCTTAATTACTCTCTTCCTCCCTTTATGTCAAAATGAATTGGCGCCCAATAATTTTTTTTCCCCTTTTCTGATTTGGATCCAGAAGAACGTAGAAATCCTGAGTATTATATCTTAAAGTCTCTCACCTAGTTGGCCTTGTCTAGATGAAGTCTAAAGTTGGGCCACCAATTGACATTGGATGCCTTGGGGAGTTTATTCTATAGGCACTTCATTGTGGAGGCTCCCAGCCAATGACTCTGGATGACATTTTCTCCTAGGGTTGCTTCTGTCTGTGTTAGCACGGAGATGTTAGGACATTTTTCACGAAGAAAGAGCTAAGGGCAGGTCTACTTGGAAACCTTACTGAGAGATGGAAAGCGAGGGAATCTGATAAACGGGATGTCCCTGGGACGTTTGAAACTTACAAATGATATGAAGTGTCATTAGTACTTTTCCTTTCATTACCGAGAGAATTTCCGCACTGTCAGAAACCTCTGATCATCTCCTCCACTGAATGACCATACTTGTCTAAGATGTAACCGTATGGTACTGCGTCTCCATGCCGGGGAAGCCAGTTACGGGGTCACTGAACATTTTCAGCGTAGCTTTTATACACTCGGCAGATGCTGATACCCTCTTCCCTACCTGGAATAAGGATAGATGTTGAAGATCCAGGACTGGAATTAAGAGAAATGATTTGGGGACAAAAAAGAAGCATGTAGGTAGCTGTTTATACTCTCAGAGCATCCTATGTCCCCAACATGTTTCTTAACAAATAAAATAATTCAGTTCTATTTGATAGTGGGTGGTGTGCCCAAAAGGTCATCATTTAAGTTGTTGAAGTGGGTTTTTTTTTTAATTTATTTTTATTTTTGTTTTTTTCTTTATTTGAGAGAGAACGTGAGTGGGGAAGCAGGACAGAGGAAGAGAGAGAATCTTTTTTTTAATTCTCTTTATTTTAGAGAGAGAGAGAGCAGGGGAGAGGGGCAGAAGAAGAGAGAGAGAGAATCTTTAAACTCCATGCTGAGCATGGAACCTGACATAGGGCTCGATCCCATACCCCTAGGATCATGACCTGAGCTGAAATCAAGAGTCAGACACTCAACTGACTGAGCCACCCAGGGACCCTGGGAGGGTGGGGAGAGAGAGAGAGAGAGAGAGAGAGAGAGAGAGAGAGAGAGAGAGCAGAGGAGCAGCAGAAAGAAAGGGAGACAGAGAATCCCAAGCAGGCTTTGCGCTGTCAGAGCCCGACCTGGGGTTCACACTCAACAAACCGTGAGATCATGACCTGAGCCAAAGTCAGATGCTCAGCTGACTGAGCCACCCAGGCACCCCAAGGTTTGATGATTGCTTATTTTTTAAGAAACTGGGTATGGCAGATGATACTCATTTAGGCCTCATGAACCTCCTGCTTCATATGTTTGTTTTCACAGCCTACCTAGATTCACAGTAGGCTCTCTTGAGTTTGTTGTTGTCAGTCACAGAGGTAGGCATGACTGTAAATGGTAATAACTAAGGAAGGGCTAGAGATGCCTTGGGTTCAGTCCAGGAGCGGGAGCATCAGGCTAAGAATGGACATCTGGGGTCTCCTCCCATTCCCGCCCCTCTGTGACCATGAGCAAGCGCTCTCTGTGCCTGTATTTCCTTGTCTTCCAAAGGAAGATAGTTATCACTCCCACTCAACGGTATTAGACTTAAAGGTATTATTCCAAATAAGAGACATTTGGAATCCTATTTGGGTTCAAATCCCAGACCTGCCACTCATTAGCTGTGTGTCCTTGGGAAATTGCCCAACTTCCCCGAGTCCTGTTCCCCTTTCCTTTAAAATAGGGTTGGTCAGACCCACCTTGCAAGATTGCTGAGAGAATTAAATGAGATAACATGTTGTTTTGGCCCAGTGATTGCTCCCTAGTAACTGTGCCAGCTGTAGGATGACAAACTTCACAGAAGAGAATTTATCATGATGTGTTGCTGAAATGAACAGGTAAAGAACTACTATTTGCTGGTCTCTTTGTCGTAGAAATGGTCCTTCTGCAATATCAATTGTCATTAACCGTCGATGTCGTTGCATTGATAGTGAAATCAGTTATGTACTGTTAAAACCTTCTGCTACTTTGACATCCATGGTAGATTAGTTACGAGGGTGTAGGTGATAACACTGGTCAGATTTATCCATGTGCATATCTGCTGAGGGCCCTTGGAATTTTAGGTGATTTTTTTCATATTAGTCAAACTGAAAGGCCCAGTAGGTTTGGAAGATATGATAGTCTCGTCTATAAAAAGAGTAGGGAGATTCCCAAAGGCTATTGAGATGAGTGAAACTCTAAAAAAGAAAAACATTATTATATATTTTTGTGTAGTTACCATGTCTAGGTGCCGGTAGGTAAAAATGACCTAGTGCAGTTCTTTTGAGTGCAAGATAGAAAAATCCAGAAGATAGATATACACGTCCCTGTCTCTTCTTTCAGCAAATGTTTGCTGAGTGTGTGTTCTAAGGAGGACATCCGCGATGGCTGAAGGAGCTTTCAGGTACTAGGAGAGATGAGAAAATAGGCAACCACTTTATACTGTTGCAAGTGCTCCATCAGTGGTACCCACAGGATGCTATGGATGCAGACCAGTCTGGCAACTTCCAGAGTCAGAGAGGCCTTCATCCTCAGACTTGAAGAATGGGCGGGTGTTAGGCAGGAAACAAAGAGAGTATATTGGTATGTACATACTGTGTAACAAACAACCCCAACATTTAGTGGCTTCCTACAACAAACATATTTCTTGTGATGTTGCATGTCAACTGGGCTCTTCTAGTCCAGCCCACTGGGCTCGGACGGGTTGAACCGTGATGACCTCATCCCCACGTCTAGCTGCTGAAGGAGAGGCAAGCTTCATCTGGGATGGCTTGTGCCTGCTCCACGTGGCCTCTCATTCGCCAGCGCGCCGGTCTGAGCTTCTTCATAGCGCGATCTCAGGGGTCCCAAGGACAGCAAGAGAGGACAGACCCCAGCACACAAGTGCCTTGCAGCCTCTGCTGGCAAGAGCCTTGCTCATCTCCCTTTGGCCAAAGCCAGCCGCCTAATGAGTCCAGATTCAAGGGAGGAGGGAGACAGCAGCTTTGTTGCATGGTGGACAATGTGCGATGAGCTCAGGGGTAAGGAGAGAAGCTGGTGCATTGGAACCACAACTAATCCAGAGTGGCTAAAGCAGAGCCGGCCAGAAGCGTCAGGCTAGGAGGCCAGACCGTGAAGTGCCTTCTCAGGAAGCTCTGCCGAGATGCTGGGAGTCTGTCTGGAAGACCGGAGAAGAGTCGTCGAAGGATTTTAATCAGGATGTTGGCCCAGTCAATAAGATCGACAAAAACGTGGTTGGATGGCAAAAGCCTGAAAGCATTTCTTCGCCCGGACAATTGAGGGGTGTTTCCAAAAAGATGTCCCAGGGGTAGCTCGGGGAAGGCAGAAGTGCTACAGCTGAGAGCTGGTTCCAAGTTGACATACGCTTTCTAAACAGTATGACCAGACAAAGGGTGGCGGTCCTCCGAGGTAGGTCCAGGAAGACAGAGGTGCAGGTCATGAGCCCTAGACGTATGAAGTCTGCAGAACTCAGAACACCTTGAGGGAGTTAGATCTTGCTGGCAGCATTTATCACCTCAGCCACTCATTGGCTCGCTCCCGCCAGACCCCTGTGGACTGGGATTCCCAAGTGTCTGCCAGTGGGTTTATTGAAAGACAGTCTCTGAAAGTGCCGTCTCCTGGCGGGCGATTTTACGACGTCATCCCCGTTGAAGACTCTTCTTTCCAGCAGGTCTCGCAGCGACCCCAACACAGACAGTGTGTTCCAAGGGCCCTCGGGCACTGTAAAAAAAATCCTTCTCTGCCCTCTGACGGGACCAGGTCTTACCCATTAATTTCTAGAAATGACCTTTTAACTGTACTATGAAGTGTAACTCTTTATAACTACTAAAATAGAAACGACTGTTTCATTTCACTAATTCGAGTCACCGAGAGTGAGAACTTGTGGTTTTTCACCGATACGTTTGGGGGCCAGTTTGTTGTCACTGAAGGTGCCCGATATCAGGGTGGGGTGGGGACGACGGGATGTTTCAGGCCTCGGACTGTAACTCAAATGCTGAAAGTAATTATCTTTTATAGATAAAAAGTGGGGAGAGGGGCACCGAAATGTGCATGAAGGAGATAGTAATTTGCCATGTTTTCTTTCAAACTTTTCAGTAAAAAAAGAAAAAACAATAATACAAAAGAGTGTAGGCAGGGCCGTGCAGGCTGCCGCAGATGGTCCCTGATTTCTTCTGTCCTTGCGTGATGGACACCATCCTTAACCATATAACTGAGAATACTTGGAAAACGAGGGGATAGAGGAAGACAGGAAGGCAAACTAAAAACCCAGAATGTAATCCGGTGAGGGCAGGTGGAGCACTTGGTGATCTGAGTCCCATGTCTTCCCCATTTAAAGCGTCCCAACAGCCTTTTATAAATCACCTTCCGGTGAGGACCCTTGGCCATATGAGCTCTTCATTTCGTGCTCACTGATAGGGGAGCGTTATGTCAGCATCGACTTCGGTCAGGGGGTACTGCTCTGCACGGCCGTGCGGTTTAGCGCCTGTACGTGCCAGCTGTTACTGGCAGGCACTGCTACCTCAATGGGATGTGTTTTCAGGGACAGGAAAGGGTTTGAGGAACCCCAGTGTTGGGTCAAAGGCCGAAGGCATTTTTTTTTTTCCTGCTGAGAAACAGCAAGCATGTTAGGTGTTTGTATCAGAGTCTTAGTCAAACAATTACATGGAGGACTGATAAAGAAACTTGCAGTGGGAGACCTTGTAATTTAAAGTGCCCAGATTTGGCCAGCGGCATACTCACGTGACATAGAAATGAAAACATGGCATGTTTTGGAATCCCTAATCCTGCCTATTTGCTTTAATAGCAGATCATCGCATACACACTGACTCATTGCGTTTGATACGAAAAGAAAGATTTGGTGCATTGTGCTCCGTCTGGTCCGGCTTCCAGCACAGAGACTAGAAGAGAACCCGTGAAAGAGAGAGCAGAACAGTATGGGTGACCGAAGGAACATCCAACTCCTGTGCTTCTTCTGTACAGAGCCGTGACCGTATATGAGGTTTCGCATGGACTGTTAATCCAAATAATGTGTTTCCCTTTATAAATATGTATTCAGTCCGTCCTGGAGTATATAGAGTATAGAGGAAGCAAATAGAATCTTGTTTTTGAAAGCGGGGTGATGATGCAGGTGTGTGTACCTTCTGCCACCTGTGTATTATTCCACTACGTTCTGTCAGCTTCTTTCCTTACCCACCTGCGCTTTCTATGGTACTTTAAGTGATGCGGTCACGCTGATCCACGGGAGACCAGAGTAGTGCACAAGGAAGGTCAGCACTTTGATCAGAACCACGTCCTGTTGTTTATTATTTAGAAATGTTAATAATACAGTGAAGTCGGGCTGATTGGGACTTTTTTCAAAGATACCCTGGATTGCTTCTTGGGTTAATGCACAGAGGCAGTCATTGTAATCTCAAGCCCGGCAGCCGGGAGGCTTGGGATGACTCCAGAGAACATGGCAGCCTGTGCTCAACTAGCTGTCTAGTCTCACTCTGTAATCCGGCCACAAGGGTCGCCGTGAGCTGCAGTTTTCATTTGACATAAAAGGCCCTCCGATCCGGTCTGTCTGTCTCATCGGTACATCATTCACAGACCTGGAGTCTTCAAGCTTCGCCTACTCGCTGCAGTGAACTCAGAAATGCAAAGCTCTGGAGACCTGTGTATTTACTTATCCCAACTTGATCTTAAATTTGACTACCATATTTCAGTTGATGAAACTGAAAACTCAGATCAGTTTCTGGGATAAAATAGGTCACCATGGTCGAAAATATTGGGCGGAAGTTGTATTGATCTTCTGATAAAACTCTAGGTGTTAAGTCATACCTTTTGTTCGTTCGTTCGTTTGTTTGTTTTTATTGCTGGGGATCTTTCAGATGGAAGGGTGAGTGTCCGAATAAGGAGCCACAAATTGTATGAAAACCCATGGCAAAAGGTCATCTATGGTGTGGGGAAAATTTCCAAGTGGGCACAATCTGATCTCAGTGGTTCTAGAGTCTGCAGTCAGTGTTATATCTTCCTCTTCTCCTTTTCAGACCTAATCTGGCCCCTCCCCTCAAGTGCCTGAAATCAGTTCATGTACCTGGGTTGACCTGTGGAGAAATCACACATGAAGCTGATAGGGACTTTGGCCATGATATTTGCATTTTGTAAGGGCTTGGGGACCTAAGGGTTGAATTTGTTTAATGCAGGAATTTCAGCCAATCCTGGAGGAAATCTTCTGGGTATCATTTGTGTCCAACCTATTATGAAGCAGGCAGCTACCCACCTGATCAATACGTATACTACCCATTCTGACTTCTATACTATCACTCTTCAGATAAAATAATAACTTAATAGTAATTTCATTTATTTATTTATTTTTGAGAGAGAGAGAGAGAGAGAGAGAGAGAGAGCAAGCAAGCGGGGAGGGGCAGAAAGAGGGAAAGAGAGAGTCCCAAGCAGGCTCTGTGCTTGATCTCGTGAATCGTGAGATCATGACCTGAGCCAAAATCAAGAGTCAGATGCTTAACCGACTGAGCCACCCAGGCTCCCCAGAATGTCCTTTCTTTTTAAGGTTGAGTAGTATTCCACTGTATGGATAGACAGACCACATTTGGTCCATCAGTGAACACTTGGGCTGCTTCCTCCCTTTGCTGCTGTGAACATGTGTGTGCAAATATCTGCTCAAGACCTCCATCGGCTTCCTTTTATGTGCTTGCTAAATGCAACTGCTCGAAGGAGACACATACCTACCCTCTTTGAACCCTTTCTTATGATAGAACGAGGTAGAACTTCCACCTGCTGACCTCACGTGAAGTATCTTCTTGGCCAGTCTCTTACCGAATACCTAAAATGCCACCGGTCCTGGTCTTCAAGTATTGACTAAAACTTCCTGTTGTTTTCTATCAAAATCCTAATGATCCAGTGGCAGAGGCCACTGGTAAGATATTCTCACCTTGGTGTGAATTAGTTTAGTCAGATCCTATCTTAGGAATTTCCTCTGCCCACCCCGCCCCCATGGTTTGCTCCTTATTTATAGCCTTGCCTTATTTCTACAAGTGTCACAGCCATATTAAAATTGCTTATTTACAGTTTGCCTCTTCTGTAGAATAGAAGTTTCTTAAGGACAGGACCCTTGTCCGTTGTTTGATGTTGGTTTTTCAGGCTTCGGTAAAATGTCACACACAGACAGCTCTAAATAAACCATTCATTCATTCATTCATTCATTCATTCATTCATCAGATATTTTTTTGACTGCTCACTCCGTGTCTGTGATTGAACCTTAAAAATGCTGCCTTTCTAGAAGTTTTGGGTAGCCAAAGAGCAACTTTATCCACTGCACAGGTTTGGCAGATTTTAGAAACCTTCAGATCAACCTTCCTGCACTTGTAGGTGCAAAGCCTTCGTCTACAAGCAAGGATCCACCTCTCATGTAGTTTTCTATCACCAACCTACCTAGTTTTTTGTGCTTCTGCTCAGAAGAAGCATCAGTCTAAGTAAGTTTCTGTTCTTCTGTTCAAAAGTAAGACAACAAGATGGCCATCTATGTCCCCTCTACCTTCTAGAAGTGACTTCTAATGGACTATGCTTCCCCCTTGCCGCTGAAGGACCGTTTGGTACGCATTCTTAAGTAGCACTGAGCATCTGGGTGCTCTGAATTGCAATATTTCCGACATCAGGCACATACATCTTATAAACGCATACATCCACTTAGCATGTTGCTAACCTCAGTCCCCTCAGAAAGGGCACGAAGGTTTGACTGCTTCAGTTAATATGCTCCTCCGGGTTGATTTGTAACTGTGTACATCCACGTATACTAGCAACTCATGGCCCAGGGGTAACATACACTGGCTTCCTCGTTTCAGTGACAGTTCATTAATCCCTCGGCGACTCCCTTGCAAACAGAAGTTATTCTGATAACCATTAGATGGTACTTCCCCCCTTATAAGGTAACGGTTATTGCCTTATAAACTAATTTATTAGTCCTAACCTAAATTATTACTTTAAGTTCTAGCCTCAGAGTTTATTAGTTCTCAAGGATGTTACTATCAAGGCTATTAAGACAAATTATTGTCCTCATTTATATTGTCATTGCCACCGTTATTCTGTGATGATTGCCATTGCTACAACTCCCCATTTGGTAGGTAAACAGAGTGAAACTATTTGGTGGTCACTAGGTTGAACCGGAAATCGAGTATCTTACCAAGAGCATATCCGTGTTTCAGAGGGAACAGGAAAGACACGAATACATGGGATCTTCAGACAATCTGTAGTCTTCCTTTAGGGCAATAGTTCACCTTCTTCTCCTATTAAACTTTGGGACAGGGTTGTTAGTGCAGGTGAGAAAGGTCAAAGCCAACTGTTCTCAGTCTTCTGGCTTTCTCATACTCCTATTTGATCACAACAGAATTGAAAGCTGCAGGAAAGATACTAGCAATATGCCTAAAAAGTGAACTACCGTTAAATAGCTATTGTGAATCTATGCCCATAGAAAGGGAGTATTCGAAACAGATGGCTTTCGATTAAAGGTACTTCCTGTAACAGATTTCAAGATGAAACTGCTTACGGAAAATGGTAGATCTAATCTGTCTTTAAAAACAGTGCCGCTGGGACACCTCTTCCGTACACCCCCTCCCCACCCCGAGGACTTCCACTCCCCGCTCAGGATTTCAAGCAGCAGTTTGATGGATATCTCAGAACAAACCTGAAAATCCGACGTTGGTGACTGGAACGCACATCCCTCTGGTTTGTTGATGGGGAGCACGTCTCTGTTGTAGAGTAACTGTGAGTCATGCCAATTCCTGGTCATGCTGCTACAGTATCTTCATAAATAATTTGCATCATGGGGTGTTTCTGCGTATCTTGTGCACTTTACTGTTAATTTTAGCTAGGATTTTTTTTTACAATAACAACTTTTTAAATAGACTAATCAAGACACCTCCTCCAGAGTCAGGGAAACAAATGCTAGGAGTGTGGGGGGCTCTGTCTCAACTCTCCCCAAGGCATTTTCCTTTGCTGCTGGGCTCGCTGCTCATGCCATTACGTTTTGTGACTGTACGTCCTTGGAATTCTATTCCTTTTTTTCCCTTATGCATCAAGATGTGGCTGTTGACGTAATTTATGTCATGAGAGGCAGTACCGCCGATCTAAAGCAAGCATTAGCTTTTATGTGAGGCGGTGACTACTCGACTCTTAACAAGGAGAACATTATTGGGAACTTGAATGATGGGATGGAAAGAGTGTTAACTCTTTTCACTGAAAACATTAGTCTTTCCCAAGTAATCTTTGCAATCACTCGAAGAGGAGTTAGGAAAATACAGAGCAGGAGCATAAAAAGTCCGCCGTGGTGTTGTCACCCATAGACGTTCACCACCGTTAGCATTTGGGGTTGTTTTCTGACAGACTATTTTCTGTATACACACAAATAAATACAGTAAAACCTTGGTTTGTGAGCATAAGTCATTCTGAAAACACACTTGTAATCCAAAGCACTCATATATCAAAGCGAATTTCAAGAACCATTGGCTCAGTTGTGATCATGGAATGTTCGGCATCACGTACGACTCATATTACAAGACATTGCTCGTTTATCAAGTTAACATTTATTAGACGTGGTTGCTCGTCTTGCAAAACACTCGCAGAACAAGTTACTCGCAATCCACGGTTTTACTCTACATGTAACTTTAGAAACTGGAATTATACTTCACAGGATCATTGATATATTTTTGGCAACTTTTTCTGACTTCATAATATGTCATGAACATCTTCCCTTGTTAATGAATACAGATCTTTTTTAAAAAACTTATTTATTTTGAGAAAGAGAGCTCAAGCAGGGGAAGGACAGAGAGAGAGAGGGAGAGAGAGAATCTCAAGCAGCCTCTGTGCTGTCAGAGCAGAGTCCAATGTGGGGCTCAAACTCACGAACCATGAGGTCATAACCTGAGCCAAAATCAAGAGTCAGAAGCTTAGCCAAACGAGTCACCAGACACCCCTAAATACAGATCTTGAAAATATTTTTATGGCATGGGAAAATATTTTTACAACATGGATAGAAAAGGGCACGTCCTCCCGACTTAGCCAATTGTACGTCCCCTCTCTCCTCCCTGTTTTTCTCTTTTTCATGCTCGTCTTTATCGCAGACATCTTGCTCCTCTCCTCTGGCAGTCGGATGGGAAATCTCGGCGAGAAGAGATGTAGGAACCTTACTTGACAGAGTGTTACACTCTTCTTGACTTCCTCACAGTCGGGACCTTTGAGAAATTACTACTTTTCCATCTTGATTTTTTTATCGCAGCTCACCATGTCTTTTCCTAGAAATTACACTTTCCCTTAGATCTTCAGTATCTTCTGTTTCCCTTCCACTGGACTGGTGATGGTGGCCTCACGTGTGGCGGGGGCTCCCTGTCTCTCGTGTTGCCAGGTAGCCTGGACCTAGCAGAGACCCTTCCTTGAATACTGTACTGATTCCATTATGGCCCTTCCCAGTTGTCTGGAGTCACCCTGTTCACCTTTCAGATTCCATTTTAAACTCCAAATTGCAGTTCAGCACCTCCAGCCTTTACCTCCAATAATTTTCCTTGTGACCTTATTTATTTAATGTATGACCTTTCTCTCTCAGTCCAGCACAGAGCTCTGTGCTACTCAACTACTCTTCTGAGGACATCTCCCCACCCATGCAGACACCCCCACCTGACTCCATGTCTTCCTAGTTCTTGACACATAGACCAGTCACTTCTGGTCCTTCAAACCATGGCTCGGAGTCATCTTGATGGTGTCTTGATGGCGTCTTATCTGGTTAATTTCACTTGGCTCTGGGCAATATCTGGAAGGACCTCTGTGGGAAAAACTTCAAGTAGCTGAGTGCAGAGTTTTGTTTTGTTTGTCTTGTTTCGTTTTTTAAATGTTTTAATTCACAGACTCTATTTCTTCAGAGCCATTTGGGGTTTGTACAAAAATTGATTGGAAAGCACAGAGATTTCCCACATTCCCTGCCTCCTTCCCCCACAGAGTGTCCCTTGTTATTAACACCTTGCAGTAGAATGATGCATTTGTATGAACCAATATTGATATATTATTTTTAACTGAAGTCCCTAGTTTACAGTATGGTTCAGTCTTTTCTGGGGTATGTTCCATGGGTTTTGACAGAGGTGTGATGATGCATATCCAGCACTAAGATATCATGCAGAATAGTTTCCCTGCCCTGAAGATCCCCTGTGTTCCATCTCTTCATTCCTGCCTCCCAACCCCCAAAGCCCTGATCTTTGTACTGTTACCTTAGTTTTGCCTTTTCCAGAATGTCATGTAGTTGGACTTCTACAGTATGTGGCCTTTTCAGATTGGCTTCTTTCACTTAGTAATATGCATTTAAGATTCCCCCGTGTCTTTTCGTAGCTTAGTAGCTTGTTTCATTTTATTACTGAATAATATTCCATTGCATGGATGTACCATGATTTATTTATCCATTCATCTACCGAAGGACATCTTGGTTTCTTCCAAGCTTTGGCAGTTATGGATGAAGCTTCTATAAACACTCAAGAGCAGATTTTTGTGTGGACATACATTTCAACTCCTTTGAATAAAGACCAAGTAGTGTGATTGCTGAACCGTATAGTAAAATTATGTTTCATTTTGTACGAATCTGCCAAATTATACCACTTTGCATTCCCACCACCAACGCGTGAGAGTTCCTGTTACTCCACATGTCCGCCAGCATTTGACATTGTCAGTCTGGATTTTGGCCCTTCTAATAGGCATGTAGTGGTGTCTCGTTGTTGTTTTAATTTTAGACTTTCTGATGCCCTGTGATGTGGGGAGCATCTTTTCATATGTTTATTTCCCATCCATGGGTCTTCTTTAGTGAGGTATCTGTTCAGATCATTTGCTTATTTTTTAATTGGATTGTTTGTTTCCTAATAGTGAAGTTTTTTAATAGCTCTATTGTTGCTGTTATTAGATAGATAGATAGATAGATAGATAGATAGATAGATAGATAGGTATGATATACATACATCATCTATATCTATATCTGTATCTATATATCTATGACAAGTTGGTCTTTGTGCTGCTTGAAGGCAGGTTCTTCTTCCTTGGTAAACCCATCTGCCTCCCAGGGCCTTCTCCACACAGTACATGCCCAGTTAATGCAGTCTTCCCAGCCCAGTACCCGCCACATGTTTTCTTGGCCTGAGATCTGTTTTTCACCAACTTAGGACCCATCTCGCACGTCCTCTCTTCCCCTGCTGACTGTCGTACGTATTTTTGCCATACACAGCAGTGATGTTCACTTCTGAGTCCTCCTGAAATCTACTTCTTGATGTATCCAGGCTGCTTATGTCTTGTAATAGCCAAGACAAGGGCAAGAGTCAACAATGTACAAGATGGTAGTTTGCATAACATAGATCACAGCATTTAGGTCCAGTTCTGAATCTGAACTGGGGGTAAGTTTAAGAAATTCCTTGGTTTTGGGGCACCTGGGTGGCTCAGTCGGTTAAACATCTGACTTTGGCTCAGGTCATGATCTCGCGGTTCTGTGAATTCCAGCCCCACATCGGGCTCTGTGCTGACAGCTCAGAGCCTGGAGCCTGCTTCGGATTCTGTGTTCCCCTGTCTCTCTGCCCCTCCCCTGCTGGCACTCTGTCTCTCGCTCTCAAAAAAAAAAAAAAAAAAAAACAAAAACAAAAACAAAAAAAAAACAACCTAACATTAAAAAAAAGTTAAAAAAATAAATTCCTTGGTTTCTTTGCTTTAATTCGTAAGTTTCACTCTCTGCTGTGATTTAAAAGCATATTTTTAAAATGTTGCTTTGATGCCTGTTTGGTTTTACCTACAGACTACAAAAGTCATTTTAACTTCATCTTGCTGACCTGATTAAAACATTAAGTCTATGACAATAAAAGAGTATAAGCTGATTTGCATATAATAGTGGGAATTGCATATAACATAAATGCAGTAATAATTAAACATGGGAGGAAATCAATACACATGAGTGACATTTCTAGACATTTCTAGACTACAGAATAGATAATGCAGAGCTTCTCAAGCCAGTGTGTCACACATAGGCTACCTGTATGTCAGAGTGTTGATCACCTTAGCCCTTGGGCTGCCTTGAACCCTGACACTCCAGAGCCCTGGGCAGAGGGAGGAGAGAAGAGAGGGAGCCAGGATGTATTGATATAACATGGAGTGGGGAAAATAGTGATCTGGAATGCAAAAGAACCCAGTTCGTTGTCCACCGTCTGCTTAGCTCACTGTTCTATCTACACACCTGAAACGGTGTTCGATAAATAGTTATCCGTTTAATTCGTGAAACATACCAGAATTCTAAATTCATTGAGCATGTTACTTAATCTTCTCTGGGCCTCAGTTTCTAGAGTTGGAAATATGATTTGCTTCTATACAACAGAAATAAATTTGTGTGTAGGTAATAGGGCCCCTGCTGTGGCCCGCAGTGACGTGACGCGCATACTGGCTATCCCATGATGCAGGGTACAGAGTAGGGGCTCCTTTTGGTTCCTTCTTACCCTCTCCCCTTTGAATTATTTTTAAGTCCAGGTGATGGCGATAATGAGGATGACGATTATGATGAGGACGATGGTGATGACAAAAATGATGTAATTCGTATACAGTTCATAAAGCTTACTTACTGCCTTGTGCTGATGTAACCCCCAGAGGGCTGCTTAGACCAGTCTTTCCTTTCAGCCCCATTTGAATAAACAATCCAAGTGACGCTCAGAGAAGCGACACAGTCGTGTAAGATTGCACAAACGGCACGTGGCAGAGACAGGCCTTGAACCCAGACGCTTTAATGTTCTGACTTCAAATCTCAAGGACTTTCTTCTGCACCAAATGTGATAAAGTTTCATCTAGATTCACCTTAAAGACTAGATTACTCCCAATCAGTATGTTATTTGATGCAAATGATGGTGATAAAGTAAATTTAAAGGCGCCTAAATGAGGTAAACATTCCTAACCCTTAAAAAGAAAAAAAAAAGGCAGCCAGCGAAAAGTAGGCTTGCGCTAAACTCTAGCGAGAATCTTTAAACTCCATATCTTGAGGTGCTGAGTTAGTAGTGGAGTTTTAATGTGAATTAATTGTGTGTAACATTTTCGAAAGATAAAGTGATAAAAGCATAAACGTACATGCTGTTGTAAAACTTGGTGAGGTGAAATGAGATGAGAACGGATGATGTACTATGAGAACAAGAGGGATGAACAGGCAGGTTTATATAGATACTTTAAATTCATTTGATGTCATCCATTTGACAGCAAAGTATGCCTTTAAAATTTCACACCAGTGAGAGGGAAAGAAGTCAGCAATATCTCTTCTTTTTTTACTCTTTTATCTGAATGTTAAGTCACTTGGTCTGTTCTCGTTTTGATTCACAAATGAGTTTTCAGAAACTGCCCTCCTACTGCTTTTTTTTTTTTTTTTTTTCACGAAAGATCCATTTTTCCTCTGAAGACTGATCCACGGTCATTGGGACACGAGATAGATACCTCTAAATCTTTCCCATTTTGTCAGCTGGGATTTCATCTTTTTGTAATGTGTTTCTTTTTGAGAGACAGAAAGGGACTGAGCATGAGCAGAGGAGGGGCAGAGAGAGAAGGAGACAGAATCTTAAGCAGGCTCCAGGCTCCAAGCTGTCAGTATAGAGCCTGACACGGGGCTCGAACCCATGAAATACAAGATCATGACCTGAGCCAAAGTCGGAAACTCAGCCAACTGAACCACTCAGGTGTCCCCCTGGAATTTCATTTTATACTCTCTATGACTGGAGAGGTTTATTTTTTGATAAGATACCATTCATGAGCAGTTATGGATTCTCAACTGTATCTGGACATCACATGGTCATACCCTGAATTTATTGATTCCCTAAATATTTACTGATTGCCAGCAGCAGGCCCTATGCCAGGAGAAGGAAATATAATTCTTGGCCTCAGGAAGCTCTCAGTCTTAACATTGTGCTTCTCTTCCACCAAAGTCCAAGCCTTCACTCTATGGATCTAATTGAATGCTGTTTGCAGATTCTCCTCGCTATAGTAAGCATCCATCTTACACATTCGCCATATTGCAAGCTCATGACTTGTACAGAGAAGGAAAGAGAATCTGTGAGTGGCTTGATGTTTGGTCCCCTGCGTGGAGGACTGTGCCCGTGATGCTGAGGGACACAGCCACCTTTGTGCCTGTGTTGTGCTCACAGCATCTTGTAGTGGTAGAGGAAACATACCTTTGGCATCTTAGAAAGGCAAAGAAAGCAAGTCTAAAGATAGGACATGGCGGGGGGAGGGGATGACAACCTTTTAACCTTTTAAACAACCATGTTTCAGTTCACTTTGTTCCTGTTTGCTCTGAGAAGGGGGAAAATAAAGAACTCTAATTACAAACTCCTCGTTTCTCTCAACTATACTATTTTCAATCCTATATAATTTGTACAGCTGAAGTGGCAAACGCTTGCTTGTAAATGTGAAGAGAAGGTGCTCTCATTTAATGCTTAGAGAAGACTGACTCTGATTTAAGCAAAAGAAAAATTCTCCATGGCCCTTTGATTCATGACTTGTAATCATTGCGGAGCCGCCATCTTGTCCTGCATGGTCTTGTTCCTTGGCCTTGAGGGAATCTGCCCTTCTGAAGCCCCTGCTCTCTCACCTCCCGTATCTCTTTGTGTCTTATATCAGGTGACTGAGGTCACAGTCACAGTCACAGATGACTACTGCAGTGGGACCCATGGCTGGATTCCTGGAAGGGCCTCTCATGATGCTTAGGAATGGTGCTCACTGTATCCCTCACCTGAGAAGTTTGTTCCCAAGATAGAAATTTGATCCCTGTGGCTGGAGCAGCCTAGTCAGCATTTCTACCAGGTCCCAAGAAGAGGTCAGAAGCTATTCACTGAATACTTAGCAAGGGGCTAGATGACTTGTGTGTATGATTTTTTTATGAAATATAAAGGCATCTCGACAAACTCTTGGGTGAGTATTGCCATCTCTGTGTTGCACATAGAAGAGGCTCAACAAAACGGAAGTGACTCAGCTCAGAGTTACCCTGCTAATAATAAACGTACTGGCTTTGACCCTGAGTCTCTCAGAGTAATAACCCATGTCCTCTCCACCACAGCACATTCCCTCCCTTGAATCAGAGAGCACTCGACGGGGAAGGGAGATGGCAGGAACCGCTTAATCACTGGCAGATGAAATGATTTCTACCCCCACTCTCCTACTCCCTGGGAACCTCTCCACGTGGGTAAACACATGTCACATCAACGATTGCCCCAGCGCTTTGCCTACTCAACTCCAAACCCGAAGACGGTATGGTTCGATACACGACTTATATCCAAGTGTTTGCTATCATGTGGAGGAAAAGTTCCATAAGAACTCATTTTTCTTCTTTTGTTCTTCTTTCCTGCATTGAGGCATTACATAGCTATCGCAACAATCACCCCCAAGTTCAGATATCATTCTTTGCCTTTACTTGATGATTTACAAATATTTTTAGTATCAGCTTCTTTTTCAAACGCAATGTTGCGTGAAACCTCAATATATAAAACTGCTAAGGCAAAATGTTGGTAGTATAATGTTTGTTAGATCTCAATGTATAATGCTGACTTCTAAAACCAAGAAGAAAGAACAATGAGGCTTTGTGATGAACACAGAAATTTGAAATCGGTGTTACAGATGACAGCTGCAGGCTTCTCTAAGCTCAGTTTCCAATTTATCCCCTTTTGTTGGGAGTAGTTTGTTTTTTCTTGTTTAATATTGTTTCACGTTACTGAGAAATCCTGGTTCCCTAAACTAAGGAGTTGCAAATAAGAACAGTGTATTTTAGGGTGTTTTTTTCAAACAGATACCTTGCAATCTCAGGATATTTTTTTCACCTAAACTTATTTAAGACGTATTCACTTAACACAAAAGGAAGAGTAGAAATGGCTCCTTTTAAAGTTGAAGCCATTAACACTATGAAACAATTTGCATTCTGTAATTGGTAAGCTTGCAATGTGGGGAACCAATGATAGCTTCCTTGGCCACTCTGAAATTTTCCATTAGAGACAGAAAGCACTTTTCAGATTATAACATTAACGAGATGCTCTTCAATGTCTATTCAGTTTCAGAAGCCACACATTTACCTTGTTTTCCGTGGCGAGTGCCCTCTGGCTTGGGATTTCATCACTGACGATTGGCCCACCATATGCATGTTACCTTTGACACCTCATTGCCAATAAATCACTTCGCTGCACCGTTTTACCGGATATGCTTACTGACGTATTGTTACATGCCAAAATCCACCAAGGACAAGAACTCGGGCTGTGTTGTCTGGCCTGAGCCAGGAATGGAGTATGAGGCACTCATGCTATACCAGGGTGCTTACTGGTGAAGTTCCATGTGAGTGGACATAGGAAGCCCTTAAGTTTATGTGCTAAAAATAAAAAGGGAAAAAATGAGGGCAGGTTGCAGTGTTTCTACTTAAAGGGTGGCAAATATATGCATTGAGGTGACAGGAGAAGCTTTGCTTTGGGACCTCAGCAACCCTGGCTGTACCCGTCAGCCAGTCAGTCATCTGGCTGCCATAATGGAAGGCATTCCATGTCATAATGGAAGTTTCGTGTTAACTACCAGGGTGACTGAGAGTCTCATTCTGGAGAACTCTACTGTTGTCTCCTTTAATCTGCACAACAAAATCTAGTAAATATTGAAGATAGACTTACTATCAAAATGGAATTAAGGAAACACTGCACACCGGCAAGAACACTTTAGATTCCTCTCCACGTTAGTGGTTTGGATGGTTTGGATGCCTACACACACATCTGTTGTAGATTTCCTCTTGTGCCTTAGTCTAGCCCAGTGGTTTTCAAACTTGACTGTTCGTGACAATTAGGGGACAGGGCGGTATAAAAAAGAACCTTTTCTACTATCCGTGGTGGGCAATACAGGGGACGTCTCTTCACACATTAATCCTTATTGAGTGGCTTCTCTGTGCAAGGACTGTATGGATGCTGGTTTGGAGCCGTGAGCACAACTCCTGCCTTCCAGAATTATCACTCTAGGGTAAAGACAAACATTAAGCAAACAAGAAATGCACGATATAGTGTCTGCTGTGAAGAAGGCTCTGGAGAAAATGTACAGTTAGGTAAGAAGAGACAGAGGGAGGCTGCTCTCTTGGGGTGATCAGAGAGAGACGTATGAGCAGAGAACTGAATGAAGGGGACGCATTTTGTGGTTTGCCAGAGGAGAAGCACTCTAGGTAGGAACAGGGTTGTGTCTGACCCATGAAAAAAGAACAGGGAAGCTGGTATGTCAGAACAGAGCAAAGGAAGGAGGTAGGCAGGAAATAAATTTGTATGTGTTGCGGGGGGGGCGGGGCATGGGTGAGTGGGTGAGGGGTATCACATAGTTGGGATCAGATCCTATAAGGCCTTCTAAGCCTTGACGAGGACCAGGACCGTAGATTTCACCATGAATGTGGTTGGAAGCCTCTGGAAGATTTGAGTAGAAGACCACTAGGATCTGATTTATCCCTTAAAACCTCAGGGATAGGGGTGCCCGGGTGGCTCAGTCAATCGAGCATCCGACTCCTGGTTTCAGCTCATGTCGTGATCCCAGGGTTGTGGGACCGAGCTCTGCATTGGGCTCTGTACTGAGTGTGGATCCTGCTTGGGAGTCTCTCTCTCTCTCTCTCTCTCTCTCTCTCTCTCCCTCTCATATATATATGTGTGTGTGTGTGTGTGTGTGTGTGTGTGTATACCTCAGAGATACTTTAAACCCCACACACTTTGCGCTGGGTAAGAATGTTAGAAGCTAACTCCTGCATGAAGTAATATCCTACTGTACAAGGTGTGGAGTGCTTTTTTTTCTTAATAATAGTTACTAAATAGTGAGAAATATAATTTATAAATAAAATGCATGTGCTCCGAAGCCGCTTGGTAGAATGCTTGGGGTTTTGAAACAAGTGTAAAAGCTAGATGCTTCAGTAAGACTTAAAATAGAAATCCTATACAGAGCTTCTAAGACTCTAACTAGCACCTCAGTGCTAGTTACTGAGTGCTTACTGAGTGCTGACTCTGTCCCTTTCTGCTCCTGTGTTCTTTAGCAGTACCTTTGCCACTGAGGTCTAGTTTTCATTGTTCATCATCCTGGCAAGCTGTTTGCTTACCGGAGAGACACAGTCATTCAACAAACCGCCAGCTTCTAGTGAGAAGTGCCATTATCGGAAAGAAGCGTGTACTTTGTGTCAAGGATAGAGAACCCTCTTTTTGGAAAATAGGTCTTGTGATTCTAGGGATAGTTCTTGAATGACGTGGTAACTGGGTTCAGGATCACTAACTGATTTTTTTTTTAATAAAGATTTTGCTTATCTTTTGTCCTTGGCTTGGTTTCCATAAGAGAGGCATATTTTTGTGACTTTGTCCAAGTTACATTGAGCTCTTTCCTCTAGTTTATTAACCCCAAGTGCTGAGCAGATATTAGAAAGCATGATCTATTGCCCTACTCTCATAATAACATTTTTCAAGTCACTTGTCTGTTGACATATGACACGGAGAGAAAACATTTTATTGAAATTAAACAATAGTGTGTGAAGGATATTTTCAGTTACTCTAAGGTTCTTTTAGTAGGAAAAATCATTTTTAGATTGTACTGTTGTCTAAGGGTAATGATAACTATTATTTAACATCCTTTGAAAACTGTAATAATTTATTTTATGCAAATACTTAAAGGCAAAATGCGATGCACAGATGACACATAGTGTATTTAAAATGCGGTTTTCTGGGCTTTACTCCCAGGTGTTCTGATTCAGAAATCTAGGGTTGGGCATACTTTTAACTTTATTAAGTACCCCCAAGTAGACGGATGTAGGAAATGTGACTTTAGTAAATACTCCAAGGGACAGCTGTGGAAAAGCACGTTTGAGAAACACTGCTGACTTCCTGAAGGCATGTTAACGCTGTATTATAGAAAATATGAAACGTGTCCAAAAGTAGAGAAATGGTCAAATGAATTCCCATGCCCTCATCACTTACCTTCAGCAGCTACGAACATAGTTTCATCTACACCATCCCTGCATCTAGATTATTTTGAGGCAAATTCCAAACATCATAAATATTTTAGTATTTTTTAATGTTTATTTTTGAGAGACAGAGACAGGGTGTGAGTGGGGGAGGTGCAGAGAGAGAGGGAGACACAGAATCCGAAGCAGGCTCCAGGCTCTGCGCTGTCCGCACAGAGCCTGATGCGCAGCTCGAACCCATGAACAGCGAGATCATGACCTGTGCCAAAGTCGGACACTTAAATGAGTGAGCCACCCAGGTGCCCCAATATTTTAGTATCTATATAAACAATTGGGGTTCTTTCTTTTATACAAAACCACAATAGCATCATCACAGCGATTCCTTAGCATCATCTAATATCCAGTCAGTGTTTATATTTCTTTAGTTGTCTTATAAATATAGGTTTCTGTTATGTTGCAGGGTTTCTGTGTTTTATGGGTTTTTTTTCTGTTACAGTGTACTTGAATCCAGATATAAATAATATTTCTGTCTCTTAAGGCTCTTTTAAACTATTGGTTTCAACTCCCATCTTTTTTCATGTTGCCATGTTTTCTGTTGAGGAAAGCAGACCATTTGTTCAGTAGAGTTTCCCACCATCTGTATTTTGATGAGTGCATCCCTGTGGTGTTGTTAAACATGTTCCTCTGTCTCCGGCATTTCCTAGGAATTGCTAGGAAGTTCTAGAGGCATTGTTTGCTTTGCTTTGCCTGACAACTTCATAGCTGGCATTGTGTGGTGTATTTCCATCAGGAGATGGAGATCTTTGTCCACATTCATAAGTTTATTAGAGATGGCAAGTGGTCATAGTCTAACTCTGTTATTCTCTGTTCACGTCTTAGAAGGAAACATTGTTCACGAAGAGAAACTTCCCTTCATCTGTCTACTATGTGTTTTCTCAGTGCTCCAGGTTCTATATAAAAGGCCAGACTAATACTCGATTCTTTCCCTTTCTTTACCAGTTTGCAAAATAATTTTTCTTCGTGATGTCCTCCCAAGTTACCATTTCCTAAAAGTATTACTGCTGTGAACATAGGGCTTTAAACATACCTGGTGTGTTTCAGTCATCATAGTTATTATTA
The DNA here is from genome assembly GCF_027475565.1 of Acinonyx jubatus. Taxonomy (NCBI): domain Eukaryota; kingdom Metazoa; phylum Chordata; class Mammalia; order Carnivora; family Felidae; genus Acinonyx; species Acinonyx jubatus. Next base: position 137,151,230 of record NC_069385.1, on the reverse strand, counting down.
CCCTTATTGTTACTCAAATGGCCTAATATTTGACCATTGATTGAAAACCTACTCAGTTTCACTGCTGAGTCCTGGTAATATAGTACTCGCTGTGTTTGATAGATTCCTTGCTTTTCTGATGTGACAGGATGCTCCAGGCTCATCCTGTACATTCCTGCTCCAAGCCTGAGATCAGCTTCTTTTCCAAGGAAAACCTGGTTCCTTTCGGTAAGAAATGGTATTTGGAGACCACAGTCTGGGCCACAGGGCTAGTCATTGCATCTGGGTTTTGTCAGTGGGCACAGAGAGGTAGGAAACTTCTTTCATGTGTATGTGTATGTGTTTGTGTATATGTATTGTGGGGTCTGTGTGTATTTTCTAAAATAAAATACATCATGAGTTTCCGCTGATGTACCATGAGGCTTTTCTTAACCTCATTCATCTTACATCAGTTTCCTTTCTCTTAAGCTACAAATAGCGATTCTCAATCACCCGGATATAATTTACTCACCTACTTTGTCTCCCACTACACTCACTACTATTTCCAAATAAAAATACCCACGACCCTCCCGCCCACCAATATGGTCGCTTTTAACTTGTAACTTTTTTTTTTGTTTGGTTTTGATTTAGCTTTTAGTCCAGCGAGTGGGGGATAAGCAGTTACGTTATAATGTGTTCGCGTCACTTGGATTAGTTCCTCTTTGTGTGTTTGTAACTGGATATATGTTTACATCCACTGACTTAATTTTATCTGAGACTTTAAAAAATTTTTTTAAATTAATTTATTTTGAGAGAGAGAGAGCATGAGCAGGGAAGGGGCAGAGAGGGGGTGGGTGGACAGAGGATTCAAAGTGGGCTCAGCAGAGACCCCGATGCGGGGCTCAAACCCATGAATCACAAGACCATGACCCGAGCCAAAGTTGGGTGTTCAGTGGACTGAGCCACCCAGGCACCCCTATCTGAGATTTTTAAAGGAGACACTGAGAAAATTATTTTTGTTCAATAAGTGTGAGAAAATATTTAAATTTTCCTAAAAATCAAAGCCACAAAAGCAGGTGAGGTCACTGAAGTCTGTTACACATTCCTGTCCCTTTCACTCTATTTTCTCTTTTCTCTATGCATAACCATTTTTTATATATCCTTCATTTTTTCAGTATAAGCAATTCTATTATTCAGGTAGGTTTTTATATTTTTTGCCTCAATGAACATATTTATAAATTCCTTAATATAATACCCTTAATGAACTACACTCTTTTTTTTAGGTATTACCTTTTGGTTCCCTGCTATGAGTGATATTGAAATTTCTAGTAGCCCTTTCTTTCCTCTTCCCTCCTCTTTCTGTGGTTTGATTTGAAGTACTATGCTCTACTCCCACTTAGATCTGTATCCATGAGCTCGTTCTCTTTCACACGGTCCCCCATGTTTTTTTTTTAAATCATTAAACTGCCTACATGGTCAGAGTAGACAACCATACTCTATATTGTATACTGCTATACATATAACAGTACTGTCCTCCTTGGTCATCTTTGAGAAATAGACCCATAGCTGATCATGTGTTTAATGCTCACCCATCCTTACATCCATGCCTTTCCAGCCACTCTGATTATCTGCACCTTCTCCCTCATGGATAATTAAGGAAGGACTTTGGGAATAATAACTCCTCCCTAGGCCTTTACAGATTCGTAACAGATTGCTGTTGACTTGAAGGTCAGTTTGGCTGGGTGTAAAATCCTTGGCTGGGTTGCCTTTCTGGAGTGTCACTCTCTGGACTTCTACCATAAAGCCTGACTCTTGAAAAGTCGGTTGACTCTAATTTTCTGTCTGTGACAAGTGAATGACTTGGTCATTTTGCCTCAATTATCGATTATCCAAAGGATTTTTTTTTTGGATCTTTTTTCTAGGTCAGTTTTTCCATGGTGTGTCCTCTAAATATATAGTTTCAAATCTTTTTCTACTTATGGAAAGTCTTCTTGAGTTACAGTTTTAAGTATTTGTCTGTTTTATCACTTGGCTTTGCTTTTGAAGACTCTTACTGGAATGTTAGGTTTGATTTTCTTTGCCTGTCTTCTATTTCAGAGGCTTTGTCTTGAATCCTTTCTATCTTTTTCTTTGTTTCTTTTTGATGTCCCAAACTCTTTTTTCTTTCCAGGTTCTTCTTTTTAATTTTTTTCAAAGTTTATTTATTTTTTTGAGAGAGAGACAGCATGAGTGGGGGAGAGGCAGAGAGAGAGAGAGAGAGAGAGAGAGAGAGAGAGAGGATCCCAAGCAGGCTTCATGCTGTCAGCACAGAGCTTGATGTGGGGCTCAAACTCACGAACCCTGAGATCATAACCTGAACTGAAATCAAGAGTCAGATATTTAACCGACTGAGCCACCCAGGAGCCCCTCTTTCCATGTTCTAATACTTCTTGGGCATTCTCTGTTGTGTGTGTTCCCTCTTATGTTTCTTCCTGTTTAGTCTTTATTTCTAAATTATTTTTTTTCTTTTACTTAAATACTTCCTTGGTTCTATTGCCCTTGTATCCAAATACTACTTTTCCCCAATCGCTTCATTTCTGAGTTTTTGATTAGATTTGTGTTCCCTTGTTAACTTGTTTTGTTTTCTCAAGTTTCTTTTAGTTCTTTTGAAGTATTAATTTGAAGATTTCATCTGTTTGGGGGCATGTCTCTGTGGGAAGCAGGTTACTCTGATTTTTATTCCTTTTCTTTTTCTCATAATAACTGTGCATTGGATTTGACCACGATCCTATTTGGCGCTCATTCTTAAGTGAAATGAATGTCCCTGAATTTAGGGGCGAGGGATAGGCCAGAAAAGCTTTTCTAGCTACTCAGCTCTAGAGCTCCCTCTTCTGTTGTTCCCGTGAAATGACAAAATAAGGTTCGGACATTCTTAGCTGTCTCCTTGGCTTCCCTCCACTTGTATCCTTTCATCTGTCCCCTCGCTTTTCTTTGACCTCGCTCAAGGTGGATTTTGCTCTCAACAGTTTTTCCTCAACTCAGTAGTTGTGTCCTAGGAAGAAGCTTAGTTTTATTGATTTTTTTTTTAAGTTTATTTATTTTGAGAGAGAGAGCATGAGCAGCAGAGGGGCAGAGAGAGAGGGAAAGAGAGAGAATCCCAAGCAGGTTCTGCACCACCAGCACAGAGCCCCATGCGGGGTTTGAACCCACGAACCGGCAGATCGTGACCTCAGCTAAAACCAAGCGTCAGACGCTTACCTGACTGAGCCACCCAGGAGCCCCTTGATCTTAACAGATTATCAGCTCCATACCACTCAGACACTTTTAGACCCTCCTGTGGTCTCTTCCTTTCACCCCATGAACTGGATTCTGCGGGACTCCTGGCCAGTTTTGTGGCTGGGCCCCAAATAGCTCACCAGATTGCTTATCTTCCAGCGAGGGTCTTTTGGAGATTTGGGGCTTACCATAAAGCCTACTCACTGCCTTTCTCCAACTCTCTCCTACAGAGGTATCACTGACATTGTCACATATGTCATTTCTAAATTACCAAGGTCAGTAGCTCGTAAACCATTCAAAGATACAAGGTATGTCAGGGTTAAGGATGGGTTAGGATTGTGGACTCTCAGTAAATGGTAGCTCTGTGGTGGAAAAAAAAAAAAAAAAACCATTGGATCTTTCTGGTACACATTCAAACGATCTGGGCGGGTAAGTCATTCTCTGCCCCTTTCTCTCCCCGATAACCCGACACCCCGGCAAGTTCCTGCCTCCCCAAAGCGACTTGTTAAAACTTTGCAAATGTAGTTGCCCAATTGCCATTAACCATCACATTTTCCCTCTTGGCTTTTAATAGCTGGATAGGTTTACAGAAAAGAAAATGATACACTTTTTTCTATTTTGTGCTTTTCAAATTCTTTGAGGCCCTTCATGGCGTGGAAGACAGGATCAGCAAAGTCCGTAGCGTCTGTTACCTTTTGGCAAAGGGCCTGCTTCCTGTGAGTTTAAATTTAGATCCGCTGAGAATCTGAGAAACTCGGTAATGAAAGGAGAACTTTGGATTTTCCTCTTTGGGAGGCTTTCTTTATTAAATTCCATTAATGATTCTGTTCAGCTTTATTCCCATCTTATGTGAGAGACTAGAATAGCAACTCGAATTGCTTCTTCCTCTCACAGAGTTCTTTCTTCAGTCGGCATTGACCGAGTGCCTCCCAGGTGCCAGGCTGGAGGGCATTCTCCACGTAACCACCAGCCTCTTTTCTCCATCGTATTATTTTAAGAGTTTCTTGGTAGCCCGCTCACCTAACAAGGGCTGTTAATGAATTTGTCTGTTTCTTAAATATTTTTCTGGCATCCTCCTTGATGGGTTTTTAAGTGAAAATCATTCTGGCATAAAACAGACAATGTAAACAGTAGAGCGGGCTAGTCATATAATTATATATGCTCGGAGTATGAGAGTCTACGGAGGGAAAATAACCTGGCATTCTTTAGTTCACTGCTAAAGATGACTAGGCTTCTCATTTAAAAAAAAAAAATTTTTTTTTAATGTGTGTTTATTTTTGAGGGAGAGACAGAGAGACAGAAAGACAGAGTGTGAGTGGGGGAGGGGCAGAGTAAGGGAGACACAGAATCGGAAGCAGGCCCCAGGCTCCGAGCCATCAGCCCAGAGCCCGACGCGGGGCTCGAACTCACGGACCGCGAGATCGTGACCTGAGCTGAAGTCGGACATTTAACCGACTGAGCCACCCTGGTGCCCCTGGGCTTCTCATTTTTAACTAAAATCGACTATTTCTAAGACAGAGAGATTGAACATCCTCTTTACCTTCCTCTTTATAACTCTGAAACCTGACCCAAGAGCTGGCAGTTTCTGTGTTGTGTTCCGAATCAGAGCCCTGTGATGTGTCGCACTCGTAATATTTTAAATAGGGACAGGAAGGGAGCACAGATAAAGAAGAGCTGTTTAATTCAGACAGAGGCTCTTCAACAGCATCCGTGGTTCTCTTTCTTGGCTCTGCAGATGGCAGAGGTTTCAGGCCCTCTAAGCATGACCTCTAAGGAGCCCTCGGCCACGGTCACCGCCTCTCCAGCTAGCACGCTGCCGTGCCGTGAGTGCGGATGTCAGCAGGGCCACAGTTAGTGTGGCGTCCGCTCCTGGACAAGAAGGCCCTGTGGGCAATGCGTTTCTAGATGCAGGGAGCTCTTCTGTACCGTCTGCCGCTCAGCTTCCTCGGTCATGGCCAAATCCTACTCTGCCTGGAGCCAGCTCAGCCATTTAGGAAGCAGTGGACAGAAAGCACATCCTCACGTGCGCTGGAACAAAGAGGAATGCCACCAATCCTTTATACGCTAATGAAATCATGTAAGAACAGGAAGAAAACACGAGGAGTTACGATTTTCTGTGTTTCTCGTTGGCAAATAGTACAGCAAAACTCTCCGGGAGTCTCATCCGTTCTGTTAAGTGTTTGGCAGAAGAGTAGCGAACGGGGTTATGAATTGTCCCTTTGCTCACCAGCCACCTCTGGCCTCTACTTCCTGTGGCCCAGCTGACTGGCGGTCTGCTCGACAGCTTAGTACACGGGGCATGTGACAAACACGAGCGTCCCCTGAAGGAGACGGAAGTCTGCCACGCACCTGTGCTGTGCAGCCCTCACGTGTGTGACGTTTGCGTGTGCGGTGTGATGCACCTCAGCCGTGGCCAGAACCTTCCATGCAGCCCGTGCACCTGTTACCGAGCGGAACGGTGAGGGTAGCAGCAGGTGGATTCTCAACATTCGGCAGCCCCAGAGCTCAGTCCTCAGACCTCTTCGGCTTTCCCGTTGATCTCTCAAAACCGTCTCAAAGCTGACAGCTTCTCCAGCCTGCCCTCTCCTTTCGGTGTCAGACTCGGATATCCCCCCACCCGGCAAGCACCCCCGTTCGTATGCACCCTTGCCCTTCTCCCTCACCGGCCGCTCCCACTCTTCCCACCTCAGGAAATGGCAGCCCCCTCCTTCCATTTGCTCTGGCCAAAGGCTCTGAGGCCTCCCTTGACTCCTCTGTCTCCTGCACAACCCACCCCCCACACCACCCTTACCTCTGGCCTGGAATATTGTAGTAGCCTCCTCACTGGTCTCTCTGCTTCTACCTTTGCTGCTGTAAAGTGTATCCTCAACACAGCCTCCAGAAAGGACGTGTTAAAACAGAGTTCAGGCCTGGTCGTTCCTCTGATCAAAACCTGCCAATGGCCTGACCGTTCATTTCGAAGAACCAGAGACCTTATTATGGCCGAAAGAGCGCATCATAGCCACCCCTGTCCCGGCCCCTGACTTCATTTCCTGCTCTCTTCCCTCCCCCCCCCCCCCCACCCAACTTAGCAAGCCCCAGCCCCAGCCACACCAGCCCCCACCTCGATGCTCCTTTCTTACCATGTCAGGCAGGGGCCTACCCCGGGACATTTGCGCCTTCAGTTCCTTCAACCTGAAATGCTCTTCTTTAAGACACCACATTGCTTTCTTCATTTTCTCGAGGCTTTTGCTCAAGTGTCACTGTCTCCATGGAGCCTCTTTTATTTTTTTAATTTTTTTATGTTTATTTATTTTTGAGAGAGAGAGAGATACAGAGCACAAGTGGGGGAGGGGCAGAGAAAGAGGGAGACACAGAATCCGAAGCAGGCTCCGGGCTCCGAGCTGCCAGCACAGAGCCTGAGACGGGCTTGAACGCATGAACCATGAGATCATGGCCTGAGCTGAAGTTGGATGCTTAACCGACTAAGCCACCCAGGCGCCCTTCTATGAAGTGTCTCTTGACAGACTTTTGAAAGACCCCTGCCCTAGCTCCTTTTCCTTTATCTTTCTCCTTAGCATGTACCACCATTTAACCAAAAGTATTTCATGGTGAAACTGTTTGTGTGTTTATTTCTGTGAAGATGGGTAATTAGTTTTTGTTGTTGTTGATCATTCTGTCCCAGCATCTAATGCAATGCCTGACACGTAGATCCTCAACAAATAAATTGGTTAAGAGAGCGTGGACAGCAATAAAAGACTAGCACTTATTGAACAACTACTACACGTCAGGCACTGGGCAAAGTGATTTGTTTCTTAAGTCCCCCAACAGTCCCGTAGGTAGGTTATTTCTCTCCTTGTACAAATGAGAAAATGGAGCTCTAGAGAAATTCAGTATTTGCCTTCAATCTCATAGGTCAATGGGAGCGGCCAGACATGAGCCTGACCGTGCCCGTCTGCAGAGCCTCACCCTCTGCTGCCCCAGGTAAAAGACAACCCATACATGCCCCGCTGGCTCCGGCTTGGCCCTTTCCCACTCCAGTCCACACTCCCGTCTCCTGCTGAGGTCGTCTGTGATCTCCGCGTCCTTGGATGTGTTGTGTGCCCTTACCAGTCTCTTCTGACTTGATTTCTCAACCGCCTGGCCAGTGCTGCTCATTCCCTCCTTTCCACAACACCTTCCTCCCTTGGCGTCCTTCACGCCATTCTCTTCTGATGCCCATTCTCCCCCTTCTGGTCCGTTCTTCCGAATGCCGTTTTCAGCGTTCCTCCTCTGCATGCTCTCTACACCCACGTGCCAGCGTTCCTCGCGGCCTCGGCCTTGGGCCACTTCTCTCCTCCGGTTCCGTTTTCACCCCCGACGATCTCATCCCAACGCCCAGCTCCATGATGGACGCGGATTCCTGCATCTATACCTTCAGGCCAGACTTCTCCACAACCTCGGGCCTCTCTACCCGGCGGCCCGCCTGGCAGCGAGCTCCATTTAGATATCACAAAGGCACCTTTGCTGGACATGTTCAGGGCCAAAGTTATAGCCCTCTCCTCCCACCAAATCTCATCTTGGTCCCGTTCTCCACCTCGGCCACAGGCATCATCTGGTTACCCAGGACAGACGCCCAAAAGCCATCCTTGAAGTGTTCTTCTCTATTTTCCTCTGCCTCTGCCACCAAGTCCTACTGGTCCCATGTCTTAAATATCTTTTGGATCTACCTACTTCTCCCCATCCCCCCTGCTTCCACCTCCCTCTAGGATCGCCCACTTCGCTGGCCTCCTTCCACCATGTCGAGCGATTCCCCATCACCCTGCACGTTTCTCTGAGAGCTATTTTCACATATAAGCTTATCTATTTGTGCCATCATGTCGTATCTTTCCTGCCCGACCGGAATGGAAGCTCTATGAGTGTAGGACCCTGCCAGTTTTCTTCATTCAACCTGTACCCCCTGACAGCTTAGCGCTTGACCTATAGGAGACAGTCCGCACGTATTTGATTTGTTGGATGAAAAAAGAAGGCTGAGAGGAAGTGAGAAGAATATTCAAAAGCAGATAGAAAACTGTGCTGTATAGACCCATAACAAATAGATGGTTATTTCTAGTGCTGAGTCATCAAAGAAAGGTTAAAATTTGTTCGTTATTCTCCATTTTAGAAGGCAGGTATGTAGATATAAAACTAGGAAAGAAATCTTTGGGGTATCTGGGTGGCTCAGTGGGTTAAGCATCTGACTCTTGGTCTCAGCTCAGGTTGTGATCTCACAGGGCATGAGTTGGAGCCCCACGTCGGGCTCTGCGCTCACAGCGTGAAGCCTGCTTGGGATTTTGTCTCTCCTTCTCTCTGCCCCTCCCCTGCTTGTGCTCTCTGTCTCTCTGTCTCTCAATAAATAAACTTTCTAAAAAAAAGATTAAAAAAAGAAATCTTAGAAAAATATCCATTCAGTAAGCAAAGTTTTAAGAAGGCAAAGAAAGGGGCGCCTGGGTGGCTCAGTCGGTTAAGCACCAGACTTCGGCTCAGGTCACGATCGCACAGTTTGTGGGTTTGAGCCCTGCGTCAGGCTCTGTGCTGACAGCTCGGAGCCTGGAGCCTTCTGCGTTGGTTTCTGTGTCTCCCTTGCTCTCTGCCCCTCCCCCACTCACACTCTGTCTGTCTGTCTGTCTCTCTCAAAAATAAACGTAAAAAAAAAGAAGGTGGAGAGATTAAGTTAATTTATGCCACGGCTTCATTTCCTGACAATGCAGACAAATGTTTACATCCAACTGTGAGTACAAATAGCACGTCCTCACTTATCCGTGCCAATAGAGGCTGAGGCAACACAGATAATTGAAATTACAGTGCATAAGGAAGAGGATTGATTGATTTGCATGCTTTTCCTTAATCATGGAGGAATTGCCAGAGAATCTAAAAAATGGGCAACAGGAAAAGGGAGAAACAGTAAGAATCTTGGATAATCCCCCACTGGATAATTCAGATTTAACTGGGTCTGTTTTGATGTGTGCACATGTTTCTGAACACGGAAAAGGATAAACCCACAAAATATTATAAATGCCAGTTTTCAAAGGCTTTTGGAAAATGCAGCTCATAGCATAAGGTATCAAATTAATTTAGGGTCTCACTTGTTTCCAGCAGATTTGGGCACATTGAATTCTGAGATAATAGTTTGGCATCCGTGTTCATGGCACTTTTCACTTTTCAAAGATTCTCTGAGGTTAGAGGATGTGTGGTGACCCTCGTCTCCCAGATGAGGAAACAGGGGCACAGAGCCCATCTGTGGCTTACCTGGGCTTTGGAAATAATTCCTCGGAGAGCCATCAAGACCTAGGTCTGCAGACTGCGGCCGCAGCATCCCTAGTTCTGCTTTTGTTTGAGAACTGTTCTTATTTTCGTTCTCTTTCATGCTGTTTAATCCAACCTGTTTCATCCCGCTGCCCATCACGTTAGACCAAAGAAAGAACTTAAAACAGGATGGATTGTGTTTGACAGTAAGGAGCTGCACAGCTGAATCCCATCAAGCACAAATGTGCCCGTGGCCCCAAAGGCGCTAAAACATGACAGCGGTGTTTTATGGCAGCCTCACCTGGGCTCCGTGTGGCAAGACGATGTTTAACCTGGAAAGACATCTCTCTTTGTTTGTAGCAGCAGGTCTCAGTTATTTACCGCCTCTAAGATCTCCTAAGGCCACTTGGCTTTCCTTTTCTCCCTTAAAGGCCAGATAGAAAGTTTAACTTGATATCGTACAGCCGTTTCCCGCGTGGTCCACGCGGAACTTGGTTTATCCGCTAATTGCCTTAACGTTGCCAGTGAAGAAGTGTTCCAAAGGTGTGGATCACCAGTTACCTTCTGGTAGAGCCATTATGAACTAATGACCAGTAGTAGGTATGTGCTCAGCCTGCCCACATGGAATGCAAAAAAGAAAATAAGATTTTTTTGCCTCCCATTTAGATAATTATTTTTTCAGTCTTCATAGATGTTTCCAAGATCTCTCCAGACCTGCCTCTTTTCACCCAGCTCCCAAATCTGATGCACAAAGGAAAATAATTTGGGTCAAAACCCATCACGTGTTCGTTGTATTGACTCTGTAGAGGAAGTTAAACACTGCACGGTGAAAGGCCTTTGCACATCTTTAGAGCAGAATATGATTGTTGCATGTTACTCTGAACTGAGAGGTGAGGATTTAGCTCTGTAGTGCCTCAGAAAATATCAAAAGAGTTTTAAAACATTAGTTTTGAGAGATTGGAATACATAGAAACTCAGAGTGTTTGAACGTCGGCCCAGACGTTGGCAGACTTCCATTCAGATTTCGTTGTGAGTAAAATGTGTACTCAGCAACTAGGTTCAAGCCCTTAGTAGTTTGTAAGCACATCTCTCTGCTTTTTCTAGATCGTTGCAGAAAAAAAAAATAGGTTAAGCAAATTTTGTGGTGGAGCTTATGCGTGCACAGACATGTATAAAGCCTCTGCATCTTCCAAACTTGGAAAGCATATTTTAACAGCACAAGTATATCTATGCGTTTGATCTACATCAGAGCCTCTCACATGCTTTTTAATTATACCGTTTAAATGTTTTACCTATTAAATCTGTTTGGTCTTCAAGCTGTAAACATCACACACAGCTAATAAGCTTTAGGAAAGAAAAGGAAATTGACATTTAGTATAGAGGTTCTACAAAACCAATGAAAAACTATGCAAATGAGCTATAGAACAGACAGATTTGCATATCCTTGTTGGTTTCATGATGATATTCTCAGCATGAGCCTGGCAGACTTGCCTTTTTACCTCTTGGGATGATGCATGTACTAGTGGTCGAGCCCTGCAGGGTCAATTTAACAAGTGTAACATTGTGATTTTCCATGCGGTTTCTCAGAACCACTGAGCAAAATGCTGCGATAAATAGTGACAGAGGAAATCGATATTTGAAGTAAATACTTTTGGAGGACGGGGGTTGGGAGGGACATTCTACCGCTCTTTAATGTTGCCAAGGTAGGACAAGCAATTTTTGGTTCTGGTGCTGTGGCATTTCAAAGTACACACACACACACACACACACACACACACACACACACACACATCACTCACTCACTCACCAATTCTGACACTCTCTTGTTACCATCATGCTCACCCCCAAAACTCCTGCTCAGAGACTGGATAGATTTTGCAAGCCTCCTTCGGCTGCATCAGGGTCTCATCAGAAAAGGATGCTAAGGACATCTGCCTTTGCCACCGTCCTGTTGGAATAATAAGTAGCCTGGTTAATAGTACAAAGTGCCAGACATTGATATATGGAAGCATACTTGCATAGTGGCTAAGAAGGATTTTGATATTGTCAGGACCGGGATTTGAACTCAGCTCTGGCATCCCTCCCTACCTTGGTCTCTCACCCATAAATGGGCATAATAAGGTGGTAGGGAGATTAAATGAGAGTATGCAATCTACTCCCAACTACCTCGCTTATAGTAAACACCTAATAGATAGTACCATTATCTTGAAATGCTTTCAAAATTATCACCATGTTTTACTTTGTAAAGTGCAAATTAAAAAAAAAAATCAAAGTAGCTTTCTGAAGAAGAGAAAGGAAATGAAATTCACCCCTGAAATGTACTTGGAGAATTTTAGAGGGTCTTTTCCAAGTTGTTATAAAACACCTCTGAAGTAAATTTGCCCATTTCTGCCCACACCAATTCTATAACATTCCAGGGATAAAATCTGCACTTGGGTTTAAAAATAAAACGGGTAGAACAAACTGAATTAGAAGTCGTTGGCAGACATCCCCCCCAGCAGAATGTTCTCTCAATTGGTGGTATCACAATAAAAGAGAAAATGTATATATTTTTTTAAATCTGCCCTCGCCATCCCCCCATCCCTCCAGCCAGTTGGATTTCTCTCTTGTAAAAACCCCAGTATCCTTGCATTTCATCTCACCCCTCCCTCTGATATGTGCACCCCCCACCACTCCCACCCCCTGAAAATAAACCACATCCGCATAGACACATCCTCCTTCCCGAGAAATCGCCGGGCAGCGTTGTCCTCTGACACCGTATATGTGCATACTGGACTGCACGGAAGGCCGTCACAGAAACACGGGAGGCTCTGATGTGTTCAGTTGTGAAGACTGCCAAGAAAGAGAAAAATTCTCCCATGTATTCCCATCTCTCCCGCCTCTTTTTTCTTCGGTAAATATTCAGGCCCTTTTTAGAGAGGCTTTTGATAATGTGTTATCCCAGCAAATGCCATTAACCTGCATGTACATAGGACTCCCCAGTCCTGTAGGAATGGCTTCGTGAAGAGAGTCCGATAAGATACAGTTGTAGGATTGGGTGGAGGATCCTGTCACCACACACACACACACACACACACACACACACACACACACCACAACACTCACATGCATGTGCGCACACACACACACACACCCCAGCCACCCCCAACCCCTCATCACCATAGAAATTATGTAAAAACTAGACGTTCTTCTCTCCCTCACACAGGCAATCTCATCTTTCCCAAAAATGGAAGGGGAAAACGCTTTCTTTGGCTGAGCCATATGCAAAAAATTATGGAACATCTGTGTAAGTAACAACATACAACAAGACAAATTATTGGTGGTAAAAGGCAAAACCCTTGTTTCAAAAACATGTCTGGAGATAGTGTGTATACAGAACCTTGCTTTGTGTTAATTACGCATAATAACTGTCAGCTTTGCAGACCATGAGCTGGGCTCTCAATAACTCAGGGTCTTTTCCTGTTTTGTTCTATCCTTCCTTCCCTCCTTCCTTCCTTCCTTCCTTCCTTCCTTCCTTCCTTCCTTCCTTCCTTCCTCCTTTCCTTCCTCTCTCCTCCTTCCTCCCTTCCTTCCTTCCTCCCTCCCTCCCTCCCCCCTTCCTTCCTCCCTCCCTCCCTCCTCCTTCCTTCCTCCCTCCCTCCCTCCTCCTTCCTTCCTTCCTTCCTTCCTTCCTTCCTCCCTCCATCCCTCTTCCTTCCTTCCTTCCTCCCTCCCTCCCTCCCTCCCTCTTCCTTCCTTCCTTCCTTCCTTCCTTCCTTCCTCCCTCCCTCCCTCCCTCCCTCCCTTCCTTCCTTCTCTCTCTCTTTTTTGATTGATGTTGAACTAACTGTATAGCTTTATTTCAATAGTTGCTATGACCTGAACAATGAAATGAGAAACACGGGGGACTTGGTGGCTCACGTTTGAAAATGCAGTGGTGGGCAGATGGCCCCCTTCACCCCTGATCCATGCACAGCTAGCTTCCAATGGGAATCGAAGACCGAGGTGTGGGCCCCAGCCGGCACACTGTCTCACTGTGTGACCTTGGCAAAGGGCGCCCTTAGCCGTTTCTGCCTCAGTTTCTCTACTTGTCGAGGGCGAAAGGGTAACGGTTGTGCTTGCGGTTCTTACGCGGATCGAATGGGACTAAACTGTACAACTCGGGTCCTGTCCTAAGAGAAGTTCTGACGCTGTTGTTTTGTTCTGCTGAAAGGGCTCTCGGCATCTCTCGAGCACCGTGTCGTCGGCTATCTTTGCGTGTCTGCCCGTGCCAGTGGGAGACGTGGGGTCCGTCCAGTCAGTGAAGGAAAAGGCGTTTACAAGACGGGTTGTCTCTTTATGGAGAAGGGGTAACGGGGCAGAGTTGAAATCTAAGGTTCTTAAGAAGCGAGGCATACCACAGCCACAGCTCAGCAGGTGCCCTCTCTTCACCAGAAACCCCCAAGCTCCCCGCACAAGATGAGGAGGAAGCAGGTTCAGGGACTGGTAGCGAGGGTGATCTCTGTCAGCCTCCCCAGCCTTTCTTCCCTCCGCCCCCCGTCGGTAGCCCATGTTCCAGCCACGCCTAACTCCCATTGTAATTCCGACGTTCCCTACGCGTTCACATCCGTGTTCCCCTTCATTCCGACCCGGCCCACGAAGCACCCCCCTCCAGACTTCAGCATCCCCACTCAACACCTGTCTGCTCCACAAACCCATCTAACCACAAAGCCAGCCTGTCCCTCCTTTGGGTTACCAGATCCCATTTTAATTTTTTTTTAGACTTCTTTGCTATTTATGACGCTTAGCACTGCCTGCCTGAGAGCGTAGTTGGCTGTGTGACCGCCGGAGCAGAAAAGGGCAGCCCGGCATGCCAGTTAGACGTGCAGGCGCTGGCGTGAGCCTGCCCGGGGTCCAAATCCTTCCTCTGCCATCTACTAGCACTGGAATCGGGCTACACAGTTACCTTCTCCGTCTAGTTTCCTCCCTTGCAAACTTGGCTGAAGAGGAGCTACCTCGCAAACTTGTTGCGAGGCTTGGATGAAAGCCAAGGTGTTACAACGGTGCCTGAGCACTTAAGAGACATTGGCTGCTGGTAGTCCCAGCATACAGGAGAAGACGGGCCGTGTCTTGTTTATGCTCGTATGCTCTCACGCTACACGCAGAAAAGACCCGATCCGTAAACAGCAATGTCAGTATCAGGTACATTGAGCAATGTGAAATCTGTTCGTTTGAGTCAGCTAAATAATTCAGAGTGCAGCAAGCCTCCTACAGCCCCCCATCCCTCCAGTCACTGAAAATCTGTGAGGAATCAAGAGTCTTTCAAAACAACCTCAGAGCCCTGTGGAATACATTTTCAATCGTCTTTATACGTCTGCTTTCTCTTTTGGGTGCAGACAGTTAGCAGAGCCCGATTATAAGGCATGCATATGTATGCAACATTATTTTGCAGAAGCTGAATGAAAGAATGGGAGTTGTATCCTGCCTGAATGTTTCCATCCAGGCTTCTGGGGCTTAAGGCCCTAAACAGCGGAGGCAGTTAAGGTCACTTTAAAAATGGAGCCCTTGATGCTGTGGCCCCAGCTTTAGATGCATTCACAACAAATCAGGTAGAAGAAAGTATGAGAAAAAAATCAGAAATGAGCGCGACCTTTTCTTCGGGCCTTTGTAATAATATTGGATGTGTGAGAGTGTGGTTTTGAGTGCTTGCATGCGTGTGCGTGTGCGTGCGTGTGTTTAACCTTCATGCAAGAAACGAGAGTAGTTTCCCCTTGAAACCAGCCAACCCTCCATGAAGCTTATCTCAGTGGTTCTGAGTTCACCCCCCACGACATCCGTCCTGCACAGGGCAGTCCCCCCACAGCAGGATTAGCCAGTACAAAATGTCAGTAGCACCAAGGTGGAGAAACGCTGGTGGGGGATGTCTATCCTATCTGCCCTGGAGACGACATGGCCCCCATCAGAGGCCACCTCTGGACCTGGACCATCCACTTCCACCAAAGTCCTCCCCCAACCCCTGCTGTTCTTGCTGCCTTCCCCCCCCCCCCCACCCACCCACCCAGCGAACCCAGTCCATGAGGATAGACTCAGGGGCGGGGAGCGGGGAGGGGGCTTCAGGTGAGGATATAGAGGGGCTTGTTCCGACTCTGTCCTTTGCCAGCAGATTATTTCTTCTCACTTAATCTGAATCCTGCCTCAAGTTGGATCTTTTACTATTGGGTTTTTTCTCAATTTTATGGTTTCGTAAGACAAGATACATGCAGAAGTGGGGAAGGGTTAAAGCAGGAGGAGAGTGCTGGCTGGAGGGAGAGGGAAACCAGAAAGAAAAAAGGAGAAAGAGAGAGAGAGAGAAGGAGAGAGGGAGAGAGAGACAAATGAAGACCTGCTTGGTTTAATGGTCTGGAGTTTTCAGCTAGAGGTTTGTTGCCAAAGTCTTGCCATCCTACACACACACACACACACACACATGTACACACACACCCCGCTCCTCCACCACACGAAGGCCAGGTGGCTCCTGCTTACATACATGGCTTGGCACTTTTACTCTTTGGCTAAGACCATTTCGCACATGAACAACACAGCCTCCTCCCAGAGAGGAGGCTTCTCATCCATCTGCTTCCAGAAGGGCTGTCTGTTTCCCTCCGAAACTGGTCCAATCAACATTTTCCTTTGGCCAGAGTGGCTTACCAGCAGCTTCTCCATAAGGTCCATAATTGCAATTTCTCATTCTCATTTGCCTGGCTGGCTTCACCCTTCTGTCCTCTCTCCCCGCCTCCCCAGCCAGCCCCCTCCCTGCCCCCCGCCCTCAGCCCCCCTCCTTTTCTGTGAAGAAGCCCTGTCAGAATGAATGACAGAATCAACTTCCTTCCTACCAAACGGCTCATTACTCATGACTTGAAAGCAATGTTGCCTTCTGTCCTCACAAGGTTTTGCAGATTTCCCCCAAAATGATCCTCCTTCCAGAATGAAATAGCGGATGAATGCCTTGCCTCTCACTCTCTCTAAGCTATGCTACTGTAGCAGTGTTGTGGGCAAATATGCCATTGAGTCTTCCCTTGTGATCCACTCCAGCCTGTCTTTCCCCATATGCTTGCGGCAGACCGTGGTTAATAGCGGTCTGTGAGCATCTGAGGCTAGCTTGGAAATCTGACTGTAATGTCACCATGCCGAAATGGTGAACACTCTCTCTTCTTTCTGGAACACAGGCTCATTGCTCGCTGGCAAACAGGTTATGGGACATGGGCCACCACCCGTGACATTGCCGCCATGTTTGCAGTTGAACAAGGGAGCATGTGACGGGCACATGGTGTGGGGGTGGGGGGGCAATGTCTCAATCCTGCCACGTCTCCCACATGACTTCTCATTCCTAAATTTTAGCAAGTGAGTAGCACAAGTAGGATGGGTATCGTGAGGACCAAAAAGCAAATCTGATAATAAACTCTTGGGATTTACAAGAGAAATGTCCACGCTGAAGCTTTAGGGACCTGTTTTACAATGGAAACATTTTATAAAAACATCTGAAATCTGCTCTTTGGAAGGAGAAAGAAAAGTCGGCAGGATTCTTAAGAAAGTATGGAGAACCTACAGTGTCTAGGGAGTATGAATTATACTTTTCTGTGGTTCGCCACTGGGTAAGCAGGACCTATAGCTAGACTTTGTCTACCGTAATATGTTTGGAACATTTCTAGACCGTATGTTAAGGGGTAGACACTGTTAAAATGCCACTGTCCAGAAAGGCATTTGGAACAAGTACACTTGAGTGAGGAAAGCAGGTGCCTGTGGGGTCACTTTTGGTGAGCAGCTTGGCACAGTGAGGCAAAGCGGGCTCCCTTTTTCCCTGAAGGTGAAGTTTGCGGGTATGGAGGGGTCCTAAGACAGAAGGCACCTGAGGATATTTGGTTTGGAGCTGGTCCATGGAACCCTGACATCAAGCATCTTTAAAACATGAAAGAGTTAGGAGATGTAGTGCTTTGCAGCATTTTACATGGAGAAAGGCGATAGCGAGGATATTATTCTGTGTTGACTTGATTACTGTTATACGTAATGGGCACAGTCTTAGAGTCCACAGATGCATCTGGAAATTCGCGTTCATAGGAGGCCCTGGGTAGACAGTATAACAGGGAGCTGCCGACCCAGACCTGGCCCCATCAGATGGTCCTGGAAGGTCTTCAGAGGAGACATAGGACCAACAGTGGGGCTGCTTCCAGCCAGGCTGGAGCAGCTCTGAATCGTCTTGAAGGTCCTGGATGGCTCCTTAAGGGAGTCATGGAGCACCCACACTCCCATCACCCCTAGAACATGTCTCTCTTTTCCTCTTCACCTCGACTCCTAACCCATTCAGAGAGCCTAGCTGATTCTCTCTTTCACAAAGCCATGCCCAGGGAGATCCTCCAGAGGCTTCTGTGAACATTCCCCTGACCACCCTTTGGGGCAGCTCTACCTTCTAATGTGGAGGTAAGGACAACACGAAGAATTCCAGTTGATTCTCCACGGAATAGCCAGTTGGTTGTGTGGCATGATCTGTTGTGTCCCTGTGCCTGGAACAATGGGCAAAGCCTGGAAATAAGTCAACGCCATATCGATACTACATAGGCAAACTTGGCCCATGCCGCCGGGGTCAAATAGAGAGGTACAGTCAGTAAAGTCAGGCTCCCAACGAGGCTGAAAAGTCAACTGTGATTATCCACATGGGCTGTGTGGATGGTTGCAGATGACCGAACAATTGTGGGTGCAGCCCACCCCTACACACTTGCGCGTGCGTGCGCGCGCACACGCACGCGCACACACACACACACACACACACACACACACACACACTCATGTGCTTCTCGCCTGCCTTCTTTTGAACCCGTAGCTCTGATTTGCCTTATAGCAGCAATTACCTCAGAGCAACAGTCACAAAAGAAATGAAAAGCCAGCAAACCTGAGTTCTAGGCGGTGCTTGCCACCTGCTCTCAGGACTGTTGAGATCATACTCGAACAGTAATACATCAGAGATGGCATTTCAGTTTTCAGACTTGTCGATTAACAAGAAAATATTATTCAGAGATTGGTGTGTGATTATAAGGATTCTCTCCATCCCCCAGCCCTATCACTCAATGTCCCTTCATTAAAAATGAATTTTTGGGTGCCTGGGTGGCTCGGTCGGTTGAGCATCCGACTTCAGCTCAGGTCACGATCTCGCGGTTCATGGGTTCGAGCCCCGCGTCAGGCTCCGTGCTGACAGCTCAGAGCCTGGAGCCCGCTTCGGATTCTGTGTCTCCCTCTCTCTCTGCCCCTCCCCTACTCACCTTTTCTCTCTCTCTCTCTCTCTCTCTCTCTGTCTCTCAAAAGTAAATAAACATTTTTTAAAAATTAAAAAAAATGAATTTTAGAGTTCCCTCTCCAAAATTCATTACCTGAATCAGATCACAGGTCAGATGACAATACTCTTCTTTTTGTTGAGATACAATTGTACACATAGCCTCCTGCAAGTTCAAGGTGCATTTGATACATTTACGCTTTGCAATGGGAAGTGTTGATTTGACACGTTTACATTTGACAGTCTGATTCCCACCATAATTAGCTAACACCTCTATCGCCTCCCATAATTATCATTTCTTCTCTGTGTGGTAAGAACAGGGTCTTTGTAGGGTCTACGAAGAGCAGAATGGTGGTTACCAGGGGCTGGAGGAGGACTGGGGAGACGTTGTTGAAGGCTCCAAACTTGCAACCACTTGTAGATAAATAAGTTCTAGAGACCCGTTGCACAGCATACTGATTACATAGTCATCAATACTGTATTGTAAACTTCAAAATTGCTAAGACAATACTTTTTCTTTAAAGCACCTTACTGGAAATACTTTTTTTTTTCCCATCGTGAACCTTTAACGTCTTTGGTTTCCCTCTGGCTTGTAAAAATATGAAAGAACTGAAATGAGACCTCATTGGTCCCAGTCAGGAAAGCGGAGGGGACAGAGGTGACGCAGATCAAAGAAACATCTCTCCCCTGCAACTGCTGTTACCATGTGTTCATTTTTGTGTCCTATTTGCCCACCCGGGGAGGAGGAGGAGTCACAACTGGGTCTTTATCATGAAGGATAAAAGTGTAGCTAGTTGGATGGTGTCCATTTTTTATTTGCTCAGCGACCGGCGGGGCCTCTTAATGTTGCCGCCCCCGGGTTTATTAGTGAGAGTTCGCTCTAGAGACAGGAACAGGACTCACCGATGCTCCTCACCAGGTTACAGAGGCTCAGAACCCTTCTTTGTCAAGTGTCTCCAAGAAGTGGGGAGCTGTGCAAGTCAAGGAGGAAGAACAGCACTAAATGCAGCCATGTATTAGCTGTCTCGGAGCGTCCGGTGTTTTCAGACAAAGGTTTGGAAGGTTCCGGTGGGACTTAACTGTGGCCGAGTTTAATTTGTCGTACTGGTGGTTGTCCCAATGACTGCCCGCTTGGTCTGTAGGAATGTGAGGCTACATGTGCACACTCACTCCTCCCCGACATGCACGTGTGTTTGACCTTGCCCTCGCCCTTGGGATTGTGTATAACATCATCATATAATACAATGACCTGTATATATAGGAGGCAGCCTGGTGTTTAACTCTATGGTTTTTTGTGTTCAAAATACTTTTTTTTTAAAGTTTGTTTTCTTAGAGAGAGAGAGAGAGAGCGGGGAAGGGGCAGAGAGAGAGGGAGAGAGAAAGAATCCCAAGCAGGCTCTGCACCATGAGCACAGAGCCCGATGTGGGGCTCGAACTCACAAACCACGAGATCATGACATAAGCTGACACCAAGTCCGACACTTAACCGACTGAGCCACCCAGGTGCCCCTGAATCCACGTTTTGAAAAACGCCTTTTTCAGAGGAAACGGAAAGACTCAAACCCAAGAAGTCTGAACACTTATACATCCCTTTTCACCTCATAATCTCAGAGTCTTATTTATCTATTATTTAAAATTTACCTATTTTAGGGGCACCTGGGTGGCTCAGTCAGTTGGGCGTCCGACATCAGCTCAGGTCATGATCTCGTGGTTCGTGGGTTTGAGCCCCGCGTCAGGCTCTGTGCTGACAGCTCGGAGCCTGGAGCCTGTTTCAGATTCTGTGTCTCCCTCTCTCTCTCTCTCTCTCTCTCTCTCTCTCTCTCCCTCTCTCTCTGCCCCTCCCCTGCTCATGCTCTGTCTCTCTCTGTCTCTCAAAAATAAATAAATGTTAAAAAAAAATTTAATTTACTTATTTTAGTCCTGGTTTATCCCAGGAGGGGTGGGCAAATGTAACTGTTAGTGCACTAAGTGATTTTGTTTCTTTTTTTTTTTTTCCTGCTCTGCCCTTGCTAATGTTAAAACGACACCGCTGGTTGATACGCGGGTGATATGTGCCGTGTTAGTTTTAGTGCGAATAATCTAGCCCTCTCAAGGGCGTGTGGACTGATGTCCTCCCACACCATATTAGATACAAACCTAGAGCAAGAAGGCCAGGAACAACAACAACAAAAAGCTCACGTTCCCCTGGCCGCTTGAATTGGATGAACCTTGTAAATAAATACCAAGTGGTCCCCTGTCCTAAATGTGCTTCCACTAAATTCCAGCTGGGAACCTTCCGGTTTCACGTGCGCGTCGAGAGGAAATCATAGCAATCGTTGTACCCAGCAAAAGGGGTTTTTACGCCCCCAGCCAGGAAATGTGCACACATCACATGGAAATCGGGGTCAGACAGGGTGACAATCAGCTATGCAACTAACGAGAAATTATGCAAAATTAGATGGATTATGTACATGTTTTCAGTTTTTGTCTCTTAGCAGTTTAAACCTTTAATTAAAATACACATGACAGGGGCACAGTCTGTAACTATCAGATTTTATATGCTCTGGTTGTAAGGTAATAGCCTTCCAAGTTATTTTTATGGGTCATTCTATCTGGTGGCAACTTAGAATATAAAGCCACGTCCCAGCTTCCCAAAAGTGATGTCTGTTTTCTCACTTTCTAATAATTACTTCAGGTCTGAGAGGAAAGACTTGTCACAGTGAATACAAATTAGCCCGCTCCAGGGTACGACTAACTGGATTGTTTGGGTCTGAGTTTTATCCCTTTGGGGCAGAGTAACAACATCATTTATGGATGTCTGCCTGTATGCATGCTGTGTAGACTTACTCAGGACACCAGCACAGCTTCTAGGACAGTCTTCCTAATACAGTTGCCCCTTGAACAACGCGGGTTTGAACTGCACGGGTCCACTTAGGCATGACTTGTCTTCAGTAAATACAGTGCAGCACTGTAAATGTATTTTCTCTTCCTTACGCTTTTCTTAATAACGTTTTCTTTTCTCTAGCTAACCTTACTGTTGGAATACAATAGGTAGAACATACAATACGTATGACATAGGTATTAATTGACTGTCTATGTTATCAATAAATCTTCCGGTCAACAGTAAGCTCTTTGTAGTTAAGTTTCAGGGGAGTCAAAGTCACCTGTGGATTTTCAACTACGGGGTGGCATGGAGTTGGTGCCTCTGACCCCCCCACATTGTCCAAGCATCAACTGGACCCCATATTGTCTAATAGCTGAGCTGTTGTTAAATAAAAATGTGCATGTGTTTGGAATCGTTCCCCTCCCCCCATCCTCAACCTCTTAAGTGATACAAATAGTAAATGCATCTTAGTATTTATTTAGGAAGCTGGCATTCTGGGACTGGCTTACAAGATAGCTCATTTGTTTGAAGGTCCCCAGAGACGGCAGAAGTCATACCACCGTATCAGCAGCCGCCTTCATAACACAGAAGTAAAATTCAGCATAGAACACTCCAACTCGGTGTTTATGGGGAACACCGGTGCTGTTGTAATTTCCATTTGGTTCAAATTATTTCGTGGGGATCTACCTAATTGGCATTAACGTGTGGCTTTCCATCATTGTAAGGGCACTCTGACGTTGCAGCAGAATATTTGCGGGCTATATCCTCCAAGGCAGCGATGTGGTGTGTGTGTGTATATATGTTATATAAAATGCGCCATCACCCCGAACCATCCCTGGTCCTTATATCTCTCTGCACCGAAACTAAATGCCCTCTGATGGTGGCCAACTAGACCAACGAATGAGGGCTGTCTCTTTCAAAGCGCTACAGACAATGGGATAAGCAGCGGTTACTGGTCAATTACCTGCCCCCCCAAACACACACACACACACACACCCCACAGGCTTCCACTGCCTTCTGCTGGGAGTGAGGCTGGATCGGAGGAGAGATGTGGACTTTGCCAGATGCTGGCAGAAAGCCCCAAGATTCCTTCCACTGTGTCTCTGCCTCCCTCCCGGCCTAACCTTGCTTGCATCTTGGACCTCAGCGGTACACATAGCCAGCTGCTCAGCACACACATCCAGCCATGTTTCCCTCATATCCCTTTCTCTTCAAGGCTCCCCTTGCACCCTTTGTTGTCATATTTGCTGATTTCTTTCTTTTTTTTAATATTTATTAATTTTGAGAGAGAAAGAGCGAGCACGAGCAGAGGAGGGGCAGAGAGACAGGGAGACGCAAAATCCGAAACAGGCTCCAGGCTCCAAGCTGTCAGCACAGGGCCCGACGTGGGGCTCGAACTCATGAAACATCAGATCATGACCTGAGCTGAAGTCGGACGCTCAACCGACTGAGCCACCCAGGCACTCCCATTTGCCGATTCCTTTAAAGGAAAACATAGAATGTGGTCCATCCTGGGTCTCACAGCTTCTGAGAATGGCACCTTCCGTGCATAGCACAGCACCCGACAAGGGAGGAGAGTAGTCCTTCTTATGGCAAGCCATGTGGGCATCTTCAATCATTCATTCTGAATATTACTTTTAAAAATATAAAATACGCTAAAAAAATCGGATAAGTAATGGGCAAATGAGTAGAGGCTTGGTTATGAATTACAATAATGGTTCTAATAGATAACATTTATTGGCACATTATTATGTGCCAGGCACCACGCTAACATAGCTGCGTGTATCAGCTCATCAGAACCTCATGACAATTGTGAAGCATATGTACTCTTATTATCCTCATTCAATAGAAGAGGAAGCACGGACTTTGGGTGGGAGGTGGCATCACTTAAACAACATCACAGCTGGTAAAGGAGGAGCTGGTTCAGTGAGGGCTGACCAGTGAATCATCTGTGGGCAGAGCAGGAATAAAGTCCCAGGCTGCGGGCAAACATGAGGTTCCCACCCAGATGCCGTGTGGTAAATTCCATCCCCCAGAAGGTCCTGAAGTAAGAACATGTGGGCAAAAGTCCACACCATGACTTAGGTCCACATCAAACCAATTCTGTCTGTCCAGGGAACTGATAGAAGTTTGTTATGTCCTTGACACGAGATCGTTACCGTTGGCACCTACAATTTTATTCTGAGCGTTCCGTGGTCAGGCAGTCCAAATCTCACGAGCGATCCTTGCTTCTCTGTTTCTTCTTTGATTTGACTTATGCCATGCCATGCATTACAGTGGATCTCTGCATGTCCTCCTTTATTCCAAAGGCCACACATTTCTGAAAGCCTCTGTGCTTTTTCAGGGGCGGGAGTGGGTGGTTAATGTGCCTGAGCAAAGAAGCACTGCTTAGTGTGGCCAAAACAAAATCCATTTCTGTACAAAAACTAAAACTTTTTACAAGGAACCAGGGATTCATAGTTTAGAGGAAGCACATAATAGCACAAGGGAACAATATCTACTTTGGCAATGAAAATAATTTCAGAAATTGCATCTTCTAGACATAAACAGTTGAGCAGGAAGAATTCTCCATTAATTCTTCCATTTAATGAACATTTGAGCACCTATTATGGGCCAAATATCTTTTCAGAGCTCTGTTACAATGTTCACTTCTGAATCTTTTGCTGAACCAGAACAATTCAGGACATGCTTCCGTTAATCACCCCAGCTCACTTCTCCACGTTTTCATTCATTCATTCATTCATTCATTCATTCATTCACATAGTTTTTAACCTCAAGAGCACTGGGGTTAAAGATGGAATTGACATAAAGGGCTTCTGAGAAGTTGATTTTTGAACCAAGTCTTAAAGGATGAATTAGGGTAGTAGCAGGTGGAAAACTGGAGAATCATATTCTAAACATAGATGTCCCATTTTGCTCACATTTGTCTCTTCCTGATAACGAGCTAAAATTTAGAAGTCCCCAACCGGTTGCTGCAAATCATTATTCCATGCTAGATTTATGTAGTCCTGTCTTTCTGTAACGGTCTGTAAGTTGTCAAAAAGTACACATGTATATAAATTGTTACTGAATATGGTTTGTCTTGAACTGATCATCATTGCCAGTGTATGTTCAGTAATGTTGTATGGAGTTTGGCTATATTGTTTTGCTGCATATCCACTTATTTATTAGACTTAGGTCTCCGTGTACTGTTGCATCGAGTGGTAGTATCCTGTAAGTAGAAGATGTTGATGATGCATGATTAGCCTTCTTTGGGGAAGAGTCATGGCTTTGTTCTTCAAACCCAAATGGCATCAGTTTTTGGTAGCTAGATGTAGTATTCATAAACTGAAACAAAACAAGGAAAGCCATTAAAAAAGTTGTCACTCCTTTTATTTATCGAAGAGACATATAATCAAACGCTTTGTCATTCTGATTTCCCTTAAGGATCGTGGCTTGGAAATGATTGGCGTTTTCCAACGTATATTAATTTGTTCACTCATGTATTCGTTTGTGTACTCCATCAAAACTTGTTAAAGGCCTATACGGTGCGAGGGGCTAGGCCACATTCTACTGAGTATACAGTGAGAAATGAGATAGGGTTTCTGCTTTCCAAACACTGAAGGTCTACTGGAGGAAGGCGGACATAGCCATAACACAAGGAGAAAGAGATAGGAACCTTGAAAGAAATAGGTTGAAAATGGGATGGGATTCGGTGGGGTCTGCCCTCTGTTAAATAGAATTCTATATACTGAGAGGAATACGAACCATAGTTGGCGTGTATGGAATACTTAGGACGTACCGGCACTCTTTCAAGTGCTCTTTGTGCGTTGTCTCATTAAATCCCTGCGACAGCCCTGTAATGTAGTCATTCCTCTTATATCTCACAGATTGCCCTGTTGTGTAATAATACTCTGCGGTTGCCCTGTTGTATATTCCATGGTTATAGCAAATGCTTTGTCTATCAAAGGCCACACAGATAGAGGGTACAAAGGAAAGTGAGTGTGTAATGTGACATTAGTTATTGGGCCAGTAAAATCTCTCTAATTTAGATTGTTCTGGGTGGAAGTCATTGTTACTTACGTAAGTGACTTCGGTGCTGGCCCTGTGTTCCCTCACCATGCACGATTCTCCTTGCACTAGCTTGAAGAGAGGGAAAAAAATGATTCGAAATGTTCCCTCCTTCCCTGTCGTGCCTTTAGAGAGTTCTTGCTTCTAGAAGAGGTAAGAGGGAAGGAGACTCTCAGAATCCATTTTGTTCCATACTTAGAACAGGAAAGCTCTTTCTTTGGGCAATAACTAAGGGCTTTCGTGGGTTTTTTTTTTTTCCATTAAGAAAAATGTTACTTAACTTACCTCGTCTTCATTAAACAGTCAAAGGTAAGTTAAAGTTGTCACATGCAGTGGCCTAGCTCTTTCCCAAGGCTGGAGTAGGGGACTCCAGGCTTCTGCAAGTCTCATTCATGGGTCCCTCTGTCGCCTGCATAATGAAATGTAAACGTTAAAGGCCCCCCCTGCAGGGATCAGTACATTCCATTGGGATACAAATGAATAAGGCCTTCCATAGCAATATCTAACTTCTGCCAGAGTGATCTTAGGAATTTGAATTCCGTTTTTACTTCTATTAGAAATTATGTTTTAAGAGCTCTCTTGACAAAGACATAAAAGAAAAATGAATTGCTCATGTTAGAATTATATACGCATATAGCAACTGTTGTCTCACTGCTTAATATTAATTAATTGGCCGTCGTTTTATTTTATTTAAGCCTTCCTGTTTTAAAATTCTTATTTCTGTTGGAGAAACGAAGGCAGAAGGTAATTTGCCAGAGGACACAGTTGGTATCCTAGGTAGGAGAATGGGTACCTTAGAGAGCTGTTATAAAATGAAATGAGGTCATGTCCTGGGCTCCTGGTGTAATGCCTGAGATATAATATACTCAGCCAATTATAGCTGACATTATCATTCTAGAATCCAGAGAGCCAGACTTGCAGTCCATTGTGCTGAACACAAATCCACAGATCCTTTAAATCGTGCAATCTTATTAACTTAATTTTCAAGAGCCAGGAAAAAAAAGGGGGGGGGGTGCTTGTTAGGAAATATTCCAGTCTACCAGTATATTTATGAAAAGAAAGAAGAAAGGTCATCATCACTTCCAGAAGCTTCCCACTGCATATTATTTTCAGGAAGCTGGTATCAGCTTTCGAAGGCGTGCCTGTGTTTGGATAGATAAATAAGTACAAATGAACTCAAATCAAGAGGCCCAAATAAAGAGGTGCTGCTGGGTGTAGCCCTTTGTTGTTGTTGTTGTTCCGTTGTGTATTTTTAAACCGGTTTATGGTTTATAAGCTGAGGCGGCCATGAGTGCCGGGTTGAACTATGAATAAGTCTAGACATTTGGTTATCTTCTGTCTAGCATTCATTTGTGTCGTGGGCGTCACACTCCCGGGATTAGTGTTTCATTATGCAGAAGCTGTTTTATCTTTGGCTTCCTTATAATAGCTTAAAGTGAATTCTGAGTGGAGAGAGTGAGGGCCATGGCTTAGGCACTACAGTGATCATACCAGAATGGGGCGGATGGATTTTCACGGGGTCCGATAAGCACTGTGACCTCACGTTCTGATGGTTCGGTTGGGCTAGATGTGTCTGTCTCGCCACCTCATTTAGTGCACGGTCAACCTAGGAATTGACCAGGATTCCCCGAGCAGTGAGAGAGGGAGAAGGGTGGAAATCACTTCCGTATCAAGTATCTAACACCCAGTAGAAGTGTTAGCGGGGAGTGAGACTATCTGTGCCGTGCGAATCCAGGGGCCTTTGGGACACCTCTGACTGGCCACATTTTAATTAGCTCCTTTTAGGCTACAGAAAGCAGTTCAATTTTTACCCCTTACATTAAGCATCTCTGCTATAAACAATCAACATCGTATTTAACAATGAAAACAAAAAGACTTGGGCTGCCCAGGTGGCTTAGTCTGTGAAGCCTCCGACTTTGGCTCAGGTCATGATCTCACGGTTGATGAGTTCGAGCCCCGCTTCGGGCTCTGTGCTGAGAGCTGGGAGCCCGGAGCCTGCTTCCGATTCTGTGTCTCCCTCTCTTTCTGCCCCTCCCCCACGTACACTTTGTCAGTCTGTCTCTCTCTCTTTCAAAAATAAATTAACATTAAAAAAAAAACTAAAAAGAAATAAACATTTAAAATTAAAAAAAAAAAAAAAAAAAAAAGATGCATTGCTTTCATGAGACCAAGACTGCCAACTTAGCCCTGGAATGGCCTCATCAGTTTCAGTCGTTCATTTATTCTGTCACCCCCAGATCCACATTCACACTCAACCATCCCTTAAACATTTGTTGCATATGATCTAACCGCTAGCCAGGCTTCTCTTCCTGGGCTCTCATGGTGTGGCTGTGAGCCCACAGGACAGAAGGGTCAAATTCAGAGTAAGCGGATGTTAAGCCCCAGCTGGTAACAAAAAGGATGAGTCATGAATCTTCCCTCCTACAAAATGGCCAAGCTATATTTTCGCACCTAAAAACCAGTCTTTCCTTTTGAGCCGCAGCATGGTGTGAGGTAAGAACATGGATTTAAGAACCAGACAGGCCTGGGTTTGAATCCTGCATCCATGATATATTAGCCGTGCCCTTTTGAGGCTGTTCTTTGGAGCTTCATTTTGTCTTGAAATGCAGGAATTGTTCCTACTCTGTAGGGCCGTGTGCCGATGAGATACAAAACACGCAGCATAGTGATTGGCACATTTAAACAAAGTGCTTACTAAGTACTGTTTTCCTTCCCCCTTCTTCATTTCCAAGCTGGTTGCGGTGGGGGGTTGAGATGACTCTTTTCCTCTTCTGAACAGACAGAAACCTTATCACCCTAATGCCGGAGAGTGGTTAGGATGTTCCTTCCCCGGGCAGTCATGGCGGGGCAGGACCTCGATGCCCTAAGGTCTGGTTCTGTGCCTACCCACCTGCGTGGCAGGTATACAGCGTTCACCCCGACCCCAGAGACTGAGTTTCCCCCTTTGATGACGCCTGCAGCTCTCAAGAGAGACAACAGCCCCGCCGTGTGGCCCAGAGGGCAGCAGAGTCCCTCACCCAGGCGTTCCCTCCCGGGATGCCATTGTTCCATTGCCAAACTCATGACCTTTGGGGAATTTGAAAATTTACTAGTCTGTAGGGGGAAAGAGACAAAGAAATCCAAGATGAGGCTTTGTCTAAGTAAAGGGCTTTTGTTGTGATGGTGTTGAATTGGGTTTGGATTTTGCACACCCCTCAAATTTCTTAGGGTGTGGGTGAGGGCATCCTAGGAGATTTAATTAGTTCCTTGAGAGGTGCTGAAGTTTGTGACAGTGAGGCCCATTTTCTTCTATTGTCCATTGAGGTGGGGGACCCTGGAAATTAAATTTCTGGAAGCCTGGGACTGTTGCCATGGATAGAATTCTATGGATATTTGAATATAGTTTAGCCACTTGGTGGAGTTTTATTTTGTTGTTTTGTTTTTGGAAAGGGACATCTCAAGTAGTGTAAATCTGGGCAGAGAAGGAGTGTGTGCCGTCTGGTTACAATGCTCTAAGGGGCTTCTGAAATAAGGAGGAACGGACTGCAGTATTAACCTCTTTGGAAATAAGGACACACAGGAGGCTGCCTGAGGCAGTGCGTTAATCGTAATAGCGTCTCTGACTTATTTCAAACTAGATCTCCTAACTTTGAGTCTTTGGATGCAAGATCTAGACCGGATGCCTAGAAGCATGAACAGCAGAAGGAGAGGCTTTTTCATTGGCAGAGTTTTGTATTCTGTAGTTCACAGTTCAAGGAATCAACATTCCTATTAACTTCAGCAGATGATCAAATCTGAGAATCTGCATGCAAGATCCAACAGCATGCTTACTGCCCTGATCTCAGCAAACCTGTATTTCACTCATTTAGTCGCGTACTCAGCTAACATTTATTGGCTCCCCAGTGCAAGATCCTGGGAGATAGGGAAACGAGTGAAAGTATACAAGTGAGCCTCAAGAAGGCTGACAGTCCACTTAGGGAGACAAGCCACATATATGTACAAGACATAGAAACACAAGGGCAAATTGAATCCTACATTATGAATCAGGAGATAGTGGGCTTCAGTCGGTGGAGAAATCACATCTTTCTGAGGATATCAAGGAAAAGCATGTACTGTGTCTAAGCCAGGACGTGGAATGACAGGGGAGCCCCCTTCCTTCGCGCTGTGAGCCAGCAGTATCCTTAGCACGCAATGGCATTCTTTCTACCAGGTCAGTCACGGGCAGGAGCTCGGTCACCTCGAACCTCCTCACTGGTCTGCATCCTGTGTCCTTCCTCCCATCCTTACCCCCGTCCCCTCTGCTGACGTCTTAAACACCTAGCCTACGACATCAGTGCTTCCTAGGAAAGTAGGAAAATAGAAGGTCCCCATGAGCTCGACTGTGTGTAAAATTTCTGCAGGTTGCAGCAACAGCCACAGCCTCAAGAGCTTTGTCACTGCCTCTGAAGAGGGCCCGGAAGCTCCCGTCGTTTGCCTACTTACTCATTTATTACAGATCTGTCACTGACTTTCATTCAGTATCAGCGTTGAAGTACCATGTGGTATCAGTAAGATTAATAGGGACAGCCAGAGCCCAGAGTCCACAAGACACGAAAATTATTTTTGTGTAATTACTTTTGGTTATGCACAACGTATAATCATTTTCTTCAGGCGTAGAGACGAATATCGGCAAGCATCTTCTAGACTTTTATTTTCCAAGTATTTTCCTTCTTCAGCACTGGCCATTCTCATCCAAGAAAAGGACAGTTAACCCTGGGAGAACCTTTAACTCAAACGCACTTTCTCCTATCGATGCTGTGTGTGACCTCAATCTAGGTGATTCTTAAGATGCTTGTCGCTCACTGGGGGTTCCCGATTTAAAGGGAACTCATGATAAAGACTTTGGAAAACAACGAACAATTTAGTAAAGCAAAGGATTGCACTGCGGAGTTGTATTATATTTGGGTTTTTATGTACTCGAATGTTGTGCAGATACAGTTGGCTCGGAGCGGGGATATGTTAGAAGGCATCCCCCGACACAGGTTTAGACAAACCACTGGTTGAATCATAATCTCCAAAACGTAGCTACCTCAGAAACAGCCTGCCAGAGTCTGTGAAGCGAGTCTTCGTCAGAAATCCCATGCGGGCATCAGCGAGAAATGTCCTCCCGTGCCTGACCTTTGCACATCAGATTTACTCTTCGGGGGTCATCTCAGGCTCTCCTACGTGAAAGGACTTTCAGCACTTGCTTGATTGTGTAATTGGCTGATGGTAGTGGGTCTTCTGTCATCAACTAGATTATAAATTCCTTCAGGGAAGAGGCCTCAATTAAGTACAAAGTGGAGTCATGGTATTTCAAAATTGCAAGTGGTAAGAAAGGGTAAGGAAGGTAGCTAGAGGTTGTGACTTGCCCGGGGCCACAGCAAATCAGAGGCTGAGGTGATACCAGGACCCAGGTCCCTACACGCCTGCCCCAATGTCATCTTCTGCTTCATAGACACCATTCCGTTAAAGCTCTTCCTACATGGGGCGCTTGGGTGGCTCAGTCGGTTCAGCCTCGGACTCTTCGTTTCAGCTCAGGTCGTGATCTCACGGTTCGTGGGATCGAGCCCCGAGTCGGGCTCTGTGCTGATGGCATGGAGCCTGTTTGGGATTCTCTCTCTCTCTCTTTCTCTCTCTCTCTCTGCCCCTTCCCTGCTCACCTGCCCTATCTCAAAATAAATAAGTAAACATTTTTTTTTTAAAGGTCTTCATTCAGTTTTCAAGGTTTGACGTTTTTTGGTGATTTGACATCTGTCCTCCACAGCCAGAGAACGGGAACACAAGCTCAGTTCTTGAAGGGTAGTTTTCAGATGCTGAAAACATGCTTTAGAGCCAACTTGAACCTGGGCCTTGTTTTAGCTTCTTCTCATCCAACACCATAGTGTCAACCCAGACGCAGCCCCCGCAGAAGGCCAGCAGGGGGTTACAATTGTGTGGGACTTCTAGAAGATGGGCAGCTGTTTAAAAACCATAGACCAAGGTATGTGAGACAGAGTGGCCAAGACGGGCCTGCATGTCTAGAAGCTTTGAAAATGGTCTCAGAACAACCTTAGACTTCCGTAAACCAGCTTAATAAATTACATAAACCACAAGTCAGATTCTTCATCAGGCTTAAAAAGTAGGTGCACAAGGACAATTACAATTATCATGTGGTTCTTTTTTTTTTATTATTTGCTTTTATTATTGTTGTGCTTTGCACAGAGAGGGCGAAAGCAAAGCAAAGGCAATTCTGTAGAGCAGAGCAACTTTTCCAGGTAACCTCCTCCTGCTGGTTTGTAAATGTCGGGGCCAAGTGGAGTTCGTTTTGGAAAATAAATGTCACCAGCAAGTCAGAGTCATTTATTCCTTAGCAGAAAGTATCGATCCGGTGACATTGTTCGATTATAATGACTGTTTCTATTGTGTTAAATGACGGAGGTATATTTAACCGATTTAGGTGAAGAATGGAACGGTGCCGTTCGGTTACCGCGGGGTTAGAGCCTCTGTATTGTGGTGGCCACTTCATCTGTTCCACAACCAGTATTTATTAAGCGCCTACTGCGTGCCAGACTTTCTGCCAGTTTCCAAGGTGAGAACGAGGTGTTGGAACTAGACACACTGCGTTCAAGTTCTACTTCAGCTACCTGCTAGCTGTGCGAATTTGGACAAGTTGTTTCCCCACATTATCGTCATTTTCTGTGCATCGAAACCATGGAGGATCTGATAACAATTAAGTGACAATGATCTTAAACAGAGTCTACCTGATGATGACTCCTAAGTCATAGCTAAGTTTTGTTGCCATCATCACATTCCTCCTCCTCCTCATCTTCAGGATACCCATTTGATGAAGGAAAACGTTTCAGACAACAGCTGTTTTATTAACATGTTTCCCAGTAGTAGAATGTAGGGATGAGAGAGAGAAAATGTGAAATGCTTTGGTGAGGCTGTTATTTCAAATGATCTATTTAGAACTTGGGGCACCTGGGTGGCTCAGTCGGTTAAGTGTCCAACTTTGGCTCACATCATGATCTTGTGGTTTGTGAGTTCGAGCCCCGCGTCGGGCTCTGTGCTGACAGCTGGGAGCCTGGAGCCTGCTTCCGATTCTGTGTCTCCCTCTCTCTCTGCCCCTCCATCGCTCATGTTCTCTGTCTCTCTCTCTCTCTCTCTCTCTCTCAAAAAAAAAAAATAAAAATTGTAAAAAAATTTAAAACAATCTGCTTAGAAGAGACGCTAACTCAGATTTCACAAGGCTATGCCATACTGAGGCTCCATTGCAGGAATACTCATTGAGTTACCTGTGATATAACACTTTCCTCCCCAATCTCCCGTCCACCCCCACAGTGTATGTGTCCTTCTGCATATTCCTGGGGTGTCACCCAGGTTCTCCTAAACACCTTCCAAACTCAGGTTCCAGCCCTGTGGTGCCCCCTCCCCCACTCTCCTCCCTCCATCTCTCTGTGTTCATGGTCTGGCCTTTAGACACCCTTCTGGGATGTTTCGTCGGCCTGTTTCTTCCCGTGGATGTCAAAACGGTTGGTGATGGGTCATTCGTTTACTCCCTGGCCAAGCAGAGATAGGGGTAGTACAGGGTGTCCCCTCCACTCCTGAGTGTTCAAAAATTCGCTTTTCAGACCACAGAACATGGCAGCCTCATGTTCTTCACGAACCTACTATTCCCTCCCACTCCTATCCCCAAGAGGCTGGCTTGGTAGATGTGCCCAACGTTTATCCCTTTTTATGGACACCACTGTGCCCCCCCCCTTCAATATCTCTCACTTGACCCCTCTACTCAGGGTCAGATCCTTCCTAAAATGCAAGCTGCTGAGAAGGTCCAACAATGACTGAACTTCAGATTCCATGTGACGTTCTTACCAGGTTTACTGGCAGCGACAGTCTCTTTTTCTCCGCATCAAACAGCCTCCGCACAGATAGAACATCGATCCACCTGCCTCTCGTGCTACCCAGACTTGCCGGGATTCACAGTGGGAATGCAGCCCCCGTGGGGCTTCTGGCCACATGTGATCCAATGATGGAGACCTACTCATCTGGGATTTCAGAGCACAGGCTTCCACCCTCCGTCCACAATGAGCTAACAGGGCTGTGCCCGTGGGCATCTTCGCCATTGCCTTGCTTTTCAGCTTCAGCTGGAGTATAGTTTTCACTAAGCACCTTGCGGTGTCTAACTGAGTTGACATTACAAAAGTAAACAGGATACCGTGAATGAAACCATCTTCAGCATCCAAAGGGCAATACATATGCGGGACGTACTCCTTAGGACCGACTGACCGGAAGAAGGACATCTCTCAGGGATCTCCGTGTGCCACGGGGAGAGGAGTTACTGCCGTTCATTCTAGTGGCCATCCATTCGCACATCAGTACCTATTCATTCCATTCATGTTATTTTCAACTTTTTTTCACATTTATTTATTTTTGAGTGACAGAGTGAGACAGAGTGAGAGTGGGGGAGGGGCAGAGAGAGAGGGAGACACAATCCAAAGCAGGCTCCAGGCTCTGAGCCGTCAGCACAGAGCCCAACGCGGGGCTCGAACCCACAGACCGTGAGATCATGACCTGGGCTGAAGTCGGACGCTTCACCAGCTGAGCCACCCAGGTGCCCCATCCGTGTTATTTGGGATCACAAAGACATGACCTTAGGGGAGAACGCTTTTTTTCAAAAATATTTTAATAGTGTACTTATTTCAGGAATCTGAAGTTACAACTTTGGGGAAAGGGTAGTGCCTTTACCTTAAGCCAAGTTTACAGTCATTCTTGCCACCTCCTCTGTGACCTCGGGCACGTCACGTGACTTCCTCATTGCCGATCTCTGACCTCCTCCTGCTGTGAAGTTTCACCAATCTGATTCCGTCCTGTGGATGGTCTGGTGGTGCCTTCAGAGGTTACGAATGCAGAATATTTGTCAGGTCTGAGCTCACTCAGTTCCCATTGACCTTAAAGAGAAGACGGCCCAGGTAGTAGCCATCTGGTAGTAAATCAGTACAGACCTAGCTGGAAGTTTCCTTTAGGTTCTTGAGAAATTATTCAACCTGGGTGCTTCTGGGTATGATTAATTTAGAAAGGAAAGGAGTCCAGAAATCCTGCTTACCTCATTATTCCTCCAAGCTTTCCATTTCTTTAGTTTCTTGTTTTAATTCAGTCAAGGAAAACCGCAGAAGGAGAAAAGAAAGGAAGAGACAGACGACAGGCAGTGAGGAGGGGGAGAGGTTTTAAGAAGCATCAACTCCGTCTGCATTTAAAGCAAGAGAAAGCAAATAAAAAAAAAAAAACATTAAAAAAATTTAAAAGAGGCACCTGGGTGGCTCAGGCGGTTAAGCGTCTGACTTCAGCTCAGTCGTGACCTCACAGGGTGTGAGTTGGAGCCCCATGTCGGGCTCTGTGCTGACAGCTCAGAGCCTGGAGCCTGCTTCGGATTCTGTGTCTCCCTCTCTCTCTGCCCCTCCCCTGCTCATGCTCTGTCTCTCTTTGTCTCAAAAAAAAAAAAAAATTAAAGCAAGAGAAAGCACGCCCCAAACGTTTATTTGTGGCCTTTCCTCTCCCAACACGGACAGCACGCGTCACAAATGGTCCCTCCTGTGCTGGTTAATGCACTCTCCTCTCATGAAGAAGTAGGAAGCAAAGGTAAAGCCCGGAAGCACAGCTTTAGCCCCCAGTCCCAGTGCCTTTCACCATTTTCTGCATCTCTGTCACCTCCAGTAAACGTACAGCCTTCGTAGCAGCACTGGTCTCGTAAGTGTCCCGTAAAGGACATTAGCAGGATTTTGCACAGGGTATCATCAGTATCAGCCAGGGCTGAAGACGGGAAGAATAGAGGGCAGGAGCTGTGGTTATGGCCCTGGCCATCCTCCAGCCAGCCATGGCAACCAGCAACCTTGGCCGCTTCAGCCGCCCGAGGGAGAGTTTGGGATAGTTCATCTCTGAGAGCTCTCCTAGTCCAACACTTTATGGAACCTCGGCTTTACAAACAGATTGTTTTATTGCTTCCTGTATCACCAGTCTGTTTGATTTCTGTGCCCGGCTCCCTGAGAGCATTTTGAATTACAGCACGGATAATTTCCATCCACAAGGTATGTGACATCATAACGGACATTGGAGAAACACCGTCAAACCGGCATTAACTGGAGTCAAAATCCCTGGGTCGGGAAATTAAAATAAAGATGTTTCGGATAAAACACACAATGGCATAATAACCTAACTATTATGCTCCAATCGTATAGTCGTTTGTAGCATCACAGCTAGGACTTTCGGCTTTTATTAGGATGCTATAAATAGACAGCTCCTTAAGAGTAGAGACCGTGTCTTTAATCAGAGGTTGACATTAAGTTTTGTGTGCCTGTGATGTACTTATTAACCCAGAGCAGATTTCTCTTCTGTCGTGTGTGCTGAGAGGCGCTTAAAGGCAAACGCGCTTCCCACCTGGATCACACTCTGACTCCAGGGCGGGGAAGGGGTTGTGCGAATGTGATTTCTCGTTGGCGGGTTGCATTTGGTATTCTGAGAAGCCCAAATGAGAAAGTCTTGCTTCTGAGAAATTAGACATATGCCATGACACCTTCCGAATCTAGCGCGGTGAATTATGTTTTAGGTGCTCAGTAAATATCATTAAGCGAAGAAGGGGAGTTTCCGAGAGCCGAGCCGGGTGAATGGAGAAGTGATCGTTATGAATATAAGATATAGGGCGTGCGTCTAGGCTGGACACTCTTCCCAGCCTGGAAGAACAGCCCCTTGCTTGCCGTCCTACGCCTGGGGCTGAAGGATAGATTATCAAAGATCTATTTCACAGGAAATGCATCAGAACTGCCTCCTTGAGGGGCGCCTGGGTGGTTCAGTTGGTGGAGCGTCCGACTTCGGCTCAGGTCATGATCTCACGGTTCACGAGTTTGAGCCCTGCGTGGGGTTCTGTGCTGACAGCTGGGAGCCTGGAACCTGCTTCGGACTCTGTGTCTCCCTGTCTCCCTGCTCCTGCCCCACATGCACTCTGCCTCTCTCTGTCTCTCAAAAATAAACGTTAAAAAAAAAAAAAAAAAAACTGCCTATTGAAGTGTGTGCATGTGCACACAGGCTGGGGCTGGGGACACTGCTTGAACACAACCCGGGGATGGTAACCGAGGAAGGGACGGTGCTAGGCAGGCTCTGCCCTGCTCCAGCTAGCTTGCATTTCAGCGTCAAGCAGGGGGGCTGAGTGTGAGAGCCCCGAGAGTGTCCAAATGTCCCCTCACAT
Organism: Acinonyx jubatus; assembly: GCF_027475565.1. NCBI lineage: Eukaryota > Metazoa > Chordata > Mammalia > Carnivora > Felidae > Acinonyx > Acinonyx jubatus. Next base: position 137,114,387 of record NC_069385.1, on the reverse strand, counting down.
GTATATCACGGAGCCTATCAGGTCAGAGCCTGTCATCTTTGGGACCAGAAGGCAGATGTGAGCCATGCCTCCATGACAGGGGGCTTTGCGGGAAGAGGGGGACCAGAGAGCTTTTCCTGCCACCGCACTTTCCGGTGGGAAACGGGAGAGCAAAACTGTGCCCCCTTGCAACAAGGCTCACTTTCTCTGATCCTTTTGTTATGTTCTTCTGTCTCTTAAATACTTTGCTTAAAAGAACTTTCTAGGAAAAGATGCCAGGGTATGCTTTTCAGAGGTCATGTAGAAGCCAAGAATAGTTGGCCTTCCTTTTTGGCTAAGGAGTCCTGAGTTGGGGATAGTTTTCTTGTCCTCCCCCCCCCCCCACCCCCGCCACATCTGTATCGATATCGTTAATTGTCTGGTGCTCTGGACCCACGTCCGTATGGACACAGCGACCAGCACAAGCCAGACTTCAGCACACGAGCCTCCCAAACCTTAACTTCTCTTTTTAATTTTAGAGTATTTAATTTTAGCATTTTTTCCTATCACTAGATGTTGAGAGCTCCCTCCAGTGTCACTACGTTGTCATATTTACTTTAAGCTTTCTTTTTTTTTTTTTTTAACGAAGATCATTATTCTTTTAATCGTAGCAGGGAGAGTATTTTATTTTCTTTGCACTTACTCTAAGAGCTGCACACGGAGCCCTGAAATGTCATGTGCGTCCCCAGAAGCTGTAGACCGGCCACTCTGCATGTCTGTGCTGCTTTTAGGACCAGGAGAAGTGGGGGGACACGGGAGGATGACAAGGCAGTCAGAGATGACACTGAGGAACAGCATAGTAAGTGTGCTGTGAAAGTGGCTTAGCTCAGAGAGCCTGTCACCTCCCCTTCTTTAGAAAATGGAAGAAGCCCAATCTTTCTCCTGGGAAGCCAAGGCCCTGGGATTCCGTTCTACTGCCTGCTGTCGTATGAGGCGGCCCTAAATGCCTTCTGTGTTTATGGTTCTGGTGTGAAGGCAGCGTGCATGTCCAAAGTTGGATGCGCTCTGCTGGGTTTGGGATCTGGCAAAGTTCTACTTCATGCCAGAGCCCCAATCTTTCTTTTTTTTTTAATTTATTTTTAAGTTTATTTATTTTGGGAGAGACAGAGAGCATGAGCAGGGGAGGGGCAGAGCGAGAGGGAGAGAGACAGAATCCCAAGCAGGCTCCGCACTGTCAGCACAGAGCCCAACACGGGCCTCGAACTCACAAACCGTGAGATCATGAGCTGAGCCGAAACCAAGAGTCAGACACTTAACAGACTGAGCCACCCAGGCGCCCCTAGAGCCCCAATCTTTCTGAGTGTGTGGGGGGTGTGTGTGCATCATAATATGTTTCTCTATGTACGTACACGTATGCACCTATACATGTACGTAAAATCAACAAGACGCTCAAAATCCAAAACACTCTTTTCGTAGAGTCATTGACAATCCTTTATCTACAAATTGGAAATCAGACTGGGTTAAAACCACCTCCCTCATTAGGTTGGCAAGAAGAAAGGTGTAGGGCATCGTAAAATTTTTCTGTAGAGGTAAGACATCGCTGGATGCCAGGGAACAAAAATAATTCTCATGCTCAATCCCACAGAAAGCTTAGACACTCCGAGGCCCCAACTTTTGCCATGCCGCATTGCCCCCTTCATTTTGTGCAAGGGAGAGACAATAACCCGGAACACAGCAGGAGCCGGGGCTGACATCAGACGTTCTCTGCTCCTGCTTAATGTCAGTGAGCGCAGAAGTCGAGTAGATGAGAACGGGAGAGGTCTGAGCCCATGTAAATGATTCTCACTTGAAAGGGGAAACAGCTTTCATAATTTGTTCCAGCGAAGCCTCGCATGGATTACAGACGTGATCCTAAACCGTGGGGAGGATCTCATAAGTAATGTTTTATGTTCTCTCTTGTCTCTCCTCTTCTGTTGTGCTTGGCTCGCGGGTTGTGTGCGTATTATTAACTGGAAAATTGCTCTAAGCCAGTTGTTTTTTAAAACAATTTCAATTGTTTTCAACCATTTTTAAAAACAAGTTCTAGCAAAACTATACGCTCTTTCTGACCAATAAACACTACCCGTTGTACGAAACTACGTGAAAAGGGCAAATAGAAAGAAAGGGAAACAGTCATTAATAATTCTCTGCAAAGAGAATGCTCTCAATCCCAGGGAAGTAAGTGACCAGCAAGTGTTAGAGCAAGAAACAGATAACAGGCAGCATGGGCAGGTCTTCTTTTCTTCAGCCCTGGGGTCAGCTGGTGATGGAGAAAAAGTAGCAGCCGGAGATTCTGGAATCCAGGGATCCCTAGAACACAGCTCTTGGCCCTAAGGGGGAAAAATACCCAGTTATGTTGGTGAGATTTAAACATGATACTTTTATTGCAATTGTCTGGAACTGAACAGTTAAAAGTCAATACTGATAATTTCCTCTAACTAGAGACTCAAAATGTTTCCACCAGTGGGCACTCTTCCTACTAGAGGGAGGCAAAACCTGCCAAGGTCACTTCTGGTGGTGATCAGACCTTTTCATCATCTCGTCTGCTCCAACTAAAATAAAAGCCTCAGTGTGGGGAGCCTGTGTGGCTCAGTTGGTTAAGCGTCTGACTTGGGCTCAGGTCATGATTTCGCGGTTTTTGAGTTCAAGCCCCACATCGGGCTCGGTGCTGACAGCTTAGAGCCTGGAGCTTGCTTCAGATCCTGTGTCTCCCCCTCTCTCTGCCCCTCCTATGCTCCCTACGCTCATGCTCTGTCTCTCTCTGTCTCTCAATAATAAATAAACATTAAAAAAAATAAAATAAAATAAAAACCTCAGTGTCAACTATACTCAAATAAAAAGAAAATGAAATAAGATAAAATTGGGACGCCTGGGTGGGTCAGTCGGTTGAGCTTCTGACTTTGGTTCAGATCATGATCTCACGGTCTGTGAGTTCGAGCCCCGCATCGGGCTCTGTGCTGACAGCTCAGAGCCTGCAGCCTGCTTTGGATTCTGTGTCTCCCTCTTGTTCTGACCCTCCCCCGTTCATGCTTTGTCTCTCTCTGTCTCAAAAATAAATAAACAGTAAAAATAAATAAATAAATTAATTAATTAATTAAATAAGATAAGATAAGATAAAATAGTCCCAGCCACAGATCTCTCAGTTTCCACACTTGGGACGACACGAGTGTCGTATCCTAGAAGAAGTCTTGGTGTTTAAGTAGTTTCTGCTGGCCTTGGAAGCGTTAAACTCTCGTCAGGGTAAAGTTCCACCTCTCCCCATCTGCTTGACTTATGGAGATAGTGACTGTCCAAATGATGACAACATGCTTCGCATGCCTAGTGAACGAGGAAAATGAGCCCCATTCGCAGGAGCACACTACTAATGAAGTAAGCTTCCTGTTTGGCTAACCAAACTTATTGTCCTGATAACTTAGAAGTTATATATCCGTTTCACCCCAATTTTTATGCATTTGTGAGAAGCCGCCAAGGTGGCAGGGGAAGAGAGCTCAGAGGTCAACACCGACTTTAGAACTTCCTCCACGCATTTTTTTCCCCCTTGTTTCCTTCTCTACTCCGTACCCTGCTTCTAATGAAACTCAGGGTTGTGAGGCTTTGGGACGATATCTTCCAAAATTAGATTCTAGTTAGGAAGTCAAGTTTCCAGGGGCGCCTAGGTGGCTCACGCAGTTAAGCATCCGACTTCGGCTCAAGTCATGATCTCATGGTCCATGAGTTCGAGCCCCACATCGGGCTGTGCTGACAGCTCAGCGCCTGGAGCCTGTTTCGGATTCTGGGTCTCCCTCCCTGTCTCTCTCTGCCCCTCCCCCGCTCGTGCTATCTCTCCCTCTCGCTCAAAAATAAATAAACATTAAAAAAGAGTTTAAAAAAGGGAATCAAATTTCTATAAAGTGGACGTTCATTCAGAAAGGAAAATGCATGCATGTGTCCAACGTGAGAGAGAGATGCATGTGAACAGTGAGCACTTAGACTTTTCAGTATCTTCAAAAATTATTTTTTGCTTATCTGATTTTTTACAAAATTGAATTCTTTTGCTTCCTTACTTTTTTCCCCCTGCACATGGCACGCTACTCGGCCAGTTACAAACATAATAAAGATGCGAGAGGTAAAGATGATGCAGGCTGGGAGAGGAAGAGGCTGAGTGCCGTTTTGAAGGTTTCTGGGCTTTAAGAGACAGACAACCAGGCGTGGCACAAGCAGCCGGGAATGCGAATCTGGTCAGTGACACGGGGGGCCTTCCGTCCAGGGATGAGTAGTCGCATTCTGTGTGGAGGAGGCCACCCAGAGAAAGCCCAGGGCTAGGAATGTCGTAGATCGGCGACAGGATTCACTGTAGCAGAGGAGGAAAGAGCAAGGGACGTGAAGAGAGAGTGGTCGGGGAGCCAGAAAACGGTAGACTTCCTACCATGACAACATGAGAAAGGATATTGAGGAGGGCGCTCGTTTGGAGCCCTGGGTGTTAGATATAAGTGATGAGTAACTAAATTCTACTCCGGCAAACAAGATTACACGGTGTGTTAACTAACTAGAATGTAAATAAAAAGTTGAAGAAGAAAGAAAGAGCGAATACAAAACCAAAAAAAAAGAAAACACAAGGAGAGCACATACGTGGCGGGGAGGGGGAGGCGCAGGGACCCCCTTTGGTCCCTCAGACCTAAGGTCCTCACCACGCAACCCAGCCCCTTTGACTGCTGTCGTCATAGGCTCACCGTCCTATGTCTGCCCCCCAGAATAGAGCCACCCTCATCGAGAGAAGAGGTGGGAAGATAACCCCAAGGAGGAGAGTATCCACGGGAAGCTTTCTCTCTATGACCGAGAGAAGCTGACCTTGCTGGGAGGGAGGCGTCCCCCCTGTCAGAGCCAGCCCCAAGCTTGCATTCCAGGGTGCAGAGGGAGGACGGCGTTCCGAAGAGAAAATTCCTCCCCCACGAATAAAACCCAAAGCCCAGATAGTTTCAAGGACTCTTAACCTCTTAACTCTTAATGTTGAAACTTCTGCCACCGTCCCCAGGGTCCTGAGCCCCACCGTCCCCAGGAAGGGGGGGTGACACCAACTTCTTGAACTCCTCTGTAGACATGTATGTTTCATTAGAGGTGGTAACAAGGGGTTGCTTAGAGGCATTGGAGGACTCTCCTAATTTCCGTCAGTCCTCCCATTTTTATCAAGAACAACTGGTCATCTCTCCATCTTATGTGAAGAGCCATGCGTATGTGGCTTCAAAGCCCGTCTCATTAACCTTCCTGCACACGGACTGTCTCCCATAGAAGGAAGTTCTCGTAGGCAGGCTTTGAGAGCCACTGGTAGATTTCAAGGGTGAGGTTTTTTCATTAGTGGGAACTAACATACATATGTCAAATCTTTGTCTTAATATAAGGACACTTTAAAATAACTTTTCTAGGGGCGCCTGGGTGGCTCAGTCAGTTAAGCGTCCGACTTCGGCTCAGGTCATGATCTCGAGGCTCGTGGGTTCGAGCCCCGCGTCGGCTCTATGCTGACCGCTCGGAGCCTGGAGCCTGCTTCGGATTCTGTGTCTCCTCCTCTCTCTGCCCCTCCCATGCTCATGCTCTGTCTCTCTCTGTCTCTCAATAATAAATAAGCGTTAAAAAAAAAAAATAAAATAACATAACTTTTCTCAGGGCACCTGGGTGGCCCATTCAATTGAGCATTCTACTCTTGATTTCAGCTCTGGTCACCATCTCACAGTTTGTGGGATCAAGCCCTGCATCAGGCTCTGAGGCTGCTTGGGATTCTCCCTCTCCCTGTCTCTCTGCCTCTCTTTCTCTCTCAAAAAAAATAAATAAACATGAAAAAAAATTTTTTTTAATCTCTCAAAATAAATAAATAAACATTAAAAAAGTTAAAAATAACTTATCTAATGTTTTTTAAAAGGAAAGAATATTTTGACATCCCTAAATGAGAATAACATAATTTCAGAATAAATCATAGAAGTTTAGTGTTATGATAAAGTTACTATATTGTCATCATCTTTCTTTGTTTCCATGGATTGGCCTGGTTCTCAGACCAGCGTGTGGGAACTATTGGGTTAGAGTATTAGCCAACAGACATGGCCAAAATATCCCACCCTAGCAAAGAACAGACCATGATCGTCTTTGAACCTTTCTCTGGCTTGTGATTCTTGAAACTCCTTGCTGGCACCGAAATACAGACTTTCTTTCCCCTTCCTCGTCTAGCCTGTAATCTCTTTGAGTCTAGAAAAACAACATGGTGTTTTTGATATGTTTCGCACAGAGTCGGGTACGAAAGAGGCGCACCATCATGTTTGATGAATGAATGAATGAATGAATGATCTGAAGGGGAGACATTAAGGAACAGAAAAGATTAAGGAACCGGGAGTCCTTGCATAAGATGCCCATCCATGTGGTCACTGAAACATTGCACGGTTGGGGTGAGGCCCGATAGGAATGCCATCAGCCAGGTCTCCAGAGCATCTGCCAAGGCTGAAAGCGACCTGAAAATGGGTACCTTGAAGCAATAAATAGGAGCAAATGGGACATGTCACGGGGCTGGCTGTGGAGTCAGAAGAGAAGGGAGTTTCAAAGGAGGGTGCAAGCCCCTGCATGGGGCTGAGAAGGGTGAACTGCCTCAGCCTACAGTTGCCGTAGGATGGACAGTAGTCCCTGCAGGATTCCAGAAAAGTTGTAGGCGGGAGAGGGAGACTGCTCTTCACTACGTCTTCTTTTTTTTTAATTTGTAAAAAAATGTTTATTGTTGAGAGAGAGAGAGAGAGACAGAGCACGAGCAGGGGAGGGACAGAGAGAGAGAGGGAGACACAGAATCCGAAGCAGGCTCCAGGCTCCGAGCCGTCAGCACCGAGCCCGACGCGGGGCTCGAACCCACGGACCGCGAGATCGTGACCTGAGCTGACGTCAGACGCTTAACTGACTTTTTTTTCTTCATTCGTTTTGATTCTTAAATTCCACGTCTGTGTGGAATCGTAAGGTATTTGTCTTTCTCTGACTTATTTCACTTAGGATTATACCCTCCAGACCCATCCATGTTGTTGCAGATTGCAAGATTTCATTCTTTTTTATGGCTGAGTTATATTCCACTGTATGTGTATATACCATATCTTCTTTATCCATTAATCTATTGATGGACACTTGGGCTGTTTCCATAGTTTGACCATTGTAAATAATGTTGCAGTAAACATAGGCCCACCTGTATCTTTTCAAATTAGTGTTTTCATATTCTTTGGGTAAATAACGCAGAAGTCGAATTACTGGATTGTATGGTACTTCTATTTTTAATGTTTCGAGGAACCTCCATACTGTGTTCCCCAGTTTTCATTCCCACCAACAGCACACGAGGGTTCCTTTTTCTCTACCTTCAACACCACCCGTTGTTTCTTGGGTTTTTGTTATTGTAGCCATCCTGACAGGTGTGAGGTGATTTGTCATCGTGATTTTGATTTGCATTTCCCTGAGGATGTGTGAGGTTGAGCATCTTTTCATGTGTCTGTTGGTCAACTGTACGTCTCCTTTGGAGAAATACCTCAGCAACCGCACTGCTGACATTGGGACCAGATAAGTCTTTGTGGGGTGGCCATTGGGGGAGGGGTCATCCTGTGCCTTGGAGGATATTGAGGATCACACCCAGGCCTCTACCTGTTGGATGCTGGTGGGCACCTCCCTTCATCTATGACAACCATACATGCCTGCACATATTGCCAAGTGTCCCTCGTGGGGGACAACACTGCCCCTGGTTGAGAACCAGTGGGTTAGAGGGAGAATTAGGTGATTTCCCCGCCCCCCACCCTCACCATACACACCTCCATCCTGTCTTCTGGAGCCGTGAGGCCAAGAAATGACTTAACCCTGATATACTTAGAAGACAACACATTTTTCACTCTTTCAGCCTTCGGAAATGCTGAGAAAGTGTTTGCTTTTAATTTGACAGCCCGAATTACTGTAAAGTGTCCTCAGCACAGACCAGCACCTCGGCCCCCATTCACTTACAGCTTTAGTAGAACAGTAGGGAAATTTCTTTCCAAGAAAATGTTGGCTAAGTCACCAAACATGATTGTAAGTCATCCCCACACACCCACCAAAATTGTGAGAGAAACTGGAAACTCTGTCATCTATTCTCAGGATCCCCATCTTAGTAATTCACCAATGACCTCTAAGAATTTCTTTGTTTCCGTTAAGTGCTGCTGCCTTTAACTTTTCCTCTCAAATGCTTTCCAGCCACAAGGTCGGTCAGTTGACAGTCTCAAAAGTCCTGACAAGGGGACAGATGGGTTTGCTGTTTGCGTTGTTACAGTTATTTCTGCTTAATGTGTTGAGAAAACATCTCAAGGTTTTAACCCTGGCTGGAGTCTCAGGACTGAGTCATTTTAACGGACTAGCACTTAATCTGTCCTCTGCTGGTGAACGTGAACTGGAGGCCCGAAGGCCCACATTGTACCATCGGTGAAACTTTCTCTTAAAGCCAAAGAAAACTTAAATCCAAACAGGATTTTGTCTCAAGCTAAAACAAAAATGTACATCATGTCGAAAGCCTCCTCCAAGTGCTACAGTTAATAAGCGATGTTGTGTTTTTACTGGAAAAGCATGTATCTAGCCAGGCATTCTTCGCATTTTTTCCCAGGATTTAGTCATAAAATCATTTTAGACATATTGCAAGGAGAAAATGTGTACATAGCTGATAAAGGGCGGCAATTTTTTCCCCTCTTTTGGTGTTTAGCTTCCTCGGGATGGAGAAAACAACTATCACATACATATGCACACACGAGCACGCACGTGTATATGTGTGTACATATGTGTGTATGGTGTGTTTTGCCCTCATGGAGTGTGGATGTGTGTATCTAACACAAACTATTCACACACACGAGCATACACACACAGACACACGCATGTGTATCTGTTTTCACCACTGAGTATAAAACCTGGCTTCTTTATTGACTGTTCTAATTTGATTTAAATTGGATATTATAGACCTTCCCCCCTGATTTGCACAATTTAGATCCCAAGTATAAAACACTTCCTAATTCTTCCCACATGCCTACGGCATCTTTAGGAATTCAAACCAAAGTGTGTTTGGATCTGATTTACCTAGGACATGACGGCAGTGTAGATGTAGTTTCTGCCAAACTAGGGAGCAGGGGTGCTGGGCGGGGGGAGGTCTTTATTCGTAAACATAGAGATGGATGGGTGCATCATCGTTGGCTACGTTGCTAACCGAAGGAAGGAGGGAAAAAGTGAACTCAGATGTTGATCGTCTGAAAAATTCCCGTTTTCAAAGCAGATCAACATAAAAGCAGTAATCTCTGATGGAGTCTAACGAGCCCTGGATTTGGATTTCTGGGTGTTGAGTCCCAGCAGGGCAACCGACTGGATACATGACCTTGGAGGGGTCGCCTAACCTCACATTCTTCATCTGTTAAATGGAGCCAATGAAACAACACAGTGGTGGTTATGCAGACTCATAAAGATAATCCACGAAATTATGAGAACATTAGGAGGGATTACACAAATGTCAAGTGGCATTATTTTTCCCTGCAGATACTGTTCTCGTGTGAGTTCTTGCTGATGCATGCATAATTCCATTTCTGAGTCAGACTGATTTCAAAGCAGATAATGGAAATAGTAAATCATCGGTAGATTAATTGGAAACTCGAAGCCAGTTCTGATTTGGGTATGTGGTTGGGTGGAACGTGCAATGCGTGTAGTGATGGAAAGGTCACCAGGCCTACAGTTCTGCTAGCCCTGGCCCCCACGAGGAAGAGCTCTAGTCCCCTTAAGGGAAAGCTGGAATGAATGCCATAGTGTGCTGATACAGATTTAGCTACTGGTGAGGGGACGCCAGGAGTTCTGATTAATAGCATTTGCTGATTTCTGTGCTGTGAACATTCCCACGGTGACCAATTCCAACGCAGCTAACATGACATCATCGAATGTGAGGTTGGGAAGGACGCATAGTAGTTCACCATTACATACATATTTCCATCCTACAGGTTGATGGAATTCACCTCAACTGAAGAGCAAATAAAGTCACACATAGTAAGAATAAAGTATAGTAATAATAGCAAAGTAGAGTAAAATCATTAGGGATTGATGAGTTTTTAATATAACTTGTTCAACTGTAAGTTTATATAATTTAATTTTTAATAATGGCTGCGTCTAACACAAGGCTTGAAAATTTTAAGTCCCCTCTTGCAGGCTAGTACAAGCTGGGGCCAACAAGACACCCTTTCTCGTCGGCAGCTATGTAAAAGCACAGAATTGTACCATGACCCAGCAAGTTCAGAACCATCCTGGAAAACCAGCATGGAAAGTGCAGCCATAAATGGGTTTTTATTTCCATGGATTTTGGATGAGCTGTCCGTTCCTCGTCCCACGTTTTCTAGTACATTTCTCTTTGGTTAACAAAATGAGTATTGGTTTATGAGTGTGGCTTATGGGTCTAGTTATTAAGGTTAGTATTTGAAATAGTTTCGGTTTTTTAATTGTTGGAAAGACAGTGAAGACTTAGAACTGAATTTAGTAGGAACTCTTATTCTCTTTGTTGGTCCTTAAGACAAGAATCTAGAAAATATTCCCAAAGAGAGAAAAGCACATTGTCGTTTGTTTGTTTGTTTGTTGTTTGTTTGTTTGTTTTAGCTGTCCTGAAAGATCCAGGAGGCAATGGTTTTGGGGGAACAAAGGATTAAACTTTTAGCTCATTCATGATGGACACACTTGGGGAAGGGACCTAGGATGACCGGTGCCTTCTCCCATAACCAGAGGTGATAGGATAGCTACCTCATGTCTGACCAGCCACACTGTGACTGTGGAGAATTTGAGAAGCCTAGCTCGAAACAGAGGGAAAAAATGTAAAAGCAGCCTTCATACTCAAAACCATCACAAGGTCTAAAAGCCAACAAAACCAATATTTCAGATACTGAATTATTAACTTACTCCTAGATGTGTTTCAGGCATTGAACTTACCTTGAAGACAAGTGTGTAAGAAAACTGAAGAAATGTATAGACCCATGAGATCTGGGCCAAGTATAGATTAAGGGGGTAAGAGGGGGGGTACCAGAAAGGGCAGGGTCCCATGTTAGAATCCACATGGAAAATTTATAGTCCTATATTGTAGATTGATTGCAAAAAAAATTTTTCTTTATTCAGTCACATGTGTAAGCCAAGAATTTCATTTTGTTTTCCTGAGCAGGACTTAAAACATTAATGCCATAGGCTCACAACTAGCGTTTGCACTGGTCATCTATTGTGAATTCGATAGATGTATTTGCAGTCAGATAACGTAGCAGGAGAGTCAGCATTTTAAAATAAAGCAACTTATAGGTAGGCGACGAATCACTAAATTCTATTCCTGAAATCATTATTACACTATATGTTGACTAACTTGGATTTAAAATAAATTTTTTAAAAAGTACAAAAAAAAAAAGGAAAAGAAAACTCACTTATCCATAATTGTCCTATTTAATGATTTGTAAGTCATATGCTATTTCCGTATTGGGGAGATACATGATATTTTAGTAGTTCTAAAAAAAATAGCCTTCATCCAGCAAAAATGTCAGTATGCTATTGTGTTTTGCTTATGAATTCACTCAGATAGAATGTTTTAAGAATTTGAAGATTCTCGAAAAAAAATGGTTCTTATTTCCTTTGGGTGTGTTTATGTTAAGGGAAGGGAAACCATGTGATTTCCTAGGACAATGGCTCTCAAGTTATGAGCTGAGGAGCATCACCTCAACGGCTTGTTAAAATACAGATTGCCCGACCCCACCCCGGAGTTTCTGATTCGATAGGTTTGAAGTTAAGGCCTAAAAATGTGCGCTTCTAACAAGTTTCCCTGCGATCACGATGCTCTTGGCTCTGAGGACCACACTTTGCGAACCACTGACTGGTGATTTTAGAGATAAAGAATGGGTCGGGAAGATGTCTAGTAAATCGGTACGCATAAAGTGGTCATGAGCAGAACTTCAAGCGTCAGGGGGCACCCGGGTGGCTCCGGTCATGATCTCACGGTTCGAGAGTTCGAACCCTACATCGGCTCTGAACTGACAACACAGATCCTGCTTTGGATTCTCTGTCTCCTCTGTCTCTCTGCCCTTCCCCCGCTTGCATTTGCTTTCTCTCTCTCTCTCTCAAAAATAAACTTTAAAAAAAAAAGAAGAAGAAGAAGAACTTCAGGCATCAGGATTCCAAAGGGGAAGGAGGAAGTCCGGCCATTTTAGGAACACTTAATTTATGACTGGCAGTTATCCAGTTTGCAGCTGCTATAATGTCATTCAGGTCTAGCTGACTTTTAAGACTCGTCCATTTCCACGTCTGTGGGTATCAGCTGGGCAGTCTGAGTTCTGTCTTTGCTCTTCACAACCCTCCCCACGTGTCATGTCTCTGCTGGTAACATCGGAATTTCCCCCAAACCGAAGAGCCTAAAAGCAGCCATCTGAAAAGAGGGCGGTGGTAAGGTTATCGATGAGCGTTAGCTAGTATCATTTCCACTGCCAACCAGGCGAGCAGAACTTTCTGGCATATTCTTGATCACCATTATTCCATGTTTCCTTTGAGGGATCAGAGTTTCCTGCTGCTGAGCTCTGCTTTTCTCCCCTGCCAGGCCCTCTCACTAGAGTCATTGTGCAGGGGCCACTGATCTTGGTGACGTGGCTGCAGGGTTTCCACTGGAGGAATCAATCCCCAGACTTCTGGGCAGAGAAGAGGCGGGGCCACCAGAGGCCAGGTGGAAACACCAGGCTCAGGCCAAGGGTGCTGACGTCTCCTCTCTGGGCTGCTGGGCCTGGAGGACAGAGAAGAGTCTACAGGGGTGAGAGGCATGGAGGCTGTGGTAAAGCCCTGTCGTCAGCCGTTGCCATGCACACACTCCATGCATACAGATTCATGGGGCACACTGCTTTTCCAGAACCTTCTAGTGCCTTCCAGAAGACTCACTCCAGAGTTCAACTCTTTTAGACTCCAAAGTACCCGTTAGAAAACCTACATTTAAACTGATATCCCCTGCAGGAAAGAACAGATAACAAATTTGTGAATCATACTTAAGTTTCTTCAGTCACAGAGAAACCTGTTATTTTTAAAAAGTGTATCCTAAGCCTAAGTGACCAGCATCCTTTGGGGAACTCGTTTTTAATGCCATTTCCTTTGCATCAGTGTTAAGAATTCAGGCTTCACGGATGATTGAAAATGTCTGAGAATCTGTGTTTACTACAAGGCATGGCGGTGATTCTGATGGGCGGCCATGCCTACAAGCATCTCATTGAACAGAGCCCGGTCTTGATGGGGGAGGATTATGCTGCTGCTGCATCATGAGTAATTCAAAGAAAAGTTGCTTTTAAAAAAAAAAACTGTAATAGTAATCCATAGCTATGATAGTTTTAATCTCAACAGCGTTTATTGTTTTCAAAAGACCTTCATAGCAATCATTTTATGTTCTTCCCAATGTTCCTGGGGAGCAGAAGACAGGACTTGTAGTATTGGAACCATCTTACATCTGGGGTGCTGCTACAGAGTGGGACCAGAATGAGAACCCACCCTTCCGGTCTCCTGTCTACCATGCATTACTATACAATCTCTGGTGCTTGCCTGTGTGTGTGTGTGTGTGTGTGTGTGTGTGTGTGTGTGTGATACCTTGAGTCTGTCACCTTGCTTTTTAAGAATGGATTACTGCCGCCATTTGCAACAACGTGAATGGCTACAGAGGGTATTATGCTAAGCAAAATAAGTCAATCAGAGAAAGACAGATACCATATGATTTCACTCATATGTGGAATTTAAGAAACAAAACAAACAAACAAGAAAAAAGAGACAAACCAAAACAGACTCTTAACTATAGGGAACAAACTGATGTTTGCCAGAGGGAAGGTGGGTGGGCAGATGAGTGAAATAGGTGATGGGGACTAAGGAGGGCACTTGTCATGATGAGCTCTGAGTAATGAATAGAATTGTTGAATCAGTACATTCTACACCTAAAACTAATGTAATGCTGTTTGTTAATTACACTGGAATTAAAATTTAAGGAAGGAATGGATTACTGCCACTACCACAGATAATGAAGGTATAAGTGGAGGTGAGAAGCCAAAACTGAAAAGAGACAGCAGCTAAGGTGCACCCAGAGGGTCTGACAGCCCAGGTTCTGAACTAGGGAGCAAGGCCAGAGTTCATTTGTTTCAGGGCTGAGTAGCTACGGATACAGTGTAAAGTCAGGCATCTAAAAAACAGATTAGCCTATGAGAGGAAGTTATTTGCATGCATATCGTACAAAGGGATATACCCCCAAAATGTATATGCGCATGCATACAAAGGTCCCAGTGGGGTCCAAGGTCCAGTTGATGGAGGATAACAGAGATTAGTCAGGAAGGCGGTGGGGCAACAGATCCTGAAGACATGGTAATGAGAACACCAGAGTTCAGAAATAAAGACTTCCGTTGCCAGAAGTCCTTGGGAAGTGCACCAAGAGTTTGGCATTATGGGTCAAGAATCTCCCACTTACAGGACTAGCATGATCGCACCCTTGAGTCTACAGGTTCCCACCAGTTGCTAGTTTAAAGTCTGGGAAGCTCAGGTTAGCCAAACATTGCACCTGTACTTTGTTACATCCCCTTGAGCGAGCCTCACTTGCCTCCGCTGTGAACTACGGAGTTGGCAAACTCACAGTCTATACGTTTCTTGCAGCAAGGAAACGCGTGGGATAGTCCCACTCGTTTGGAATAGAGCAAATGCAATGCCCGTGTTAGTCATGGGACTCCTGCGTGTTTGGCTAGTGCTTCCCATTGACCCTCCCCTCTTGGCTGCTGTTTCTTTGTCCTCCAGAAGGAAAATGAACAGAAGATGTGTCACATGCTAGCGTATTATCTGCTGGGTAGTTCTTGTAGTGAAAGGATGACCAATAAGCTGAGAAACCAAGACCGCTGCCTCCTCTCCATTCATTCAGGGGCTTTACAGCCTCGAGGAGGACAAGAAAATTAAGGGCGCTCAAGACAGAAGGAACTCGAAATCAAGAGTCGGACACTCACCCGACTGAGCCACCCAGACTTCCCTCTAATGCCTTTTTAATCTAGGCACACTGGGCTCAGGAAAAAAGAAGGATGACGAATGGTAGTTCAGCAAATGAAGGTAGCATTGGTCAGGTGGGCATTATAAACCAAGCAGAGTGGAGACTCTCCTCTCTGCTTTTGAAAAAACCGTGCCGATGATACTGTATTTCTCACAGTCGTATCTCCAGTTTACTTGCCTGCACACTGTTCTTTCATTTGATCCCCACCACAAGCCTGTGAAGTAGCCACAGAGGCGGCAGAATATAGATCATCTTAGATTAGAAAAGTCTAGTAACCCGTGGGCAGAGGCCTGAGAATTGGACACCAAGTTACTTGAGGTCATGCAACATCCCACTAGCTGAGCTTCGGTAAGGACGCGGCCCCTGGTGTCTCCTTTTTTCCTAGTCCCATTGAATCATGCCAGCTTTCTGGTACAGTCCGTAACATGGCAGTAAAAAGGCACTTGTGAAATTCCCAGGGGTAACAACAGCGGACTTCCCCTGAAAGGTACACACCAGACCTGAAATAACATATTTAATTCGAAGTAACAGCATTTGCCTGCACCCGAATTCAGAAGTCTACCTCCTTGTGCACTTGGGTCTTGAGAGAGTCCATACATCTTATGGAAATAGATATGATCTGCTGCTGTTGAAAGGAAAAAATGTTGGATCCTCTGTTGTTTCCAGGATGTTCATGTGTTTTTAGGTGAAGGATTGCTCTCAGGGAAGTTCTGTACTTGGGTAGCAGGGACTTTGGCACAAAGTCGATGAAATACACCTGTTGAGCTGTGCGCCCTTGCTGCTGATGGAGTTCTTCCCATGATGGCGGTCGACAGCACTGCATGGGGACCTATAGTCCCTTTCACCTTGGCTGCAGGCTCTTTGGTTAGGGGACTCCATCCATGGTCAAGTCTCTGCCCCAGCTCCTCGGCATCCTCAGCCTCCCTCCCCATGCATACCAAGCTTGGAGTTCATGCCAATATGAAAACCAGGATCATTGTCTAATGGTCACGTCTAGGGACTTGAGGTTATGGGAACCTGGGTTCACATCTTGGCTCCTGCACTTCTTGGAGCTTTTTTTCTCTCCGGATGAGTTTACTCATGGCAGTTAAAAGAGAATACCTACCAAATTTGTTGTCGCAAAGATTCAGTTATGTATTAGATATATGTCACCTGGCATGGACTGAGTGCTCAGTAACTGTTGGCTGTCAATATTACTATTATAGACAGTCCGCAGGTGTAAGACCTTGACAGGGAATGTCTGATAACCTACGTATTTTATGAAGAGAGAAGGATGAAATACAGAAGGACCCTAGGACGGTACTGTCTGTTCTGGAAGGTATTTACATTGCGTGTCTCCTAACAAAGCAGGCAGGACGGTCCTGAGCCACGCACACTGTCTTGTTCAATACAGTACAAATAGTACCCTCGTTTGTCCCCGCCCACTACATTCTAGTCACGTCCCCCGAGTTATCGTGAGAATCCAGAATACCCCCATTCCCTTCAGATGTCCCTGGGAAGGTAACACCCTCCTTGGTTGAGACTCACTGGCAGGCACAGTCTGAGTTTGACTCTCAACGGGAGTAACACAGCGCTGCCTCTGCCCCAGCAGCCAGTGGAGAGATCGGACCCTGAGCGTAGGAGGGAGGAAGTTCTGATCTCTCTAACTTGTCTCTTTGATTCAGTGCTTAGTCGTATGTGTGTCTCCAGAGGGGCTGTCGCCAAGCTCTCTGATGACCCTACAGAGAGCAACAGCGGTTTACTGAGGGAGGGAGGACCTTGGTTCTGCTTCATCCAGGTGCACATACTTGCCACAGGACTGTTGGTTAGTTTAAGTGCTGGTCCACGACCACCACGGAGCCATTCATCTTCCTAATCAACCTGTAACTCGGAGACTTGCTCGATCCCTTGTTCCCAATGCATTTATTTAACAAACTAACGTTTATTAAGCATTTATTCTATGTCGGGTGCTGTTAGACACATCATACTCTGATGATGAAGATGTGGCCCTGGTCCTCAAAGAAATAACTTAGCCCCAGCTGGGAAACAGATCTATGTAAAAGTAATACAAGGGAGTGAGTGGTGGCCTATTCCCCCTTGGAGCCAGTCTGTTAGCCTAAGGAGCTATGCTAATCACTCTACATGTACATCCTGAATTCTTGAAGTGCACGTCTTTATTTCTTTTATTTCTGCCTCCGTTGTACTCCTTACAAAGGGTATTTCTCCTTCCCCCGGGGACTTATCAGTGTCAGAGACTCAGCCCAGGTGGCCTGGTGGAGCAGGTCAGGATAGGTCAGGGAGTGCTCACATTTGCTCTCTTGACTTTCTGGAGGAGCACCACCTTCCCGCAATGCGTCGTTTGATCATAGATTTCTCCTTGTTTCTCTTATGCAGAAGTTTTGTGTTAAGGGCTCCGTCTGATCTGAAAGGGAATGTTTAAGATCGCAGCGTAACCGTCCTAACTATCTTGTGCCTTTGCAGATATGTTAAAATGTTCTCAGCCACCTCCAGTCCTGAACTCCCATTTTTCACAGTTAACGGGCTGTCACGGCTCCCCAGCCGTCTCCGAAGCACCAGCGGGAGTAAACGCAGAGAACTCGGCGTCGATAGCCCTTACAAGCAGATGGCACATCGTCACCTCAGGAAGGGCAGGATGGCAAGAAGGAGTGATTGATGGGAACTTGGTGGAGTTCACTTCATTAGTTTTGCATAGATTCCTGAATTGTGGCTTCGTTACTGGAAAAAATAAAGTCTAATAACGCAGACTGTTGTAGAGCCTGGAATGTGTCCTTGTGTTTGAGGATTACGGCTTTGTCCTCTTGGAACCCCAAAGTATCTGTTTCTACCTAGACCTTCCTTATCGTGGGGGAAGATTGATAGCCTTCAGGGTGAAGGAGAGGACAGAGACCCTAACCAAGATAGGAACAGGCAATAATCAGATGAATGGACGGGAGCCCTCTATCAGGAGAGAGAATGTGTTTGAGATTAGCGCCTTATCAGGGAAATGTTTGCATTTATCTTATTCTTTGAATAAGTTACATTTCTCTTCGTTCACGAAGACAAGCTAGTAATTCAGAAAATGCGGATGTGTCGTCAGATGGAGAAAGTCATTTTCGTGTGTCTGTTCAGCTCGCCAGATCAGCTGATGTGGACTGAGTGAGTAGTGGATTGTTGACAGACTTCACTACCAAGTGAAAAGTCTTAAACTTTTCATCCTAAAGGTAAAATGGGAAATGAAGTCACCGGGTTAGAAAGACGTGATTACGTCAGCTTTCCCGTATCCCCGTGTGAATGGCACTAGCCAGCCAGAAGCCCCGTCTTGCTCGTTCGTGCGTCCCCGCGCACCATTCGCTAACCGTGGTGTGGATTCTGCCTGTGCAGTCTCTCTCCTCCGTGGCTCCTCTCCTCTGCCCCAGGCTGGAATTTGTGATATCCCGATAGCATGGGGCAAGATCCTCCTGACCATTCTCCCTGCCTGTAGAACTTGGTCCCTTCCTCCCCATCCTCTACCCTGTGACCAGAGTGACCTTTTTAATATTAAAAATGTCCCAGCTGAACCCTTCCGAGATGGTCTGTGACCTTCAGGAGGAGGGGTGGGAAAGACCACTGACCCGTTCCTCTCTCCCCTCCCAGACTCTTCGCACATGTATTTCCCCAAACGTGACACGTTCCCTCACCTGCCTTTGCACATGCTCCTTCCTCTGTCTGGAGCTATTTTCTCCTTGGTTTATTTTTATTCTCCAAAACTCAACATCGCTGTCACCTGCAAGGAATCCACCCTGACCTCTCCCTCCTGGTCTCACTGAGCCGTCCTGTACATCCCACCCATGAAGCACACCGAGCTCGTTGCTAACAAGGGCTGTGTCTTTCAGATCTTCTATTTCTCGTGTCTGGTAGGGAGCAGGCAGTCAGCGAACACGTATTCGGTGCGTAAAGTCTGAAGGCTGAACTAAGTAGGAATGGCTCTGAAGCGATATCACCCTCTCCTACTCCTTGCCTTCCGTGTCATTTGCTCTAGTTTCTATCTCACGGCCATCCATTCTGAGTAAGTTCGCACACTGTTTTTAAAGAACCTTCTGGGGACCCACCCCATGTTCAGTTCTTTTATCATGATTAGGGTCCGTGTCCCAAACAATCAGTGGAAGAGTATTTCTGAAAGCTTTGTTGGAGATATATAGAGAAAGCCAGGAGAGGCAGATATATTTGACAAAGCTCAGTCTCTTCCCGGTAGTGAAAAGAGATTGAAT
The DNA here is from genome assembly GCF_027475565.1 of Acinonyx jubatus. Taxonomy (NCBI): domain Eukaryota; kingdom Metazoa; phylum Chordata; class Mammalia; order Carnivora; family Felidae; genus Acinonyx; species Acinonyx jubatus. The sequence continues at coordinate 137,095,130 of NC_069385.1, read as the reverse complement.
AATCTTTGACATTCAAGTCGCGGTGTCAAAATATCATTATATAAATTGCAATAAGGCACACGAGCCTCTTGAATTACCTGGGCGTACCGAGTAGAAGTTAAGACGGAGTGCAAAGAGAATAAAGCCCATCTACGTTATGGAATAATCACTACGCGGTAGTAACGACCACGACCGTTTGAAAATCGCTGTCATGAATTGGCGTTTGCTAGTCTTCTGATCACAGCTGAGTATGGTAGCCCCGGGTTTTCTCTTTATGTGGGTAATTCCTCGATTGAAATGGGAATCCCATGCTCATGAAAGTGAAGTCAAATATTCTGTACCTGGCATCGCATCCATAACCTTTTCCATGACTAATCTTTTCTTTTCTTCTTCATTTTCAGTTAAAAAAAATGTTTTTTAATGTTTATTTATTTTTAATATGTGAAATTTATTGTCCAATTGGTTTCCATACAACACCCAGTGCTCATCCCAAAAGATGCCCTCTTCCGTACCCATCGCCCACCCTCCCCTCCCTCCCACCCCCCATCAACCCTCAGTTTGATCTCAGTTTTTAAGAGTCTCTTATGCTTTGGCTCTCTCCCACTCTAACCTCTTTTTTTTTTTTTTTTTTTTTTTTTAGTCAATCTCTTCTTGACGTGCAGGTGCATTGGCCCTTATTGGGCCGAAAGAATGCCCCAAGTCAGATGGGTTTCCTCCTGTATAATCCCTCCCCCCATTTAAGGCAGGGATGGCAGTATCTTACTCTTCTTTGTCTCCAGGTTACTAGCTAAGTGTTTGGCACTTAAATGTTAAATGAATAAATTGTTTAGGTAAAGCTCTTAGTGGAATGATCTAATGACCATAAACAGGAAAGTGGGGGGGGGGGGAGACTTACATTTTAAGAATTATGTGTTAATAAGCGGTGAATTATTTGAATATAAATCCAATATTAATTATCATCAATAATGGATGAAATGTATCGAGGATTTCCTAGGAGCACCCGAAGCTCCACTGCCTCTCCCGTTAAGTGAAAGACTGAATTTTATCGTTTGGAGGGTGGGGGGGGGGGGGAAGGAAATATAATTAAGAGTGAATTTAGTAGCATGAAGAGTTCGGCTGGAACAAGTTTGGTGGGATGGAGTATTCCAAAGTAGAAGTCCTCCAGCCCTGTCTGCATTAATACAGAATGTGCCACGAATAAAAGAAAAACAATTACAAATTGTAAATATTTGCAATCCTCTCCCTTCCTTGCCATCTTGAGAGGACTAGTTCTGGGCTTGTTTGGGCTGCGATTTGTTGTGAGGTCAGAAAGGTGAATGATGAAGCTGAGATTAGGCCAAATTGCCCCCAAGGGAAAGAAAAGGTGATGAATGGGGCAGGGGGGTTGGTGAGGGGCCATGAGAGAGAGAGAGAGTGGGGTGAGGTGGGGGGCAGGCTGAAGCATGATTACCATGTGAAATGGAGTTCGGGAAGAGAGGTACAAAAAGGCTTTTTGGGACGTCCTTCTGTGTAGGGACCCATGTCGAGGCTCCCCACCTTCCTGTGACCCCGCCCTCCCGTCCACCTCTGTTCTCCACGCCTCCCCAGAAAGCTTGGGTCGAGACCTAAAAGCTTGACACCAGCTCTTGTGGGTGTCCGGTTTCTCTTTCTTTTAGATGGGACCCAAACCATGCAAGCCTCCACCTGTACATGGGATACAGGCACAGATGTTGAAGTCAGTGTTTGTGCTGTCATGGAGGAAGAGAAATCGGGAAACTGCTCTAAAAGAGTTTTGGATTTATTTTGAGAGAGACAGAGCAGGAGAGAGAGAGAGAGAGAGAGAGAGAGAGAGAGAGAATCCCAAGCAGGCTCTGTGCTGTCAGCACAGACCCTGACACGGGGCTCGATCTCACGAACTGTGAGATCATGACCTGAGCCGAAATCGAGAGTCGGATGCTTAACCGACTGAGCCGCCCAGGCTCAGTTTTTAAATACAGTTTAATGATCCTTTAAAACATCGTTGTCCTCTTACCCTACCCTACCCCTCGCTTCTTTGCATTATTAATTTTTTAGCTAATCCTGTTTCTGGAAAAAGCAGAAACTTTCAAGGGAACTTTGGTTCCTGACTGGATACAATCGCTATTAAAAGCCAATTACCGGGGCGCCTGGGTGGCTCAGTCGGTTGAGCGTCCGACTTCAACTCAGCGCATGACCTCGCGGTCTGTGGGTTCGAGCCCCGCGTCAGGCTCTGTACTGATAGCTCGGAGCCTGGGGCCTGCTTCGGATTCTGTGTCTCCCTTTCTCTCTGTTCCTCCCCCACTCATGCTCTGTCTCTGTCTCAGAAATAAATAAACATTAAAAAAAATTTTTTTAAGCCAATTACCAGTTAGTGAAGCCCAAAGTCAGGCTGTTTGATCTATTCTGAATAAGCTTCCATTCTGTATTCCTCAGTGTTTTCAAGCTGTAAGCGTAGGGGCGTCTGGGTGGCTCAGTCGGTCAAGCATCCAACTCTGATTTCAGTTCAGGTCTTAATCTCATAGTTCATGGATTCAAGCACCTCATTGGACTCTGTGCTGACAGCCCAGAGCCTACTTGGGATTCTCTCTCTCTCTCTCTCTCTCTCTCTGCTCCTCCCTTATTCATTCTCTCTCTCTCTCTCTCTCTCTCTCTCTCTCTCTCTCTCTCTCAAAATAAATAAACTTAAAAAACTTTCAAATTGAAAGCTGTAAGTGTAGACATAGATGAGTATAGAAACATCAGTGGCCCTTAGATCAAATATGGAATAATGACCTTCCATATCTGTCTGACCATCGGGACCTTCTCAAACTAGGAGGTAGTGTGGTACATACCTGAGAAATAACGGAGTTCACTGTCATGCCCAGTGTGGGCAACCTGACTGATAAAGAGGCAGCTCAAGCCACTCTATAATGCACCTGTCTCGGGCTTTCAATAAGAATTCTGTAGCTTGGGCGAATGGGCACAGGATAGGCTGAGAGGAACCCAACAGTGTTGATATGATTACTTGATAACTGAATTCCAGTCACTAGGCGATGAAGTCATTCCTGTACACGCACACAGCACTATTCTATGCCTGGATTAGTTTTGCAGGGAGGCTTTCACAAAGCACCACAAACAGTGGCTTAAAGAACAGAAATTTCTTCTTTCCCATTTCTGGAGCCTGGAAGTATAAATCGAGGTGTGACAGGGCCATGCTCCCTCTCTGAAGGTGCTAGGGAAGGACCTGTTCCGGGTCTCCCCGCTGGCTTCTGGAAGGTAGCTCTTTGGCTTGTGGACGGTATGACCCGAATCTTCCCCGTGTGTGTCTGTCCAGACGTTGCCAATTTACAAGGGCACCAGCTATAGTGCAGAGGGACCCATCCTACTCTTGAGATGGCCTCGTTGTAACGAGTGACTTCTGCAATGACACCACTTCCAAATACAGCCCCATTCTGAGATACTAAGGGGTAGGACTTCAACATACGAATCGGGGGGGGGGGGACACAATTCAACCCATAACAGTGCCCTGCAAGGGACGGTTTGGGGGTTCAGGCTGACTCTAGCGGCCCTGCATTCAACAGAGTCCCCTTTTGGGGAGGGGCATAACAAGCATTCATTGATTTCGGGTAACAGGGCCTTCCCCAGTCTGTGATGTAATGTCACACTCCCCCAGCAGCTATTTCTGGCCCACAAGCCTGTGAACATTTGAATGCGCGTGTGCAGAAAAGACAATCAGCCAGACAGGTTTCTACTCCCACTTAAGAGCCTTCACATGGATCAGTCACCCACCCTGAGCACCACGTTAGATTTGACATCTGAAATGTGTCTGGCATTTTCAGGTAGAGAAGCCTTTATAAAAACATCACATGGAGGCCGATTCCTTACTCTCTCCCTGGAAGAGCCCAAACACGGAGATCTAGACACAGGGACCTGCAGGGGTATGAGACCGTGAATAACCAAGCCTCTGAGTAAGTCTGGAGCGAGGGCGCAGTGTTTGAAGCCTCATGCTATTAAAGGATTATTAAGCCTAATTTTTCATACTCTTAGTCCACTCAGTACATAGTAGACACTCACTGAAATTTGTGAGCAGATGAGAAATGGAGCCTCCACTCCCTGGGCATGAGCGTCATGGTCCCCACGTCTGTGCCTTTCTCTGTTCTAAGAAGCGGGGAGCTGTGCTCGCCCAGCAAGGGAGCTCACGAGACGGTGATGATGCCTGGATTACATCCTGAGTGAAGTCAGAGAAGTATAGGTCCGGGCTTGTGCAAAATCCTTCAGCCCAACCAACGCATGGCCTTGGGACACAGAAACATCGTGCTGTCCACCGGGCAGACAGGCACAGTCCCTGCTGTGCCTCCTGTGTCCTTTCTTTGGTACCTCGGGAGCCATTTATCCATCTCCGTTGCCCTCGTACCTAGCACAATGCCTGGCTTGCACATAGTAGATGGTTAGTATGTGGTCACTGATAAGCCAACCAAATGAATGAATGATTCCCTACTCTGTGCCTGCATTGCGCTGTTCTGAAGTGTCGCGGGGGACTCAAAGTGATATAATTGATGCTAGGGCATCTCCTACGTCCACTGGAGCAGCCTGGACACAGAGAACTGTGACGGTTCGTTTGGTGCCTGTCGCCCCCCACGCCCACCCCCCACATGATGATAGGCTCCTGGAGAGCAGGGAATGTCACCTGTTCATGTGTGACCCTCCAGCGCCTCTCCCGGCCCGTGGAATCCAATGGTGATTGGAAGGACAGAGGGAAGAAGGAAGCTCTTTTCAAATCCTGCACTTAATTTTTACACAGACAGGCAGGACCTTTGCCTTTAGATCTTTGCCAGCAGGAAGAGCAGTAGCCTGGATTTCCATCGGGAAATGAACTTGAGAACGATGAGCGCGGAACATGGTCACGTGACCAATGAGCTGACTTGCCCACCTGAGCCTTTTGAGGGTGTGACGCGTCCAGTGGAGTTGTTTCAAACCCACTTCCTCTGAGGTCAGCGTGTTTCATGGCATTTGGCAGAAACAAGGATATGTTGCTCGTCATTTGTAATTATACACGGGGTTTGTTTTGATTTTGTTTATTTAAATATGCAGGGATTTACGTGGTACATTTCTTGAGGACACTGGAAATAAGCTGATGGGAGTGTGAATGGATGAATGAAGGAGTGACTTAAACAACTCGGAAAGTAGATTGCTTTCGGCAGGTGTTTCTGTGTGTTCCTCACTTTTCAACATCTGTAGGACTCCACACCACGTAGCTTCCTTGAGTGAATGTCACCACAGTAGGACAGGGGCTTTTAGACTGGACAGTACTAAAGACAGGTTGTTTGGAGACCGAAAAGGAGACTTCGGTGCCAACATTTGGCTAAGAAAAAAAGTGAATGCAGGGTTTGCCAGCTGATTATTCCAGTGTCAGAGAAAATAATGTCAATGGCGCTCTTAAGAAATTTATTTTTGTACTCTTGGTTTGTATGAAATGAAGGGAAACTGGGTCTTGAGAAGCTGTAGTTTCCAAATCAAAAGGAAAGGAACAAGCTGGCGCGATCTGCTTTTGCCTTGGAAGGAGCTCGGCGTGTGGGTGATGTCTCCCCAGTGCTGCCCTCGCCCCTTCCGGCACACAAGCCCCCGGTCGGCTGTGCCTGTCCTGTCATTGCTGTGTTTTTTGGCGGGGGAGCACTGTGGTCGGCGTAGCCCACGGTCCGTTCAGATTCATATGCCGACCGATGAGGAGTTCTGCTGGATTGCGTGCAATTCTGTGGGTAGACAGGCCGGTCAAAATGTAATCCCCGCCGACCCTCCGCAAACGTTCCTTTTCATTTCAGATATGCTGTGGGCGCGAAGGAAGGATCTAGTCCAAAGTGCCTTGGGGTTTTGTTCAGTCCGGAGAGTAGTTTTTTCCTCTCTTGCCTATAGCCATTTTCTTAACATTACTGAAAGGACTCTTTTCCTAATGAAGCATGAAAATTGATTGTATCTTGCCAGGAGGGCTCTTCCTAAGTCTTAAGATATTAAAGATTTCATGAGAACCACATGAAGAATATCTTCCTGAATCATTTACATTTTCCCCTTTTGTAGGCTTATGTAACCATGCAGAAAACCTAATAATAAGTGTGCTTTTAGTGTGCTGTGTGCCATTCTGCAGACAGCAGGGCTGTGGGGGCAAGAAACCAGTGCCCAGGGTTTGTGGATGGCAGCAAAGTGTACAAGGGTCTGAAGAAAGCCCTACTGGAAAAACCTATAGCTAACTGGACAGAGAATCCATTTTTGTCAGGCTCTTCTTCCTTCCCTGTGCAGTCAGTCTTCATTGTTGTGGGAGAAGACAACCGTGGCCATGGCCATGGGCCTTTCTTGGAGTGCGTTTTCCAAAGCTAGTCTCTTGGACTATTTTGGATCTCAGAGCCATGTTGGTCTCACACAGGTGATGCCAACTCCGAATAGGGCAAGGGAAGCTAAAATCTGGGTTAGAGAGAGCCCTTAAACTAGCGACGTAGGACGGCAATAAACAGGGAAAAACGAAGACACCTCTGATGCCGTTGAATATGCCCAACATCCGTTTACAAATCAAAAGAAATGGATACGGCCCAGCCTTTCCCATGGTCCAAGATTTAATAAAAGGTCCTATCCAGATCCCCCCAAAAGTCCCCCAAAAGAGGGACATTCAGTGAGCTGGGGACACGCACCAGCATCTGTAGTAGATAAAGGAGCTGCGGAATTGTGGACCGCCGTTTCCTCAGGGACACTTCTGCAGATATTTGCTTTGGACCCTAGGTAACAGGGCTGTCGTTCCTAAAGTTTAACTATTTGCGCCTGGGGAAAAAATAAAAAGTTTTCTGTGTGAGGTGGCTTAGTCATGGGAGTCAGTGAGGTCCAGCCCGGGCAGTAACGTATCCCTTCCAAATCCTTGTGCCTCCCCGCTAATCCCAGAGTTTTTGTTTGCCCTTTGATGTGGTGGTGGGGTCTGAGCTCGTCCAGGCTCTGCTTGCGGGGGGCGGCGGGGAGGAGGAATGCCTCCTTTTGCCCGGGGGCTGCCTTCCCCCACCTCTTCCCTCCAGGGCACGTCTGCAGAGTCCCCAGGCATGTCGGGAGTGGGTGTCTGTTCCCCCGCGGCCAAAAATGTGTTCCTCGGAAGGCGAAGTTAGCAGGGCTCACCGGTGCCATGAAACGAGGCAGGCTTTTTGCATCTCTGCGAAGTTAGACGGCTTCGGGGGCTCGGGCTAATGTCCTGCTCTCCTCTTTCCCTTGGGAAAATAGAAGAAAATGAGCGGATTTCACCAAAGGTGTTATTATGTATGTCGTTCAGACGGATTTCCCTCCTTTCGAAGCTTCTCCAACAATATTCCCGTAATGTGTGTGTGTGCTGGGCTTCGCACCTTTTATCCCAGGCTCCCGCTCATCTCCGTGTCAGACAGAGGTGAGGGCCGCTGGTTAAGGGGGCACCTTACCCCCCAAACCACACAGGTGTCCGCTCAGCACTGCCAGCCCGGAGTAGGTCGCCATTGATGCATCGCCGTCTATACCTTCTGAGACATTTTCTCTTAAATTGATGCTCACTTGGACCTATGATATTTCATTAAGGTCCAGAGGTGCTCATTAAAACGAGCATCGGATAGCATGCTGGATGTGCCTCATTGCTGTGAGTCCAAGAGAGGGCTCTGTGGAACTTGTTATGGAGGGCATTTATAGATTGTTCAATTAGAGGATTAGTGTTGTGCTAAACCATTTTCAGGTTAATCAGTTGTGGGAAACCAGATTCGATGTTTAAGCAGGCTTGAACGATGGTTTCATCGGAAGAAAAGTTGTTAGGCCACTGTAACTTCTCATAAACCCTCTAGCTTGCTAATCGACGGTACTGTGCAGTGCGGTGCTCTGATTTTGTTCTGTGTGAGCCTTTCTTCATCTGAATCGTTAAGTCCCTTTTGAACAGGCACAGGGTCTTTGTGTGTCTGTGTGGGTCTGTGTTGTGTGTGCCCCCATCCTAAAAGCTTCCGGTGCCACTCTAGGTACCTATCAGCTGCTAGAGAATTTGTTATGTCAAATTAAAACAAGTTTTGGGGCGCCTGGGTGGCACAGTCGGTTAAGCGTCCGACTTCAGCCAGGTCACGATCTCGCGGTCCGTGAGTTCGAGCCCCGCGTCGGGCTCTTGGGCTGATGGCTTGGAGCCTGGAGCCTGTTTCCGATTCTGTGTCTCCCTCTCTCTCTGCCCCTCCCCCGTTCATCCTCTGTCTCTCTCTGTCCCCAAAAAAATAAATAAACGTTGAAAAAAAAATTTAAAACAAGTTTAAAACAAGTCAAGACTGTTGATCAATCTTGTTGATGTCAAGGTTAAAACAAGTGATTGTCAGCATCTTTAGAATGTCGTTGCAATGTGTCATCACAGGGTTCACGTCATGGTGACGCATGTAAAAGGTTGTCTCTCTTTACAGAAAAACACTGGTATTGCATGTTGATCTGTGACCAGGTTGTTATCAACAACAGGAGGAGCGCTGTAAAGTTCATATGGAATTAGAATGGATACACAGAGCCAATCTGGATGTAATGCTATTGACCTGATAAAGACATGACTTCCAGCCCCGGAATGGCCCTGGCTCCTTTACCGAGAAACATGGGTGGCCCAGATCAGAAGGTCATTTGCCTTTTCCCTTTCCCCTTGGCAATCGCTACTAATTGCCTTTTGCCCATGCACATTAAATTAACATGACCACGAAGCAGATAGAAGATAAAGTAAGTAAAAACCGTATCATCGGGAAAACTAAGGCACAAATGAGAACTGTTCGCTCATTTGCACCCGGTGTCTGGACCATTTATGAGTAGAAACCATACTACCAAGCCATTATGGATACAAGAAGGCAGGTGTAGGTTGCAGATCTCTAGGAGTAGAATGTGCCTGAAACAGATGTGCTCATGTAAAATGCCCAGGACACCCCCTGAGCCTCCTTGAAGGAGAAGTTACCGGAGCACTCTCAAAGCCCCGTACCCTTCTCCGCTCGGGCCTCTTATCCTGCCTCATATCACATGCCCCCTTCCGGCCCCATAAAGCTCCTATCCCTAATTCTCCACTCTTCCATAGCCATCTTCTCCAGCGTGCTAAAGGAGTCCACTGATTGTGCACGTGGGCCCTTACCACTGAAGACGTGACAGCTACTGCCAGCCATTACCAAATGGAATCCACTTTATCCAAATGGATAATTTGAGGGCTAGAGGTGTGATGGACTAATGGAATCACACTGCATTTCTGTGCCTCAGGGCTTTGAACTGTGAGCTCCCCCATCCATGCCACCCGTGGGCTCCTCTCCTATTCACTCTCAGCCTCTTCGTTTTTCTCTTCTTTCTCTCTGTATCTTATGCTTCTTTTAATTGCCTTTTCCCTCCTTTCTCATTGGTCTGGCCTCGGGTCTGGTGAGGGAAGGGACTTGAGAGGGTACAGGCTCCACGCAAAGCTTTCCTCCAAAGCATGGTCTCCTTCTTGGCATTCACTTTAGGTGTTCACCTTTCTGGTTTTCTAATATTCTTTCCAGTTGTACAAAAGAGAAGTGGGTAGGTTTGGAAAATGATGTGACTGGTTGATTTCTTTTTTTTAATCTGATTTTTTTCAATGTCTATCAACATTACATGGAGGCTTAGGGACTCTGGCCAGCCCTAGATTTAATCAGAGCCATTATAGCACAGAAATCTTTTAGCCTCATATGGCCCAGCAAGGAAAGAAGTCAAAGAAATGTGTAAATTTGGGACACTTGGGATTAAAACAAATTAAAACATGTATATCAATTCAGTTTAAATATTGGCTTAAAGGGGCGCCTGGGTGGCTCAGGTCACGATCTCACAGTTCGTGGGTTCGAGTCCCGCATCAGGCTCTGTGCTGACAGCTCAGAGCCTGGAGCCTGCTTCAGATTCTGTGTCTCCCTCTCTCTCTGCCCCTCTCTCACTTGCACTCTGTCTCTCTGTCTCTCAAAAATGAGTAAACATTAAAAAAAAAAAACCTCACAGTGTGGGGGCACCTGGGTGACTCAGCCAGTTAAGCATCCAACTTCGGCTCAGGACATGGTCTCTCCGTTTGTGGGTTCGAGCCCCGCGTCGGCCTCTGTGCTGACAGCTCAGAGCCAGGAGCCTGCTTTGGGTTCTGTGTCTCCCTCTCTCTCTGCCCCTGCACTGCTCATGCTCTGTCTCTCTCTCCTTCAAAAATAAATAAACATGAAAAATTTTTTAACAAAATAAATATTGGCTTAAAAAAAACAGATTAGCGTATTGCTTATCTTTTGCTGTCACATTTCCTCTTACCTGACCAGCCGAAATGCAGCTAGTGTTGATTAGAAATATCAGCATCTACAGAACATATCATCAGTTTTTATTTGGTACAATAAACCCTCACTCATTCACATGCTTAGAGAAAGTCAAAAGCTTAAATGGAATGCAACTACATCATTTTTAGTTCCTGTATTGGCTCATACTTAGCACCTATAGGTGTTTGAAAAGACACTTATTTTTAGTTAACAAAACATTTGTGTGCCGTTGGGTATTTTTTGATGGTTCCTTCTTGTAAGTAAATTAAATACTATTCTTAGAGTATGGTTTATACCATTCATTTGCTATGTAAAACCGATCTTCCTAGTTAGTGTGAAAGCTCTACTCAAATATATCGCATTTCTCTGATTTCTGAGGCTCCAGAATATAAGCTCCCAAACCTTAGGGACACTGTCTCACCCGCCACCCCCAAGGCTGCCTTTTGGAAAACAGCCTTCAGCTGCTTGGGACTCAAGTTAGTATTTGCTGGACTAATTAAGGTTCGACTCCATTCATTTATATGCCAAAATTACTTACCATTTGCCAGGTGCTTTTGAGTTTGACGATTAGTTACAAACTGTGCTGAGGCTTTTTTTCCACTTTTATTTTATCCCTCCTTTAACTAATCTAAAAAACTAGTTGATTGCATCCCATAATGTTAGCAATACGATGTTAAGTGGGGCAAAGTAGAGTTTAAAATGTATCCAGAATTGGGGCGCCTGGGTGGCTCAGTCGGTTAAGCGTCCGACTTTGGCTCAGGTCATGATCTCGTGGTCCCTGAGTTCAAGCCCCACGTCGGGCTCTGTGCTGACAGCTCGGAGCCTAGAGCCTGCTTCGGATGCTGTGTCTCCCTCTCTCTCTCTGCCCGTCCCCTACTCATGCTCTGTCTCCCTCTGTCTCTCAAAAATAAATAAATGTTAAAAAAAAATTTTAATAAATAAATAAATAAATAAAATAAAACATATTCAGAATTATTCCAATTTTGCAAATATATGTATAGATCTGTGGGAGCTTTAAATATAGATTACACATGATAGATTACATACATGCCAATTTATTTTTTTAAGTTTCTCATATTTCCAAATATGAGCACATTTTGTTTTTATTTAAAAAAAATTTTTTTTTAACGTTTATTTATTTTTGAGACAGAGAGAGACAGAGCATGAACGGGGGAGGGGCAGAGAGAGAGGGAGACACAGAATCGGAAGCAGGCTCCAGGCTCTGAGCCATCAGCCCAGAGCCCGACGCGGGGCTCGAACTCACGGACCCTGAGATCGTGACCTGAGCTGAAGTCGGACGCTTAACCGACTGAGCCACCCAGGCGCCCCGCACATTTTGTTTTTATATCAGAAAAAGCAGAAGAGTTTAAGTTGCGGGCACCTGGGTGGCTCAGTCAGTTAAGCCACCGACTCTTGGTTTTGGCTCAGGCCACGATCTTACAGTTCGTGAGTTCGAGCCCTGTGAGCCAACAACAGGGAGCCCGCTTGGGATTCTCTCTCTGACTCTCCCTCTCTGCCCCTCCCCTGCTCACACTGTCTCTGTCTCTCTCAAAATAAATAGATAAACTTAAAAAATGTTTAAGTTGTACAGTAGAAATGTGTGGGGTTTTTATTTGTGTATTTTAATCCCATCGTAGTTAACCTACAATGTTAAGCCTTTTATTTTAATTTCAGCATAGTCAACATCTGATGTTATGTTAGTTTCAGGCATACAGACTAGGGATGCTGCACTTCTGTGCCTTGCTCTGTGCTCATATCCCCATCACCTATTTTGCCCACCCCACCGAGACAGCTGAGAAAAAAAGTTGTCATTTCTTCTCTCACAGGTGTCTCAACATTTGTAGAGACCCTGTTTGTTTACCAAGGGCTTTCGTGACATTACTCAGGTTTTTGTCTGTGTGTTTATTTTTGAGAGAGAGAGCAAGTGGGGGAGGGGCAGAGAGAGGGGGACAGGGGATCATAAGCGGGCTCTGCGTGGTCGGCACAGAGCCCGACGCGGGGCTCGAACTCACAAACCGCGAGATCATGACCTGAGCCGAAGCTGGGCGCTCAACCGACTGAGCCACCCAGGCCCCCAAACATTCCTCAGTTCTTAGTGTTTTCTCTTGAGACTTTGTAAACCCAACAGGAGAGCAGTTACAGTAGCTTCTGGTCTTTAACAGATGTATACCTCTCAGGTCTTTGGTTGTTTATTAGTGAAGAGAAGAGTGGACCCAAATGGAAAACAGTTACATTTTTAAAATGTGTCCAGGGGGTTAATGTGGAAAGAAAGGCGCCTCACGAACTTGACAGTTGATGTGTCGGCCCCGCCGTTCTCCGTCTGGTTGCCTGGAGCATATTATTTAACCTTCTGCATCAATTCCCTCTTCTGGACACTGTAATATTCATAATACCCACCTCGTGGAGGATTCCTGGGGGGAGCAAATCAGATACTAATGCGTGCAGAAGTGCTCTGAATGATAATCACGACGTTATTATCACCGCTAGCATTATTTCCCCGCCCGCAAAGGCAGAAGAGGGAAGACGCAGATGGTGTCTTTATGTGGCACAGGAGCCAGGAAAATCCAGGTTTTCTCTGCTTTGCCCTCCAGCGTGAAGAGTCAGAAGGTAAATATCAGTATTGCTCTTCATAACTAATGGCCTCATAGTTTGTGACAGGTGATTTCTTGGTTTCTGTTAGCATTTCAGAGACCATTATACACAGCCGCTCTCCTTTGCAGGGGTAGAGAAAACTCATTTTCTAAGGCAAACAGTCTCAAGTCAAGGGTTCGGTCCTGGTGGGATGAAATAAAGAAAGGCAGTTTATCGTTAAGGTAAGCTGGCATTTAAGTACATGTTGGGAGATTTATCAGAGATGGTGTGGGGGTGGAGAGTCTCGAAGACATGACGCCCTTTTGCACATCTTTAAATGCCTATAATCGGGGCGCCTGGGTGGCGCAGTCGGTTAAGCATCCGACTTCAGCCAGGTCACGATCTCGCGGTCCGTGAGTTCGAGCCCCGTGTCAGGCTCTGGGCTGATGGCTCAGAGCCTGGAGCCTGTTTCCGATTCTGTGTCTCCCTCTCTCTCTGCCCCTCCCCCGTTCATGCTCTGTCTCTCTCTGTCCCCAAAATAAATAAACGTTGAAAAAAAATTAAAAAATAATAATAATAATAAAAAAATAAATGCCTATAATCGGTCAGAAGCCAAAAGTGGAACCACAGATGCCTGCAAGTGTTCGAGGTTAACCCCACCCGCGGGCATTCACCGGATACGTGAAAGGGCTCACACACCGTGAGATTATGACTCTGCGGCTCCGTGGCTCATTGTCCTTCCAGATTTGGGGGCCGTAACTAGGGCGCAGAAGAACGTGTGTTGCAGATTGGGTTTATTGTCCACCTGGATGGGTGGAGATATTACTGGAAAGGGAGCGGAATGAGAGACGTGACGTTTCCCATTTACCCATCCCTCTGTTACTATTTTCGTTTTGAATATTGCAAAGCAACAAGACTGGAGTTGTAGGGTGGGCAGGTGATCCAAAGTTGGTATAACACAGAGGAAGTAAACTCCCTTCTGCTTTTAATGGCCACTGAGTGATTTGTGGGAGCCACGATTGTAGGGTACGTGAAAGGGGACGCACCAGGAAGAGAACAGCTGATTTTTTTTCCCCATTAATTGAATTCAATAAGTGACTTTTGTTGGTTTCGTGCTATCCGTTAGTTTCAGAGGCCTATTCTGCAAAAGCATCTAGGGCTGTTTCATGGCTATAGCATATTGGTTATCTTGCATATGCAGTGAAGCAAAGATACCTTTTAACATCTCACATCCTGACTCATCCCCCAAATTTGAAATTTTTTTGCTTCCTGAAACATCAGGGCAAATCGACATAATTTTATACATTAAACACTAGGGTACAGATGAAGACAGGTACCAGCTAATGAACATAGCAGGAAGGAAAATGTTCGCACATCAGTCCAGTACTATGCCTTCTCAGTTTTTTGTTTTTTTGTTTTTTGTTTTTAATATCTTCTTGAAAACGTGTGATTTAGCCATTTGGAAGCCTTGGAGGTTCAGAAATTCACAGGCATGTGAAATATAAAACCATATTCATTTAACAAATACTGATGGGCATATAAAATAGAACCTCCATCATCTATCTTTAGAAGTAGAAGATTAAACAGAAGTGTAATTAATTTGCCAACTCTGCTTCCCTGATTGAGACATTTATCACAGTTGATCTTTAATCATTAGGCTCCTTATCTGTGAAATGAAGTCTATTATGACCTCTAAGGTCTATTTGTTATAGAATTAGGTACAGCTCCATGTCACACACGTGCACGCACACACACGTGTGCATGCATACGCACACACACACACATAAAGGCTAAAAAACATAGATGCTTATTTCTCCCTCATGTAAAAGAGGTTGGGAGGTAGGATTCCAGGAAACATATGGCAGCTACCCAGGCTCAATTCTGTCATTCTGTTCTGCCATCTTTAGTATATTTCTCATGCACAAAATGGCTGCCTAAGCTCCAGCCTTCACGTTAGCATTCCAGCAAGTGGGAAGAAGGAAGGGAGAAGAAGGGCCTAGACCTCTTTTCAAGGATACTTGCCCAAGGTCCCATAGCACACTTTTGTTTACTTTTGTTTACTGCTGCAAGGGAGGATAAAGATCAAAATGTCTGGCTCCACAGCCATATGTCTGGTTCAAAATCAAGGTTTCTACTCCCAAGGAAAGGGGAGAGAATGGATATTGGGCAAACAATGATTAGCCGTAGGTTTTTAGCTCAAAAAGCCATAATCCCATATTTCTGGGGAATATGTGACATATGTAGCCAAGTCTGAATGTATGCTGAATGTGTACAAATGGGACACCCCGAACCTCATTGGCCATACCTTTTATTGAGACCTGGGATTGTATTTTCAGTCTTGGGATCAGAATCCTTCGGTCGATTGTGTGCATGTGTGTGTGTGTGTGTGTGTGTGTGTGTGAGAGAGAGAGAGAGAGAGCATCTCTTCTGCAAGGCGTGATGAATATAAACGCAGTCACTCAGCAATTTATAGCTGCTCTTGTCCCTCTTCCTTCCCCCCAACACACTGTCAGCATACACAGCGTTACCCCACACCTTCAACACTCCCTATGATTAATAGTGACCGGGAAGGGTGTGGGAGCTTTCCAGAAGAGTTGTTTGCATCTGCTAAGGTTACTTGGGGTCACAAAGGCCACTAATAATTGCAACACTGTTGTGTTATGCTACATGGCTTGTCCGTCGAGACGGGTGCAAGGCTGAAGGAGAAAGGGAAGGGTTCCCTCAGCATAACGGCGGGAGAAGATCACTGAAAGTTACAGCTCTCTGGTTTGGGATCTATGCATAAGATCATTCTAGAAAGTAAAAGGGAAAAAAAATCACACATTGATATTTTTTAAAGTCCCCCATTTTAGTAGCTGATGGAAACTAGAAGTCTTCTATTCTGGGCCAGAATCTCCACAGGATGTTTGTGCCTATGGTACACGTGGGTTGCTTGGAGGTTTAGGTCTGTTTTATCTGCTGCATGCGTATGTTCAAGTGCGTGAGATTTCTTGATCAATCGACAGAATCCAAACGTCCCTTTTGTTATATTCTAAGTCCGTTCCTGCACCTGGTGGTAACAAAGAGGTCAGCTGCTAGGGTGCCCGAGCCGGAATTCAGCTAGGGGACAGTTTCTGAATTCATGTGAATTGCTTGTGTGATATAATGTCGTTTCCTAGGAAACTGCCAGCATCCAGCTAACCTCCAGGAGGGCAAGCGGTCAGGAAGGTGGAGGTGCTGTCAGCACCGTTCTTATTGTTGTTTTTAACAGGCAGACATGTCATGAAAACTCATCATAGAGGTCCCCTTTTCCATACCTCAGCGAAGCCGCCTCAGGAAGAAAAGGTGACTATCTGAGATTGTGTCTTTAAAGGGTGTTATTGGTCTGATCAAGATTTAGCCACAAAAATAAACATAATCCCTGATGCTGAGAAAAGGTCAGAAAGAGTTGGCACTCAGAAGAACAAATGAAGAAGCAGAAAATAATTTTCTTTTTCACACTGGTGGAGATGGGGAGCGGACATAGATAGGACTCTCGGGGGATCCAGCCCAGGCAGGTATGTGAGTGCGTGGGATCAATGTCTAGACGCAGACGGAAGTAATTCTGTGTAAATGCAGAGAAGCTCCAGGAGGTTCCTAGAGCGGGAGAAAGGGAAGGAAAAGATCACTTAAATATGAGGTCAACCCAGATTGCTTGGGTCCAGCGAGATTCCCACGGTCTTACCCAGACACAGCTCTAAACCATTGGCAGCATTGAATGCACTCTCTGGACGACAGTCTGTTCTATGAATTGAGCAGGATTGACGAAGAGGTGAAAAGTGAAATAATTTTTCAAGAAATTTTCCATTTGGTTTTGTCATAATTTTCTTCCACGCACAGATCTGGCTAAGCCCTAGGTAGGTTAAACGCCCAAATGTCATTTAGATGTTTCTGGAGTATAAAGCAAATACTGAAAACCAGTCATGCAGAGGCACCTGGGGGGGCTCAGCAGGTTAAGTGCCCGACTCTTGATTTCAGCTCAGGTCATGAGCTCACGGTTCGTGGGTTGGAGCCTCGTGTTGGGCTCTGTGTTGATAGCAGCGTGGAACCTGCTTGGGATTCTCTCTCTCTCTCTCTCTCTCTCTCTCTCTCTCTCGCTCTCTCTCTCTCTCCCTCTGCCCCACTCACCTATCTCTGTCTGAAAATAAATAAATACACTTGAAAAGAATATATAAAAGAAAAACAAAAGAAGAAAATCAACCATGAATTTGAGTCCTCCTTGCTCTACTATTAACAAAAAACAAAAACAAAAACAGGGGCTCCTGGGTGGCTCGGTCGGTTGAGCGTCTGACTTCAGCTCAGGTCATGATCTCACAGTTTGTGGGTTCGAGCCCTGTATTGGGCTCTGTGCTGACAGCTCAGATACTGGAGCCTGCTTTGGATTCTGTGTCTCCCTCTCTCTGCCCCTCCCCTGCTCACACTGTCTCTCTCTCTTCCTCAAAAACAAATATTAAAAAAAAAAAAAAAAACAACTCAGTGCTGAGACAACACATCTGTGCTTTCTTCCCACCCGTGCACACTTCTAGCTTAGCACCCATCATGCCGGAAAGACAGGAGGAGCTACATTCAGTCACTATGCTTTCCCTCTGCCCCCCCCCCTTCTGATTTGAAGGAGACGGGGCACCAGGTCAGGTTCTATGTCCTATCCCACAATTGTAATGGTCCCCCTCATTCATACAACGTTTGTCAACACCAATGAACGGACCCTTCTACTGTCATAAATGGGATGAAAGAAGAAGGTTACTAATGAACAGTGTGGTATTTATCTTCTGCCATAACTTTCTATCGGGCTAAAAACCTGGGTCCCTGCAACATTAGAGGCACAAGTATCTTTGAGAAGTAGAGGCAAGCCATCTTTATTCTCACGGCCTAAAAACATCTAGAACTTTGGCATGAAATCATTTCAAACATGGTGCCCCACGCTTAGTCAACTATAGGCTATTCAACTTGGGGAATTATTTTTTGTAAACTGGAGAGTCAGACTCGCGGTGTGTCAGCTGCCCAAGTGCCAGTGTTTCGTGTAATTAAAACACCAACAGGTCCTAAGTCATCATGCGGGGTCCTCATTTAATAGACTCTAGCTATCGAACTTAGGGAACCAGACACTTTCAAGTTCTGAGCTTAGAAATTAAAGCTAACTCCTGCTGCCGAAATGCCTTGTCTCATCATCAGAATGATTTCTAGTGCCTGCCTCACGTGGATGCCCCGAGAAATTCCCTTCAGCTTGGCCGTATTAGGTAGGGGCTGTATTTCAAAGTCACCCCGCAAAAAGATCTCATCAGGCGTCGGGGCCCCAACATCAGCAACCTGTGGTGCTGGGAGTTGTCTCAGCCAACCCCTCATCTGAATCCTGTCACCCTTTACGTGGGTAACATGAAATGCTTACCACCTCGGAGTGCCTGGGTGGCTCAGTGGGTTAAGCGTCCGACTCTTGATTTTAGCTCAGGTCATGATCTCACAGCTCATGGGTTTGATCCCCACGTCTGGCTCTGTGCTGATGGCTCAGATACCTGGAGCCTGCTTCCAATTCTGTGTCTCCCTCTCTCTCTCTGGCCCTCCCCCACTTGCAGTCTCTCTCTCTTTCTCTCTCTCTCTCTCTTTCTCTTTCTCAAAAAATAAATAAACATTAAAAAAATTGCTTACAAACTCCTAACTCCACTCTCCACCCCAGGCCAACCCAAGAAGCAAAGCAGAATGGAGAGAAGGCTGGTTGAGAGGAGGCACATACGGGCAATATTTGAGAATACAGTGAAAATCAGCTGGTTCGATATGGTGGAAATAGAAACATGTTTTCAGTATGTTAATAATATGTGGAGGAATGTATGGAGGAACGCTTCGGCTTCTTCTGTGGCTAGACCGCCCATGCTGAACAGATCAATTCACGTCAGAAAGCGCTGGCTTTGGTTTATTTATACCATGGCCGCGTCCCGTGTCGCACTTAGCAGAACCTTGCATCAACCTCTAGATTTGTTTTGTGGCCTTCAGTGGAGGCACCAGAAAAGCCCGGTCAGCAAATATTCGTAAGCAGTTAGGATTATTACAAGACATGATATAAGCACGTTATGGGATTCATTGGTGTGACACATGTTTAGTGTGTGCCCGTCCAGCATATATGGGGCGCTGTGTCGACGGTGTTAGGATCGGGAAGCAGCAAAGGCATAATCTTGCCCTCAGGGAGCTGAGAGTCTAGAGTTTGATGCATTCTGTTTTCCGTGTCCCTCCCTTTGTATTTCTAACCCTGTGAACTAGGCATGTAGCAAGCATTCGTTTTCCCAGAAAAACTCTCTTAGAGGTGAGATAAGGTGGTAAGGGAGATGAGAAAAGCAGGCAGAGATAGAAACGGGGAAGATACTGTTACAAGGAGGCAGCATACGTATATATGCTGTGGCTCTCTCTCTTTGTTACAATATATCAGATATTATAACAGCAACTGGGAGAATGCTTACTTAAAAGAGATGTTCCACAGAAAACACTAACTAGCATATAGTAAGTGCTTTATAGATCAAGTTATTACTACTCCTGCTTCTTGTCATTAATGCATGGTAGGCATTCAAGAAAGGCTTGTTAAATGAGCGGGTAGGGGATTAAAGTAAGTGCTGGAACTTAAACCGATATACATAAACTGCGTCTAATATATATGCCTAAATGGAGAACCTTGTGTAGCCGGAGTAGGAGCAAGATACTCACATTATAGTCTCTCAAAAATGATCAGAAATCTTACCTGAGCCACAAAAGCTTCAAAAGTGTTTCTCTGCCCCCACATCACCCTCCACTTAAAAAGAAATGACAGGGCAGCACCTGGGTGCCTCAGTCGGTTGAGCGTCCAACTTTGGCTCAGGTCACGATCTCGTATTTTGTGAGGTCGGGCCCCACATCGGGCTGGCTGTTGTCAGCACAGAGCCCGCTTTGGACCCTCTGTCCCCCCTCTCTCTGCCCCTCCCCCACGTGCATTCTCTCAAAAATAAACATTTAAAAAAGAAGAAGAAGAAACGCCAGCAACATCTCTGTGGTGCTGCTGGCGGGAAGAGCCACGGGGATATTATGTCTTTCGTTTTGCTCTGGAGAGGAGAGGTGGTAACAGGGGAGGGGCCAGACAGGAATGAAGCGATGATGGCGGTAATGGAGGCCAAGGCGGTGAGAGGCAGGTGGGGGCCAGGACCAGCAGGAGAGTGTGAGCGTTTGAAGACAGTGCTAACAAGCGGACACCTAGGCGGCTTCCCTGGAATGTTCCCTGATGCCAACTCTGCCCTTTTTCTGAGATACCAAGCCGAAAACCAGCTTCTTGCTCTGGGAGCTTAAAGCTCCAGGTGGTTACAAATGGTTCCTCAGAGCTCGGCTTCCAATGACATCCACTCAGGAGAACTCGCTACTCTGTTTCTCCAAAATCACGGCTGATTCATAGGGGGGGTTAGGCAAGAACGACCTCCGTCGTCGTCTCCAGTTTCTGCTCTGGTTCTGCAGAGCACAAGGTGCTACAGATGGTCATTAACGGGGCTGATTCGGGTCAAGGAACCCATGGAATCTTCTGGAGTCCACTCAACATTCACCGGATGATGATGCTGGGTGTGGAACTGTTCCCTCGAGGCTTGGGTGCACACGGTGAAACCCTCCCGTGGATGACTCCTGGGAGTACAGAAACACTGACCATTTAGGATTAGGAGATCCTGACTCGAGGTTGGCCCCACAGAAAAATCAAGTATAATGATTCACGTAATGAGCTCAAACCAGGCAACCAAATGACATGAAGTCTGATGTGAAGACAGCTGGGGGAACGTGGGAGGAGGAGAAGTTTGGAAAGAGAGAGGACAGTGGAAACTTCTAGAAGTGAATTTATTACTGAACATTTTTTTTTTAAATATGCAGGTTGAAGTTGAGAGTCATTTTGTTTATACCCTAAATGCTGCAATGTCTTTTTCCTTAATTTGTTTATACAAGTTTTAGGGGCCAGTTACATTTTTAGCATACAATCTACTTTTATTCCCAAGAGCTGTCCCTAAGACAATCCATCAGATACCTCCTCAAAGCCCTGGAAGAGGGGATAAAAGGCATATTTTAAAAGGTGGGTGTGTATGTGCAAAATATGTTTGTTTTACAGAGATCTTAAATGCTGTAGAAATAATTAGCCATGTGCACGAACCAAAATAATTAATACCAAATGGTACAATATCCTTTCTGAATCCTGTTTCAAAACAGAACTGAATGAAACATTGAGTTCTGTCTTCTTTCTTTGTCTTCTCCGCAGCCCCCCCCCCACCTCCATTACTCCAAATTTTATAATAATCAGTATTCCCTTCTTGGCTCTGAATTTAATGTCCCTATATAAAGCCATCCTCGTAACTATTCCTCTTGCCCTTTAGAAGCTTCTTGTCTTTGGATATGGCATTACTTGCTTCCCACAGGGGCCCAGAAATACTAGCTACTGAGCCCTTCCATTGCCTACAGTAAGCTAAATGCATGTTGTACACGAAGAAGCCGCTAGTCTGGGAGTCATTTACCTAGAGTCAGCAAAGATGTTCTCACCTGCTGGATTCAAACTTCGTGTCTTGATGTGTCATTCCATAACCAATGGACGGGGCTATTCTAGAATCCAGAATGTAGGTAAGGATGTGTTGGGATGGTGGAGACAGACATCTAATTGTGCGTGTGTGTGTGTGTGTGTGTGTGTGTGTGGCCTCCACTGTACCTTTTCAGATATAAACTTGCTAGAGTGGCTCCCTAATCATGATCTGCATCATCTCTCATCAAGTAGGTTACCATCAGCAGAGTTGAGATTGGGCAAAGGGTTCCCAGGAGCGAGCCCTGGGCTTAAAACCAGTTGAAGAGAGAGCAAACCGCAGGCACCATGTTTTCCAAGAGGTTTACTTCCCTTAAATTGAAACATAACCGTATTTTCCTGGCTTTCAGGGCACTTGTACAAAGCCCATCTTCTTATTCAAGCATTGGCTTGATGATGCGGGAGGCTCCAGCCAGTGTAATCCCAAGCATGAGATTTTCAAATGCTGAATCTTACTCAAGCACATAATTTTCTGTTGACATATGTAACTTTCAAATAGGATAATCAATAATGCAAATTTAGCCACTGAATCTAGGGGCTGCAAAACACATTTCCACTTGGTGTATCCATTCTCCTACTTTAAAGTAAGACTATAAACTGTTCTCTTTGAAGTCATCTGTGTCCACACAGCTTAATCCAGTGGTCATTAATGCACATTCTGGGTTAGTATCTTTTAGAAGCTCACCAGTGCTTATAATGTTCAGCATGGGTTAAGAACCCCTTGTCTAATCCAGTGGACTTTCTTAGGCCATGTCTTTCTAGTTTCTCTGCGACATTTAACATAGTTGATGGCCTTGGGCGCCTGGGTGGTTCAGTCGGTTGAGCATCCGACTTTGGCTCAGGTCATGATCTCACAGTTTGTGAGTTTGAGCCCTGCGTCAGGGCTAGCTGCTGTCCGCACAGAGCCCACTTTGGATCCTCTGTCTCTGCCCCTACTCTGCTCACACTCTCTCAAAAAAATATGTATATATGTAGATAGATAGATAGATAGATAGATAGATAGATGATGGCCTTAGTTTTGTTCCACCTTCTTGACTGTTTTTCCTCTCTTTAACCAAAGTTAGGTGTTTTCCCTTCCTTTTCTCTGCTCTCTCTGCCTCAACTTCCCTCCTGGGACACTGGCATGAAGTGTTGGTCTCCTTAGCTGCTCCCCATCCCCCTGGATGAGTGCTATCTGTTTGTCTTAGAGCCTTGTAAATAGGAATGAGTCTTAAGTTGATTACCTTCCCCTCCTCCAGAATAATATCCTTTTCATTTTATTCATCTGATAATGCTTGTGCCTTTCATATTCCCCTTGGAGCACCCTCTTCCTATGGCTTCAATTCAGCTTCTTCCAAGAACTCACTGAGCCCTGCCAATCCTTACCCTCTTTTCCATACTTGCCATAGCTACGTTAGTCAAGACCCTAGGAGCCTACAGTGACTTGGCCATAGGCTTCTGGGTAATGAGACAGGTGCAAAGTACCTTCTGCGTAGAGTGAAAGGTGCGATAAAGTAGGAGTTGGAGACATGGAACTCTAGTCTTGATTCTCCCTTTAATTAAAACACACTCTAAAGCTGTTTGACCTTAATAATAGGCACTATCTCTCTGGGCCTCGGTTTTGCCACCTATAAAGTAAGAGGCTCTATTTTATAAATGGAGTAACTAACCAAAGAAAAGCCTGTGTGGAATTTGTATGAATTCCTTAGAGATCTGGGTTTCTTGGCCGTATGCTGATACCAGCATTTGAAATGCTGACGAAAATGATAAAAGGGGATTGTGTTACATCCCGTTTTACTGTCACACATAACCCTCCATATTGGTTATTCCGTGATTCCTGTTCTTGCAATCTGGACTTCCAGAACAGCAACACCAAATACAGGAGGGGCTTGGGGTTTTTATGTTTTTCCTGAATACAATCCAAATTTTGTTTGCTCAAGATTGATCTTCCTAAAAATGTTTGACAAATGCCTAATTTGAGAATTAGCTTATTGTCTTTGAGCTGCCATTTCAAAGAGAATCTGGTCCTAAAGAAGTTTAACTCTGTTACTATGCTGGGATTTTTATTTTATTAAAGAAAATTTTTTTTAATGTTTATTTATTTGAGAGAGAGGGCACACAAATATGCACACACACACATACACACACACGCGCGCAAGTCGGGGAGGGGCAGTGAGAGAGAGAGAGAATCCTAAGCAGGCTCTGCACTATCAGAGCAGAGCCCGATGCGGGGCTTGAACTCACGAACCGTGAGATAATGACCTGAGCTGAAATTAAGAGGTGGATGCTCGACTGACTGAGCCACCCAGGCTCCTCTCCAGAGGAGAAGGCTCCTTCTAGGATTTTAAGAAAAACCCAGATAACCCAGAGTTACGCATACATGACATGCTTTCCTGCAAGGAATTTCCAGCAACTTGCCTGGCATCATCTCATTTATCCTTATGATACTTACTTACTTACTTACTTACTTATTTATTTATTTATTTATGTATTAGTTTCAGGAGAGGTCACACTGTTCTTGGCAGTTTACAAGATGAGTAACTGAAGTATTGTAATTTAAGTCACCTCTCTGCCAGTTTTCTGCCAAGGAAAATTGAAAAACAGTATGGAGAAAAATGCTCACAATTATTTGAGCCCTGACTATAGATTTTGAAAAATTTATTCATCTAACGGCAAAGTACGTTACTATTCCCAGAACATTGCCAACAGCAAAGAGATTATGCTCAGAATCAAATACAGCCCTGTTTTCATTTCACCTCTGCTTTGAAACTCAGTGAGAGAGAACAGTGGAGCCATTTTCCAGCGAAGGTCAAATTAGGTCAGAAAAAACTTTTTATGTGGAGCCTTCCAAGTCATGGGATGAGCAGGGAAGAGGTAGAGAATCCATGACTTGTGCGACTGCTTAGTTCCTGATTCTTCTGTCCAAAGAGTGTTGGATGTATTTTGCACACTGTGGGCAGGAAATGTAGGAGGGAGAAGGGAGTCACTCCTTGGATGCTTCCCATGTGTCCAGATAAGAAATCCAAGTAGGGGTGCCTGGCTGGGTCAGTCCATTAAGCGTCCGACTTGATTTCGGCTCAGGTCGTGATCTCACGGTGCATGGGTTCAAGCCCCTCTACGGGCTCTGTGCTGACAGCTCGGACCCTGGAGCCTGCTTCTGATTCTGTGTCTCCCTCTCTCTCTCTGCTTCCCTGCTCATGTGCTCTCTCTCTCTCTCTGTCAAAAAATAAACATTAAAAAAATTAAAAATAAAACAATAAACCCAGGTATCTGCTTGTTCGCATCCAAGTCACATGATGCTGTAAGCAAGAGGTGCATTCGAGGCAACGTGCCTAAGTGACTTCTTTCAGTGTGTATGTGAGTTCGAGCTCTCAGGAGGAGAAATGGAGAGTGATTCCAGGGAAGCAGTGAGCCCCATCAATGGCACACCCAGAGTAAGCCCTCAATCTGCTATTTTTAAGAAGCGGCATTTGGAGCTGGGGGTGTTTGTGGTGTTTGGAGAACACGGCGGGGGGGTGGGGGGTGCAGCTCAAGTTGCCAGTCTGAAGGATGGTGAGGATTCGCGGAGCAGGAAGGGAAAAGTCATGCCTTGCGCCTGGATGAGGCTTCCTCTTCCCCGCCGAGCTCATCCACCAGGGCCGAAGCTGCTCTTTTTTGTTTCTTAACTTAGAAGAGCCCGCTAGGAAGGCGGCAGATGAGTCACCTGTCTCCAAGAGTAGGTGTTCTCAGCACTGGGGAAAATGGAAGATGGCAGGCAGCTGCCCCTGCAATTTTCCCTAAGGTTGAATTACCGTGACTTCGCGCCCCTGACTGAGGTGCTCCGTGCACGAGGTCGTGGACATGTGGTGGCATCCGTGGGCAGCAGAGTGGACTGCATCCTGCTCTCAGCAACCCGGATCCGTCCAAAGGAAAAGGCCCTGGGCGTTCCTTTTATTTATTTATTTTTTCTATTTCGTTTGCGGCAAGTTTTTTTTCTTTTTAATGTGTATTTATTTTTGAGACAGAGAGAGACAGAGCATGAACAGGGGAGGGCCAGAGAGAGAGGGAGACACAGAATCGGAAGCAGGCTCCAGGCTCTGAGCTGTCAGCACAGAGCCCAACGCGGGGCTTGAACCCACAAACTGGGAGATCATGACCTGAGCAGACGCTCAACTGACTGAGCCACCCAGGCACCCCATTGTTTGCAGCGAGCTTAAAGGCAGCTGAACACTGTCTGTAACGGAAGTCTTCGCTGTTAAAATAAATACCTGTTGGGGCGCCTGGGTGGCACAGTCGGTTAAGCGTCCGACTTCAGCCAGATCACGATCTCGCGGTCCGTGAGTTTGAGCCCCGCGTCAGGCTCTGGGCTGATGGCTCGGAGCCTGGAGCCTGTTTCCGATTCTGTGTCTCCCTCTCTCTCTGCCCCTCCCCCATTCATGCTCTGTCTCTCTCTGTCCCAAAAATAAATAAAAAACGTTGAAAAAAAACATACCTGTTCTTATCGAGGGAGGGAGAAGAAAGGGCAAGATTCGCACAGCAGGATTTGGAGGCTCAGGGTTTGCTGGTGACCGGGCCTCCAATTACATTCTAGTCTGTGCTTCTGACCGGAAGCTGGAACGTGGCACCTGGTCCGCAAGAATTCCTGCCCATCGGAGAAGCCAGAGCCCTGGCTCTTACGTGGAGTAGTCCTTGTTCCTGTCACAAATTGGGGAAAGAGCCCGTGTGGCATCAGGCACCAGCCAGGCTTTCCTCCTGATCTAGATGCTGACCTCTGAGCAACTCAGGGCTCTTTTCTGAACTCTGCCCCCTTCTCCCCCCAGTCATAAGAAATTAAGTTCTCCTCTAAACATCGCGCGCACACACACGCACACACACACTAGCTTTTGCTCTCTAAGGAAAGCAAAGTTCAAGAAAAGCAAAGCCCATACAGGTCAACAAATAGGATTGGAGCTCAGTACGTTTATAGGCTGGCCTGGAACTCACTATTTCATTCGTGTTTTTCTCTAGTTGGAACACTTCTATGCTTTGAAACCAAAGCGTCCCTGGCTGTATTGTGGGGCGCCTACCGCACGTCAGGCACTGTCCTAGACACTAGGGAGGGGGCGCTATGTACATGAACGTGTGCGTCCCTCAGGGATCTTAGAGTCTGATGCAGTGATTCTCAGTCTTAGCCGAGATTCCATGTGCCTGGTTCCCGTCCCCCCCCCCCCCCCAGGCCTTAGGACATGTTGATTTGGGTGGAGCCTGACTAGCAGGACTGTTGAAAATCTCCCCAGGTGATTCTGACAAGCTGCCAAGGTTAAGAACCATGTGTACCCATGTGTAGGAGGTACCCAAACTTAGCTGCTAATCAGAATCACCAGGGGAGTTTTTAAAAATATAGATTCCTGGGGCCCAGCCCAGATCAGCTACATCTGGGAAAACTACAGAGGTGTATTTGTATAAGGTCACCAGAGTTTCTGATGATCACCTCAGAGAAACTTCACTGTCCTGTTCTCGTGCACAGTGGTGATCTAGAAATGTCATGGCTTTATGAGGGAGCTTATAAGTCCATGCATTTAATGAAAATTTCATCGTGCACACTGTCCTTGAGGGAAGTTTCAAATCAGCCGTGAAACAGGAAACAAAACCCACCCGTCTAACACATTACTCATGCCCAGCTGTTCAAGGTTTGTGCACGCCTCCCCAGTTGGTCCCTTCTGGTGCCCAGTGGAGAGCTTTGTGGGAAGTTCTCAGAGGCTAACCATGTGTCTGTCTTACTATATGTTTATGACGGGTTTGTGGAATCGTTTACCTTGGAAATGCCACTGATCGATTCGGTCACTGCCTGTTCCTGTTTTTTACCACCCCTCCCCCATCCCATGAGTTAACCAGAGCAAAATGGAAGCAAACTAGAGATTTTTTTGAAACTATAGAAAAGGGAAGGATCCCAATTTTTTTAACGTTTATTTATTTTTGAGAGAGAGAGCGAGAGCTGGGGAGAAGCAGAGAGGGTGGGACAGAGGAAGTGGGCTCTGTGCTTGACAACAAAGAGCTCGATGTGGGGCTCAAACTCACAAACCATGAGATCACGACCTGAGCCAAAGTTGGACGTTTAACTGACCGAGCCACCCAGGTGCCCCAAGATCCCAAATGTGGAGACATGGGCTTATGAAAAAATTTTGTATAATATAAAATAGGTATGTTTTATAGTATATGTTCTATATAAAATATAGTATATATCTTTTATATCGTATATGAATATATATGATATTTGTGTCACATATTTTTATATCACATGTGCAATATATTATATATAAAATGTCTATTTTTGTATTGTATATAATATATGCTATATTTCACATATAATACGTACATACATATTTTGTGTATGTATTTTATACATTTTTATAGGAAGAGCCTAACCTGTTTTAATAAATTATCTCACACTGAACTAAAGGCTTTTCCTTGCGTTTCCCCACCAAAGGTATAGTCTGTAAAAGAACAGGAATGGGGTGGCCCTCGGCACACATCTGAAGCTCCGTAGTTTATGTCACAAAACCAGGGGGTGCTGATGGGTCCACACGGAAACACAGAAGGGAGGCCCAGGTTGACGTCACTCTGTTGGAATTACGTTATAAGGAACACTTATCGATCCGCATATTAAAGAATGAAGCAGAACTTTTAAAATATCAATCAGGAAGGGGTGCCTGGGTGGCTCAGTCTGTTGAGCATCTGACTTCGGCTCAGGTCATGATCTCACAGTTCTTGAGTTCAAGCCCCACGTCGGGCTCTGTGCTGACAGCTCGGGGCCTGGAGCCTGCTTCGGATTCTGTGTCTCCCTCTCTCTGCCCCTAACCCACACGCCTTCTGTCTCTGTCTCTCTCAAAAATAAATAAACATTAAAACATTTTTTTTAAATATCAATCAGGAAAAACAGATTTGTTAGAAGAAGAACAACAGAAGTCAAAATGGACACACTTGGAGGCAGAATTATCAGAGCACGCAGACCGTTTCCTTCACCTTGTAACTATAAAGGAAAAAAGAACCGATGTTGATGTAGGAAACATTTCTTAGCCAATACGTATGTCATGCACAGTCTGTGCTTACGCACTGTGCGAAGTGCTTAATCCGTAGTACCTCACTTAATGCTCACCCTAATTCTGCAGGATAGGTCTGTTTACCCCCATTTTTTAAGTTTATTTATTTGTTTTAAGAGGCGGGGAGGGGAAGAGAGAGGGAGAGAGAGAGAATCCCAAGCAGGCTCCACACTGTCCGAGCAGAGCCCAACGTGGGGCTTGATCCCACGAACCAGGAGATGTGACCTGAGCCAAAATCAAGAGTCAGGCACTTAACCAACTGAGCCACCCAAGCGTTCCGTTTATCCCCATTTTAAGATGAGGAAGTAGAGGCTTGGCTTATGTAACTTGCTGTGACTCAAAGCCCTCGCCCTGAGCAGAGGCACTCCTATCAAGTATGACATAGGGGACGTCCCGAAGCCACGAGCAAAGCCTAGCTCTTTCTTTGGGCAAGGCCAGGTTCCTTACTGCACCGTGGGTACGGAAAGAAGTGGGAGATGCCAGGCTTTTATGCCCAGTGGCTGCGATATTTTGAAGAAAGGCTGGCAAACTTAGGGGAGTCAGTGAACCTAGGAGTTAAGTGGTAGGGAGGCACCAAAAGTGAGGAACTCTTCTTATGCCTGGGGAAATGGGGCGAAACCACTGGACCAATACGGAACCAGAATGGACGCTGGTTTGAGAGGCGTGATAGGGAAAGTTAGAGCATCCACGTGGAAATTCACTACAGGCAGTCAAAGGTTTGCAACTCAAGTTCATATAAGAAAACATATTCGGATTTTTTTTTGTGATAAACATTGTACTTTCTCACGTGCGTTGTCCTGCTTCATCTCACAGCGATCTTTTGAAATCATTATTGTTTCCGTGTTACAGATGAGGAAACGGAGGCTCAGAGAGATTATCTTCCGAGGCCACAGTATTCATAAGGAAAACGAACTCTCTTGTTAACGGCATGGACTGACTTTGTCGCGTTTCATTTGTTCATTAAACATTTTATTGCCTGTTTAGATTATAGTCCTCCTGTGCTGCCAGCTTTCCTATTAGGGCCTTAACTAAAATAGCCAGCCATTGTGTGTGCGTGTGTGTGTGTGTGTGTGTGTGTGTGTGTGTGCGCGCGCATTTGTAATGTGATCGAGATTCTGGTGAGGGGATGGGTGTTCTAAAGAGGTTAAATAGGAAAGAGATTGATTTCATTAGTACTGAGTCATTGTGCCTAAAGAGTGTCCTGTGCTCTATGTTCAAAGAAGCCCCAAAGCTTCTATTTATACTGCAGGAATAAAAGGCAAATAAGACACAACAGCCCAAATTTAAAACATGAGTGCATTTGGATTTTATTTTGGAATGTCGATGTCATTGACCATTTGTTTTGCAGACAAGGCTTTGGTCCAGTTAAGGAGAAAAACTTATCAGGGCACCAGCAGGGATTATTTCCTAGAAGACAATTTTAGAGACTTAGTAAACTTTCTGAAACGCTCAGACTTAAAATCCCTCGTTAACGGAGGTGAGGCGAGGCACCTTTTAATTAGAGATGGTTTTACCTGACATCTTTGCCGGAATCGACGGGTGCATGGGATTCACAAAGTAACCGGGGAAAGAACTCAAGAGAGGAAAGTAGTTTTGTAATACGCATGAAAATGTGACCTGAGTAAAGGAGGCCCTTCTCAAGAGATAATCGTAACATCAACAGCCAACATTTATAGTTCTTGTGACATGTCAGGCCCTGAATTAGGTTCTTTCCGTGGGTGAACTCACAGCAAGCCTATGAGGTGAATGTTGGTATTATTCCCACCTTAGAGATGGAGGGACAGAAACACAGCTGGTGGGTAATGGAATCAGAATTATAAGTGTGGCAGTTAGGATCCCACGCCTGTGCCCTCAAGTCCCCAGGAGGAGGTCATCTGATGCTGGAAAGCTGGGCATTGCTAGAGGTAACTTATTTCGAGATACTCCAGCCCGTCGGCTAAGAACTGACCACATGCCCCCCATGCACTTCCATACTAACTCTGCGAGATAGGGTTTATTATTATCTCCATGTTCTTAAAGAGGAAATCAAAGCTTAGAAAGTTGAACAGCTCCCCTAAAGTCACCAATGACCAAATGTCAAAAGCCGGAAGTCGAGCCTAGATCTGTGCGACGCCACGGTCCCACCATGTGTTGATGGCCCGGCAAGGACAACTAGAAACCATCGTAGGATAGGCAGAGCATTTCTTCTCTTTGACCAGCTTTTCATCGTAACGTCTCCTTCGCCGCACGTCCAAGAGGTGCTGCGGAGAAGGGTGATTCCCTTGTTCCCAGGCCCTAAGTTAAATAAAAGAACCTAACACTGCCCCTGACCTCTTCCTGCCAAATGCCGTCGATTTGACGCTGGGCCTCGCTTTAGAGGGCGCTGGCATCCTTCCGGGGAGAGCGTAAAAAACTGTTATTGAATGAATACCTGATTAAGTTCATGACGCTGAGCCAGGGGGAGGAGGAGGAGTTTGGCAGCTGAATTCTGTAGGGTTTCTGTTAGTTCATTCAGCGTCCTCACTGCTCCACCAGCTTCGTGCTGGCCGCACGGGAGCCCCAGGAGAGGCTGCAGTAATTATTCAGCTTTTTGATTGAAAACAGCTGCAGGTAGCCAGTCAGCCCATGGTGCATTTTGCTGGTCACTGGACGCGACTCGGACATCTGGGGCCCCACTCTTCAGCCTCATTCTGAGATAAAGGAAGGGAGAAAGTGGGTTTCCCGCTCGCTCTGCTTTTTTCAAAATGAACAATTCATCTTTGGAGGGTCAGAACCCAGCCACCCATTCACGGAGCGTGAGTCATACCCCTCATTTTAAAACAAACATTTTGTTTCAGAGAAAATTCTTATCTTGGCTGATTTACAGCTTGTCTCCCTGTCCTTTCTCTGCTTGCTTTAGGCTGGTTTCAATAAAATGGTTGTCTTTGTAAATACGTATGCCTTCCAGTAAATCCAAAGACTACCAGAAGCATTTCCTTGGAATTGATGGTAGGACAATCTGGACATAGTTTTGGATAATTGGATGTGGATTTTCAGAGGCCTTCTCATCTAGCACACATCTTTAACAACATCTCACATGGCGTCCTTGTACTTCCTGCCACAGGAAGGATCGGAGGTTAATAATCTCACATGAGAATTTGTGTTTGCAATGGAATCTCTGAGTGCAGATGCTTTTCAAATGCACAGTATTTTATGTTCTCTGTCATGAGTTCAATTTTTGATCCAACATTGTGTCGTTACATCCGAAAACCTAGGAGAAAAGATCCGGAAACGTTTTGCCTCTTGGTAGCCAACTTGTAAGAAAGACCAAACAGCAGTAGACTGACAGAGCATGAGAACGATGAACCAACCAAGACAGGACAACAACCCTAGAATGTCGAGGGTATGAAATTGCAGTCTGGGCCCAGCACGGGGCCGGCAGGGGGGAGGTTTGCAATGTAACGAGGAGGATGCATGAAAACAAGTTTAAAAGTGCAGTGAGTGCCCCAGAGTAAGACTATGGTAGTTATGGGGCACCCGGGTGGCTCAGTCGGTTAAGCCTCTAACTCCTGATTTCGGCTCAGGTCTTGATCTCATGGTTCATGGATTCAAGCACCTCACTGGGCTATGTGCTGACAGTGCAGAGCCTGCTTGGGATTCTCTGTCTCTCCCCCTCTCTCTCTGCCCCTCCTTTGCTCCCACACACACACTCTCTCTCTCAAAATAAATGAACTTAAAAAAAAAAGACTTCAATAGTTAGGGTTCGTGAGATCGAGCCCCAACTTGGGCTCTGCACTGACAGTACGGAGCCTGCTTGGGATTCTCCCTCTCCCTCTCCCTTGCTCTCTCGCTTCCACTCTCTCTGCCCCTCCCTTGCTCACACACACACACACACACACACACTCACACTCTCTCTCAAAATAAGTAAATAAACTTAAAAAATAAAGAGACTGTGGTAGTTACGTAAGTATTGGTAAGCCTTAGAGAAGAAGATGGACAAGACTGCGGTGTGGTCTTACGTGGCTTTGCTGAGATTTCAGGAATGTTTACCGAAGAAAGTCACAGGGTGTCTGCTATGGTCAAAGGCGTGGAGGGGGTGGCCGGTGGCAGCCTAGGGGCCCGCCGGGGAGGTAGCCAAGCAGACAGCTGTCGGACCGCATGTTTCTGGTAAAATAGGGCAGCACGTAAAAGGACACTAAGGAGAGGCACAGGATACGGGCTGGGGGTGGGAAGAACCTACGGTAAGTGATGTGTAAAGAGACATGTGACAGATAACGGAGAATAGTGGTTCTCAAAGTATGGTTCCCAGGTCACTGGCATCTGGGCCGTCTGGGCACTCTCGATGTGGGCACCACCGGATTAGGAGACAGCCAGCAGGGTGCCCTGTGGAGGGGGAGTGGCTGGCGTGGGAGCAGCTCCAAGCAGATGGAGGATGCATCCCCAAAGGCCTAGAGCCAGGCAAGTTTGAGGGTTGGAACGGGACGCAGCTGTGCCCGCTCACGTACGTATTATCCGCCGCGCTTTCGCGCTACAGCAAAGGGTCGAGTTGTGCCAGAGACCGCATGGCCCACAGAGCTGAAAATATTTACTCAGCGGCCCTTCACCACGGCTCGGTGTCCCTGATGCAGAGGGTGGGGCTGACATACCCGGGCGATAAAGTACAGGGGGGACGTAGGGGGTGGGGATGCCAGCCGGCCCGCCGTCCTGAGCCAGCAACGGCAGGGTAGGGAGCTCGGGGGGCGATGCCTCCCGAAATTGATGCTCCTTAACTTTTTCTCACTCATAGTTGCCGTTGGGGCTGTGGAAAAGTGCATTACCACGTGGAGGGCTTTGAAAGAGGCCCTGACGTCCGGCCAGGGAAAGCAGGCTGCTTCTAGAAGGTATTTTTGCCAGCCGTGGGCCTCCAGGCAGCACTAGGGGGCAGGGGCCCTGCCAAGTTGAAAAACGAAACTGCGCTTGAAGCTTCAGACTTTTTAAGACCGTGACTCGTAATTTTGAAAAATTCTCTTTTATTGTGATAAAATACACGTGACATAAAATCCCCCATTTTAACCACTTCTAAGCATTTCGGCGACACGAGGCACGTTCGCGTTTTCAAGCAACCATCACCGCTCTCCGTCTCCAGAACTTCGTCGTCATCCCGGACCAACTCTGTATGCATGCGGAACAGTAGCTCCCCTCCCCTTCTCCCACCCCGGTAACCTCAGTTCTACTTTCCGTCGCTGTGAATGTGCCTGTTCTAAGTCCCTCCTATAAGGAGAATTATACACTATCTGCCCTTCTGCATCAGGCTTCTTTCGCTGAGCACGGTGGCTCCAGATCCACCCATCTCGTAGCACGGATCAGAATTCCCTTCCCTTTGAAGCCTGAGTAAGAAATCGTCCGTTGTACGGCCATGCCACATTTTGTGTATCCGTGTCTCTGTGGATGGACATTCTAGACATCTCTACCTTTTGTCTACTGGGAAGGATGCTGCTATGCACGCTGGCATAAAGCATCATTCGAGTCTCCGCTCTCAGTTCCTTTGGGTGTGCGCCTCCAAGTAGACTTGCGTCACATGATGATTCTACATTTAACTTCGCGAGGAACCACCAGAGTTTTCCACAGCAGCCGCACCACGTTACAGGCAGTCCCACCAGCGAGGCACGAGGGTCCCGGTTTCTCCGTGTCTTCTCCAAAGCTTGTTGTTTCCCTTTGGTTTAAGTCATGGCTGTTCTAATGGGTATGTGGTAGCATCTCACTGTAGACATGTAATTTCAAAACGCAGTCAAAGGCGGTGAGAACATCGTTTTTATGTTAGTGGAGGGGGGTAGACGATCGGAGGCTGTCTTTAAGCATCGTGGAGGCATTCTGCCAAGGAGTGGACTTAGCATGGAACGAAGATCGTATGTCTGATCTCACCTCTGGCTGCATGTTAGAAGCCCCTGGTGCATCTTTGAAAATGCCAATGCTGGGCCCAGCGGTCTAGGCGCATTCTGATTTAGCTGTCTAGAGTGAGTCGGGACGTTGGTATTGTTTTTGAAAGCAACCTGGGTGAGTCTAATGTGCAGCGAGGGTTGACTTCTTGATCTGCAGGTGCAGCGAGTAAGGCCCTGAGACCAAGGCTCCCGGATGTCTTGTCCCAGCCCACAGTTGCTGCCTCTGGGATACCTGTTATTGCACACAGAACCAAGAACACAGTGAAACAGTACTGTCCCAGGCACAAGCATGACTTCCTTTGTGTTCTATCAGAAGCTCTTTGTCAACAATCTGGAGAGGCAGGTGATGGGGCCCAGCCCTCCACTTGGTCTGGTGGGATGGTCGATACCCGGTGGCCATGGGAGATGTCCAGTAAGTCAGTTCATTCAGCAGACTGGGAAGACTGAGACATCAGTGAGTTAGCTGGTGGGTTTCCCCCATTGCTCCAATACTTCCGACTCTGGACCTAAAAACCTTGAACCACTCAATCCTCTTACGTGCGCGTGCCGTTGGGTAACTGCCGTGGGGAGGCTTTCTTCACTGGGCCCTGGCCAAGATTGGATGATGCTGGGTAGCATGTAGGTAGGAGCACCTACCTTTCTGTTGCACTCATTTGCCTGGCCACTGTTAGATTTGGACGGATCTAATCTTTGGTTAATGATTTGTTCTCACCCATGAACCCCGGTGGACTTCATTTATTATGTCTATTACTTGATCTGTTTCTCTTACATGTATAATCGTCACGAAGTATAAGAAGGAGTTTATGGGCCAAATAGAAAGTCAGAACAGTTCCCACAAGACTTCCCTCAATTCTGACACCAGTTACAACTCTGGGAGAGGGTGGTTCCCCAAACCACTCTCAGGTTCCATAATTCACTAGAAGCACTCACAAAATTCATGGGAAGCTGTTTTACTCACAGTTACAGATGACCACAGAGAAAGGATACAGACTGAAATCAGCCAAGGGAAGAGGGGCCCAAAGATTCTGAGTTTCTCCCCATGGAGCTAGAGGGTGTTAACCTCCCCTGTTCACAATGTGTACCCATGGAATATTGCCCCCAGGGAAGTTCACTCAAGTCTCGGTGTCTAGAGTTTTTATTGGAGTTGAATCACATAGCATCCACATGGCTGCTCTTTGTCTCCAGCCCCTCCTGGAGGTGAGGTGAATACCTTTAATGGTTTGTTCCTCCAGATGTTGGAATGATACTGCACGGCCCAAAGCCCCCATCCTAAGTCACAAGGTTAGGCTGTCTGGAGGCCAGCCTTCCCCCCGCCCCGCGCCCCAGGGAAACACACATGCTCCTATCGGGCAGGACATCCCAGAAGCCTGGTAGCTGAGGCCAGACCTGTCTTTGAGTAAGGTTAATCCTGCACTACACACCAGCAGATCCACTCACAATCCAAGAGTTGGAACCCAGGTTTGTGTATCAGATACACCAAGATTTTCATCTTATTTCTGCCATTCATGAGCCACGTAGCCTTAGGCAAATCGCTTACACCCTGAGTATCACACCCTTGTCTTTACAACAGGATGATCATACACTGGTTGTTGCTTGTGTGTAAAGCTTTCCTGTAGCCTTATACAAAGACAGACTCAGTGACCTGTGTCGTGCCTGCTTTGCCTTGGGGAGGCTGGGTCCCAGGACGTCTCAGGGCCTTTGCAGCCGAGAAGACTGAAAGATTGTACAGT
The DNA here is from genome assembly GCF_027475565.1 of Acinonyx jubatus. Classification (NCBI taxonomy): domain Eukaryota; kingdom Metazoa; phylum Chordata; class Mammalia; order Carnivora; family Felidae; genus Acinonyx; species Acinonyx jubatus. Next base: position 137,059,115 of record NC_069385.1, on the reverse strand, counting down.
ATCCCAAAGACTGGAAAACAGCCGTAGAAGGGAAACCAACATTTACTACCCTGGAGGAATGCTTTGTTAGTTTATGGATTATCCAGGGGTTTCCACTTCCCTTTCATCCAACCACATCAAGGGCAATGAATGCTTTGAGACCCTCTCAGAATGCCTCAGTCGCAGAAAGGCATTTTTCTGACTTGATGGGGATTTTCACATTCTCTGTTCATACACTTGGGCCATCTGATCTCCCAGAGATCCAGCCCCTGGCGCCTGGTAGAATCGAAGCCTCCTCTAGCGACTTCTGGTGCTTTCCTTTGTGCCATGTAGCAAAACTTAGGAGAGTGTGTGCAAGGAGACAGCTGGCAGCCTTCCTGTGGGATGTGGAAAAAGATTCTGCATTTCCCCACCACGCCTTTTGGGGATTACTCATCCAAGAAGTATTGTGGAAAAGCAGGCGGAGTGGAAGAAGGAACCCATACACTTACCCTTTACCAGGAAATGCCTATAGCTTGAGGTTAGCAAACCCCCTTTGTGTTTATTCTACTTGTATATGTTGAGTTGCTTGCACGCTCTTTGGTGTGAAGGAGGGCCTGTGCATTGGGGCCGATTATCATTCCCTTGATCAACTGAAGAAAGAAAACAAATTGTCAGTTATCCGTGACTTTCTCTTTTGTATAAATCACAGCGTGAGGGAAGAAACCCCAGATGTTTGAAAGGATTGCTAGTTGGAAGGTCCTCTATTGGATTTGAGTGTGGAAGCAGGAGCGATTAGCAGCAGACAAGTGTGGGAAAGAACTGGGAACTGACAAGAAAGCATTTGCTGAATTATAACGACGATGGCTACCATTTATTGAGGGTGTGCATTCTGCCAAGCACTGTGCACGTGCCCATTTAATTGGCAGAGATATTAATTACAGCATCACACACTGTTGAAACACCCGCCTCCCTACACTGGGCACATGTATAATTTGAGTAAGATAAAGATTACGTTGAAAGAGAAAACATGTTACATAGGCACTTAGGGGTGAAACCGGGTTTAGAACCTACAGTCTACCGCCCATAGCTTATTCTTCTTATTATCTCTGTCCTTCTTAGTAGGAGTAATAATAATGTGGATGTGTTACCTTCCTGTCGGTAGTTCCATAATAATGTTAATCCGTATCCTGATATTCCAGGTATGCCAATGGATGTGGGCACCGCGTGAATTCTGTACTGAGCTATACCCCTGGAGGGCTAAGAACATTAAATTGAGAGTCAAAAAATGAGGGGCATCTGGGTGACTCAGTCGGCTGAGCGTCCACCTTTGGCTCAGGTCTTGATCTCGTGGTTCGTGAGTTCGAGCCCTGTATCGGGCTTGCTGCTGTCAGCACAGAGCCCGCCTCGGATCGCCTGTCCCCCTCCCGCTGCCCCTCCCCCACTCGTGCTCTCTCAAAAATGAGTAAACATTTAAATGCCTAGCCAACTTGATTGCAGAAAACAGAATATTTGTCGATTTCACATAGTCTCTCCAAATTCATGATTTCCCTCCTCCTCCTCCTCCTCCTCCTTCTTCTTCTTCTTCTTCTTCTTCTTCTTCTTCTTCCTCTTAAAAAAAATGCACATTCTTGTCCTTCCAGCACCGACTCTAACTGTGTTTATCTGCACCTGTCGCAGCCGTCCCCAGGATGAGACCACAGAGGGGCCAAGCACCGCTGCTCTCCGAGCAGGTCACTCTAGGGCTAGGCGAGAACCACCAAGTGCAGCGTGCCGGCAAGTGCCCGTGCATCTGACGTCCCCAGCCTTCAGCCAGAGTAGTGAATAAACAGAGACTTGGGTGTCCCAGGGTGGCTAGTCTGGCACACGGGACACTTTAAAGCAGAAAGGTATTTGCTTATGTATTGAGCCGGGGAAGGTCGTGACAGAAAGGCATTTCCAGCTTTTCTTAAAAACTCAAACTCTGTTGGACAATTCATTTGGGACCAGTTTCAACCCAGATGGTTATCCCTCCAAGTGATTATTTTTCCGTCTTGAGCCTTTCCAGGAATCCCAGCGTGGGCAGGCTGCCAGAGGTCTCTGGCTACCCAGATGCGGCAGTGACATTCCACATGAGCCGACTTCCAGGGACAGCACAGCCCAGCTGCCGGCCTCGCCCCTCTCCCCCTCCTCTTTCGCACATCCTGTCCTCCAGCGCGCGAACATGCGCCATGTCCCCACGCGGTGGACCCCACCCGCGTGGCAGATCCCCTCGTGTTTCCACAGGGAGGCAGAACCCACTAAAAACACCGTCTGGTCTCACTGTCCTCGTGTTGGCCAAGGGCAGTAATGGCAGAAGCCAGGAATCTGAGAAAAGCTTTCGCCTAAGCTTGGTGAAGGCCGTCCCTCCGTGTTGCTGACAGCAGTAGGAAATAGCGGAGCCCCACTTAGGGACAAGGGACACGGTGGTTTAGCTACTTGCCGGGTGGAGGACTTCAGTAGGAGAAGAACAGCCAGAGCGGCCCTGCGTCTTGAGGATTCCCCTCCAACATCTCGGTCAGGGCTTTCAATCGGAGGAAAGACTCCTAGTCTTTAGATGTGGCCCCGGCCAGGGGGCACCCGAATGGGGCCGCGTCGCTGCCAAAAAAACCTATACGTGAGCAGAGCCCCCCAGACTATTCTTCACGGTGCTGCTAATATGGAGAGCTGGACCGTTTCCTTATCCTACTAAAATCCCATCCGATGGGGCACATCCCTGTCTCCACAGCCAGGCACTGCCTCGGAGGGAGCCGCCCTGTCGTACGCAATGTGGCCACTGAGGGGGAGGACACGTGCACCTGGAGTGCAGACCTGAACTTACTTTTTGTGGCACTAGACGGGGAGAGAGGGTGTTCGTGTCCACGATTCTGAGCCACGCAGGATGTTGTCTCGGGGGTCTCAGTTCTACTATGATCCAGATCAGAACGGGTGGGTGGCATTGAGCAGGGAGCCGGGTGGTGCTGCGGGTCCCCGGCTCACCTGTGAGGTGACAAGATCCAGATCTCTCCTCCTTAGTCACCCCAGCCCGTGGCACTGAGCTGACCCCACGTGGTCAGCTGCAGTCCGTGATTAGCGCCGGCTTCCGTGCCGAGGCTCTGTGGCCGTCTTTCCCCCTCTCGTCCCTGTGCATCCTGTCTTTCCCACGTGGAAGCTTTGCCATCCGGTTCCCATCACCATGGTGCAACCCTGTACATCAGTCTGCCCGACATCATGGTTGGAAAGAATAAAAAAGTGGTTTCCAGTGCTGGCTTCTCCTGACTGTGAGCGCTTAACCAAGCCTGTGTCCCCCGCTGAAAAACTAGAGATGAAAATACAAACCTCAAGAGATTGTAGGGACGCCTGGGTGGCTCAGTCGGTCGGGCGTCCGACCTCAGCTCAGGTCACGATCTCTCAGTCCATGAGTTCGAGCCCCGCGTCGGGCTCTGTGCTGACAGCTCGGAGCCTGGAGCCTGCTTCGGATTCTGTGAATCCGTCTTTCTCTGCCCCTCCCCCACTTGTGCTCTGTCTCTCTCCCTCTCAAAAATGAATAAATGTTAAAAAAAATTGTTTTAAAAAGAGTTTGTTGCAAGGGGTAAGTAAGATGCTTAAGTCGAGTTATTGGCCTATGTTAGATGATGGATGAATGGAAGCCATTCGTGTTAATGTCCTAGGGCTGCCTAACAAATTACCACAAACGTGGGAGCTTATAAAACGGGAGAAATTCATCGCACAATTTTGGGGGCCAGATGTCTGAAATCAAGGCGTTGACAGGACGCTGCTCCCACCAGAGGCTCTTAGGGAGGATCTGTCCTTGACCTCTCTGGCTGCAGGGGGCTTCAAGTGTTCCTTGGCTTGGGGCCGTAAAACCCCATTGTCTCTCCTTCCGTCTTCATATGGTGTCTGTGTGTCTCAAATCTTTTTCTGCCTTTCTCTTACAAGGAGACTTGTCATTGGATGGAGGGCTCACCTGGACAATCTGTCATCATCTCATCCCAAGATCCTGAAACACATTCCCTTTTATTCCAAATAAAGTTGCACTCATCACTTCCAGATGGCCATACCTTTTGGGGGTCCTCTGTTCAGTCCACTGCCCTATCTTGTTAGTGGTACAAATTAAGGTACCCATGTACCTTTTCCTTATGTCCTCAAGCACTTATGTAGATTGCGGATGGTAAGCTGTTATTCTTTGGTGTTTCTCTTCGAGCTCGCTGCACTTCTGTGAAGGGCAAGGTCCGCGTCACAAGAGGCAGAGGAGAGAAGGGGGGCCCGCGTGTGTGGGGGTATAGCTAGTGGCCTCTTCTGCAAAGTTGTGCTCACCTCTCCAGTGGCCTCTGGCCTAAAGGGACCTGGAGTGGACCCTTCGTTCTCTTCAGAAGCCACCTCATTTTGGAGCAGGAGGCCTGTGCCGTGAAGCTCTATGCTAGGCAGAGCAGAGAGAGCATATAATCACTCTGCACTGAGGACACAGCAAAAAGAAAGTTGGAAGGTAGGCTAGGCTTATGAGCAAGCCAGCTTGACACGGGTGAAATCACGGTCTCAAAATCTTTGTAATGAAAAAAATATATAAAAATAGGGAGCATGAGCACCTGGGCAGGACAGGGGTCTCCTCCACTTATCTGGGACCATCAGTCTCCAAACTCAGTCTCAACCCTTGGGGCGACACAGGGATCCCCGCCTCATTAGGCTGCCCAACCTATTCTTAACAGTTCTAACTACTTGCTGATTTTCACTGTACCTACTCAAGTAATCTGGGGCTGAGTTCTGTGCTCCTGCCTTCCGGAGACAGCCCCGTAGAGACTGAGCATTGCTCTTATGTTCCGATTTCTCCCGTGCTTCCCCAGGCCATATATCCTCAGCTGCCTCCGCTGTTACTTGCCTGCCTTGTGTCCAGACCTCTCAATAACCCAGTCGGTCCACCCTGGACCCACTTCGTTGTGCCCTGACCCCCTGCCTCAGTACTTGGACTGTACTTTTACCAAAATATGATGTTGCAGGATTTATCCCTTTTATTCTGAACGTTGTGTTATCAGTGAAGCTTAGAATCACTCCAGCCTTGCAGGTACCACACCAGACTGTTGGTTCATATGAAATGTATGGTCAAACAAAAAATCGCTAGGCTCCTTCATTTGAACCAATCTGAGGCCAGATCGAGAGAGCAGCCCCTGCTACCGAATGAATTGAGCTGTTGAAACTGAGGGCAAGCATTTACATTTATTCTCAGCAATCTTAATTTTCTTGGTTTTGTGCCATCGCTCCCAGCTTCTGAGGATGTATAGGTTCCCCTCCCACTGTTGGAAAGCAGAGTGTTCCTATGAAAACTCTTGTAAGCCCAAATGGCATTAAGCGAAGAAGTAATTACCATTAATTTACCTGGAGAACGTTGTAGCATTCCCAGACCCCCCAAAATAACCTCTCTTAGGCTTTTCTGATACCTTAGGACACATCTTGCTAACAGATGCACCAAGTAAATCCCGATAAAGCCCAGATGCTCAAAGAACACAGTTCAAACTATGGCCGCTGGATGCTGAGAGGCTGGGTGTAGTTCCCCAGAAAGGCGCTTGGTGGCGCTACTCACGCTGTTCAGGGTGCGCGCTGCCTCCACAACAGCTCACGGCAAGACAGGTGCTGAACGCTGGGGTTTTTTTGTTTTTTGTGGTTTTTTTTTTTTTTTTTTTTTTTTTTTTTTTGCTTTTCGCCTTTTTTGCAAAAGCAAAATCCTCTTTGGAATGCTTTTGGTTTGCAAAAGCAGGTGCTAACGTAGGTCTTTAGTAAAAGCCAAGCGTAAGGCAAACTTTGACAAAGTGGAGGATACCTGTATCTGAATATTAATCGCAATAATCTAGAAAACGTCTCTTCTAGCTTTCTGTTCCTTCTGAAGATGATTTTTTTAACGCTGATAAAATGTTGGGCAGAATAGAACTAAAAATAGAGTTCTGGCATACCATTTGCTCCACACTGACACTGAACAGTTAGAGCCCACTGTCCATGTTTGAACTAAGGTGAGTCTCTGATGAATGAATCTGTGACCCACTTCCCTCGGGGCACGCTTGTCCCATCCGCTGTGAAGGTAGCTAATTGTGCGCTCATCCCACCCTCACCTCTCTCCATCCTGGAAGCCCCACGGATGACAGAGTTAGGCCTGCTTTTCATAGTTAACCTGAATGAAGAACTGTGTGGAGTGAACAGAAAGGACACTGGCAAGCCAGGACTTCGAGAATCCTGGCGGAGCCCCGGTGACCTCCCCTGCCATGGCCAGGCGTTCTGTCTCCTAAATGGTCCTGCAGTTTTTGCAGAACTGACCCAGATTCATCAGTTCATGCCTCTCTCGTGCACAGACGTGCGTGTCCCACAGCCATGGGGTCCGCTCAAGCTCGGAAACTCACACAGTTGGGTGTGCCGGGCAGAGCAGTTCCGTTTACAGCCATGACCTGGGAGAGCAGTTTTAGGACCGTATGTATCCAACTCCTAGGAGTGGCTCCCGTTGAAAGCAGTTGTTATTTACAGGACTTGGACTCCATGGGGACACATTCCCACATCCTCCAGCTCAGAAGCATCTCATTTTCCTATCATTTCTGAAAGACCGTAATGGGGGAAGTTTTTTTGAATTATAGCGAAGATGTAAGTGTGGGGCTTCTTTTGTTAAATTTTGTTTTGCGTCTTGATGATTGAGTCTCATATAAAATTGATGATAACAGCTTTTTTAAAGTGCGTTTCCATATATTTTGTGAAGACACAAAGAACAGGAAGAAAAGGAGCGTTTGTTACTTAGAACTCTATTGAGTCTCAGTGACCCCCAAATAAACACCGGCATATTTCCTAAATATTAGCTGCTTATCGCCAAGGCTCCATCCAGTCTGCGTTTGCTTTCTCAACACCCCCTTCATCAGAAAGAGAGGCTAGAGAAGTTTAATTTGCTTAGAAGCTTATGATTAGAAAATTTAATCTCATACCTGAGTTTCTGAAACCTTCCTGTGCATATGAATCATCTGGCAATCTTGTTAAAATGCAGATTCTAAGTCAGGAGGGCTGGGTGGGGCCTGGGGTCCTACATTTCTAAAGCTGTCGGGGCTACTGGTGTTGCTGGTTTGAGGTCTGCACTCTGGAGAGAAAAGCCTTATTACACTGAGTTAAATGATAAAATACGAATAGGGCAATAGGTTAAAATGTAGATATAAAGATGCTTAAGATAAGTGCATTCAGAGCGGAGATTCTCAGGCAAACCGTATGTGGTTAAACCCTTAATAACTTTGTCTCGATTCATCCAGTAACTTTCTTAATAATAATGTTTGAACAATAGGATGTGTATATATGGTTCTTTGGGAACTTAGCGTTTAGAAAATAGTGTGTGGCCTCATGTCATGAAGAAATCTTTCTGTTGTTCATCCAGAAGTGAGCCCCCCCAGGGGCCCAGCTAAACTATTGTGTTTCAGCCCCAAGAAGGTGGTTAGGGACACAGAGGCCATTTGTCTGCAGCTAGAAAAAGACCCTACAAGGCAAAAATTCCACTCTCCTTTTTTTCTCTTTTTCTCTCTCTTTTTTTTTTTTTAATCTCTTTCTCTCTCCCTTCCTTTTCCTCTCTCTGCTTTTCCACCTTCACATTATATACCCCTCCATTCTTTCAATTCCATGAAGAACCAAATCCCGTTACCGGGGACCTGGTGGCAAACTGTGGCGCCCTCTAGTGGTTCTCTGAAAGTACAGCAAGACTCAATCCCTCCCCTCGCAGTGCTTCCTGATGGCAGCTTCAGATAGTACAGAGCTAGTGGGCACGGAGATGGGACACATGTCCCGGAATTGGAGAGCCCCGTCTCCTCCAAGCTGCAGTGGCAAATAGGAGACATTCTAAATTCTAAATGGAGGAGGAGGATGGGTTGAAATTTGTATCAGTCTGGCTGTAGGTCGCTCCAGCTCCCGTGGTAATCTCTGGATCCTTGATTTATCATTAGTATTATCTGCAAAAGACATTTATCAATGGCTCGCTTTTCAGAAAAATAAATTTGAATCTGTGCATTAAGGCCAATATGTCCCGGTGGCCCATTAGCAGAAGACCAGCCCTGGAGTCTGTACAGAGATCTTTAGGGCCAGCTAAGCCAGTGTCTCTCAAATAAACACTATAAATAAACTAAGGCACTACTGAACACCAAGTCAGCATTCCTTTTCAGATTCACTAAAGCCGGGCTCTTTAAGAAGTACCTTCAGAGGGGGTTTCTGGTTTGGGGTATTGTGCATTCGGTTGTACAGGCAATTTTACATTTGCATTGCTAATGGACCTCTTCTGAATGTGTTTGACATTCTGCTTGGCTTTGAAAGGACTTTTATGCTGCTGCTTTTTCTTCCCTCGAGCTGCCTTGGGCTAATTAACCTATTCCCTTACTGGCTGGGCCTACTATATGCAAATGTTCTCATTTTGGATTCTGACATATCACTCTTGCATGAACATCCCTAATGAAATCCTGTGGGGTTTTATTGGAGCAGTGCTACTGTGGAACCAGCAGGGGGCGCGTGGAACGGTTTGCTTTGAGTGGCTCTAAATGACTTTGCTAGTTGATGTGGGAAAGTGGGAGTTATACAATTCTTTAAGTGACTCTTGAGATCTAAAGCTAAAAGATCATTGTCAGCACTTGTTAAGCAGCCAGAAGGGGCAACTGATTTTTTTTATAAGTTTGTGATTCAATTTTATTCTGTCATTGTTTTAAACGTAGCACTGGCCCCCTGATTGATTTGCAAATATTGTGCGTAAATTATGGGCTGCGCTGTTTATAAAAGAAGGCTACACAGAGCACGGTTGTTCTGAACGTATAAAAAGCCTAGGTCGGGAGGGGATATAAGTGACATCATTTCTTCAACACAGGTATTTCTCCGGCATGAACGTACTAGATCTTTGCACTTTGTTTTTTGTTTCCGTCCCAGGCTTTAAAGTGCCTCTCCTGTCAAATGAGAAACCCTGTTCTTATTGAAATGACCTTTGATGTTGAGACCCCAAATTTACAAACTTCCACCTCGTGTGCCCCTGATCACAACCATTAAGGACAGGCACTGTCTTTTGAATAATCTTTTTATTGCGATGTTTGCTAACGATGTTGAAGCAAGAGTAACAATGGCCGCTAAAATCATTGGCCAAAAAAAAAAGGTTACCGATTAGGCTGGGGTAGTGCAGCTACATAGGAGAGATGGGGATAAGCTGGGACAGGCAAGAGGAGAGAAAAGAGGCCGTGTGACGGTGGGGATGCCCCATTGCTTCAGCGTCAGCAAGGACCAGATGCTGAAGGCTGCTTGCTGCCTTGTTGTGCTCGTTTTAAAATCAGAGTGTAGAAGGGGCACCGGGGTGGCTCAGTCGGTGAGGCGTCTGACCTCCGCTCAGGCCACGGCCTTGCGGTCTGTGGGTTTGAGCCCCTTGTCAGGCCCTCTGCGGTCAGCGCTGAGCCTGCTTCGGGTACTCGTGTCCCCTCTCTCTCTGCTCCTCCCCCACTTGCGCTGTCTCTCTCTGAAAAATAAAAGAAAGTAAAAAAAAAGAAAAACCAAATAAATAAAATAAGTAAATGATGGGGCGCCTGGGTGGCTCAGTCTGTTAAGCGTCCGACTTTGGCTCAGGTCATAATCTCACAGTTCATGAGTTCAAGCCCCACGTCGGGCTCTGTGCTGACAGCTGGGAGCCTGGAGCCTGCTTCGGATTCTGTGTCTCCCTCTCTCTCTGCCCCTCCCCCACTCATGCTCAGTCTCTCTCTCTCTCTCTTTCTCTCAAAAATAAATAAAGATTAAAAAATGTTTATAAAATCAGATTGTAGAAAAGAGGGTCTGGGTAGGAGAAATGCTAAAACCCAAAGCCCTGTGCCTCAGTTTCCCAGGATGCCCGCACGTGACAGTGCTTGTGTCTACAGCTGGTGCCTGCAAGGGGCACTCGCATCTGCTCATTAGCCCGGTTCCTGTTAGTCCCACTGATGTGCTGCCTGTTGCCAGTGGGTGTCCATCTGCCCACACAGTCACGGTGACTCCAAGTTCACTGGCCACTGAGGGACTGAGATATATGTATGTAACTGGCTCCCAGCCCACTATTTATAGATCGTGAATGAGGCGCATGGGGCTGATTGATCTGAAAAGAGGTTTCATCTCTAGGGTTAATGGCGGGTTGGCCTTTTCCAAGGAGAAAGGGAGGGAGCTGGTGTGAAGAGAAAATTCAGAGACTACATGGAAAGAGAGAGAGAGAGAGAGAGAGAGAGAAAGAAAGAAAGAAAAGAAAGAATAACCGTCATGAAGGAGAAACCTTCAACGTAGCCTCCCTATTAGCGCACTTTTTTTGTGTGTGTAACCATAACCATATTCATTTTTTAACTGTCTCACAGATTTCTTTTGGCTTTCTGTTACCCTATGAGTAGCTGTACTGGGAATTCTTTGGAAACTTGTAGAGAACAAAATTATTTTTGGCTGCCTCTGCTGAGTTGGCATGTGGTATTGTGCATGTGTGTGAGGGAAGAGAGAGTGGCTTTGGACCAGAGTATGGACCCTGAGTCAGGCAGAACCTTTGAACCTTTGAGTAGGAGCCCCGGCAGATGAGGCATCAGACCTTACACCTGAAGCTGACCCGGCACTACCCACCCCCCCCCACCCCCGACCTTACTCCTGAAGATGGCCTGAGACTCCCCACCCCGCCCCCTGCCCCCGACCTCGGCCAACCCCAGACCTTACACCTGAAGGTGGCCTGGGACCCCTCCCCCACTCCTCACCTGCTCCTTCCCAGCACCTGCATCTGAGGCTGACTTCCCCTAATGTCACCCTTCCTGTGAGCTTCTTTGGATTTCCCAGCAAGGCAAAGAAGAGGTAAAGCAGGGACCAGCATTTCTGAAAAGGAAATTTAAGAACCAAATCATCTCCCTTGTAAGAAGAAAAGAAAATAGGGAGAGAGGGTATTGAGAAACGCAGAGGGTCTTAGGGGAGTTGTTCATGCCATCAGAAGGTATCTGCTGTGAGGTTCTGACCTCCCAGTTATCCTCACGTCTACCTGATGTGCTCTCCAATGTGGCCAGTGTTTTCATGGGCTTTAATGCTGGGGCCCGTGATCAGGTTTTGGGGAATTCACGTGGAAGCCAGAGGCCTAGTCTCAGTCTGATGTTCTGATTTCCTTTCCCTCCTCTTCCCCTCGCCCCCCACCCTGTCTGCCTCTTCCCAGATTCCAGAGCTGCTGCGGGCCGATCGCACCCACGGGGAGATGATTCCTCATGAAGAGCCTGGATCCCCTACAGAAATCAAATGTGACTTTCCATGTATCAGACTAAAACCAGAGCCAGCCAGACAGTGAAACAGTCACCGTGGAGGGGGGACGGCGAAAAATGAAATCCAACCAAGAGCGGAGCAACGAATGCCTGCCTCCCAAGAAGCGCGAGATCCCCGCCACCAGCCGGCCTTCGGAGGAGAAGGCCGCCGCGGCGCCCAGCGACAACCACCGGGCGGAGGCCGTGGCATGGCTCCCCGGCAACCCGGGGGGCCGCGGCCACGGGGGCGGCAGGCACGGCCCGGCGGGGGCCCCGGTGGAGCTGGGTTTACAGCAGGGAATAGGTTTACACAAAGCGCTGTCCGCGGGGCTGGACTACTCCCCGCCCAGCGCGCCCAGGTCCGTGCCGGCGACCACCACGCTGCCCGCCGCGTACCCTCCCCCGCAGTCGGGGACGCCGGTGTCCCCCGTGCAGTACGCTCACCTGCCGCACACTTTCCAGTTCATCGGGTCCTCCCAGTACAGCGGGCCCTACGCCGGGTTCATCCCTTCGCAGCTGATCTCCCCGACGGCCAGCCCCGTCACCAGTGCCGTGGCCTCGGCCGCGGGGGCCACCACTCCATCCCAGCGCTCCCAGCTGGAAGCCTATTCCACTCTGCTGGCCAACATGGGCAGTCTGAGCCAAGCCTCGGGACACAAGGCTGAGCAGCAGCACCTGGGCAGGACGTCGGGGCTCGGCCCCCCGGGGTCCCCCCCTCCCACCCAGCAAAACCAGTACGTGCACATCTCCAGCTCTCCGCAGAGCGCCGGGCGCACGGCGTCCCCTCCGGCCATCCCCGTCCACCTGCACCCGCACCAGACGATGATCCCACACACGCTCACCCTGGGGCCCTCCCCCCAGGTCGTAGTGCAATACACCGACTCCGGCGGCCACTTCGTCCCGCGGGAGGCTGCCAAGAAAGCCGACAGCGGCAGGCTGCAGGCCATGCAGGCCAAGGAGCTCCTGAACGGCGAGATGGAGAAGGGCCGCAGGTACGGGGCCCCGAGCTCCGCCGACCTGGGCCTGGTGAAGGCCGGGAAGTCGCTTCCTCACCCGTACGAGTCCAGGCACGTGGTGGTGCACCCGAGCGCCGCGGACTACGGCGGTCGGGACTCCTCGGGGGTCCGGGCCTCTGTGATGGTCCTGCCCACCAGCAGCGCGCCCGCCGCCGACCTGGAGGTGCAGCCGGTCACGCACCGGGAGGCCTCGCCCTCCACCCTCAACGACAAAAGCGGCCTGCATCTAGGGAAGCCCGGGCACCGGTCCTACGCGCTGTCGCCCCAACAGGCCCTGGGCCCCGAAGGCGTGAAGGCCGCCGCCGTCGCCACGCTGTCCCCCCACACGGTCATCCAGACCACACACAGCGCCTCGGAGCCACTCCCGGTCGGACTGCCGGCCACAGCCTTCTACGCAGGGACCCAAGCGCCGGTCATCGGCTACCTGAGCAGCCAGCAGCAGGCGATCACGTACGCCGGCAGCCTGCCCCAGCACCTGGTGATCCCCGGCACGCAGCCCCTGCTCATCCCGGTCGGCGGCGCCGACGTGGAGGGCTCGGGAGCCGCCCCCGCCATCGCCACGTCGTCGCCCCAGTTTGCGGCAGTGCCTCACACGTTCGTCACCACCGCCCTCCCCAAGAACGAGAACTTCAGCCCGGAGGCCCTGGCCACGCAGGCCGCCTACCCAGCCATGGTGCAGGCCCAGATCCACCTGCCCGTGGTGCAGTCCGTGGCGTCCCCCGCCGCCGCGCCCCCCACGCTGCCCCCCTACTTCATGAAAGGCTCCATCATCCAGTTGGCCAACGGGGAGCTGAAGAAGGTGGAGGACTTGAAGACAGAAGACTTCATCCAGAGCGCCGAGATCAGCAGCGACCTGAAGATCGACTCCAGCACGGTGGAGAGGATCGAGGACAGCCACCACCCGGGCGTGGCGGTGATACAGTTTGCCGTCGGGGAGCATCGAGCACAGGTAACCTTCACCCCCTCCCCTGCGCGCGCCTGCGCGCGCGCACACACACAGTCATGCGGTCCTCCCTGGTTTCCCTGGCAACATGAGCCTCTTCCAAGAGGCAGACTGCAACGGGCTGTGCGGAGAATTGAGGGTTTTCCTTCACCCCTAGACTCTGCAGGACCGTCACCTTTCCCAGCCAGGTTCTAAGCCCCAACGCCCCAAGGCACTTGTCTGTAAGGAATTCACTTCTGTGCTCCTAGACCGGAGGGCTTAGGAAAGGTACCATCCTCCGGAAGATTGGAAAAATCACCCCTGGGCGTGTTTTTGTTTTTGTTTTTGTTTTTTATTCTGTAGCTTAGATGAGGAACCTTGAGTGAGAAACGCGGCCGGCAGGCTCAAGCCTTTCTAGGGGTCACTGTGCCCTTCTTCTCTGCCAGGGAAAGGCAGTGCTGGTCCGGGTGGGCACCTTAGACGGTCAGAGTCCCCACGTCCCATTCCAGCATCCGTGTTTTACAATGTTATTACTCTTTAGGTGTGGGGAGGCTGACAGATGGGGGGCACAGCCGCCATTGAAAGGTGACTTGTTCTACTCGGAATCCAAGAAGATGGGCACGCCACATGGGGAATCGCCAGAGTCAGTCAGGAGGCAGGGGGACGAGGAGGGAACATGGGCAAGAGCCTTTATTGTGGGAAGGAACGAGCAGGCTTAGGATTGGCTGGTGTGGATAATTTCAGGGGGCTCTGGGGCAGAGCTGCCCCTGGGTGTCTGCTACCTGGGCCTGGGGTGATTGGGGCAGGTGGATAGGGGCCCCGAGGTGAAAGCCCAGTAGAGGCGGTGGTTGAGGGTGTGGGTTTTTGGTTTGCATGTGAAGATGTCTCTCCCAGGCAAGGAATCAGCTAACCCTGGGAGGGGCATCCCCTCTAGAGGCAGCAAGGCTCTGAGATGTCAAAGCATCGGAAGGTCGAAAGTAAAAGGCACGGTTAACATAGTCCCAGAATCCCAGGTGATCTCCTGGGCTCGTAGTAAACAGGAACCACCAGCAGTAAACGCAGTCGTGGTGAGTCGCGTTAAAGCCTGGAACTATTATTGACTCTCTTAATTTCCGTGGGCTCCTTCCGTGCACTCTTTTAAGTCTCTTGAATCACCTGAACACCTTTATTCCGTGGCCCATTGATATAAAGCACTGTCCAGGTGGCTTCGAGTCCAGCAGGTGTGGCCTCCAGGCTGGGAGCTTCCTCGGCCGTTGAGCCCAGATCTCCTGGGAATGTTTCCATTGAGGACTTTGAAAAACCCCAGAGGTGACAGTGCCTCCCTCACGTTTGAGTTGAAAATGGTCATAGCATAGCTGATATTTGGGACATTCAAAAGTAAATTAATTAAATAAATAAATAAATAAATAAGACAAACTAGTTCATGGTTTAAATTGTTTTGAGCAGACTTTTAAGAGATCAAGTTTTAGGGGAGGGGGGATTTTCGAGGGTTTTCCAGAAGGGCTTGGGAGTGACCAGATGTCAGGTCTCGCACAGTGTCAGGGGGCCTGCGATGCCAAGAGCTTTTAGCCCCCAAAGATTTCTTTTTTATGGTACAGCGTCACTATAGGCTTACGGTCTTTGGTTCGGGACCAAGTAAGATGTCTCAAAGTTCAGATTAAAAAAAAAAAAATGCAAAACAGCAGGACTTTTCTTTAAGCGGCGTCATTATTTCGAACTCCCTCCCCGTCTGTGGTTGCCGCTCTCTCCCTCCTGCCTATGTAGTGTTGGAGGTGGGCACTGGAAGGAAAAAATGAGTTGTCTTGTAACAGGCTCCAGGTGAAGCATGGAAATAAACAGGAATGCAAGTGAATGTGTTTTCTCATGGCACCTTTAGTCCTTCAAGCGTTACTGCGAACGGGGGAAGGCACAGGAAGAGGCGTTACTTGGAAATGCTCCTGGTTTGCATGTGAACCTCTTTCACCCCGAGAATACAGAACGGCTCCAGCCGTTCTCATGGCCAAGGGCTTCCCAGGCCTCTTTAGCTCTCGAATCAACCAGGCAGTTCTGGAGAGGAAGCATCTCTATGTTTTCCCTGCCCGATACTTTGCACAACGGACGCTCGCATGATAGAGTCACCGGCTTCCCTGTGAGTCCCATTTCCTCCGGCAGCCAGACCACGGGTCTCGTTGCGTACACACGACCAAGGTGCAAATGAGGAGGTAGGAGATTTATCATGGCCTGTTCGCAGGTCTGTCCAGGCAGCCCCGCGCGGGGGTGTCGCGTGCCGGGAAGGGCCGCTGCCTGCTCAAAAGGGGGTTTGGTTTTTGAGCTGTAAAAACAAAAGTGCAAGGCCCCCGACGCAGCCAGTGATGTGTCGCTTTCCCCAGAAGCCTATCAGAAACAGGCTGACATCATCACTGCTAAAATACTCCACCAGCTGTGTTTGCCACTGGTGACAGGAGAGAATCAGAGAGAAAGCGAGAGGGGGGAAGGAGGAGGGGGGCCAGGGAAGTGATATCTGGATGTAATTTACGTTCCAAGGGCCGAGAACTTTCCTCCCTCATCCGTGTGGCGCTGAGGATTGTTCTGCCCCCACCCAGGCCTGGAGAATCAGCCGTGTCTTCTCGACTGGCTAGAAATCACCAACACTTGCACCCACGGGGAGATGTAGGAATGTGCAAATTGTTTAACTTAACTAGCAAAAAAATCACCAAATTGATTGGGGAAGTGGTGGGGGGAGGGATGGTTTTCTACACCCCAGATGGATGGCTCTATGACTCCGGGCTTTAAATCCTGCGTGGAAGGGCTGCTTGACCTCAGACAGTCTACCACGAGCCTCCCCTTTGGACGCAGCGGGCCACGGTGGGGAAGGCCCGGGCCTGGTCGCCTGCGAGACGTGTTGCTTTCCCCTTGAGCCATGGTTTTTCTCATCCCTGAGACAGGCAAATGATTCCTCATACGAGGGGCCCACTCTCTTTTTGTGATCCTGGGCTTTTCTGCCTCACAGCTCAGAGCTTCTAGAAACTACCCACCTTGGCCGGACGAGCCAAAATCCACACGGGGACACTGAGGGCATCTCTGCTGACCTCGTGCTCGTAATCGGCACCAAGACCTCATGGGAACCAAACCAGCCCGTGTGAAACTGAGAGGTTTCTCGTTTGGCTGATTATTTGGAGGAGCTGAACTAATTACCGTTGTAGCAAGACGCCCCCAGTGTCGTCTCCAGCTGAAGCTGCAAACGAGGCAGCGTAGGAGAAAAACACTGCTGCCTGCTTGTCCCTGTCCCCGTGCCTCTGCCATATCCAGCGTGGTCATTCTCTCTGCCCAGGCAGCGTCTTTGCCCCCTGTGCCCAGCCCGCTGCCGTGGGAGAAGACAAAGGGAACTTCAGGTGCGATCCGGCCTCTCGGTGGCCACGCTGGGTCTCCTTCCTCATGTTCTGCAGCACAGGTAGCACATTGCACCCCAGACAGGAGAGCACCCCCCCCCCCCCCCCCGCTGCCCTCATGCTTGGTGATCCTGCGTAACAGCCCCGGTGGACGACAGCATCGCTTTCCTCGGGCCTCACTCCCAAATACAACAACCCACTTGAAAATCTTTTCCAGCATGGAGCCTGTAAGTCTGTGGCGAGTCCCAGAGGGGACCCCCAGCACTAGCGTGAGCCAGCGAGGTTCACTAAGAGAATGGGGCGTCCTCTGCGTGGGAAGCAAGTTAGCCAGTAGGAAGATGCAGGATCTGCAGGTCAAAGTACCTGAGTCAGATCGGTCTTCCACCCCAACAATAGTGCAGGGACCTTGCGCACATTGGGCACAAGTGAGTGCACAGACACTTGACCGTGTATGTTGTCTCAGCCTTCCAGTCGGCTCTCGTGGTGGGAGGAATTAGGGTTGTCGTAAGGATTAAAGAAAACGTGTTCAAGGGAACCAGCACAATACGTAACGCCCAGCAGGCCCTTGAGAATATTACTGTCCCTGCCTTCTTCCAACTTATGTGGCTTTGGCCCTGAGAAGCGAAAAGTCAGCTTCGGAAAAATAAATGAAAGGCTTCACACTCTGAAAACAATTTATGGGGCGCCTGGGTGGCTCAGTCTGTTGAGCATCCAACTTCAGCTCAGGTCATGATCTCACGGTTCATGGGTTCGAGCCCCTCATCGGGCCCTGGGCTGACAGCTCGGAGCCTCGGATTCTGTGTCTCCCTCTCTCGCTCTGCGCCTCCCCCGCTCATGCTCTGTCTCTGTCTCTCAAAAATAAATAAATGTTACGGGGCGCCTGGGTGGCTCAGTCGGTGAAGCGTCCGACTTCAGCTCAGGTCACGATCTCGCAGTCTGTGAGTTTGAGCCCCGCGTCGGGCTCTGGGCTGATGGCTCAGAGCCTGGAGCCTGCTTCCGATTCTGTGTCTCCCTCTCTCTCTGCCCTTCCCCCATTCATGCTCTGTCTCTCTCTGTCTCAAAAATAAATAAACGTTTAAAAATAAATAAATAAATAAATAAATGTATGTATGTTAAAAACTTAAAAATAAAATAAAAAGAATT
The DNA here is from genome assembly GCF_027475565.1 of Acinonyx jubatus. Lineage (NCBI taxonomy): Eukaryota > Metazoa > Chordata > Mammalia > Carnivora > Felidae > Acinonyx > Acinonyx jubatus. The sequence continues at coordinate 137,041,465 of NC_069385.1, read as the reverse complement.
TATGGAAGGGGAGGCAGTCTAGAAAAAGTCCAGAAAGAAGGGTGACGTTCTCTTAACACGCGCAATAAGCCGTTTTTACCCTGCCTGTATTCCTGGGGTGTATTCCCATGAGTGGCCCCCCTGAGCACCCTACCATAATTCCTGCAAGGAAGCCTGAATGACCTGCTAGCCAGTATGCCTAGAGACCAGCTGTATTTTTCTGAGCATGAGCTGGACTGGAGGGATGCAATGGTGGCCCCGCCATCCACGCAGTAAGAGACCCAGAAACGGAGGTTTCGGGCACCTCTCTTCTGCCAGGTGCCCGCTGGGGGAGCCCCTGCCCAGGACGGCCCCTCCCGGAGAGGCTTCCGATTCCATCTGGCTCTGTCTGTGAGCAGTCTCCCCACACCCCTGTCTCGGGCTGCCCAGGCTCAACTTTGCTAAAGAGGGACACAAAACTGGCACAAAGGAACTGTAGTAAATTTTATTTTAATTTTTTTAACATTTATTTATTTTTGAGAGAGAGAGAGAAAGAGAGTGAGCTGGGGAGAAGCAGAGAGAGAGGGAGACATGGAATCCAAAAGCAGGCTCCAGGCTCTGAGCTGTCAGCACAGAGCCCGACGCGGGGCTCGAACTCACGGACCACAAGATCATGACCCGAGCCGAAGTCGGACGCTTAACCGACTGAGCCACCCAGGCGCCCCTCATTCCCCTCTTTCTAACTTGATGGCTGTGTTGTGTGACTCATCAGTGGTAGCATTGTGCTTTAATGGATTAGCTGGTGCCTAAAAATCGCCAGGGCCCTCGTGCGAGCAGCACAGAAGTCTGCCGAGTCCCCTAGCAGCCAAGGCAAGCCGACCCGCCAACATTTCACGTGTGGGGCTTGGTGGGAATGAATCCTAATGTATCAAAAAAATAGATAGTGACCGCCCTGTGTGCCAAAGCCTGGAGCTGGACCCGTGGTCCAGTTATTGGTGCTAATCCTCCTCTCTGCGTGAGTGCCAGAAAGGCTCCGGCAGAGAAATAGCATCAAACCATAATTTGCTTATGTGTCTGCGTCCCCTTTAAAAAAAAAAAAAAAAAAAAGGAAGGAAAAATGCTCTCCTTTAGCCTATGCGTGATATCAGTGCCCCCAACCAGGTGGTCTTAGGTATATTTTTGAAGCAGCCTCTCGTTGTTGCTTATAGCCGGTTTTTAGTTAATTAGGCTTTATTGTTGAAAGTAGTTTTAATTTTGGGGGGTGGCAGTGGAGCAGAAAGTACACGGATTCCCAGACACATAGTTTCCCCTGTTATTAAAATCTTGCTTCTACATAGTATGTTGGTTACGGTAGTCGAGCCAGTGTTGATACGTGATTATGAACCTAAGTCAGTAGCTTTCATGAAGGCTCACTCTTTGTGCTGTACATTCTGTGGTTTTGGCAAATACCTAATGTCATGTATTCGGCATTCCTGTATCATCCAGAGTAGTTTCGCTGCCCCCAAAATCTATGTTTCACCTACGCTTGCTCCCTGTCTCCACCCCCGTCCTGGAGCCCTGACAACCACTGATCTTTTCACACGTCTGTAGTTCTGCCTTTTCCAGAATGTCATATAGCTGGAATCACACAGTATGTAGCCTTTTCAGACTGGCTTCTTTCCCTCGGCAATACGCATTTAAGGTTCTTCCATGTCTTTTAGTGGCTTTGATACGGCATTTCTTTTTAGCCCTGAATAACGTTGTTTTCCTAAGGCACGCTTTTTAAGACCCCGGGGGGGGGGGGGGGAGGGGCAAGTGGGATAGAATCTGTCACCCCAGTGACCTGTTGAGTCAGATCCTAAAGGGGCCTCCCCCGCAGAGGAGGCTCTGGGAGTCAGGCTGCAGTGTATGAGAAGAACCCAACGTATCATTCAGGATTTGTGTCTGGGGTGTCTCTGAACCAGGGTGTGGGTTTACTGAAAATCCTGCAATGTTTCCACCAAAGCCTGAGTCAGGTTCCGTGTTTAATGTGATTAAATGTTTAAATAGAACACTCCAGGGGCGCCTGGGTGGCTCAGTCGGTTAAGCGTCTGACTTCAGCTCAGGTCACGATCTCGTGGTCCGGGGGTTCGAGCCCCGTGTCAGGCTCTGGGCTGATGGCTCAGAACCTGGAGCCTGCTTCCGATTCTGTGTCTCCCTCTCTCTCTGCCCCTCCCCCGTTCATGCTCTGTCTCTCTCTGTCTCAAAAATAAATAAACGTTAAAAAAAATTAAAAAATAAAAAAAAAATAGAACACTCGATATTCTTCCACTCGACTGAAGAGTTGTGACTGCTTTTATTAGTGATTTTTAAACACCGAAATAAGTGGGTCTCTCACTTAGCCCTGCTAAGTGGATCATCACTCCAGCGTTTTCTGATTTTCTGGAGGTTGAGAATGTAGGTAGTCACGCACACTGGCCTTCAAGGAAAGTAGATGGGCGCTTTTTTTTTTTTCCTGCTGGTAAAACAGGATCGAGAATTTCACTTGCGCACGAAGTTGACGATTCCCAGCGCAATAATTTCACCCAAAGCAAGACGTGTTCGTGGAAGCCCAGCCTCTGAGAGATCTCATTGATCCCGGGTATCAGCGGAGTTTGGGCCAGTGCCAAGCAAAAATGTTTTGTAAAACAGATGTCCTTCACATTTGTGAAGACAGGGAATTCTTGTGGAGGAAAGGGGAGACATATTTAAACAACAGACGTTTTGTTTTCTTTATATCTTGTTTTTGGTGATATGTACATATGTGTGTATATAGACAGAGCACCAATCTAAGATAGAAAGAGACAACCAAACGGCATAAATATGCGGCTCTGCATGCAGTGTTTAGATGCGCTGGTAGTTGACTAAGTAGTTAAAGGAATTTTATTACACTTACACACAGAGGAACTAAAAATGATCTTCAAAAGCCAGTCATTAGCCAGACCAGGAAGGTGACATTGAATAAATACTCATCAGCCCAGAAGTGAGGCTGCGTTGCCTCCCTGTCTTGATTCGCCCATCCTGAACAGAAATCGGAGGGGATTGTTTTAGAGGTTGGTTGGAGGGGGCTGAAGAGGTGGGGGGAGCGAGCAAAGGGGTGTGCCTGCCGCAGCAGGAGGAGGGCAGGAAAGGGTGGGAGAGGATGAGAGGTAACTCGCCCCTAAAAAGGAGGGTGCTGGCTACAAGGCCTCCAGACATGAAAGGCAGAGGGGCCTCAAGCTGACATAGGACAAAAGCTATTCATGGTCACATTTTATCCTGCAGACTGCTCAAAGTGTTTGGGAAAGAATGTATTTATGGGTTGAAAAAAAAATGGGCTGTGGCGAGTTGCCAGAAGTTATGTAACGTGCTTCGGTTGTATATGACACTGCCCTCCTGAATATAGTTTCGTTGGGGTTTAATCAGAGACCGTTTGCACCCCGACATGATCATCAAATGAATTAGTGATCGTTAGCCCCTCTGAAAGAGCAAAAGGGAACTGAAGTATGATTCGGTGAGGTCATGACCAGCCTGACAGGGGAGTGATGAGTTAAGGCAGCTATTGCTCAGCCCAGAAAGCTGCCTGTTCAGCGGGGAGCCAGACCCAGGGAAGGTTCTGCTCCTCTCCCTGGGGAGGACGAAAGTCCAATTTAGTCCCAGCTGGTGAAAACAAGCAAGGTCAGGCAGAGCCTTTCAGTGTCTAAACATTGACCTCTGTTGGCCAGTGGTGGCATTGCAGTGTTTTTACACACGGGAAGCAAACGGGGCTGAATATGCTAGAGAGTATCCCACACTCTGGGGATAAAACAATTGAGCAAAACAGGCAACATCTCAGCATCCCCCCCGCCCCCGGAGCATATGGTCTTAAGGGGATCCTGGGGGAGTCGGTAAAACAGGCAAACAAATGTATAAGCAAATTTGTATTTTGTTTTTATTTTTTTATTTTTTAACGTTTATTTATTATTGAGAGAGAGAGAGCATTAGCGGAGAAGAGGCAGAGAGAGAGGGGGAGACACAGAATCTGAAGCAGGCTCCAGGCTCTGAGCTGTCAGCACAGAGCCTGACACAGGACTCGATCCCACGAACTGCAAGATCATGACCTGAGCTGAAGCCGGACTCTCAACCGACTGAGCCACCCAGGCGCCCCATCAGCAAATTTTTTAACTAATGCATCAAAAGATAAGAAGTAATAGGAGAAAAAAAAGACAACCCAGAGAGGGTACGGATACTAGGGACGGAGGGTCATTACTTTAAATAATGGTCAGTGAAGCTGTCTCTGAAAAGGGGAATGGAAGACCATGGTCCACAGGGCAGAAAGGACTCCACATGGAGGGAACATCCAATGCCCAGACCCAGATGCTCAAGTGTCTTTAAAGGATCAACAAGGAGACAAGTGTCACTATAGTGCAGTGAGTAGGGGGAGGGGCACACGCAGGCCACGTTGGGCTCGTCATGGCAGCTTTTTCTGCCAGGGAGAAGCTGGCTTGGCCAAGGCAGTGGTGGTGGAGGCAGTAAGAAATGGTCTCGTTCTGCATATATTTGGAAGAGGGAACCAAGAGGATTTGCTTGTAATTTGGAGGTGTGCCATGTGCTAAAGAGCCCAGTACATTGTGACTCCCAGGCCTTTGACTTGAACCCCTGGAAGATCGGGATGCCATTCACGGAGAGGGGGAAGAACAGAGCAGGCACCATTGGGCAGGAGCATATCAGGAGGTCTATCTTGGACACGTAAAGCTTGAGTGGCCCATAGACACCCAAGTGGACGCCATCAGCTAACATGGTTGCCATTATCCAACTACGCCCTTGTGAAGTTACTTGTTTCATCTGCACGTCCTGACTCCCCACTGAAGGCGAGAACTGGATCTTTAACCACAGGAACTCTTCTCCAGTCCTTAACACTTAGCAGGGGCTCTGGGTTACGTAGTGAACGTGACTGCAACCTCTGGAGTGTGAATCCTTGATCAGTAATATTTTGAAGCTCTTGGTACCGTAGGGAAGACCCACATGGGTCTCCAGGGCAAGAAGTTCACATAGTTGTTGTTCTGGTTTAAAGTAACATCATGTCACCGAATCCCACCATCTATGTTTCATATGGAAACCAGTACCTGTTGGCAATGGCGGCGTGCTTTGAGGTAGATAATGCTCTTCGTCAAGGGAATTTCAAGCAGGTAGACCTTCCCACATGTATTCTCATGGAAAAATCCCTTGGTGTGATTTCTTCAGGAACTACTAATGATCAGTTAACCCTTAAGGATGCTTACATCCTTCTGACAAACCCAATTGTGCAATAAGAATAGGTTTGTTATGAATACTGTAGTGTGCTTCTTTGAGATATGTGCAAAAAGAGTTTGACTTTCACCAAAGAGAGAGAAAATTCTTATTTTAGGGCACATATATGCAGACAAAAGAAATGCATTATCTAGATAATTCAGTCTATGTAATTAGTGAGGATAAATCTTAGCGAGGATAAGTAATTAGTAATTAGTAAGGACAAAAAGAACATTTGGCCTAAGCCATGCAAGTCCACTGCTTACAATGATCAGATTATCGAATAGCCTTTTTTCTAAAAATATTTATTTATTTTTAAGAGACAAAGTGCGAGTGGGGAAGGGACAGAGACAGAGAGAGAGAGGGAGGGAGACACAGAATCCGAAGCTGGCTCCAGGCTCTGAGCTGTCAGCACAGAGCCCGATGCGATACGGGGCTCGAACCCACCAGCTGTGATATCATGACCTGAGCCAAAGTTGGACGCTTAACCGACCGAGCCGCTCAGACACCCCTATTGAATAGTCTTTCTCCCCTAATTTGCGTAGACCCAGCTGAGGATGGGCGATGTGGCATCTTTTCCCAGGATAGCAGAGCTTCTCTGGGAAGAGCCAAAGCCAGAATTTAGGAGGAAGGGACCAAGAGCAAGCCTTTGAAGGGGTAGAGAAGATTTTCCCAAACCTATCCAGTTAGAAATAAATTCTATTATCATCAGCCCATTAGTCCACATATCAAATATTCTCCTCTCTCCTCCTCTCTTTTCTTACATGAGTTTTTAGGTTAGGCTGTTCAAGTTATAGACCACGTTGCAGCATTTAATTCTAAGACTTGCCTTTGGAGTTTTGAGGTGAAAGAGTAATGAAGGGCTTTCAAAATGCCCCCAAACATTACGGTGTGTATAATGGGAAGCATATGGATCTGCGTCATAGCTGTTGGAATCGTCAGTGATGTTACCTCTTATAAAGGCCTCAAAGACAAGCTCTTCTTAAAAATTAGTCAACAGATACTTGGTAACGTGTAGACGTTTGCAGTGAGATTGGTTTACGCATAGACAGTAAATGTTATATTCAGAATATGAACTCTTGGCTGGTCTGAGGACCAGAATATGGCTCCCACACCAGGAACCTGTCCATTAGTAGATGTTGGGCTGTCTGTCAGCAAGGAGACAGACTCCACCCAGTAGAAGGGATCATCTAGGAAAAGGCAAAGCCAAAAAAGAGGCCATTGTGTTTAGAAATAGGATTTATGATATTAGGAACATCACATTACCTCCGACTGGTGTTAGGCAGAGATAAGCAAATACGTTCTTTTTTTTAAATATATACATACATACATACACACACACACACACACACACATATAATTTATATAGAATATATGTTATATAAATTTATTGTCAAATTGGTTTCCATATAACACCCAGTGCTCATCCCAACAGGAAACAAATAGATTCTTATGAGGTATTTACACTTGAGAACGTTGTTTCTGTGACTTTCAGTTGCAGCTAAAGAATCCCCACTTGAGGGGCACCTGGGTGGCTCCGTCAGTTAAGCGTCCGACTTCAGCTCAGGTTGTGATCTCACACTTCGTGAGTTCGAGCCCCGCATCGGGCTCTGTGCTGACAGCTCAGAGCCTGGAGCCTGCTTCGGATTCTGTGTCTCCCTCTCCCTCTGCCTCTCCCCTGCTTGTGCTCTGTCTCTCCCTCTCTCTCTCAAAAATAAATAAACTTAAAAAAATGTTTTTTAAAGAATCCCCACTTGAAGCAGGATTTGTTCCTTCTGGATGATGTTAATGCTCTAAGAGGTTTGGGATGGGATTTATGGAGCCAGCTCCAAGTGGGTCCTTCCCATTTGGAACTCAGTGGGCGTCCTGATATGATACTGTAACTTGTAGGTATATTTGTACATACATATATGCAAATATACATGTGTGCGTGATGTAATGCAATTCTGTAAGTGAATAGCAGCCTCATCACCCACTTATGTAGGGAGACTAGAATTGTATGAGTAGATATAAGGCCCCCAGTACTTCACAATTTTCTGAATGATGAAATAAATCCATGAGCTCATGCCATTGGATCTTATTTATTTCAAGTAAACATTTAGCACTGTTGGGGGGCGTGGGAATGTTAAATTCCTCTCTTTTAGTGGGACTATAATAGCTTTGTTCACAGGGGCAGAAATCGGGAGCATATGAAAAGAAAATGGGTTTGGAGGGCCAAAGACTGCGATTAAATCACTATTCCATGATCTTACAGCTAGGATGTTAGGCAAGTGATCTAATCTGTTGGAGATATAGTTTCTTATTTGTAAAATCGGAACAATAGTACCTTTTTTCACTAGTCTATTGTGAGCATAAACAAAGTATTTTTTGTGAAGTCCGTACCTAAATGTTTGACAGGTAGTGGACATTCAAGAATCTTTAGCTCTCTTTACATTATTAAAATAGCCCAGAACAATGAAGTTTCCCCCCCCCCGATAATATGCACATTTATATGGGCTCCTGTTCACACGCACGCTATAGTAATAAGCTTGCATATAAATTCACTCCAGTTGTCCCCTCTATAAATACTATGCCTTTTATGGAGCAAATAAAGTATATCCCTTAATAAGTGTGTGTAGAACCAGATAAATCGTAGTTATCAAAAAAGATTAGATAAACTAGAAAGCCACAATCCATATAAATTACATGGAAATGTGCTACTTTGGAGGTTTGGGGATATTTCATTATTTTTTAAGTTTATTTATTTATTTTAAGAGAGAGAGAGAGAGAGAGAGAGAGAGAGAATCCCAAGCAGGCTCTGCACTGTCAGCACAGAGCCTGACACGGGCTCAAACTCACAAACCATGAGCTCATGACCTGAGCCAAAATCAAGAGTCAGAAGCTTAACCAACTGAGCCACCCAGGCACCCCTAGGTTTGGGGGGTATTTTAATTACTTATGTGTTTGTGTATGTGTGCCTGTGTATAAAATTCAACAGAATGTTTTTAATATTATTATAGTCAATATTATTTTGACTTACCTCCATCTATCATTTTCATTGTTCTTCCTTCTTCCCTGCATCTACAAACTTCCACCTAGATTGATTTTTTTTCCTCTACCTAAAGAATACTCCGTAGCATTTTCTTTAGTGCAGATCTCTGGTGGTGAATTCTCTTAATTACTATTCATCTGGAAAATGTCTTTATTTTGCCTTCATTCCTGAGGGATCCTTTTGCTCAATACAGAATACTTGGTTGGCAATTCTTTTTCTTTAGTGCTTTAAGGATATTCTATTGTCTTCTGGACAAAACAGTTCCATTTTTTTTGTCAGTAACTTTTTCATTTAAGGAATTTCACGTGATTCCTCCCACTGTCAGTCATCTTAGTTCTTCCAAAGTCGGAATCACAATCTTCAAAATAGCCGTTTTAAAAAGAACTTGTGTTCAGTCCACAATTGTCACTTTCACTGCCAAGTTCTTTCGGTTGGGCTTTTCTGATCTCCGCTTGAATATGAACACACATCAAAAATTCCCCACCTGTAATCTTTGCACTTGATGTTGGGCTTGCTTAGCTCATAGACAAAGACTTAGACAAGTGGGAAAAACAAATCCTCTTTTGCAACCCAGAACTCATCGTTGAATGTGAGTTTTGATACAGATAAGAAGGAACATGATACTTAAAATAGTCCCTTGGGGCGCCTGGGGGCTCAGTTGGTTAAGCGTCAGACTTCGGCTCAGGTCATGATCTCACGGTCTGTGGGTTCAAGCTCCGCATCGGGCTCTGTACTGACAGCTCGGAGCCTGGAGCCTGCTTCCGATCCTGTGCCTCCCTCTCTCTCTGCCCCTTCCCTGTTTGCACTCCGTCTCCCTCTCTCACCCAAAAATAAATAAACATGAAAATAATTTACAAAAATAAAAATATTTTTCCTACTTAGGGGTTAGACCTTCTTGAATCTGTGGATTGTTGTCTCATACCAATTTTGAAAAATTTTTAGCAGTTATCTCCTAAAAAATGTCACTTCTGCCGCGTGATCTCTCTCTCCTCCAGGTGGAATGCAATTTATTTGTCTGTTGGGTCTTCTCCATGTGTCTTCTGTGTCTCTCCTATATCCTCTGTGTCCGTGATTTTTGTGTCTCTGTGTCTCGTTCTGCATGGTTTCTTCCGAAGCTCAAATTCAGGAATCCAGTTCATAGGTTCTGTCATCAGCCACATTTATTCTGTTGTAAAATTCATTGCGTTTTTTATTTTAGTGAATATATGTTTCTTCATTCTAGAATTTCCATGGATCTTTGGAACACAGGTTCTAGATCTCTACCAAAATCCTCAAGCTTGTCTTTAATCTCCTTAAATACTATAAGCATAGGTTATTTTTTAAAATATTTTTTGAAGTTTATTTTTGAGAGAGAGAGAGAGTGTGTGTCCATGAGCAGGGGAGGAGCAGAGAGAGAGAGGGAGAGAGAGAATCCCAATCAGGCTTCACGCTGTCAGTGCAGAACCAGATGTAGGGCTCAATCTCACAAACCTGTGAGATCATGATGCCGACTGAGCCACCCAGGAACCCCCCTTTTTTTAAGTCTTTTTAAAAAATGCTTATTTATTTTTGAGGAGGGAGGGGCAGAGAAAAGGAGACAGAATCCTAAGCAGCCCCCACTGTCAGCGCAGAGCCTGATGCATGGCTCAAACTCACAAATGGTGAGATCATGACCTGAGTCTAGGTCATTTTAATGTCTGCGTATCTGATGATCCTACATCAGAAGCCCCCGAGGGTCTGTTGCTATTATCTGTTGTTTCTACTGGTTTTTTATTCACATCCTCTGGTCTATTTGTGGACCTCATCCCTCTTTTTTAATTGAATGTCTTTTATTTGGAAATAATTGCAAATAATTATTTTTACTTGGAAACAATTCAGACCTTACCCTCATTTTAGGGGCTAGGATGATTAAAATCTGAGCTTCAGACTTTGAGAAGGCCTGTCTGCTTCTGGCTCACCTCACTTCTAGAGTGTAGAGCACTTTGGAGTCACAGCCCAAAAGAGTGGAGCTCACCAGAGAGCATCCTCCCGTTGATATACCTGAAGGGTACCCTGAATTTCATTCCCTTCTCCTCCCCACCGCCACCATGCTCTTGAGATTACAAAAAGTCCAGACCACTTGGTTTTGAAACTGTTCCAGTTTGGAATGTGCAAATGCCCTTGGAGGAAAATAGCCCTAAACACCAGGTTTAAATCTCTAGACTGTCACCCTTTCCCTGAACCTTCCCCGGTGATTTTTCACTACCTTATTTTCTGTCTAGTGCCATAAGAAATAGTTCTTTTACATTTTGCCCTTAGTTTTTGTTTACTTGGGTTTTGTTCAGAGTATTTGGTTGTCCTCAGCGAGAAGATTGGTCCGAATTACCTATTCTGTTACTTCTAGAAAAGCCACTGAAAATTGCCTCTTTAAAACGACTTCATTGGTTTTTTTTTCTTTTTTGTGTAGCATAAAGTTGAAGAAAATAAATTTCTAGGAAAATTAAACCTTTAGAACCTCAAGTGCATTCAGCCTTACTTAATGGCAACAGTAAGACCTTCACTGGACAGTTTGCAAACCCCTACACCCACTGTCTCCCTGCCTTTTGTTCATGTATCTCCACTTCCAGGAATGTCTTCTCCTTGCATCCACACCTGTACTCCACCCTGATTATTTTTTAAAACTCAGCACAGTGCATTAGACTTCCTTAATCACCTCTTCTTCAAACCGGTCTATGCCTTTTCTCTGCCCTCCAACAACTTAATATTGTAGTAAAGTATTATCACCCCACTGGCCACATTGATTGGCAGTTACTACGTTCGTGGACCTCTTCTGCCTGCTTGATTGTGAACTACTCTGGGACCAGGACTTTTTCAGCTTATTTACTTAGCATAGTGCATGCATAGCACATGGTGGCAGAGGAAACAGCAGCTTTTGGGAGGATAGTGAGCGCCCCCCATTTTGGGGAGTGGTTTTCAAACCAATGCACAGCCTGATTTGAGTACCTGGAACTTGACCTTGGACGGGCCAAGTACTTGCTCTCTCTGCCCAGTTTACCCTCTCCCCAACGCAGCCCACCCCTCAATCCTCTCGAAATGCTGCCCAGCCTTCGGGGTCCCAGGAAAACGGGGAAGCCCTGCCTGTTTCCTCCAGCCTTCACCGGCTCTGCTGTCCCCAGGTTTTGAGTACACGGCTCATTTATCCGATAAATATTTATTAAGCTTCAGCCATACACCAGGTCTCCTTTTAGGGGCCAGGGATACAGTGATATAAACAGGTAAGTGCTGCCTGGTGGACCTTACATACAGCCTCATTCTGATTCCTAATCAGCTCTGTCATACGTGAGAGTGGCATTTGCCCAGTGAGCGGAGAAAGTGCAAGACTGTATCTTGTGCTCCAGGGCTGAACACTGAGCACCTGTTCCATTGCCCTTGGGGGCCGATCCATTTGTTTAAAGGGAGGCCAGCTATAGAGCTGATACTCAGTAAAATGATACTGTGAACACTAAATGGACTTTTTTTTTTTTTTTACTGGCTTCTACCCAGCACCTATATATGGTAAATACAGGTACAGCAAAAAATTAAGGGCCTCATTTGCGTGTGTTGGCGGATGAGGATCGTGGAACAGTCTTATTCCCTCCCCTGCCCCCCTTTGGCTTAGGCACGTGGGCGTGTATGAATTAAAACAAGACTAAAATGTCTTCATTTGTTTCCTTCTTCTTTGCTCTCTGTCTCTCACTGTCTCCGCAGGTCAGCGTGGAGGTTTTGGTAGAGTACCCTTTTTTTGTGTTTGGACAGGGATGGTCATCCTGCTGTCCAGAGAGAACCAGCCAGCTCTTTGATCTGCCGTGTTCCAAACTCTCTGTTGGGGATGTCTGCATCTCACTGACCCTCAAGAACCTGAAGAACGGCTCTGTTAAAAAGGGCCCGCCCGTGGATCCGGCCAGCGTCCTGCTGAAGCATTCAAAGACGGACGGCCTGGCGGGCAGCAGACACAGGTACACGGAGCAGGAGAACGGCATCAACCAGGGAAGCGCCCCGATGCTGTCCGAGAACGGCGAACTCAAGTTTCCAGAAAAAATAGCATTGCCTGCAGCGTCCCTGCTCACCAAAATCGAACCCAGCAAGCCCACGGCAACCAGGAAGAGGAGGTGGTCGGCGCCGGAGACCCGCAAACTGGAGAAGTCGGAAGACGAGCCACCTTTGACTCTTCCTAAACCTTCTCTAATCCCTCAGGAGGTTAAGATTTGCATCGAAGGCCGGTCTAACGTAGGCAAGTAGAGGCAGCGTGGGGAAAGGAAATTCGGCTCTCCCTTCTCATTTGTATCCAGATTACTGTACTGTAGGCTAAATAACACAGTATTTACATGTTACCCTCTTTAGGTTTCTGTTATAACCTTGTCATTAGAGTTACAGCTGGTGTTGCAGCAGGAGACCGGGGCACATGCTTTTCCAGGAGTGACAGTGGCAGGTGGGGGGGAGGGGGGAAGACAGGGCCCGCGCAGGCTCCGGGCGTCCTGGGAGAGAGGAACGTGGCTTCCGAGCACCTGCCTTTTCCAGCTGCAGGGAAGCCGCGGCCCGGGCGCTGACTTCCGCCGGTTTCCTGTGCAGGTTCTGCGGGCAGGGAGCTGCCGGGGAGGGGAGGAAGGGGGCGTGTGGGCGTGCACTTGGGGGGCGCGGGTGCAAGGCGGGGGTGGAGGGTGTCTCCTTCCCTCTGCCTCCCTCTGCCTCCCTCTCTCTGGCACTGGCCTGGAGGTCCCGCCAGCAGGGCAGGGTCCTGGCGAGGGCCTCACGTGCAAAGCAAACATCAGGAACCCGGGTGCAGGGCCTGCTAGAGAGGCGTCCGACAGCAGACGGAAAGCCAACCGTGTAAAAGGACCTTTTTTTTTTCCCCTCCAACATATTTTACAATAAAAGCAACTTTTAATCCTATAGAGATATATTTCCCCCTATGGGGCCTGACTGCACTGATATTTTTTTAGAGCAACTGCCACACGTGGGATTTCGTTTCTGCTTTACCAAGTGCAGTGATGTCGCCCGGGTGTCACGGTGGGCAGCGCAGCTTGGCGCTCCGCGCGGCGGGGGGCGGGGGCGGGGGCGGGGCGCTGCGGGGGAGCGGACCGCCCACTCTGGATTCTGTGCAGTGTTAGGAAAACCAATCAGGTTATCACATTGACTTCGCTCAAACCGCCCTGCAGAGAGCCGCGGAAGCGCTCCTCATTGGGTTTGCAAAATCTGGTCTTTTAACTCTAGTACTGTTTATAGTTCATGACTATGGACAACTCGGGTGCCACGGGTGCCACTTTTTTTCAGATTCCAGTGTGACGTGAGGAATTAGATTTTGAAGATGAACATATATATATTACTATCTCTAAGCACTTAAAATGCTGTTCACACTTTATTACCAAGCATCTTGGTCTATCATTCAACAAGTACTGTATCTCCCTTTAAACTCTTTGGGAAGAAAAAACAAAACAAAACAAAAAAAATATATAAGTTGCTTTCTTTTTTTTTTTTTTTTTTTCAACACTGTAACTACATTTCAGGTCTGCAGAGTTTCTCACGAGCAAGATATTGGAAGTTTCAATGTGGTTTAAAGGGATGAATGTGAATTATGAACTAGTATGTGACAATGAATGACCCCCAAGTACATCCTGACAGGATGTACTTTTCACTTTGATGTTTGAGAAAGAAGTAAGGGCATATATGCAGAGCTGGCAGAGAAACTGAGAGAAAAGGGATGGAAAAAAGAATACTCATTTTTGTCCAGTGTTTTTCTTTGTCAGATGAACTTTTAAAAAACCTTGCGATTTGCACATCTTGAGTTTATAATTTGTGTGATATTCCTGCAGTTTTTATCCAATAACATTGTGGGAAAGGTTTGAGGGACTGAACGAGCATAAATAAATGTAGCAAAATTACTTTCTAACCTGCCTAAACTCTAGGCCATTTTATAAGGTTATGTTCCTTTCAGAATTCATTTTGGTCTTTCTACATCTGTCACAAAAAAAAAAACAAAAAAACAAAAAAAAAACAAAAAAACAAAAAAACAAAAAAAAACAGGTCTTAGCAGGACAACTCTGAGAATTTTCTTCAGACTCATTGAGAGAGTTTTCCATAAAGACATTTATATATGTGAGCAAGTTTTTTTAAATTACTTTATTGTTGTTATTAATGTTATTTTCAGAATGACTTTTTTTTTTTTTCCATCTGAAATCAAATCGAGATTCAATGTTTGGTACAAACCCAGAAAGGGTATTTCACAGTTTAAGCCTTTCATCCCCAGAGACCTGAAATATTGTTTGTGGGTTTTGGGCGTGTGTCTTAAAGTGCTTTAAAAAAATTACAATAATAAGGTTTTATAAGTAACGAGAAATTTTTAAATATTCTCACTTGGAGTGGCTGCAACTTATCTGAACAAATACTTCATCAGATTTTTCTTTTACTGCTGAAAGTAGTACTTCTTCCATTTTACAAATTAAAAAAATAATTTCTAATATCAACCCACATTTTGGCTATCTAGTATCTCATTACATTTAGCTCTTACAAGAACTTAATGATTTATAAACCATTTTCTGGGGTGTACCAAAAACATTTGCATAGGTTTAGAATAGCTAGAACTTTCTTTGGATTTCATTATCCTCTCAGCATGCTAGCAGAGAGCTGGGCGAGCCCATTCTTGCGGTCATACTGCTTGTTTAGAGCTGGTTTTTGTTTTTGTTTTTAAAGTTTCTGCTCAGAGACCTTGCTTAATCTTCCATATATTCTGCTCAGGGCACTTGCGATTTTAGGTTTTGTTTTTCTTTTTGTTTTGTAACCTTTAATGGTAAGAGGAATATGGGGCTGCCATATACACTTCGTCCTCCTCAATACCACTATTCACAGAAACTCACGCGGACGCAGAAACACACATCACCGCCTTTCGACTCAACTTCCAGTATTGTGCTAACTGGATCCTCAACACCAACACTAAAAATGGGAAAACATACACGGTTCGGAGCAATAGGAACATCATCGTAATTTTTGTGCTTCTATTTCAGGTATAGGAATTCTTAAATAATTGGTTCTTTCTAAACATCATCCCATTTCACGCTCTTGCTTTTTTAGTGTGTGCAACACTTCCCGTGCCAACAGGTCCGACCAGTGTGCTCTAGTTAAAGCTCATTCCCCATCCCGCCCGTCTTCCCCATTCTGGCCAGAGAAGGGCTGGAGGGAAGGAACCGGGAAGGAGAGCAGCTCCCGCCGTGAGCTCCCCACCACGGATGCTGAGTGCTGGGGAGGGGAGCTTTCAGGAGCCCCATATGTATGTCACCCTGTTGCAGAAAAAGCCAATAAAGGAAGGCTAGGGGACCAGCTTGAGTCCCTCTGTCACCATGAAGAATAGTGAATGTGCAGTGTGGGGAGGAAGCAGGTAGATTCATTTCTAAGGCACACCATGGAGCAAAGAGAACCAAGATCCACCCATTCTCCAAGGTGTTTTCCAGAGCAGGTGGGTCCCTCCTCGGGTCTGTGTCCTGGAGACTTTGAGCTGTGCCTCAGAGCACGGGTGGGAAGCGTGGCCCGATGTGTGCGTATGCGCTCTGAACATGCAGCCAGTAGCCATAGAGGGGCCCCTTTGAACAATGGTCACCACTCCTTAGTGGCAGCTTTCCCTTCAAATAGGAAGAACATCCCAAGGACAGGGAACCTCCTCTTGTTGGCAGACATTGGCCAGCTCCTGTGTAGCAAACATGACAATGAGAAACATAGAAATTCTTCAGTGCCGTGCAGCTCACAAGGACCAGCCGTGTGCCTCTGTACAATGTCCGCTTGGCAATATCTACTGACAACCATCTTCCGTTCTTTCTTTCCTGTTTTCCATTTCTAAACTAATAACAGCAGGCCTTTTGCGTTTACAGTGGAACACAATCACCAAGAAATCAGTCAGGGCGAAAAGAAAAAAAAAAAAAAAAGAAACCAACAATCAAGAACCTCTCTTTCTAGGGATTTCTAAATACATTAAAGGACTGTTCCTTAGAATGTTTAACGTAAGAATTATTTCAGTTTGTTTGGGCCACATTGCGGGGGCGGGGGGAGATACAAAGATGGATGCCACTTACCTCAAACCTTTTAAAGTGGAAATCCAAATTGCATTTTTGTTTGGACTTTCAGAATCATTTTCGATGTCAGTCAATTTTTTGTTTTGTTTTGTTTTGCCCAACTCAACCCAGTTGGGTGTGGGAGGATTGGATTTTTTTTTTTTCGTTGCTGTGGATCCCTTTTCTAAGTCTGAATTGTGACCCGCTATGTTTTCTGTTAGGTGAGTGTGTTGGGTTTTCCCCCCACCAGGAAGTGGCAGCACCCCCTTTTCCCCTACAAGGAACTCTGCGGAACCTTTCTCACCTCTTACTCAGGGACGGGGCTGGTGTGTGTGTGGTACACTGACGTGTCCAGAAGCAGCACTTTGCTGTGGAGGAGGCTTGTACAATTTCAAGGAATGTTTGGATTTCCTGCATCTTGTGGATTACTCCTTAGATACTGCATAGATTGCAATATAATGCTGCATGTTCAAGATGAACAGTAGCTCCTAGTAATCATACAATTTACTCTTTGCACATAGTTTGATCTTTACTGAAATGTGTTGCCAAAATTTATTTTTGTTGTTGTAGCTTTGGAATTTTTTTTTTTGTCTGTTTTTTAAGGAAACAATTGACAATACCCTTTAACATCTGTGACTACTAAGGAAACCTATTTCTTTCATAGAGGAAAAAAAAATCTCAAAATGCTTTTGAAGACACTAATGCCATGTATTTCAGATGTGGGAGAAACAGCAGAGTTCTTGGACAGGAGGCCAGGCTTTGTGAGCCGTGTTGGTTGTCATGGCTACTGTTTCATGAACTGCACGCAGCTCAACAAACTGGTCTGTTCTCTCCCAGAACCCTTTGCATTTCTATTTCCTAGTCACCCATGATGATTCCAGGTGGAAGAAGGGCCCGCAGTCTCGTGGCCCAATCCGGCACCTTCAGCGGTGATATAAAAGGAAAGGAAATTACGCTTTTTATTTTTTAAAGTGGAGTGGGGGCCTTTGCTTCCACCTTTGTGTTTTTAACCCAGATTTTCTGAAATAGAGAATTTAGGAACACATCAAGTAATAACTATACAGAAAATATACTTTTTTATAAAGCACATGCCTATGCTATTGTGTTGGGTTGGTTTCCTCTCTTTTCCACGGACAGTGTTGTATTTCTGTTGATAGGGAAACTCCAAAGAATTTGCACACCTCCACTCCGGAGCTGAGATTTCTTTTACATAGATGACCTCGCTTCAAATATGTTACCTTACGGATAGGATCTTTTCTTGTAGCACTATACCTTGTGGGAATTTTTTCTTTCTTTCTCTCTCTCTCTCTCTCTTTTTTTTAAATGTACACCTAATTTGAGAAGCTGAAGAAGAAAAAATTTTGAAGCACTCACTTTGAGGAGTACAGGTAATGTTTTCAAAAATTGCACAAAAGAAAAATGAATGTCGAAATGATTCATTCAGTGTTCGAAAGACATGGATCTGTTGAAACAATGAGTTTCATACCTTGTTTGTAAAAACAGAAAAAAAGCATAAAGGTTGAAAGTTACATGTTGGTTTTTTTTTTGTTTTTTTTTTTGTTTTTTTGTATATAGAAATTTGTCATGTCTAAAATTATCAGACTTGTGTGGTTATGGCCTGGAAGAATTACTAGGTAAAAGGCTCTTAAACTATACCTACGCTTCCTTTATGTTTTTGTTACATAGAGCCCTCTTCGGAGGGAGGGCAACTCTGTATTCTGAAATTTGAGAATACTGTTCATTCCTGTGCTGAAAGTACTTCTCTGAGCTCCTTTCTTGGTTTAAACTCTCAAGCCATTGCAACTCCTTTTTCTTCAGAGATCTTGTTTCACATTGTCAGCACTTCCTGTTTCAATAAACCCAAAGAATATAATCCTGAACAAGAAGTGTTTGTAACAAGGGATCCTAGCTACCAGTAAAACAGAACTCATTATGAGGACAAAAAAAAAAAAAAAAAAAAAAAACAAAACGAAAAAAAAAGAAAAGTTCAGCCTTCTTTCTCCGCCACCCCCCCCCCGCACCTCATTTAAATGGGGGGTATAAACAAGAATTTCAATTGCAATGCTTCATTTTACTTTAATTTTGGGGTTTTTTTCTTTAATCTTGAGGCCAAAATACCCAGTAAAACACGGAACAACTTCTCAGAAGAGTCCTATTCTGTCCCAGACACAAAGCAGCCAGCAGCAACTGGACAGCTGTGGGGACATTGAACAAACCCACCTACAGTTCTTAAATTCAGAATCTCAGCCCCTCCCTTACCATTCAATGCAACGTTTCTGGTAGCTGACATTCACCTGTACGATGGCGGGAGGGAACAGCGGCTTCAGTTTTTCACGTCCTTCGTGACTTGCGTACAAATGGTTCAGCTGTATTAAGATTAAGTGCATTTGGCCAATAGGTAGAATCGACACAGCAACAGTCTCTAAGAATTTCCGTCACTTTTCTTATCCGAAAGGACTCGAGTCTTCCACTGCAGATAATCGAAGACTTCACCCAAGTTTTCTTCCCCTTTAGTTTTGTTTGTTTGCTGTCTGGATGGCCAACGAGCCGGTCTCCTTTTCCATGGCCAGTCTGAAGGTTTGCGTTGGAAGTGCTGCTTACAGCATTCCTTGCCGGGCTAATATACCGTCCTCTGGGAATATCAAGTCTGACGTGACTGACGCTGGCTTAGAGCTGTGTCTTTACACGGCCGTTATCAAGAAGCTGGGTGTGTACGTTTCCTCTGGTTCTTCCAGGAACCACTGCTCTTATTATCTGGTCCAGGAATGGGGTCAACTGTTCAGTCCGTGAACATTTAGTTTGACACCTATACGTTCGGTCCCGCGAATACTACCCTTTTGGGTGGTTTCTTCCGGCTCGGTGTTCACCTGTAAACCCATTTAGGGTCCAGTGAATGGAGGTCTCGGGAGAGCCCTGCCAGTATTCGTGGTGGCCTTGGTTTAAGACAGTCCTAACTTCTGGCCAGTGGGGCCCTGGCCCCAGAGCCATCTCTGAGATTCGTATCACTGTCTGTTTTACTATCAGATCATTACCCACCAAACTTCCAATCGTATGCCTCCCACCGGCCAAGGGAAAAGAGACACCAGAACTTTGGGGCAATATCAGACTGACACGGCCAGTACAGAGGAGAACTAGGGAAGGAATGTTTTGCACCTTACTGAAAAGAAAACTTTTAAGTGCATACATAGTTAAGAGCTTTTATTGTGACAGAACTTTTTTCCATATGCGTGCATACTCTCTGTAATTCCAGTGTAAAATATTGTACTTGCACTAGCTTTTTTAAAACAAATATTAAAAAAAAAATGGAAGAATTCATATTCTATTTTCTAATCGTGGTGTGTCTATTTGTAGGATACACTCGAGTCTGTTTATTGAATTTTATGGTCCCTTTCTTTGATGGTGCTTGCAGGTTTTCTAGGTAGAAATTATTTCATTATTATAAGAAAACAATGTTTGATTCAAAATTTGAACAAAATTGTTTTAAACAAATTGTCTGTATACCAGTACAAGTTTATTGTTTCAGTATACTCGTACTAATAAAAATAACAGTGCCAATTGCAAATGTGTGTCCTTGCCTCTGTCAGGTGTTTCAAGACAAAGGTTGAGAAAAGAATGGTAACCCCCGGCCCCTCGCCAGAATTAGCCCCGCTGTGATCGCCGGGTCCCCTTGCAGTGGGGAGTGGATGCAAGGCATTGCCCTTCCTAGGAATGCTTTTCGGGGAGGTGGGGAGGAAGGCTTGGCCATGCAGGAGATGAGAGCCTGAGATAAAAGGCACGTTTCAACACCCGCTTTGGGCTTATTCAGTTCACGTTTATTTCCTCCTAGCTGAACAATGCTGTTTACAAGAGATCTTTGTTTCTAGACAGCATTTGGCAGCTTCACGGGACTCCAGTGGCCTTGCTACACACTGGTTTGTGGTCCCAAGGTGGAAAGTTCCTTCGGATTTCCTTTAGCTCATGCCTGTTAAAAAAAAACTCAGCAAGCCAGGGGGACCTCCTGGCATGCGGAAAAGGAGCCCCCATTTGTCTCAAGAGCGCTGCTCGGTAGGTTTCCCCTGTGTCCGCTCTCAGGGAGATGCGGCTTAGTTACCCCAGAAACTAACTCCCCGGGGACCCATGCAGGCGGCGGCGCCCCCCCCCCCCCCGCCCCCCATCTGCACGTGTGGCTATCAAATCCTTCTGCAGAGACGGAAGGGAGTTCTCAGTGCTAAATTCAGGGTTCTCACTGAGCCCAGGGAGGAGCTGGTGACCCCTTTCCTCTTGCTGTCTTCCTGGTTAGATGTTTGGGGGCGGGGAGCTCGCCAAGACTCTCCTCTGGGGACTTGTCATTGAGGCCCCGATGAGCTGTGAGCATTAGCGCTGAAAAGAGTATGCACGGCACCGGGGCGAGGGGGTGGGGATCCGGGGGACCTTGCAACCCACGAGGGGGTCCTGCCCCTCCCTCCAGGGCGGTCTGGACGGACGTGCCACGTGCTACGGGCAAGTCTGGGGAAAGCAGCCTGAATCACCGCCTTCCCCGCTGATGTAATACTCGATGCTTACGGTTCTGAGAGGTTGAGGCCCAGTGGCTACAGACTTGGCTCCAATGTTCACACGAGGGGAAAAGCGGTGTCACGTGCGGCAATGGGACGGGCCTCGAAACCACCAGGTGCATAGTAGGAACGGCCCCTGGTGAACGGCGTCTCACTCGCGGACACCTTCCGGCACCCACTCCTGCACCGGAAGGCCTGGGGGCGGCGGTTGAACACTCGGGCACCCAGCGCCGCACCTGATACCCCATCCGGGGCTCCCCGGGGCCCAGCGCTACTGGAGGCAGAGATGCACGTACGAAGGCAAAGCACGACGGGGCCTTCGAGGAGCTTTTTGCAAAATCTCTGCTTCCGGGTGATTCGCTTCCCTCAACACTAGCTCAGCAAGGGACCTGCCTCCAGCAGGTGGAAACCAAGAGCAGAGAGGGTACAAAATCTTTACACAAGATGGATAAGGCAGGCACAGGTCTCTGTAAAGACCACAGCCCGTACTGGGTTGATGGGCATCCCGGTCCCAGACCCCTCTGCGTGTAGCACCGCAGCCGGATGTAAGAGGGGGACAGCGGTGAGCCCAGGCTAAGCAAGGGGTGCCCAGAAAGTTCCCTTACTACCGCTAGTACATCTTGCATGGATTTCTTTAAGATCTCCCTTCTTTTACTTCTCTCCTTTATTGCAACAGAGAATCTCTTAAACTCACGAGCTTGAGTAGAAACCATCTTCCACAGGAACAGTGTGGGACTCAAACCTCAGACAAGCAAACGGAAAACATGGGGGTGCCTCCAGCAAAACCCCACATCTTGCTCTATGTTGAAACAGCCTCCGGACCCTCCTCATCTCAAACGTGTAGCCAATTCACGTTTCCACAAGTACAATAACTATTCCTAATGGAGTCAGGGGCGAAAAGTTTTACAACAGCGTTGAAGGTGCTGAACCCATCAATGCGTTCTTAGAAAACTACAAACGGATGGATAGTTTCCTGGAACATTATGGTTTCGATGGATTCTTTGTATGGTGTCCGTCACCGTGGACATCGGGATCCTTACCACGGTAGCACTGTGTGATCCTTCTCTATTCCAGGAGAGTCACTTAATTTTTTAAAGGAAAATGCACTCTCGCGTCTGCTTCTCTAAACCTTGTTTAAAAGAAAAAGTAAAACATCCTGGTCTGCGTATACTTTCCAGTCTTAATCCTCAAGCAATGCCTCAAAAGAAGTGGCCACTGTTAACAAATCCACGTTCACAGTTTCAAGTGCCATAGTGGACACTCCTCCAAGGCCCGGGTCCTTTCTCCCAGAAAATACCATTGTCACCAGTGAACTGACCACTTTACAATAATACCTTTCTTGAGAATATCGATGGCCCCGAGAAGGGAATAATTCTCACTCCTAATTGAAGTCAATGACTTTTGGGAAGCCACAGGTCAAGGTGTTTGCGGTCTTTCAATGGGATTCCACTTGCCCAGGTTTTGGTGGGTGACCTTTCCACCAAACATCCCACGGAGCTCCAAAATAACTTACGACCTAAGAGAGAGGCCAGCCTGACAGGTTGAGACGGAGGAGGGAGGAGATGAAGGGAAAACAAAACGCAATGAAAAACTGGGACAGGGACAGTGTCCTCAAAGCAGCATCGACCTTATGGTGACAGATACCTGTTCCCAGAAGGCACGTGTAACGCAGGTGGTGAAAACATGCCGCCATGCCTCATGAGTATCTGCACGAAGCCAAGTCTCCAAGTTCCGGTCGGGTGCTTTTGGTTCTTTTCCAGCAACCGAAAGCAGAGGGGGGTTGGAGGGTTACCCTGACAGGCCTGGCCGCGCTCCCCTCCCATGCCCTCCCCTCCCCTCCCCTCCCTTCGCCTCCCCTCTGTGACTGCTAAGAGCTAAGCATGGGAAGTAGGTAGAAAACCCCCAGCTCCCTTGACAACCTGCTTCCTGCAAAGGCAAACTCCAGCACTCCAAGTCTTAAGATAATTGCATTATATTAAAGTGAAACCATTTTTCTTTAAAAAAGGAAGGAAGGAAGGAAGGAAAAGGGGAGTTGAACAATGAGGTTATGAGTTCCAGGCAGCTGGGCTCTGACCACAGACCCGGTCAGCGCCCTGCTTCCGGGGCCCCGGAAGGCACTAGGGGAGCCCCAAAGCCTCCGGACGGCAGGTGGGGGAGCAGGAGGCAGGAGTCCAACATTCAGGAGCAGCCAGAATCTCTGATGTCGCAGGAGGAGGTGGGAGAGCAGGTGTGCGTGGAAGCTCCCGTGAGCCAGAAGTCACCGCATCCTCAAGGTTAGCTGAACACCGTGTTGTGCTGTTGCGTCACCCGGATGAACGTCGCCCTCCTGCTGAGCTCCTTGAGTTTGGCGGCCCCCACGTAAGTGCACGTGGACCTCAGTCCCCCAAGAATATCCAGAATAGTGTTTTCTACATCCCCTTTGTAAGGCACTTCCACGGTCTTGCCCTCGGAAGCTCTGGAAGAAAAAGGAAGCTTTTCTTTCTAATCGGTTGTTTCCTACCCCCCCGTAAGAACCCAGCTGTAATTACTCCCAGCTTTAGCACTTGACACAGCCCCCAAGGCACTCAGGTAGCTCCGTGCCACACCCTCTGACCCCAGTCCCACATTTGCTACAAATGCCGAGCCGGCCACACCAGCATCTCAGATGAATGCGTGCCTCCCATGCGACACGCACAGCCTCACTGCTGGCCACCGGGAGCGTCTGCAAAAGGAAAGTCCTCATCAGCAGCCTTGGAAGAAGTGACCTTCTCGGCAGTAGCCTCCACTCTGCTCCTTGCTACTCCTCCTTAATCCCTACACCGGCGTCCAGTTGACCCCGAGCCCCACATGCCCAAGGGGAAGAACAGACGTGGTGGATTACCTCTTGAGCAGCCTCCCCACCAACTGCCTACAATTTAAGAGGTGAAGGAGATATGCATGCAGTCTCCCACGTACCACGGTTTGACTCTGCCATGGTGCGAAAGCAATGCGCACTCAGCAGAAACCATACGTCACATTCCGGACTTGGACAATCCTCACCTGTGATGCAGGCCACTGATGGCCGCAGCTACGTCAGCCCCGGGATCGTGAGGGGTGAACGGTCCCAATACAGTGACCAACCACCCTGCACCCGTATGACCTATATATACTGTTTTGCAGTAGGGTATTTGACAAATGACACGAGACATTCAACACTTCCTTATTAAAAAGGCCTCGTGTTAGAAGATTCTACCCAACTGAACGCTAACATGAGTGTTCTGAGCACACATAAGGTGGGCTAGGCTGAGCTACGACGTCCGATGGGCTAGGTGTATTAAATGGGTTTCAGTTTACGATATTTTTACCTTAAGATGGGTTTATCAGGACATAGCCCCATAAGTCAAGGAAGATCCACAAAATGGACAACTCAAGCCCTGTTAGGCTGCATGGACATACAGTCCAGACTTGCTTCTGGAGGGGCATTACAAGAAGGAAATCTCCAATCTATGCA
The DNA here is from genome assembly GCF_027475565.1 of Acinonyx jubatus. NCBI lineage: Eukaryota > Metazoa > Chordata > Mammalia > Carnivora > Felidae > Acinonyx > Acinonyx jubatus. The sequence continues at coordinate 137,017,198 of NC_069385.1, read as the reverse complement.
AAACTCTAGCCTTCATGTAAGGCTTGGGCAATCTGGAAATTCTGACAATTAACCAAACGGTGGACTCTTCTTTCCTGGTCTCTTCAACTAGAAAAGATAGTATCTCTCAATCAGAAATTCATTACCTAGGATTTCAAAACAGCATTAACTCTTGTTGCGCTGAAATCCACACATCGAAGGCTACCCTTAAGTGCAATGAAATCTACCCGCTTAAACCACTGACTAGACCAAGCTGGCCTCAGGGCTGGTTCAGAGCACCAAGCTCTCGGAGCCCGTCACTGGCCACTCCCAAGACGATTCACATCACCACGCTCTGTGACCAGGGACCAACATCTCTGCCCATGCGCCCACAGTGACTGCCATTTTGCTTTTTACAAGAGATTTCCATGGCCTGCCCGGGGCTTGCTGGAAATCATCCAGACTCTCATCGTTGCTTCTCTGCTACCTGGTGATGGCACCTTGTGCAAGTCACTTATTGCTGAAGCCCAAGTCTTCTCATCCGTAAAACGGAGGTACTTTGATCTGTCTCCCAGGGACAGCGTGAGGACTAAATGGTTAATGGCTGGGAAGGAAGCAGCAAGGCATAAACAGCTCTACCTTAATTAAATACAACGTCAAAGGGGACCATTCTTGTGAGAAGACTGTAAACTGCCGGGGAAAAAAAGAGAAAGAAAGAGGGAGGGAGGCAGAGAGACAGAGAGAGACGGAAAAAAACAGATGCAGCCTGCAGGGCCCAGGCTGCCTCCAGATTGAGGTTCTAATTCCTTCGGCACTTCCCTTTCTTGTCTAATCGGCTTCCAGAACAGTCTTGATATGCTGGAGTCTTCTATTTTCGTTTTGCCTAAACCCTGCTGAAATTACAGATGGCTTTTTCTTTCGGCTCCTTGGCTTCCGTGTGTGCTATAACCTGGTCTGCCCTTCCCTGTCTACTTTCCTTGGAACCCAAAACGGATGCAACAGTGAGAGGGCAATAAATGTACTCCAGGTGAAGCGTCTAGCTGTTGCCGAACCACAATGGCTCCGCTTAACATACCAGCACCCAGCAGACACCGCACAGGCCCCTGGGTAGGGAGGGTGGTTGCTGGTAAAGCGTGAAGCTTCTGGGCCAGAGGTCCGGGGTGCCACCGAGGCAGTAATCCTCACCCTGCCCACCCTCACGAACCATGCCACCTCTCCCATCAGGCACCACGTGGGAGGGACAGCGTCCTCCTGTTCTAACCCAAGTTTCCAGGATGATGGTAGAAGAGTGGTCCCCTATTCCTGTTCCCCACCCTGCCTTCCCTAGGCTGCAACATCATCGTGATGGAGTTTCCTCTTCCAAAGGAGAAAAAGACTGGAGAGAATGGGAATGGACATCAGTCCGCCAGGATCCCACAGAAGCGCGGAACTCTGGCGGAGTCCCCCACACCTCCCACCTGCCCGCCCATGAATCTCAGCGGGGTTCTGGGATCTTCCCTCTGGCTCGATCGCACTCTCCCACAACACCTCTGCACCCCAGATTCTCTAGAGAAGCTTTCAAGTATGGGCTGAACGTAAGAAATGGAGGGTGTCCAGCAGCGAGGGCTTGAGTTTCCATGGATGCAAGACCTTCTGTCCTGTCCGCTTAGTGGGACTTGTCGTCAGGCTGATGCCAACGAGAAGTAATAGCAGCTTCTATGGAACAGGGCCAGGCAATGATTATGTGCTGTCCTAAGGCTCTTAAAACACACATGCAGACACGTAATATGGAGGCGACACAGAAAATAGCCAGGTTATCTCTTGGGATCGTGGATTTGTAAAACAAAAAGGCAGGAGTCAGCGTGCCTTCTGCGGGGAGCGACACAATTAAATGGCTAAAAATGCTGCCTGTGTCAACCATCAGAGCGTGGAGGCTGTGGACGGTCCCACTGCAGGGGAAACACGGCACCCTTCCGGAAAGGCCTGACCTCCATGCAACGCCGTGCACCACACCTGTTTCACAAGCAACGGGAAACCCAGTGCTTGCAGCCTGAACTCATTCCAGGCGAGAGACTGGCAGTTACAGGGCTGGCCGAGCAAAGGCCCAATCGGAAGGACAGGGCAAACACATTCCTGCCTATCCCCTGGAAATCTGGAGTGTCACCTCCCAGACTGGTCGCCCCCTTGTCACATTTCCCGCCCCCCGTGCCAAGAGACTTCTGCTTTGCACGTCCTTTGGAGGGCCCCCAACACAGCAAATGCTGGATGGATAAAAACTGGGACTGTTTAGAAAGAAGCAGGGTACATTCTCTAGCTCCCTCCCACGGCCCATCAGTATCAACAGAACTGATATGCGAGACCTGCTTCCGTCCTGTTTCTGTAAATGTGAGGCCTCAGCCACAGAGGGCAGGGCGCTGGCGCTTCCCCTTACCTGTATTCGGCGACCCCTCCTGCGTGTTTCTTCATCGCGGTTTCGGAGCTCATCCCGTAGAAGAGCTTGAGTTTCTGCCCGTTCTTCTCAATCACCTCTCCAGCACACTCAGTGTGGCCCGAAAACATCCCTCCCAGCATGACAAAATCAGCTCCGGCCCCTAAACTCCCAGCAGTGAGGACAAGAAGAAGGCAGAAGAGCTCAGAGAGAACCACTCAGAGAAAATCGGCTCTAGAAGGATCTATGTGCCGCTCCAACTCACCCTTCCTTTGCTCCTAGCGATAATCAAGTGGAGAGTTCAACCTCTCCCTTTTTGGAGAAAGTTAAGAAGTGAAGATGGGCACTGGACACCCAGAGAGAGAAATGCTGCCCACCACTGATGATCGGGGGCTAACGCACTAGAAAATCCTTGATGGTAACTGACGGTCAACTTGACCACCTTCCAAGCAGAGGTCTAAGTCCGGTCATCAGAGCAGCCTTGAGAATGGGGCAGCATTTTCTCCAGCATGTTGCCTAATCTCCTCCTCCACAGTCACTCCTCTGGTGTTCCCAACAGACATCTGGTCTACCCTGGGCCATCAGCACTCTCACACTCTGCCTGTGTCGATCACAAAAGACCTCAGGAACAGACTGAAACTCCTACCCTGGAGACGGGGTATTAAGAAGAGAAACCTGGGGCTCCTGGGTGGCTCTGTCAGTTAAGTGTCTGACTTCGGCTTAGGTCATGATCTCGTGGTTTGTGGGTTCGAGCCCCGCATCGGGCTCTGTGCTGACAGCTCAGAGCCTGGAACATGCTTCGGATTCTGTGTCTCCCTGTCTCTCGGCCCCTCCCCTGCTCATGCTCTGTCTCTCCCTGTCTCTCAATAATAAATAAATGTTTAAAAAAAAACTTGAAAGAAAAAAAAAAAAGAAACCTAAATACTACACACGTACAACACCGAAGCTGCCTCTCCAGTGTTTATCACAGGACACGGCACACAGTCGACCTACAGTAACTAGTCAAGAAAGGAAAAGGCGTATGTCGAAGAACTAGAAATCTCACCGTTCCCCATTCCGTTTCCGGATGGCTGTGCAGTATCTCCACTGACTATGAACTTCTGAGGCCTATGGAGGGTTTACATCCAGAACACGATGACATCAGGGTTCAGATGGATTCAGTAATTAGGATAAAGGGCAAGGAGGAGCAGCAAGCATAGGAACCCCTGAAAAGTGGTCTGACCTCTTCCATGGGGTCATGGGCACATTTACGGGAGGACTGTGGGATCTGCATTAGGCAGGCCGGGGCCTTCTGTTCAGCGTCTCAGAGAACCAGGCCCTGCAGGGCTGGCCCCCTGGCCTGACATCAGACAAGCTGCACACAACGGGCCCCTTCTACCTGGTGGCAAGACTTACAGGTCCTTCACTCCAGGGTCCCTAACCTGAATGCTGGATCCTTGGCCCCTCCTGCCGTGACCTTAAGGGGGCAGAGGAAAACTAGCATCCAGCCAGGCCTCCCACTGACCACCAGAGGGGACCCCCCAAACCAGGAACTGTTATCCACCGGGCATCTTCTTAACGACCAGTCACTTACCGACCAGGAGTGCCAGCTCCTACTCTGTGTGGGGAGCCCAAGCCGGAGCACCCAGGCAGCAAGTACATTGAGTGCAAAAATCAGTAACAAAAACGTCTTTGGCTAACAGGGGTGAGCCCAGAAGTGTAGGGGGGGTCCTGACTCTCCCTGCTCTGCAGCGGCCTGTGGGACCCCGACCTCGTCACTCACTTCTCAGGGCCTCGGCCTCAACTATCAAGTAGGCACCCTGGATTACACAGAGATGCCCCCTAGGTTCCCTTCCATAACCAACACGCTTGATGAACCAGCTCTGACTGACAGACGTAGTTGGCCACGGGTAAGTGGCGAACGGAGGGCACAGCACCGGGAGGCGCTGCCTGCCTATTGCTTTCCCAAGGAAAAGCCAGGTGGCCCCGGCTGCCCCCTGCTGGGAAACAGGCGCCTCGGCCTCTGGGGACAAAGTGCTGGGGTGGGGGCGGGGGGGGGGCTCTGGTCCGTCCCAAAAGATTCCCCCTACTTCAGTCCTGGAGACCCTCCCTGAGGTCACTCTGGGCCCGATACTGGCTTCTTCCCCGGCACCCTGAGCCTTCTACACCTGGCTTGTAAGGATGTCACCCGCGTCTATACCCCAGGATGCCAGCTGGGTCTGCTCAGCCACCAACCAGAACCAAGCCCACATGGGGATTGTGGCCAATCGGGGCCGAAATCCAGGGATAGGAAACTCAGCACAGGCTCAGAATTTCCCCAACACGCCCCGCCTCTTCATTCAGCTTCCCATCAGAGGCTCTGGGGGAGCTCCCTGCCCTCCCTCCCTGTCCCCTTACCAAAGGCTTTGGCGACATCTCCTGGACAAGTGCAGCCTCCATCCTTCGAAGAGGAAAAAGCAAGGAGAGGGCGTCAGCCGGGTGTTCAGCCAGGATGTTCCCTCCCCTGGGGTGACTCGGTCATCCGGAGGTGATATCCGGGCGCACCCCCAGCCAAGGGCAAGCCCCCAGCCAAAATCAGCGACCCTCAGAGCCCGACCCAGCACTCCCGGGTTACCGTGTTCTGACTCAGTTTGCTCCCGTTTGCACCTTCTGTTTGCACCTTCCGTCCCCCCCCCCCCCCCCAGCAAAACCCTGCCGTGTTACCCCTCGGGGTCTGCCTTGCCCTGGAAGCACTGGGCAGGAGCTGCTCTGAGACCTCGCCCCCCCCCCCCCCCCCCCGCCAGCCCCTCACACAACACGCCGGGCCTGGGCCTTCTGAATTCATTGCTCATCCAAGCAGTCACCTTTCCCTCCTGCCTGGTGAGAGGTGAGGTTTATTTAGGACAAGAGCGGGATTATTTGAAGAGCCAGGGAAAGGACACTGAGTTAGCTCCTGCGTGATTCCAGCCGCTCCACGCACCTCCCGCTCATCTTCACGAATCGTGCCCAGTTAATTTACAATCAAACATGCACCCTGGATCCCCCTCGCCACCCACGGAGGGCACACGCCTGGGGCTAATGCCTGCGGGACGGTCACCTAGGGCCGCCCGGCAGGTCCAGCCACGGGGGTTATGTTTACACACCAGCAACGCAGTGCGAGGCTTCCAGGACGCAGAGCCCAAGGCGCGTCCCTACAGACACAGGCTGCTGCCTGCTCTTCAATGCAGGAGTCCAAGGAGGACGGCGAGGGTGGCCAGGAGTTGCAGCCAGACCCCACAGAACGAGAGGCAAAGAAGCAAAGGCCCAGGGGCAGCAGGGGCAGGCCCGTGCCGAGGGCTGGTGTGACAGCCAAGCCCTAAGGTCAGAGCCGGGAGGCGGGACCCGCCCGCAAAGGCGTCACGCCAGCCTTGGGAAGGACACAGAAAACACAGGCTGCCCAGGCCACCTTAGGTCACAACTGGCGGGAAGGTGTGTGCGCCCCCGGGGTTGGGGGGCATCTAGTGAACGGAGATGAACCACTTCATGAACAGCGCCTCCAACGGAGAGCATGGTGTCTCTGTGACTCAATTCCCACCCCCCCTTTTTTTTAATGTTTTATTATTTTTATTATTTTTTTTGACACACACACACACACACACACACACACACAGTGTGAGCAGAGGAGGGGCAGGGAGAGAGGGAGACACAGAATCCGAAGCAGGCTCCAGGCTGAGCTGTCAGCACAGAGCCCGACGTGGGGCTCGAACTCACAAACCGCGAGATCATGACCTGAGCAGAAGTTGGACGCTTAACTGACTGAGCCACCCAGGCGCCCCCTGAATTCCCCCCTTTTTTAAGTTCCTCTAGGAACTAGAACTCCATTTCTGCTTCATTACTTCTTTGCAGTTGGATCAAAAGGTAGGTGTGGAAAGCTTGTCTTGTTTCTTTACGAATCTTTACCGAGTACAAATGCTTCCTCAGTCAAGTCCGTTACAGGCACACCTCGGAAACATTGCTGCTTTGAGTTCCAGACCGCTGCAGTAAAGCGAATACCCCAACAAAGCAAGTCCAGTGAGTTTTTTGGTTTCTCAGTGCGTAGAACAGCTACACGTACGGTGCCCTGTAGTCTACCAACTGTGCAACAGCCCTACATTCTCAAAAAAAGGTGCACACCTTCATTAAAATGTATTTTATTGCTAAAAAACGCTAAACATCCCCTGAGCTTTCTCGGCAAGCCGGGACCGCTGATCACAGATCAGACACAAATATAATAATGAAAAAGTTTGACATTCGGGGAGAATGAACCAAAAGGCGGCACAGAGACGCAAAGCAGGCAGATGCCATTGGACAAATGGTGCCAACATACTCGCCCATTGGCGGGTTGCCATAAACCTTCAATTTGTAAAAACAAAACAAAACAAAAAACAAATAAACAAACGTGGTATCTAAGAAGAGCACCGAAGCTTGGTGCAATAAACAAGGTATGCCTGTATTCACGAGCAGCTTCTCTGATCCCAGAGGGCCACAGGGTGCTGAGGAACGAATGGTCATTTCGGAAGTAGTGTCTCTGTGGAAGTGACGTGGCCAAGCCGTCCGTGCGAAGACAGTGACAGGACTTGGGATTGTACCTCGTGTCGGTACTTCCAAACTTCAGCATGTCTACTTTCTCTATCAAAGGTACAAGCCCCCTGTATGCCCTTTGCTCGTCCTGCCGATTTTTAAGTGCTTTATCTCGTTATCAAAACCAGTTTCACATGACAGGGTTTCAAACTTATGACCTCAGAAGAGTAAACAAATTCATGTTCCCATGAAGCTGGACGTTATCTGACTTACAGCACCACACACACACACACACGCACACTCCCCAAGTCTTGTACTCACTTGCTTGTGAGTCGC